>NC_081136.1:20461051-21662879 GCF_958295425.1 Solea solea
TTGTTGCAGCCAATCACAACCCAGCGCCATGTTGCATGCATAACATGACATACAGACATAACAGGTGAGAGCCATTGAGACAAAGTTGCTCTTCTTAAAGTAGCTCATAGGTGAGTTTTATCATAAAGTCAGCTTCATTTACAGAATGTTTGCAGGCCGTAGGTAAATTAAAAAGGGCCATATCCGGCCTGTGGACTGCTAGTTGAATAAGCCTGGTCTTGGAGTTTCATGATGGAATTCACTGAATTCACAATCATGTTGAGCTCTTAACAAAAGTTCATCCAGCTTGTGGTTAACCGAGAGAACATAAGAAAGAGTGATGACAGGCAAGGGGAATCTGCAGTGGTGTCACCAGAGTCGTTGCCTCACACCTCGCTTTTTCCCCGCTTTCCTCCTCCTCTCCAGACATTTAACCTGCCATCGGATTTCCTCAGTCCGCCTGTAAAATCAATGATGGAGCCCCAGCAGCCGGTACAGTGGGAGGTCCTATCACATTCACTTCCTGGATACCTGGAAGTTGAGGATAAACCTGCACTTTCTAACCCTCCACCCCCAGATTTGTGCAGCAAATGGTGGACTTAATCTGGAGACAGGACGAATGTATTCTTGACCTTTGACAATGATCTTAGCTCTGCGAATGAAAGCTGTATGCAGGACTGTTTCTGTTACTGGTTGTTTCCCTAATGCAACAATGAGGGCCACTTGACTGATTTGATTTCCCTTTCCCAGTGAAATATGGTGCAGATAGAGGATTGAACTGAAAGTTTTCTTGTGTTTGGGCCAATTGCTGCTTTAAAGCGGCCATAGCATGGTCCTATCTCACTTATAGATATGGAGGTGTACTTACAAACATGAAGTTGTTTTTATGGTAAAAAAACGTCGCTACAAACGAGCCGATGTAAATGTCTCATCACTGACGCTCTCGTCAGCCGTGCTGTTTCAGACCAAAACCACACCCGCAGAACACAGACTGTCTTGTGATTAGCCAGCCAACGAGAGCTTTCCCACTGTCTTGTGATTGGCCAGTTACCTGGAAGTGACGTAATTGGCACATCAGCTCTCAGATCCGCAGCGCCCCCTCTGGAAAGGTGGATGCACCGCTAGCAATTATCAAAACATTGAGTAATGCCGTAATCCCTTTTGCATTTGATCCGGAGTCTGACCCAGAGTCAGAAGACACTGTGACAAGTGAAAGACTGCTGCAGGGCGCCTGTAGCTTGTATAACGTTGTGGTTACCGAGATGATTAACGCATATGCAAATGAAACACGAGCGTAGCGTGTAGCTTAGCCTGTAGCCGGCTATCGCTAATGCTAAACGACAAAACAAGCACACAAAGACAGTTATATACGTATTGTTGGCACTGCTCCTTTACTTTAGGTGGAGTTTGGTGCTTTGTCCTGCTTAATATTGCTACTTTCAACCGTAGAAGAAGAACTACGAGAGTAGTTGTTCTTCTTCTTCTATGGTTGAAAGTACGTCACCGGATGTGCCCGGACTCCAGACTAGGAGGCGCTGCTGTTTAGAGGAGTGGTGAAATTCGCCAGTGACGTAACGAGTCAACAGAAGTGCTATTCAGCTTCGTAGAGCTCAGGAAAATAATCAAACCCTGTGCTCTCAGCAGGCTGAACTGATTGTTATGGACTTTTAGGGCTTCATAAACGAGGTAATGACGCAGATACACACAAAAATGCAGCGTTAATTGGCACTTCCGGGCTATGGGATCTTTATGTCTGGTGTCATAGCCTGGAAGGCGTTTTGCAGGACCACTCTGATTAAACCAACCTTTGGAAACAAAGGTTGGTGGTCAGCAGGAGAAATGGAGAGCCTTGACACTATTTGTTTTTCTGGGAAAGTTCCAGGAGAGTTTTGCCTCATGTTATGTCATCAGTTGGATTATTCTTTGAATCAACATATTTCCAGCTGCTTATATCAGACAAGTTCTGAATAGCGGTTATACGAGATCTGGCCATGATGAATCTAACATGGGGGTTAACAAGTTTGTCCTTAATCTGCAGATATGCAACAGCACCATATAACAAAATACATGCATGTGGGATTCTAAGGCGGCTGGGTTGGCACTGGGGGGCAGATAACAGCGAGGAAAGTGGATGTCTGGAAGATTTTGCATTTCCAGCTCCCATCCTTGTCCCAGCAAGCTTTCTGTTTTGATGATGTTATCCATCAATTGCACAGGTTGTGAAGGGAACTAGAAAGCCCAGGGTGTCATACTGGCTTGCCAGTACCATACTTCTCATCGTAGGTTGATGGTTGATGATGGATCTGGTTTTATAACTCAGCATGTCGGTGAAACAGTTCCATTGAAGGTCACAGAGGTCACATTTTGTCAATGAGGGGCTTCATGAGAGTAAGGGAAACTTTGGAGGCAGTTATAAATATATAAACAATACTTGACAGAGTGAAGTACCTACTCAATTCTCTCACAGTGACTGCAAAGGTGGCACGGCATGGACTACAGGTTGTTCCAAAGGGCAGTACTTGCCATTCATACACACTGGGCTCCTGAACTAACTGCATCCTTCTCTATATGAAACGCAGCAAAGGTTTGTCCTCATCCAGAAGGCATAGCATAGCTTTAATATCTCCACAGAGGGCAATGGTGTGTTGGTGGAATCTGAGTAGTACTCCCAAGAAAGAGGGACCCAGTGTTGGGCCGGACAAAAGACATTTATTCAGAATATGTCCCATGTATTCAAAGGAGTAGTCAAATACAATTCTGTATTTGTTGTTGTGTTTGACAATGTTATAAATAAATAGTTTCCTGTGATTGGTCCACCTGCTCACTGGATATCTTTTGAACATAGTCAGATTTCAGTCCAACAGAGTCATTATGTCATTGTTTAGAGTAAGTAAATAAAACAGAGGTAATTGTTTGTGGCAATAAAGAGAGGAGGACTGCTGTCAGTAAATTCCTTGAGTCACAGTCTAAACAAACCAATAAGTCAATAACCTTGGTGTACTAAGATCTGGCTTTCAGTAGTCATATCAAATACATAACCAGAACAGCTATCAGCTTTAAAATATATCTAGAGTCAAAGGTTTTATGTCCCAAACAGACCAGGAGAAGCTCATCCATGCTTTTATCTGCAGTAGACTTAACTATTGTTACAGTCTTCTGACTCCCCAAAAAGCATTAAACAGCTCCAACTTATTCAGAATGCTGCAGACTGAGTTTTAACCAGAACAAAAAGATCAGAGCACATTATTCCAGTTTTAAAGTCTTCATACTGGCTTCTAGTCAAACTTCCAGTGGAACTGAAATAAGCACCAAATGTGAATAGACCTATTTAAATCCAGGTTGAAAACACTGCGTTTCTCAAATGCTTATGTTTAACTCTTTCAAACCATTTTTAAATTTTATTCAGTAAGTAAATTATGGTTTTATGCTATTTTATGTTCCATTTTAGTCCAATTTCTTGTTTTTTTATTCATTTATTACTCTGTTTTATTTATGTGAACATGTTGATTTGCCCTTGTGTATGAATTGCACTACAAATAAAGCTGCCTTGCCGTGCTGAATTAAACCATTTAGTTTTTATGGAAACACGGCTTTAGCCTATATAAAGGTGGGGGCAAGACTTCTGTTCTGTGTTTATTGTTTACAGTCTTTACCAGTTTTGTTTCCCACACCTAGTGACAGTTTGGTTGATCTCTGCTGACAGCTTTATGACTGCAGATACAGATAACATTTGAAAGCCAGTGCAGTTGATAAGGTTAATATGGGAATGGTTGGGGTGGGGGTTGGTGTTGTCTGTGAGAAGGAGTCCACAACACAGACAGCCCCTTCACATACCAGACAGGATGCAGAGGCAGATTTTTTAGGCAGTTTGATAGGCATAGGGGAAGCATTGTCCCACTCCCAAAATGCCATGGAGTTTTGCAGGACCACACAGCCGTCCACCTGCTGGGAGACGGGCCCAACCGGCAAGGGACACACAGACAGACAGGAGAGGACAGACACAGGAGGAAATAGAAAAAAAAAAAAGCAGAGAAGACAGCATGCACTTGAAGGAAACTTAAAAGATTGAAAACAAATCAAAACATAAACATGAGAATGAGAGAGAAAATATAAAGCTGAAGAACAGAGGAGGGGAGTGGACTGATTTATAGGATTTTATTTATTTGTTTTACCTCCTTCAGGTCCTTCTCCAGGTTCAGGTGCTTTGTTTGTTGTCTGTGGCGCTCTTTCCTTTGCTGAGCTGTCGCTGTCCTGTGAGACCACCTGCAGATCAAACATGTCATGTGACAACTAATTAATCTGTGTTTGTGTGTGTGTATCTGTTTAAGTTAGAGATCTGAATATATATAAGGTTTGTTTCGCCATAGCTCAAGTGCCAAGTCAAGTTTTTTCTCCTTCTGTTAAAGAAGTGATTTTGTTTTCATCAAGTTTAATTTAGTTTAGTTTCTCCTGTAAATAAGTGATTTTGTTTTCATCAACTTTAGTCTAGTTAGTTTTTCCTTCTGTTAAGAAGCAATTTTGCCTGCTATTTCAAGAGGAAAATAAAGACTCTTGAAATTATTCATCGTGCCTCCTGTCTCGTGCATTTGGGTCCAAGCAGTGTATTCACCGTTCCTAACATGGTTGGAGACTAGCAGGCATGACTGCTGATGGAACTAGCCGTCTGCCACTGCTACTCCAACAGGTGGATTGTAGACAGGCCAGTTTGTAGCAATCCAATGACATCTGACAAAAATATATCCACCAGAGATCCTACTCTGCAGAGACTTTCATCCCATTTACATAGGCCTCCCAGTCTAGCTGTCAGGCCACAGGACAGAAGCTATTGTAGTGGTTTGAACAATGGTTATCAATAACAGGTCTAGGGACCCCGAGGGTTCTATGAAGAGAAAGGATTGACTGTAGTTAATGTTAATGTAGTGTTATTTGCCTTAAGAATCAGAATTTACCTTATTGATCCCCAGAGGGAAATTCTTCTGTTACAAAAAGCACTTGAATAAATATGAACAACAAGAAAGTATACTTAAGAGTTAGGAGGATCAAAGATAGATACATATTTCTAATATCAAATAAAATAAAATACATTTAAGTGGCTCTGTGGTGTAGTGTGGGTGGATCAGTCTGTTGCAGAATGAGCTGAATGATGATGATGATATGCTAACTTTCAGGTAGTTTCTAAATAATTAGCATCACAGTCAATACTTAATGCACAAAGCTGTGTCATTCACACATTATTCAAGCACATCAGGTTGATTTGTTATTCATAATAATAGCAGGCTCACATGCTCCAGTTACAGCAGGGGTGTTTTTAACAGTAACTTTTACATACAAATGCACTGTTAAATTTAAATTTAAATTTCATTGTCACAATTATCATTTTTAAATTGCAATGTAACCACATCTAAGGCACACTGGAGTGAAAAAAGAAAATAATATATTATATGATGATGAAAAGATGATATGAAATAAAAAATCAATTATGCAACCCAACATTTATTTTTGCAGAATCAACTGAAAACTGTGCTTCTTTTGATTTTTTCCCCCATTATCATATAAATTTAAAGTACATAACACATTAAAAATTATAAACTGAAGGTTCTTGCCACTGTGAGTACTGCTTGTTGTGGGACTGACAAGCAAGTCCTATCCACTATATAAAAATAAAATATATATTTTTTTGAATCATCAAACCATGTAAAAACTAGTCAAACCTAAATTGTGAACACATGAATACTTAGGCCAAAAAAAAAAAGTGCTTCAGTGTGACAAATCACAATGATATAATACACAGGCAAGATACATTAACGTTTCAAACTAAAGGATGAGACTAACTCAGCTCTTCTCTTCAGCGTTTTAATTTTCTTTTATGTCTGGGACAATTGCATCTTTGATGTGATTGAAGATGGTAGTGCATGCTTGTGTGTGTGGACCTCTGTGAAGTGAAGTGTGTGGTGTGCATTTATACAAAGTAATCTTTGGTGGGGCTTTGAATATCTGCACAACAACTACACATGAAACCGAGTGAATGAAATCAGTGGCACTTGAGAACTACTAACCCTTTGCTCTGTCGTACGTTTGTGCATAAACACACACACACACTTACACACATGCGCACAAACACAGACCTGTCGGGATTAAAGTTTAAGGGAGAGGTAAGGGGGGAAAGTGACAGTGCCATCTAGTGGAAATAGCATGTTTTTTCTCCATGCCATATATGGCCAAAATGACACCACTTAGTGAAGAGTAGTAAAAATGATAATTTCCAAGGCTAAAGACCAGATTCAAAAAGTGCAGTTTGAATGGGTTTCAATTGAGCATTTTTTGCACAATACAGACTAAATGTAACTTTTGCTAATACACAGCACATTTTAGCCTTACTGCTGGAGCTGAGCTGGACATAACGAGATAACACATAACATACAAAATACACAATCTTGACAAATTTCATGACATATGCACGAACATTGACAGAGTTATCAAAAAATTAAGAAGGCTAAGCACGTAAATTACACACAACAGGCCTGCAGCTCTATGTCATTGATTGTGATTGTAAGTGTAAGTGTAGAGCATTATGTTGCTGCTCCAATGTTTATTTTAATGACCAAAGCAAGGTGGACTCACTTGTTGGTCAGCCCTGAGTTTAGGACATCAGCCTGGAGTTTGGGGAAGAAGCCCTGCTCATATTTGCCCTGACCGATCTTCATGTCCAGCAGGTGTGGGTGAATGGCCATATGGTCAATCTTCATTAGCCGCTGCTCAATGGCCTGAGCTGTAGGGGGAGACAGAGTCAAGCTGTACTCCCATTGTAGGATGTACTACAAAACAAATACATATGACACAAACCTGCACTTTGTAATCCACAGTCAACAGAGCTGAACATCTTAAACCTTAGTTCAAAGTGTGACCAGGTAAAAAAAGACAAGCAGTCAGATGATGCGACAGACACAAACAATCTTCTTATAAAATTGGGTGGCTGTGTATGCGTTCACATATGAAGAACCTATGAGAACAGGGAACTCAAATTTAAATGACCTGGGGGCCACCAAGTATCTAGTCTTATGGGGAGGGGGTTGAAAAGTGCATCTTTTTGGGAAAAAGCCACTGCTCAGTAGGAGAGGGGGATATGAGCTTAAAATGACGTAATAATATTCCATCATGATATTGCAATAACAATATTTATGACAATATTTCCCAGAATTTCAAAATAACATGTGTTTTGATAAGGGACAATATGTAGTTCAGCATAAAAACGTATTTATGATGTAAAATGAAGCTATATTTTAGAAAAAAAACCAAAATATTATAACTTGATATCGACTGGAAGGCCTGCAGTATTTTCTACCTCTACAGTAGAATTACATTCACTTTACCAAATTTGAGTGATTAAAAAATCTCTAAGTATTTAAAAAAAGAAAGAAAACATGACAAATTCAACTTCATGAATTGAGATGGTGGAGGAATGTTTACATGGAAACATTTTTCATTCCTAAAAGATTCCGATTGGAATTTACATGCATCAAACATTCAGTCAGAATGGACTATTTTGACATGCGCAATATTGTCTAACTCTCCAGAAGTAGAAGCAGAAGAAGACGCTTCACTTTCACTTCTGTGTCTGTAGCATTTGTGTTTGTTCATTATTATTTTTTTTCTATCTAAAGAAATTCAGGAACAAATGAGAAACAAAGTAATTGACATCTATTGGAAAAGGTTACAAAGACCTTTCTAAAGCTTTGGGACTCCAGAGAACCACAGTGAGGGCCATTATTCATAAATGGAGAAAACATCGAACAGTGGGCAGCGGCCGGCCAACAAGAATTACCCCAATAGCGCAGCGACGACTCATCTAAGAGGTCACAAAAGAACCCAGTACAACATCTAAGGAACTGCAGGCCTCACTTGCCTCAGTTAAGGTCAGTGTTCAGGACTCCACCATAAGAAAGAGACTGGGCAAAAATGGCCTGCATGGCAGAGTTCCAAGACCAAAACCACTGTTGGGCAAAAAGAACATGAAGGCTTGTCTCAATTTTGCCAAAAAACATCTTGATGATCCCCAAGACTTTTGTGAAAATACTCTGTGGACTGACGAGACAAAACTTTTTGGAAGGTGTGTGTCCCATTACATCTGGTGTAAAAGTAACACCAAATTTTAGAAAAAGACATCATACCAACAATCAAATATGGTGGCAGTAGTGTGATGGTGTGGGGCTGTTTTGCTGCTTCAAGACCTGGAAGACTTGCTGTGATAAATGGAACCATGAATTCGGCTGTCTACTCTATTGAGCTCACCAGATTCATGGAGGATGGAGCACCTCTGGTAGGTGGAGGTTCGCAGGCTGGGAGTGCGCACATTATATAGTCTGGTCTTGTCAATGCGAGCGTCAAAGACTCGTAGCAGCGGCTCCTTCTCCTCCCACTGAGACATGATCTTGTTGTCAATGAAGGTGGCGAACATCTGCGTTTCAATGAAATGGGAGAGGAAGGGGAGGTATGGCTCAGGCTGGTCCGACAAGAACGAGGCCTGGAACAGGAGGACACATACAGAAATAAAGAAATAAATAAGAACATTTCAAATGACTGATCCGAGATGCAGGAAAATGGATGGATTAGTGGTTAGCATTGTTGCCTCACAGCAAGAAGATGCTGGGTTCAATTCCTGGTTTGGGGCTTTTCTGTGTGGAGTTTGCATGTCCTCTCCATGTCTGTGTGGTTTTCCTTGCATTCAATTATGTATAAATGTTAGACACATTTGGGCAGGTTGGTCCGTTGTGGCGGCACACTCAGCTCTGATCAACGTCCATCTGACCTCACAATTTTGTTGTGCAATTTCAGTTGTATAATGACAACAACACATCCTTTACTTTCATGAGATGAGATGATGAGATTCAACTTTATTGTCATTACTCAAATACAAGTTTCGGGTAACGAAATGAGGTTTGCATCTCACCAGAAGTGCAACAAGCAGAAAGTGCAAGAATTACAGAAGTAGATTTGTTCTATGGATAAGTATAAATATAAAAAGAACAAATATGAATATAAATGAGCGCTACAAATACAATTATATTATATATATATATATATTATATTATATTTCATCCTTTCGTAGATAGATGTAATGGTGTGACAACAATGAGTATACGTCTCTTGTTTTCCCGATGATACCAAAATATGATTGAGACTGGTAATACTCTGAACTGTTCATGTGAGTACTGCATCTTGTGGACAATTGTCAGTTTCTGATGACATGTAAGTGACAATGAATGCTGAATACAGGAGGCAGTCCCTTTGTTATCCTGATCATGTCCTGAAGTTGACTTATTAAATTTTTTTTACATCACAAGGCTGTAGTGTATAAAGACCATAAACCATATACAACATAGTGTACATAGTCTGAGAGATTATGCCCACAATGAATATCTACAAGGGGGTGACTCCGCTGGTTGCAGAGATAACTCTTGAGCTACTGGTTCTCAATGAATTAATTTATTTAGTATATTATTTTTTAACCTGTCCTGTCTTACGATGTTCTACTTTTGAGGAAAATAATAATAACATGAGTAGACACCAATATGATTGACAGCTGATATCCTGCAATTGGAGCCTGGTTGCAAGTGAAGTCTGTGAATTTCCATTTGCAAAACCTCCACATGGCAGCACTCACACAGTTCAGTACCAAATTAGATTTGTATCAATATTTTCAAACAACACTTTTCATGAAGCAAAGAACAATTTTTAAGAAGAAAATAAAATATCGATTTAATCATTCAAAAATATTGTATTTTATCGTTTGAAAATACACTCCTAAATCAGGGAGCACAAATCTGAATACTTATTGGCCATCACGTTCTTGGATAGAGGTCCAGCCACTTTAACATTATATTTTTATACTCACTCTCACAGCAAGGTTCAAAAGGGCGCTAGCGTTGAAGTCAAGGAGGTAGCAGCCTATACAGCCAACTGTTATAGTAATTAGTCATATCGTAGGATCTTGGCATGTTTGCCAATACCTGATAATACATTTTAAAGCCAATATCAGCAGATTCTGATATTGTGCTGATAATATTGTGCGTCCTTATAGTTTATAATTTGATTTGTTACATGAACATTACAAATGTTAATGAAATGTAATGTAACTGTAATGTAACAAAGTATATAAGATGTGCATTTCTGTTTTTTATATGTAAAAATCAATTTTTATATATGATTATTTGTTGAAACCAGAGTATGTGTAGAAAACCCACGGAGAACATGAAAACTCCATAATGAAAGGCCCTCATTCAGACCGGGTCGTGCACCTCAGTTATGGAAAATTCTACAATCCTAGTATCATCTAAAATCCTCCAAACATCAGCACATTAAGAGACACACAGATATAAGCCTAGATAACAAAGACACCATGTGTATGACTAATGACCAAGAGTCATCAAATATTTTGTCTGTGTTTAATTTCATTACCTTGTCAAAGTTGTGCATCTGCTCCCGGTTGGTGAGCCAGGACTCCAGGTCTGGTGCACTCTGAATGACAAAGGCTTCATAATCCGCAAACATGGTGGTGAAGCGGTTAGCAAACACTTCCCTCAGCTGGACATTCAGCTTTGCATAACTTAGTTCCTCCTCTTCAACTTCAGTACGTACCCCTTGTCTGTCTGTCCCATGAGCTTTGATACCCGCCCTAAGAGCGCCCACATGGGCCACTGTCACCCCAGTGCATTTGGTCAATGCCTGCAATCTCTCCAGTGTGGCATTTCCCTGCAACAGCTCCAGCATATTCTGTTCCTCCCCTGCCAGGTTGCTGTTGAGCACGTCATCCTCCAGCTGCTGAAGGCCGACAGTTGTATGTTCCCTGCCTGATGTGGATGGATTGTCACCAGGGTTGCTGCAAGTTTGTGGAGGCGCCCCTGTGTCCAGAGAAACGCCAAAGCTCAGCAGGACCTCGCTGAGTTCCTGGATGAACTCAGTCTTGTTGGGGAAGAGGGGGAAGTCTTCTGGAAGCTCGATGTAGTGGTTGTCAATGTCCACAAAACATAAGTTGGCCTAGGAGAGTGAAAGACATTCATATTTTAGGAATATAATAATAATTTTATTTATTCAAAACAGAGTTTACAAAGTGTTTCCACAGACCAGATTAATAAAAGTTAAACAAGACAATAGACACATCAATTCTAAAATGAACAGGAAGCCAGTGAGATGATATAACTAATGATTGCTACGATCTCCTACAAAAGGTGTAGTTCAGGTTTTAAGTAGTAGTTGCGTGCAGTACTGACATGTCATCAGTGCTGACTTGGTTTTGCATGGCCCAGGCACACTGCCAGCACCAAAAACCAGTCTGAGACATGGATGCTCACTTTCAGTGGAAATATAGCTCTTAGTAAATTCACCTTAAAATAACTATGTCAGCTCAATTCTATGATATCTATATCTATGATCAAAGCTTCTCCTTGCAATAATGAAGCATTTTCTGGTATAAACTTGAAGTAAACTGCTCATTTGCTAAATGAAAGCCCATAGAGAAATAAAAATCTGTTGTTCAGTTTTACCTAGGTGACAGACAGCAGTAGGCTCTGGTATCCCTTCGATCTTAAAGGTCCCATATTATACACTATTTCTCCAAGTGAAACTAGTTCCCTGGTGTCCTAATGAACATGTCTGTGACATGTTTTGGTCAAAATACCATAAGGATGAAGCACCATAGCAGTTCAATAACCTGCCAAAATCGCCCTTTTCAGAACACTCGATTTTGTGCCTGGTCCCTTTATATGTAAATGAGACACAGGCAAACACACACCCACTTCTTCCAGGGGGTGTGTCGACCCCGGCACACTCACGCTACCATGACAACAGTTGAACGTGAACCGTGGGAGCAACATGGCTGGTGGAGGAAACATTGCGGTTCAACCATATATGTTTGAACCAGAGTCCGACCCTGAACAAGACAAAGCTACGGAAGAAGTTGTAGTATGTAGACTGCAACAGGACGTGTCAGAATGGTCAGTTATGAGTTCAATTTGACCTTATAGGTATTCAAACTTCAGTTTCCAGTAGCAAAAATATTCTTAAGATATTGATGTATGCAGGCTTACATTTTATTCATTGAGCCTTTTGTTTAATCACTAAAATCTACTTTTCATTGTGCCCCCAATGTAAGCTATGTTTTAACTGAGGGTGACCATGCAGGGGGCATGTACAGCTCATCCAGTTCTTCATAGTCTTAAAAAAAGCTTGAATTATACACACATTTCTGGAACTGCAAGAACTAAGGATGTTTTTTTGTGATTAATTTAAATTACACTGTTTTCTGGTAATGGTTCACAGGACACCTCGAGACATAAACATAGTCATTTATAGATCTTTATATTGTATATTTTTAATTAATGGAGTTTAACTTTTGTAAAGCCTTCCTAAAGGCCATAAATAACACAGAACAAGGAAAAAGACAGAGTTTAAAACTTTATCTTTTTCTACATACATTTATTTTTGTGTGTTTTCTTTATTTTAACTACGGGCTAGGGCTGTAATCAACCAAATAAATTCTTAGTCGATTGAAGCCCTGAAATTTCAACTGAAAATCGACTAATCGGAGGTTTTGCATCACGTGCATCGGTGCAATATCATAGCCCATGATTTCCGATAATATACTATAATGTCAACTAATATATCAGCACAAGAACTGCTGATTAATATTTAGATTAAGCTGAGCGCGTATGTTCAGTCTCGCTCTGTGCATGTCTGTGCACAGAGCACATCTCTGTGCACAGAGCACATCTCTGTGCAAAATTTAACCATTTAATCATTATAAGAATATTTGATTTTTTGGCATGTTAATTTCATACAGTCTATGGTTAAAACTTCCAGCCTCAGAGGATTTTATATATGAAGCTAATGTGCCGGATAAAGTCAGCAAACGTGTGTTTGTGTGTTTGCACCAAACTGCGGCCAGTGGTCGCCGTATTTAACCGACGTACAAACACACACATTTTTAAGAAAAGGTCAAATAGAACTCATAACTGACCATTCTGACACGTCCTGTTGCAGTCTACATACTACAACTTCTTCCGTAGCTTCGTCTTGTTCAGGGTCGGACTCTGGTTCAAACATATATGGTTGAACCGCAATGATTCCTCCACCAGCCATGTTTCTCCCACGGTTCACGTTCAACTGTTGTCATGGTAGCGGGAGTGTGCCGGGGTCGACACACCCCCTGGAAGAAGTGGGTGTGTGTTTGCCTGTGTCTCATTTGCATGTAAAGGGACCAGGCACAAAACCGAGTGTTCTGAAAAGGGCGGTTTTGGCAGGTTATTGAACTGCTATGGTGCTTCATCCTTATGGTATTTTGACCAAAGCATGTCACAGACATGTTCATTAGGACACCAGGGAACTAGTTTAACTTGGCGAAATAGGGTATAATATGTCTCCTTTAATAAACGTGGCACAAAAACTGAGGACATTTGTGTTTGGTCAATTATTTCTTTGTTGGAACAATGCTTTTTGGCAATAAATCTAATAATGTTGGTAAGCCTGTTTATTTTACTCTTTCAAAACATTTGTAAGGAAAAGGGATTTGTGGGATGACCAGCATGTGAGTTGCACCCATGAAAAACTTGACAAATCTTCTTTGTCAATGCTTAACATCTTATATAAAGTAAGTTAAGGTAAGGTAGGGTTAATTTAGGTCAGGGTAAAAAGTGCTACAGAAAAGATGCCATAGAAAATAACTTTTTTTAACTTGCTTCTCTGGTTCTTTCTTAAAGTGGACACTTCAACTTGCTTAAACATTAAATAGCTACCATCACTGTGGTTGGCTACGTACCTCCTGAGGAAGCTCCAGTTTGGAGGGATCAGTGTTCTCTGTTGACTGCAGGCCCATTAAGTAGGGAACAGGAGCATCCAGGAAGTGGAGGAGAGAGGCAGGCAGGATGGGAACATAGACGTGCTGCCACTGGAAGGGAAACAGCAGAGTGGTGATGCCTTCTGCCACCGTCATCAACCGTTGGTAGTCTGAGAGTGAGAGACAATTATGAGTCACTCAGAAAGACAGGGTCAGGACCAACAGGTGGGTCAAGGGAGACAGGGCTCTCTTGAAACCAAAATTCTCAGTACAACTAAAATTTGGACGCATTGGTGTGCTGAACATTTCGTAAGCCTTGGACATTTGTCCTCCTTAATGTCTGTCTGTGAAACCTGTGTTCTCTATCAGCACTTACCTGAACTCACATTCAAGGAAGAATGACGTGATGGTCTAAATAGTCTAGTCGCCATATGCCCCGGATTTAGGCCAGAGAGTCCAGATTTCAAATACCCTGTCTGGCACCCGGCACAGCCTCCAGCTGGACGCTCAGTTGTCCTCCCTTTTGGAAGTGCACTGGAAAGCAGCATAACTTCCAATGCCCTAAGATCGATGATCTAACAAATTAGCATATATCATTTAACCAATGATATATGTCAGATATATAATGTACATTCGCTCAAGAATTTTCTTGTGTGTTTGTCTGTGAATAGCTTCTCCTGGTCCCCAAACTACATTAACAATACATTCATATTGAGTTTAAGAGTCATCAGATGTTATTATGTTTCCCAGAGTGAAAAGCCTGCACAATCTCCAGGAGAAAATAAAGGAATAAAACTCCATTAATACAGACTGCATCATATCTAAATCACCTATACAATCTCTACACATTATTATAATGAAACATGCAGTCAGGCATGTCTGTGAATGACTAGTACGCCATTTTGGATTGGATTATTTCAATATTGTGAGGGGGAAAGTCATCAAATTTATATTTTTGTTTCAAGACTTTATTTTTTGATGGCTATCAGGATGCCAAGTGTTTTAGAAAACAATTCCAGCTTTAGGCCTGAGTTTATTTCCCGTATCCTTGTGTCAGCAGAGGTTAACTATATTCCACTTGATCTAAGATCTTGAGTTGTAAATAGGGCTGCACCTAATGATTATTTTGTTATCTTTGTAAGAAGCCATGTAATAACATTACATAACAATCAGTGGAGAAGTCAATGTTGTGATGTTCTTCGTTGGTTCAGAATGCAGTAGGTGTATACGATGGGAGAAGTAGACCTACTGCTCCCAGCACTTCTGTATTGTAGTGTATTGCAGTAATGCAGTGTTTCCTCTACATTCATTTCGGAGTGGCGGCATGCCATTCCTAAAGCGACTTATCAGAGAAAAGTTATTATCTAAAAATAACTCATAATAGATTTTACAAGTTAAATAGACATTTGCAAAATATTGATGGCCAGCTAACGTTACTTAACATATCGGTAGCTTAAGTTAATTGGGCTTGGTGCCAACTCAGTATCGCTAATGTGAGTAAATGAAAAAATTGAGCATTAAGCCAATATCTACACACCATGATGAATCTGCTGACTGCAATTTCAGATGAGCTTGTTCAAATATTTCTCTAAGAAGAGAACGACATGTAAAGAAGATGACACCAGTCAGGTATCATTAGACTTTTACTGACTCATAAATGAAGAAGAAGAAAAAAAAACACTTTTACATTTACTGTTCACACTAATAATCAGATGTGATGTGAGTGTAAATCGTATCTAACGTTAATGTTTTAATCGTATAAGACAAGTAACATTAGACAGGGAGAAGCAGTGGAACAAAGTGAAGGAGAGCAGAATACAGCAGGGGGAGTGAAGGAGCAGGAGAGATGAGAGTAGAGGAGAAAAACCTAAAGGGAAGCGCAGGCTGGGACCCTAAATTGGTTGAAAAAAAATAGCCGGTTCCACTCATGGTTCTACCACACTTATAATAGTGAGTGTTGATTAACCTTTTTTTTCTTTCTCATTTCTTTGCATAATATACATGTCAATTTTTCTGTTAAATAAATATTAAATAAAATAATAAATAAATTCAGTGTATCAAGTGTCATTTGTTTACACCGCCACAGCTCTGTGAATTGAAGTCAGATAATCACTTCAATTATATCTCTTAAGTTATTATAATAGCTGCTTATTAAAGTTTGAAGTGTAAAGACTATGAACTTACTCTCTTACTCTGAACTTAACTGTTTTTTGTTTTTTTTAAAAGCATGAAAATCTGGCACAAACACAACACTATTCATTAGCTGAAATGCATGCTTTTACACACACACACATTCACACACACAGAGACAAATGCTGTTTAAAAGGACAATTTGGGGTCTCTTTGGTCCATTTGTTTTCATTTTTTTGTTATGAAAGGCAGAAACAGGTTAAGTGGAATTTGTTCTTTATTATATTACTATTATCATATTATATTATTTTCAAACCCTAACACTCACTCCGGACGAGGAGACACTTTGTATGAAATGTGATCACTTTTTAATTGTGGGTGATTTTAACATTCAAGTCCGTTGAGAATTCTGACTGCTGTTCAAAGACATTCTTAATTTTATAGACTCTAAAGCTCACGCAATCCGTGTATCATTCATTCATTCATTTTTCAAAACAAAACGATAAATAAAAAAACGAAAAAACTACTTGTTTTCTCAATAT
Source organism: Solea solea (assembly GCF_958295425.1). Classification (NCBI taxonomy): domain Eukaryota; kingdom Metazoa; phylum Chordata; class Actinopteri; order Pleuronectiformes; family Soleidae; genus Solea; species Solea solea. Next base: position 20,477,531 of record NC_081136.1, read on the forward strand.
TCATACAGTAAATGTCAGGTACTTTAATATTTTTACTACTTGTGAAAGGTGACTTTATCTTCTACCAAAGTAATTTTCTGGTAAGATACTTGTACTTTTACTCAAATATCGCTTTCAAGTACTTTATACAAGACTGCCTGTGGTTTCTTATATTTCTCTGTTTTCTATATAATACTGTGAAGCTGTAGGCCTGTTTTTGTTTACATTTTTGTTATTTGCACAATTATGCCTATAAGTGTAGGCTATTACTATAGATTTTCTTTTATAATTCTTTACATTTTTCAAACAGGCAACACTATTGTTTATATCTGTTGTTATATGCACAGCTGTGCTTTGTTGAGCAAAAAGAAAAAAATGTAATCTAAATAAATGGTTGATGGTGATTAGTTAAAAGTACACACTTTACCCATTTTGTTCAAAATATCGTTATAATATCGCATATCACCATTCAAACAAAAAATATCGCGATATGAGTTTTGGTCCATATCGCCCAGCACTAGCTTACATTGTTATTAGCTCAGTATTGTCGTTTTCAAATGCAAATATTACGCACATGGAAACTTCTGTTCAATTAGATGATTGTATTATAAGATGTAACAGGAGCATGTGAGCATCTGCTATTAATATGAATAACAAACCAACCTGATGTACTTGAATAATGTGTGAATGACACAGCTTTGGGTATGAAGTATTGACTGTGATGCTAATAATTTAGCAACTAGCTGAGGGTTAGCTACATCATCAGCCACAGGAGCTAATAGGGTGACCATACGTCCGGATTAGGCCGGACAGTCCGGAATTTAAATGCCATGCAACGCTGCATATCGTCCAATGGTGTAACACTTTCGGTTAAAAATGATTGGCTAAAAGCGGTGTCACTCAATTCTCTGATTTCTCATTGGTTGAAAATGTAAACAAGCCACCCCCTGTTCCCATGTGCTAGCTGTGTCACTCATCTCGTTAACTTAATGTTAACATGCCGAAAAGACAGACCTAATTAATGCCGAATGGTCAAAAGAGCACACGTTTGTCAGCAAAAGTAAAGTAAAGCAAAAGTCTTCTTCTTACTGTCTTTTGTTGTTTACATAAAAAAAAGTTCTATATGCTTATTAAGAACTGGAATGTATATTTTTTTCATTCATTTATTTATTTATTTTTATGTAAATTAATTTGCACATTTAAGGCCATAAATGTCCTGCTTTGTGGCACTGCACTTTGCAAGACAGATGTATTGAATAAGTACAAATACTGTGAACAAATACTTTTCGCCTTCTCAGGAATATTTTTTCCTCTTCTGTTACACATACATCATGATATATCATAGGTAAATTGTCTTGTGATGAACAGAGTATCTCAAAATCACTGTATCATGATACCATTGTTATCAAACAAAATTGTATTGTCGTGGGGTGTACACTAGAGTTGTATGTTGCGATTTTTTTTCCTCACTAAGTGTCCTCCTTTTTGGTGTTGTGGAAATGGCCACCCTAGCTCATTCAGCTCATTCAGCAAAAATGGACTGATCCATCAACACTACATCACAGAGCGACTTAAATTTATTAAAGGGCCTATCATGACTGCGTGAAGTCATAGTTTTATTTGATATTATAATGATGTATCTATCTTTGATCCTTCTAACTTGTTTTTCATTTTTATGAAATTTATATACATATTTCATTGTATTTTTCTCTGGGAACCCCTGGGACCTCTTCACAGAAGCCTCGGGGTCCCCTGCTATTGATAACCATTGTTCAAACTACTACAATACGCATAGTTTTGTCAAAAAATTTTGATTCATCAGAGACACACATATTTTGTGTATGTGGACTTACCCTGTGAGTAGAGGAGGATCTGCATCTCCAGCAGGGTGCAGGTGAACACCTGGACAAGGTTTTCCAGTCCCAGCAGACTGAAGGTTTCTGTGAGGGGGAAGTCAGCCAATGGTAGCTCCAGTAATCCAGGCCTCTGACACACAATCGGCTCATATACACCATAGAACTTGAGCGTGCGTCCCGGGGCGGGCAGTGGCACCTCAAACAGAATGTTGTGAATGTAGCTCTCTAGCGGTAGTGGAGGGGTAGTGGCTGCTGTGATGGCCCTGTGAAGCTGCGACAGGAAGTGGCGACAAGCATGCATGAATGGCATGGGGCTGATAAGACACAACGCTTTGGACACGTAGAGGGTATCTCGCGATGAGTCGTAGCCAATCGCAGCATGAGATGAAGATGAGGCAGATGAGGAAATGGGGGGGTCAACCTCATCTAAACTGCTGGCCAGAGAGTCCATGCTAGAGGAGGAAGAGGAGGAGGAAGATGGAGGAGGGTTGGAGGAGGTGTGTCCTGCATTGTGCAACTGGTATAGGGTATGCATGGCAGAGCAGATCTGCGGGCTGGTCACCTCCTCGTAGAAGGAGTGGACAAAGCCATAAGTTCGAGAGCCGTCCTCCTTAGTGATGATAAAGGAGTGAAACTGAGGATCACGCTGGCCAGCCTGTGTCCGGAATGACAGTCCTTTAGGCATACACAACTGCAGGGAGAGCAAACACAAGTCAATCACCACACTGTCGTCAGGGACCTTTTGGTTTTCATATCATCCCCACATTATCTTTATCAGTGTTCTGATACAATACATTTATTCATATTCATACACTCATTCTCTACCACGTCATGAAGTGGGCAGGTACATCCTAGACAGGTCAGCAGTCTATCACAGGATCATTCACGCTCACGGGACTCCACTGAATGTGTATGTATTGCGGTCTCCGTCACATACACTTCAGTCAATGTGTCAGCTTTCACTGATTAAATTTGCATCATGTACTGGCTGCATCCTTGCTCCGGCAGTCCATCTCTTACACAGAGAATAGGCAAGTTCTATTTTTCACTGGAAATCAAACCCAGATAAAACATTAAAAAAACTTTAAAAAACCATGCACACGGCTAAAATGGAATTCAAACCAGTTACCACCGATGTTCACTCTGTTCTTGGATCACTCTGAATCAGCCTTTTTCTTTTGCTTTCCCAAAAAACGTCTTTGGTTTGTTCTGTTGTTGGCACCTTTTCTGCCATAAGCTTGCTGCAAATGTCTTGTGTCTCGTTGAAGTTTTTGCAAGCTAGCATAAGCTCTGTCGTTGTCTTTTGAGCATGCACGGTTAATGCACAAATAGGGGTACACGCATTGGGGGAGGAATGTCAGATGGCAATTTAATTGATGCATCACCATCCAATTAATTTGTTTGGGCTGTTCAATATGATTGGTGTTTTTACAGGACTGTTGGTCCCACAGGTGACTGACTGTCGAGGTGTGAAGAGGATTTTAAGCACTACAGTAAATAATGCTTCAGAAAATGATCTCCCACCCTATCTTTAAGGTAAAATAATTTTGATGGTTATAGTCAGGGTTAAGAACTAGAGAAAGCATTTTATGTCATTTAGTGACCCAGGATAAAAGCATTCATGATAGGAGCAGGGGATAATGGAAGTATGATGGAGGAGTAAGAGAAGAAAATTAGGCCGAAAAAGCGGAGAGAGGAATGACAATAAGGTTTCAAGAGGACTGTCAACAGCTCGCAATCATCTGAGTGTCGGGTTTCAGTGAGAGGACTGCTGCATTACGGTCTGTTTCCATGATGGCAGACAAGACTCACGGCTGAATTATTAAGCAGCACTGACACCTGGCAGGTGAAACCACACACACACACACATATGAGGTGCCGTTTGTAAAGTGGCTGAAGCTGAAATAAAAAAAAAAAAATGTTTAGAAAATAATAATAATGTTATCTTTTTGTTAACATTCAAAATTCAAATATGTGGTTTGTGATGTACTGATAGTTTGGCAGTGACATGGTCGGAGATGAACAGCTCCACTTATGCATACGCTCAGTGTTAACAGTGCCCAGCACAGAGCAGTGTATACAGGGGTGGGTGGGGGTGGATCGTGCTGGTCAAAGTGAGGCAAAAAACACATCAAGAACATTTCTCCAAACATGTTTTTTTTTTTTGTTATTTTCACGCTAAGGTGTGTTCAAGTGTTCATTTTCTCCGATAAGTTAATTTCCCCCATTTTACTTAATTATTTGATTCTTAAACAGTCTGACCTCCTAAAGCTTTTGTTTTGGTACATCTGGTTACCGACAATGTGAATCCAGAAGATTTTTTTTTAACATTTATATTTATATTTAGCGTAACATTTAATATTTAGATTGAACTATTACATATATTTATAAGTTAACATATTCATGTAAATGTGGAAAAAGTTAAAAGTTAAAAGTTAACAAATTCATAACACTTTTTAAAAAATTGTTAAGAGCTAATTTGGAGGTAATTTGCTCTCTCTTGCTTAACATTACTCGCTTATTGTTCTTCATGGAATCTCACGCCAACAGTGGAGAGAGACAGTGTACTGTGCCCACAACACCACTAGTAATTACATGACGTTTGTTCAGTGTAAGCCTAGTCTACTTTCATCAAGCAATGTAGGGCGCATTAAACAGTAGGTGGCTTCGTAACAAACATTAACTGACATTAACCTTCATATCAACTTAACTTATTTTTTGCACAGAATTCAAGCACTTTCAATGACCCATGTCTATTTAGGGTGATTTTCCAAATATTAGTCCTTGATTAGTCTTTCCTTGATATTAGTCCAGGCAATCAAAGCAGATCACCCCCTTTTCTGCTGCTCTGCCTTGACTTATATGTACTACATAATGTATGTTTAACAAAACAAATAACATGAAAATTGATTATTCATCTGTATCTGTCTTTCAATATGTAATAATCCAGTGACCATGGAATTCTCTCTGAGCACTCCTGGGTGTTTTCGACAATTATTGAAATGGCTTTCATGACATCAGTCACCTACCATGTTGACAGCATCCTGGTCGAAGGGGTTTGCCTCCACATTCTTGGGGTAATGAGCCAAAACTTTGGACTTGAATGTTCTCTTCAGGGGACTTTGGTCAAAATGTTCACCTAGAGATGAAAAGATGAAATTTGAGTTGATTGGTGGGAAATTGTGAGAGAGAGTCAGCCACGGATCTTCAGTATGTGATTCTGTAGATGAAGATACATTTGATTCTTCTGTAACTGCAACTGCAGCGGCACTGATCTGTGTCCTCATCCTCCATTTTTTAACAAACCTTCTTACTGATGTTAAAGTGCATGTATGTAAAGTCTTACTGTATTTGAAACACTTCAACTTCAGCATTGTTACCAACTCCAAAGTTCATCAACTTAAATATCTTGGGTTGCTTGATCGCTCTGGATTTAAAGTGAGCAGTGAACTCTGTTAGCCGACATGGTGCTGTGAGCAGGCCCGGAGTGGCAATAGGGAGAACCGGGACAATTCCAGGTGGGCCGGGCTGGATTAAGGGCCTTTTTAAGAATCTAGGCATACTGGTGGCAAACATGCAGTGACAAAATCTCTCTTGTGTGCACTCTCTCTCTCACTGTGTGTGTGTATCGTTGTCCGACTGCAAATGTAATGGTTCCGTAATTAAGTTTGTATTTGGTTCATACGCCACGTCTGCAAGATCATGGATAGTAAAAATAGCAAGTGTGGTGCTGAAAAGGCAAATCCTAAGAAAACAAAATCTCTAGAGGCTGACACAGCCAAAACACAACATAATGCATAGCTTTATTTGCAAACTCCCATTCAAGTTGATTAAATCAAGTCAGTTAATCTGTAATATTGCCCAATGTACATATATAATGTGTGCATTTTGGACATACTGGGTATCTCACAGGACTACTGGAATTAAGCTAAGTATCACCTCAGTAGGTCTTTCTTATTTTGGTTGCTTTTTCATTAATTGCTATTGTATCTAGCTGGGTTGTTTGACTTTTGACTTGTCGGTTTAGTTAAGGTGAAAGTTTGTTTGGTTATTTTGTCTGCTAAGTCAAAGAGAAAGTTGTTATTAGTGTTGCTGTTATTGACCTAGTTTCAATTGAGCCATCACCATCACCAGGTGTGAAGTTCCATTGGCTACGGGGGAGTGGCCAACACAGCTGTAACCAACCAGCTCCTAATCAGGTGTTTTTTAAAAAGCAGTATTCACTTTGAAGCGGCAGCATTCACTTCTCCCAATCTGATGAGGGGAAAAGCATCTAGCTGACAGTGTGAAAGCAACACTAGTGTAGAGAGTGAGAGACTGTTTAGCAATGTCTCCAACATTGTGGTATTGGTATCAGGACTGAATAAGTTGGATCAGTGTGTCTGTACCTGATACTAAACCAAGTACAGTTGAGTCAAGTAGTGCTAGAACTGTATAATAGGAAAGCCCCAATAATGTCCCAGGGAGTCCATGTGAGAACACAGCAGGACATTATCTGCATTACCTACAGCAGTGAATGTTTGCTAAAAGCCAGGCTCCACCCCCTCACCTGGTTACTACTGCAGCAAACACCTGCACAAGTAAAACCAAATTCTTTGAACTTCATCTAAATTTCCTGTCTGAAACTGGCTTCAGAGATCAAATTAGGAATGCACAATCCTCCTGAGAAATTATTTTTCCCTTTTCCATAAGCTTGTTGAAACTGAGGAAAAATGGCCTAACTCAAACCCAACTGTCATAGCTAATGGGTGCAGGTTAATACAAGCATTAAAAGGCATTTTAAATGTCTTCTCACTGACACCATGTTTCAGACTGCTTGGATCTGTAAAAAACTGTAACTGGTTAAGTTTGTGGTTAAGATTTATTTGAGTCAAGTAGATTTACTATCTGATTTATTTCCACATCAGAATGTGGCCTGAAACTGTTCTGAGGAAATCTAAATCCATGTGTTTTTTCCCCTGCTTACACTGATAAGCAGGGAAGATTTTTGCCACATCAGAGGAAAAGATCCAATTTAATTTAATCCAGATCTGGTCCAGATTATAGATTTGGAAGCAATTTCAATTTAACATGGTTCAGTCCCATTTAACTGAAAGTTCAGATTAGTATGTCTCGGTGATAGTGAGATCAGGATGAATATTGTTATGTTTATGTAAGATTCTGATAAAAATGTTAAAAAACATTTCAGGTGCCGGTTTGTAAAATACAAGAATTTCAGCTTAGGCGATTGTCTGCCAAAAATATGTTTAAACATTTAAGTAAACACAGCCCATATCTAAAATCATTTGGTCAAAATCTAAGGCAGATTAATAATGAATTGATGTTAGTGTGGCTTCATGTCTATGTGGAAACAGGATTAGATAAGTGAGTAAAGCAGGCATGAGAAAAGACTTCAGAATTTACCTCTGGCTGTAGTGTCTGGTTCCCTGCCTTGGCGGTTTGCCTCTAGCCAATGGTACAAAGCTATGGACGAGCCACATGCAGAAAATCAAACAGAACAAAAACAGCAAAATGTCAAAACTAATACATACAGAGAAGCACAGAATGATTAATGGATGAGAATGAGTGGATCATCAACAGGACACAGAGTATCAATATCACAATAGAGCATGCATTGCAGACATAATGCACTTGTGGAAAATGGAGTATTAGCAGTTAACAACACTTTTACATCTCAGTAGGGATGCGTTTCAATAAATAGTACTAAAGTGGTACCTAGTCCTGATTGATCAGTAAAGAAGTATCAATAAGTGTTTGGACAAATACTGGTGCTTATAGGGGAACTTGAATATTAGAATATGGGCCCTATGTTTATAAATGTGGGTGTATACGTAAGGAAATTGCTCCAGTGTAATCTTACAGGGCAACAACGCCATTCTTCTTTTGCGTAATATTCATAAAAGTGCTTGTTTTCACAATAAATGGCCCGGATTGTTATTGTAAGAGTCTGCCAACATTATCAAGGGCATTGGTTTGGTTCCCAGACTGGTGGGGACACTGCATCGTTGTGTTGTTGGAACAGCACATCCGATGCTAGTAAAATCCGCTCACACATTGCTCTAATTCTAATATTACTAGGGACAATCTGGCTTTCTCTGGATTCTCAGTGACCACATGACAGCCAAGCAGAATTATTGCTGTGAGTCACAGAGGAGACAAGAGAGTGCAGGTGATGTGCTCTTCTGACGTGTCCCCACCAGTCTTGTAACCAAACCCATGCCCTTGAAAATGTTGCCAGACTCTTACAATAACATTCAGACCCATTTATTGGCAAAAACAAGTACTTTTTATGGCTATTGCCCCATAAGACTACACATTGCCGCCCATTGCGGCCTATTGCGGCTGCCACCTGTTGCGGCCTGTTGCGGCTGCCGCCAGAGGCAATCTACTGGATCAATTATGAAACTTTTTGTAAGTACTATTCATGTACACGTATATATTTTTATAGAAATTAAGGAATTGCCCTACAATTGTTTTGGGGGCACATCCAGTCTATTTCTAGTGCCAGTCCCAAGCCCAGATAAATGGGAGGGTTGCATCAGGAGGGCATCTGACATAAAAATCTCTGCCAAATTAAATATGTGGATCATCCACTGTGGCAGCCCTTCTGGAGACAGAAAGGCCAAGAAAGAAAATATTTTAACTTTGTTAGCATTTTTTGATTTCCACCCATCCCCTCAGAATGACCACTGCTGTCAGCTGCATTCATCATTCATTTTTGACTTTGTAAGGCATTGTTAAGGACAGTGCTTAAAAGTTCATGATTTTTTTTCAGATGAATTTGATTTTTTTTTGATCTATCATCTTGCATAATCGCCATTACTGCAGGGGCAGGTCTCAACTGCCTGCTGCTGCCTGCTAGCAGTGACAGTTGCATGGAGAGTCAGATTAGGTGTCAGTGTCAGTATTGATAAAATCCTGATTATACCCATATCCCTACTCTTTTGTGAACAGTCAGGTCAAGTGACCAGAAATGGCTTTGGCTTTTAGCCTAATGAAGCAAAATGCAGGCTAATACAGTATTAGAGATTTAGTGTTAAGAGATGCACACACAGTGGATCATCATCTCAACAGTGTGACCACAGGAGAGAATTTGAAGAAAAGTCTTTTGAAAAGTAAAAGGTGCCAGTTCAGACATGTAACCCTAAATGGAGGGATTGTGTTTTAGAATTAGTGAGCAGATGTCTGGATAAAACCAAACAGCAGCATGTGAACGGCAACAATCACTTCTAGTTCCAACACTTATGTCCGATTATAGACAAACTCCAAATAGTTTTTATAATCAATCACAGAACATAAATCTTACAGTACAGGTCTTCAGTGTGATGTATTTAACTGTATGAACGAAACAGTAGCGAATGTACAAGTATCTTTGTTCAAAAACCGCTTAAAACACCCTTTTCACAATTAACTCAATAGTAAATATGATCTCACCTTGTGTTGAACTTTAAAATATCTGCAACACAATTTCAAGTTTGTAAAACTTTAATGAAGTTGCAAAAACGTCATTAAAACGGTTTTAAAACAAGTTAGATACTGCTGCTGCTACTACTACTACAAGAAATAGGAAACCACTTTTGTGCCTGATACCATATATTAAAACATTCTTGTATCTACTGATCGTAAAATCATGCGACCTTTTACCTGCAATACTCATAATGCAAGTCATACTCACTGCCACATGCCAATGCTCACTGACTCATTGTCTAATGCTTTATCCTAAGAAATGTGGGACAGATCATCAAAATAATAATCTGGTTGGGGATTATGATAAATGGGATTGTGATCTGTGAACGTTGTTATCAAAATATACTCAGCCTCATAGGCTTAGTATATCTGCCTAAAGCATTTTTTTTAATTTCTTTACACTGTGGGCTCATCTGGGTTTTGAGGCACTAAAAAAAATAAGTACAAAGTACAAAGTACAAGAAACAAAGGGGGGTATATAAAGGGGCAACATTAATAGTAAATAATAATAAGGGGAAGGGCTGTGCATAGAGCCTGTGTATAATACTGTAGAATACTATGAGGTCGGTGGAAAATATTGCACATGATGCTGTAGGTACATGATCGAAGCAGCAGTGAAGTGACAGTTCTCAATGACATTAGTCAGCATTTATCAACACACACACCCTCAAGTTAACAATGAGAATGACCATGCTCGGAGTAATGCTAATGCGAAAGCTAAGAGGCGCTAATGCTCTTATGTATCAGCACATAAACCTACTTAGTGGATGTAAATGACACTGACACACTGACAGTGGCAGTAGAACAGCGTATGTTCAGTGTTAAGCTGTTGAAGCCGTTTTGAAGACAAATAAATGCCAAAACCATTCGAGACAGAAACTGGATTTACTGTATGTATTTGTCTGTAACAGTCTGTTACACATAACAACTGTCTGAGTCCATTAGACATAAATCATAGATTGATGAATTAAGCTATTGAACAATTATAATTGAGTATTAAACCAAGCCGTGTAATGTTGATTAATGTGTGTAAGTGCAGTGAAGTTGCTGTCCTACTACAAGCACTGGTCGATAATGAAGCTACCTTTTCAACAACAAAGCACATCATACATGTCTCAGAATCTAGACTTCCTCAAGACTGCCTAAACCGAGACCAAGACCAAGACAGACCTAGTCAAGACCAAGTCGAGACAAGACAGCGAAAAAAAAAAAAAAAACAGACTAGTGTTGACGTTACACCATAACTTGCATGAACTGCATGAAGAACAGCGGCATACTGGGGTTCAGCTGCAGTTTAATTTCAATACATATTAGAAGGTATTATTTCAACTACAGGCAAAACAATACAGAGACAGAGTATGTCATGTGAGCTTACTCACTGTAAATGTATTCACACAGACTGGGTGAGATAAACTATGACGGCTGTAACTGCACTATTAGAGGAGAGATTGAGAGATTAGAGGATTGAGACTGCTGAGGACTGACATGACTGGTCCCAAAGTCATCTGACAAAACAGCAAACACCTCCAACACCATCTTTCACCTCCAACAACTGTCTACAGAATGGGAAATATGTAACTGATTTAAATCAATTGTAACATCAAATTGAAAACACATAAATATAAACTTGAAATTACATCATGTCCCATTGTAGTAGCCAAATTACACTGTATGATATCAACTTCTCTGAAATGGATTAGGCCTAATGTTAAGTCAACACAACGGTGATATGCAGATGTTATTGATTAAGTCAATGATCCCATTTATTTAATCAAACAACACCATTTTAAATACAATACTGCAATCCAACAATACAAAAACATGTGCACACATCACATGCATGCACTTACACACACACACACACACACAAACACAAGACCGCCGAGGCTGGGACAAGACTGAGACCACATAAAATGGGTCGTGAGACTCAAGAGTAAGCTAATTCATTCACAACACGGACTCAATAAAGAAGTAAACACCGTCACTCTGAACATCACATCATCAGTCAGGAGCTCATTCAGCAACAGACTGATCCATCCACACTACACCACAGAGCCACTTTCTATATTACCTTTCTTGTTTTTCATTTTTATGAAATTTATATTCATATTTCATTTTATTTTTCTCTGGGAACCCCCTGGGACCTCTTCATAGAACCCTCGAGGTCCCTAGACCTGTTATTGACAACCCTTGTTTTACCATAGTTTCTGTCCTGTGGGCAAACAGATATCAGATAAACGGAAGCTCAGAGGGGATAGAGCTTTTTCTGTTGCTGCACCGAGATTGTGGAACAATTTTCCACAGCATGTGCATGAAAAGAAAGAAATCAGAAGAGGGCACCAAAAAAAACATTTTTGTTATTATTTCAAAAAATGTTGGTACAGCCTTATCACCCAGAACAGAGGTCAGTGAGACCAGTCAAAACTCAATCAGTAAGCATCAAAGTCCAGTTACACACACACTCACACATAGAATGACTGAAGCCTAATCTGTCAATAACCCAACCATTAATGAATATTTTACCAAACCAGATCTGATGCGTTTGGTTCCATCAGGCTCAGATATGCACATTGTATTTCACACAGAGACATGGGATAATAATAATGTAACCTTAGCATAAAAGGCAAAATTGCATTTCATTTAAAATACTTCATCATATCCAGCTACCTGAGCCCCCACTGCACTGAGAACCAGCCTTAGTTGGTATGTGAATAATGTTTGTTAAACTATGATGCTGTATGCCGTCTACGCCGTCTATACAGGGTCAACAGCAGTTTCTTTTTTAAACATTGTATGAAGCAGTGGAGACAAAGCTTTCAAAATCTCTGCATTATTCAATTTTAACTGACATGTAAACAAAATAAGGTGAAGGCAAACAACTTGAGTTCAGACAATGACCCGAGGTATGGTTAATATCTGACTGTCACACAGAATACACAGCTGTAGACAAAACACAATACAACACAACAGTAAACACAAACACTACAATCTCTGGTAGCATGGCATCATTTCTTTCTGTCTGTGAGTGTGTGCGCGCGCGTGCGCGCGCGTGTGCGTGCGTGCGTGCGTGTGTGTGTGTGTGTGGCAGGCAGGCAGGCATCTCAAAGCAGCCTTCATTACATCATTCACTTTTCACTATCCTGTGTACTTGGTGACACAATACACTTATGCCAGCTAAATTGTGTGTAATGCCTCTGTTGTGAAGATGAAAAGAAAGAGAGATGAACTGGTCAATCTAAAATGTTGGTACATTGTTTACTCAGCCTTATCACCCAGAACAGAGGTCAGTGAGATAAGTTGGAACTCAATCGGTAAAACGTCAAAGTCCAGTTACACACACAATGGCGGAAGCCTAATCTGTGAATAACCCAACCATTAAAAAATATTTACAAAATCAGACCTGATGCATCTGTTCCATCAGGCTCAGCTATTCACATTGTATGTCACACAGAGACATGGAGAAATTAATGTAACCTTAGTATAAAAGGCAAAATTGCATTTCATGTAAAATACTTCATCATATCCAGCTACCCGAACAGCACTACTTACTTGTAAATATTTGGGGCAGATTAATCAAAGCCAGTCAATTAGTTAACCCAAAACATAACTACTATCATTTTGATTTTACAGGGATCAGTGTTTGTGAGTGAATATCCAACTTATCATTTCTGAGTGTAGGGAATGGTCCATACCTGGTCTCAACGTCTCAGGCACACCCACAGAAAATAAATAAAAGCATAAATAAATACATAAATAAATGCATAATAAATAAATAAATAAATGTATGAATAAATACAGGAATAAATAAATAAATGCATAAATAAATACATTTATAAATAAATAAATGCATAAATAAATGAATAAACTAAATAAAAGTTTACATTTATTTCAACATTTCTGTTCACCTACATTTATTTATTTCTGTATTTTTGTGTCCATACGTTAATGAGGTAGGTCCTAACCTCAGTCAACAGCAGGATTGGTTACAGGAGTGTGCTCGATTCGGGTCGACTACTTCTGCCTTACTAGCGGCGCTGAGTGTACAGGTATGTTGTTGGCTACCATCACTCTCAGCACTGTTGCCAACTCCTCAGTAAGGAAACTGACACATATGATACATATCAGACATAACATACAGTACATGTTATGTCTGATGTTTATCAAATGCAGTGATGTATTTTTGTGTGAGACTGAGTGAGGAAACATTTACATTTACACCCCCCTCTGTAAGCCACGGCGGGAACGGCGATGGCCATGCGCATGCACGATTCATCAGGAGCCGTGGGGTGGTGAGCGCCTCCTTTCTGCGCTGACTGCAGACTGGGAGGCTACTGTGAGACTGACCGCCTGTGAGTGCTTTGGGAGGGGGAGGGGGAGAGGATACCGGCAGCACCCGCTGCTTGTTGAGCACAGTAACTGCAGAGTGATATGTGCTTTGATGTGAGAGTCTCCAAACACCACAAACGTCTCCAATAACACCACAAAAGACACTAGATTTGTTGCTAGTCGCTTTAGACAAAAAAGTAGGCACCACTGAGCAGGTCTGCCAGTGGCCTCCCGGTTGAGGCCATTAACATTAACATATGGACACAGAAATACAGAAATAAATAAATATAGTTGAACAGAAAAGTTGAAATAAATGTAAGGCATTTTATTCTTTTATTTTTTTATTCATGCATGTATTCATTTATTTATCCATTTATATTTGCATTTATTCCTGTATTTATGTATACTTTTATTTATGCATTTCTCTATTTATACATAGGTCATGTTTCGTCCTCCATATTATTTAACTGTAAAATTAACATTATTTTACTGTCACTTAAAAAAAAATTATGTTAATGAAAAATAGTGCAACCTAATTTAGAACGTCTGAGTAGTCACACAGCATATAATTAAAGGCACTTTTGTAAGGAAAGAAATAGCTGTTACTGGTTAACAATGTTCACAAAATCTCTATCTGAAGTTGGCTACAAGCACAGAATGCAAACCCTAATACATTTTTATTTGTGAATGAAAATCAGAGCCTAACCAATGATGGTTCGGTCATGTATTTACCATATGAGGAAAAAAAAAAATCCACAGCATCTTATTGTACAGTACATTACTTTTTATTTTTAGAAATATCAGTGGTACAAAAAAGGAACATTAAATAAAAACGTTAGATCAGTATAATAAACTGTCACAAACAGTTCTAATGAAAACAAAAATATGATGTACACCACCAGCCATTTTATGTCCAAATGTAAACAGGATCTTACACATGGGTAAGTGTGTAAGTCCAAGAAGTCGGCGATAACAGGGGAGTGGGTGAGTGAATGATTTATGGACCACTTCTGACCACAATCCAGCCTCGTTTTTGTGCCTATACCTTTCACTGCAACTGCTCACATATCAAAAAATATATCACCATCTTAAATTAAGTCCCACTCAAAGCCCCGTCAAGAAGGTGGACTGGATCCCCTCACAAATGACATGTCAAGGCTGACTATCCAGCGCTGATCAAAGCTTCCTGCCGTTTCACCTGAAACAAATGTCAAATGTTCAACTGATCAACTGTGTCATATCCAGGAGAAACAACATACAGCTCTACGGGATACCAGAAAATACATTAGGCACTTCAATGGTGGACTTTGTTAACAATCTGCTCATCACCGACCTCACCCTGCCAGACGGAGTCATCTTAGAGATCCACAGAGCACCAGTGGCGAAACCCGACCCAAACTCACCTCCTAGATCTATTAGCATGAACTTTCTACGATTCGAAATCAAAGAGATGGTGCTAAAGGTGTGTGCAGGTGAAAAGCATATTTTTTTGACCACGATTACTCAGACGAAGTAATGATTAAGTGCAGAGCCTATAAAGAAATCAAGAAGGCTTTAAAAGAAAAAGGAATACGATTTCAGAAATGTTCAGTTTTGAATTATATAAGGACAAAGTAATGTTCCATTTATTTTCAACTTATATTACATTCAGTTTCAAGATGCAGAGTTTGCATTTTTTTTTCTGTCTTCTACTTACAGACCCTTCTAATGTATAGCCCTCTTTAGCCTTACAAAACTGCGTAGTCACTACTAAACCTACAGAATAATGCATCTGACTGGCTGGATTACATTCAGACTAATGTTGGACATGTCTAGGAGGAATGGAAGACAATAAACTTAAAAAGGAAAAGATTCAAGCATGTGTTCTCATTACATGTCATTTGCATGACATGTACATGTTACATGAACGGATCAAAACACAACAGAGGAGTGGCCATTTTGATCTCAGGGAATGTTGTTTATGAACATTTAACCCAAATAACCAACAAGGAAGGTACATTTATTTTGATTAAAGGCAAGATTGATGGTGTTTTAATAACTCTGTATAATGTATACGCAGGGTGGGAATTTTACCTCATTTTACTTCAATCTAACCTTAAACCCAAACATAGACTCTTCTGGCACAAGAACTCACTAATCCAAGAATATTGTTAAAATAACACACACCTTAATGGCAGAATTAGATAACGACTAAGTATTATACTTATTTCTCCTCCCCACACTCGACATACTCAAGAATTGACTATTTCCTGATGTTTAAGAAGGACAAACACTGGGTTGAAAAATGTCACATAGGATGTATGGATAAATTTATATGTCAGTAAACATAGGAACTAGACTCAAAGAAACACTCTGGAAACTGAATTCCAGTTTCCTAAATAAAGACACAGCTGAACACTTAATGAACGACATAGAGGAGTATTTACAATTCAATGATAATGGCTCTGGGACACATGCAAAATCGTAATGAGAGGCAAATTAATCGCTATGACGTCCCTGTTTAAGAAATGCAGGAAGGAAAAACTGAAATGACTCCAAAACTAACTAAAAATACTAGAACAGCATAAAAATATATTAAATTCAAATATAAAATAGAGATGAAAATGAAAAAAAGTGAATTAAATGAAATATATACACAGGAAATTCTGACGCTGGCTTTGAGTGTGACCGGCTGATGATTGGCTGTTCTGCCTGAAGTCCCGCCTCTCTTGGTGTGTTAGATTTATTGTTCAGCTCATGCTGAGAAGGCGGGAACTAGCTGGTTCATAGTTCACACACTATAGAGTTTTGACTTATTTTCCAATACCGTCCGTCACTTTTGGACATATGGAAGCCCACAGTTATCAATATTGATAATAAAAGACATTAAGACATTATTTAATTATCATATAAACAAGCTGTGTTAAATATCTATGTGAAATAATTGAGTATTAATTTTCACAGATACAATTTTTATTTTATTAGTCATGTTTGTTCCAATTTTAACAAGTCCGTTTTTATTTCTGTTAAAATTGTAACAGTATTGTATTTTTGAATTAATTACAGTATATTATAGTCATGCAGGAAAGAGATTTGTTTTATTTTTTTCAAGGAGCTTTGGGGGTAAGGGTTAGGGATATCAGTGACCTGCAAATTGGCATGTGGCTTAAATTTATGACGGACTGTTTATTCTTTAAAGGTTTTGCTTCTGGAAAACATTTCATCTAATATGCTATAATGCTTTGGGGGAAACCCCAATTACATCACAGAAAAAAAATCGAGATATATATCGAGTATCGCCATTCAGCTAAAAAATATCGAGATATGACTTTTAGTCCATATCGCCCAGCCCTAGCATGTTTAAATGAATATGACTCCTCTCAGGTTATAAATTAAATGTTCAAAAAACACAGATTCTTAGTTTTGACTACAACCCTTCTACTGATCTCCGTCAGGAATATCATCTTAACTGGGATGAAAAATCTATAAAATATCTAGGAAGTCATATCCCTAAAGATCTGTCAAGAATAGCAGATATCAATTATAAACCTCTTAATAATAAGGAAATTATGGAAGATATTCATAGATGGAGCCTCAGCTCACATTTAATCCCATTTAATCCATCAAGATGAACATCCTGCCAAGGGTTTTATACTTTTTCAGTCATAACCCTTAGAAGCATTACAAAAGAATGGGACAGATTAATTTCTAGATACATATGGGCTGGGGAAAAACCTAGGATACTTTATAAAACACTTCATCTGTCAAAAGAAAAAGAAGAACTAGCTCTTCCTATTCTAAAGGACTATTACAAGGCAGCCCAACTTAGGCCTTTAATAGGGCCGGATGGAAAAATATTGAACAAACAATGGGAAAAGGATTCCCAGTCACTGCGTTGATTGGAGATCCATTACTACACAAACACCTAAAAGATCAAGATAATCCATGAATCACTAATTCATTACAGCTTTGGAGTGATGTATTGAATCAGTTCAATTTAAAAAAGACATTTGAAATCTTGAAATGGTTTGTATATGACCCGCAATTTACACCTAGTCAACACAACCATAGATTCAAGGGATGGACCTCCTTAGGGCTTACAATATACTATTCACTAATAAGTAAAGGTACAGTTAGGAGTTTCTAAGATCTCAAGGATACCGCTGCACTGAGGCAGAGGAGGCTCCAGGGGGTGGTGAAGACGGCCCAGAGGATTATTGGCTGCCCCCTCCCCTCCCTGAATGATATCTACTCTTACTGATGCCTCAGCAGGACTGAGCGCATCACTCCGGACAGATTCCACTCCGCCCACCCCCTCTTTGAACTGTTGTCCTCAGGCAGGCGCTACAGGTCCATTAGAACCCGGACCAACAGACTGAGAGACAGCTTCTTTCCCCAAGCCATCACCAGATTGAACTCTCATGCACACTAACCCCCACCCCCCACACCACAACACACTACCCCAATATTATTAATTGTATGAATTGTTCCTATAATACTGCACTGCATTGTCCGATTGCTTATCGCTGTCATTATTTAGGATTGTTTGCCTGGCAAACAAATTTATTTATTTATTTTTATGTCATATTTATGTTTTATTTTATTTTTTTCACACCTACGGAGAAGCCTCAAGTTTCAATGGACAGTGAGTTGTAGCAGTGGAGGTGAGAGTGTTCACCTGCATGCAAAAGCAGTGCACACTGCTGGGAGGGGGTCTTTAGGCTTAAGTACATAACAGTACACTTGTGCACAGGAATGAGCAGGGCAAATGTCTGCCCTGCTCAAAGGGCTTGAGGTGTCTCAAGCTTTAGGAAAATACACTTTTATTGAACGCAGTAACGTATAATCTTTTAAACAATTATTGACAATAATTTAACAGAAAACATATTAACAACCAACCATATACAGCAAGAACAATTCAAAAGGTCTGTGAGTCTCCATGCATCTTCCCACTCCCTCCCCTGTCCCCATCACAATCCTCCCCTCCACCCATCGTTAACGCCTCCGGCCCTCCGAACATTTCTTGGATAATCCTATCCAAATAATATGTAGGCTAACGTATCTCTGTGAAGTAATCACACAGTCACAGTGGTCCTCACACATAGTATTGCTGAGTTCGAGACAGTGGGAATTTTCCGACCTCCTACTAGAAAAAGTACACTGGAACTCCACTCAAAGTCGGAGTCCTTACTTGTGAACTCGGCACAAATCCATCTACCCAGAGTTCATGGAGAATCAGTTATCTGACGGCACGCAACAATGGGAATGACATGCATCTGGAAATTTCAACTGGGAAATTCCGACCTCTGATTTTGTCTTTGAACACTGCATAAGGTCCGTCCCGGGCAAAAAGTAAATAAACGTGCATGTGGAATACATATAATCTTTGTATCAAAGATGGATCTTCCAAATGTTTAGTTCACAGATAAGCCTATAGGCCTAGATGTGTTTCCTTGCTATTTCTATCAATTGATTGCGTTTGCTGTAACGTTACTGTGCAATACTCACATCTACCCGGTGCTTGTTAAAATCACAATAAAAAGTAAATGACAAAAAAAAGATAAACAGGCAAGTACTTACTTCGATTGGTGGGACAGCAGTATAATAGTCTTGTTGCATCTGTAATGTCAGAAACATGTCAATTAAAAAATAAATAAAATACGACTGAACAGTCCAATTGAAATACACCTGCAGCTTTTGTTTATAAGGCAACCACACTTACACAGATTTGAAGAAGCAGTAAGATACAGCAAAGCATATCTTAATGTTAATTTAACTGTTGAAGTGACAAGTTATACACTGTCATGAATTATTATGCTTCATGAATTCAATAAAAATGTGTCCACATTTTAACCAAAGATGTAGAAATTAAAATAAGCTTGTGATGTCTGATTGAATGCTAGCTAGCAGCTGAATCCTTCAGTCAAGTCATGCGCATATTCAGTAGTGCAAACAAACTGAAAACATCTCTGATAGACTTTGTGCCAATGTATTAAAAAAAATTGCTACTCACCAAACAACTAATCCTTAGGATGGAGATGGATGAAGAAAAGTACAGATCCAGCTTCACATGTGTTTCTCAGGTGCTTTTCTCAAAATGCAAAAAAATAATGCAAGATACTGTTACCTAGTGGCACTTAACGGACGCATTTTAGGAATACATTATACACTGCCTGGCCAAAAAAAGTCGCCACCTTTTTACAGTAGCTGTTTATTGTTGGTAGTCTTGGCAGTTGGTCAGGTCTAGGTTCAGCAACATTATGTGCCCAAAGAATGCGATCAGATGACTACCTGAATATACTGAATGACCAGATTATTCCATTTAAAATAGATGAAAAAATATATATATTTTTTTTTCTTCCCTGATGGCACGGGCATATTCCAAGATGACAATGCCAGGATTCATCAGGCTCAAGTTGTGAAAAAGTGGTTCAGGGAGCATGAGACATCATTTTCACACATGGATTGGCCACCACAGAGTCCAGACCCCATTGAGAATCTTTGGGATGTGCTGGAAAAGGCTTTGTGCAGTGCTCTGACTCTCCCATCATCAATACAAGATCTTGGTGAAAAATTAATGCAACACTGGGCGGAAATAAATCTTGTGACATTGCAGAAGCTTATTGAAACAATGCCTATGTTTAAAGTTAAAGGCGGTCCAACCAAATATTAGAGTGTGACCCTTTTTTTTTTTTTTTTAGGTATGTTAAAAAACAGAAAATGGAGTGTGACATTTTTTTGTGTATTAACAGTCAAGTGCTGTATTTATAAATAAAAGGTTAATGTTACTGTTGAAATCATGCTGTGAATTTACAGCAATTGTTTACAGGGCAGGTTTTACAGTATGTTAAACATTAAAAATTTATACAAATACACAATAGGATAAAGTGCATGTCGAATGCACAAATACACAGTAATCAACGCTGATTTGCTGACATCGTGCCAAGAGGCTGTGGAACCAGTCTGTGCGCCAACAAGGGAGCGCTAAGTCTAAACCACGGCTCATACCCATCTATTGAACCAATCACACTTCAACACATAGAGATATAGACTATAATAGATCTTAATTCTCCATATCACATGCTCTTCTGAGCTGCACCGCCACTGAGCCCACAGCTGGGTTTTGTACCAACAATAAACCTTGTAACTATACAGAACTTTCCTCTCATATCTCAAAACATGAAATCGACACGGCCCCAAGTGAAAATGTTCCTCTTATTTTCACTGCATTACTGATATTTACTTTAATAAATGCAGAAATTCAATGTTGCCGTTTTAAATTTAGAGTCAAAATAAAATACATCTGTTAAAACAAACAACCAACTGGATTATTTATCAGAAAAACATTTACTTGTCTGTCTGCCCATATTTTGGCAAAGTAAAAACAAATAAAATATAATAAATTACATCTGTGTTGGCAATGTTAACAGCTGCTGCTACTACTTGTTCGCACAAAAAAAACATAAATTCCTTTGGAATGCATTTGTATCAGAATCTATATTAGTTTCGGCAAAGGTATAACAGAATCGGACCAGAACAAAAAAAAGGGGCATCACTACATGGCACCTCTGCACTTAACTATTAATCATCCATTCACCCACTGAAGGAATTAGCCATCAGGGTCAACCTGAGGTTCATTGTCTTTTCCAAGGACATGTCCAAATGCAGACTGCAGGCTCAAACCAATGACATGCTCTAGCTCCTGATCCACAGCCTCCCCATTCACTGAAGGGAATGTATTATCTTGAGAAACAACGAAACCCTGATGTAAAAATATCATAATGTTGCCAATAAGAATGCAGTTGTTCTACATAATAATATACTGTATATACTGTATAACATACTGTATATAGAGAGACTAGCATGCTAGTCTCTCTAAATATAGCATGCTGCTTTCGTGCTGACTGATAGTCTGTGCGCAGACAGATGGCCCAAGCCAGAGCAGAGCTTTAGCTGCACAAATCCTTTTGTGTCATGCTGCTGTCTGAGGGAGGACACGCTTTGTCCGGCACAGCTCCACTCTTATTTACCATGACACTGAACAGTTCCCAGCAGAAGCAACAGAGCTCTTACACCACAGTGCAGGACAAAGAAAGACTGGACTGGAGCAGTAAGTTCCCCAAAAGATCCACACAATTTGATCAAGTCAAGTGTAGCACAGTGCATAGTCCATGCACCATGCAAATGTAATGACAGACCATACTCTCACATTTCAATTTCATGTCTGAAAGAACCACAGGGCCAACATTTCCATCATCTGAAATTGTACCATTCTAGCGACCACACCAAGCAGCTTAAATAACAGTGTGGTGTACTAATGTCCACAGCTGAGTGTTTTTTTGACATAAAATGTGTAGGGCATGAATGACTTCTTGAAAACAACTTATCTGTCAGTAAAGTCCAAGTCGAGTCAACAAGTCGAGTCAACAAGTCGTTTGATGACGTCATCACATTCACACCGCTGTATAACAATGAGCAACTTTTATAAATTCTCTGTGACATTAACAGTCAACTTGTACAATACAGTGCACTTTCAAAAAACAAGAATCAACATGCATCTTAATGACATTTAAATAAAACTAAACATTTAATAGGCTCATTTTTATCCTATGAATTTTTAATTCCAACAACACAGAGAGCAACTTAGACAGTGTGGGTATTAGGGTGTATTCACATCTAATAGTTTGATTTGTTGGTCTGCACCTGATAAAACATTTTCAGCTGGTTACGTTCACAAATGCAAATTTCAAACACAGTGTTTCCCCTACCATTATATTTGTCCCCGACAAAACTCATTTGAAAGTCAAGTTAATTAGATTTTCTGTACAGAGCCAGATCACAGCATAAGTAATTTAAGGTTACCGTTCCTATACAACAGGTCACCATGCCTCTGTCTCTCCTCCAGGCATGGTGGCAAGGTTTAAAGTATTAGTTTGCCAATCTTGGGTGATGCAATGGCAAGACACTGCTAGATGTGCTATAATCCTTCCCCGTCAGCCATGGAAAGTGGCTAAGTGGATGTAATTTCTAAATGATAACGATTCTTCTGCATTTTATTTCATGAGCTGCAGCGCAAATAAACAATCCTGTTTTCCACTCTCAACAGATGAAGCGCCTTTATGTCACGTGATTGAGTTGAGGTGGAAGCTTGTCTGCAGTTGAGAGTTTACAAGCAGCGGCGCTGGGTGAGTGCGGCATAGAACATAGGAAAAAGTGTGTGCTAAGGAGAAATAAATACAAAATGGATGATGATGATGAAAACCCAGGTGGTAGTGACGAGAATGACACAACCACCCGACTCGCTTGTGCCGAAAATTGATTTGCATTCGGCTTGCCGTTAACAATCGCAAGCTTTCAGCAGTGCTGTCGCTAAATACACCAGACTCTTTGTTAAATTATGAAATTTTAGACATTTCCTTGCTAAATGTTGGAGATTAACCCACATTTTCAGGATTGTTAAGTATTTTTAACCAATCAACAGTTCGGCATTGTTCAGTTTGATCCTTGTGCCTCTTCCTGTGACAGCAATCAGTGCACAGTAGTCTGCAAGGCCGTATTGTCAAATTTAAATAATGAATTAATAATATGAAACTGTAAGTCATGTAGCACTGTGTTGCTGTGAAGGTCCAGCAATCTGTTGTTAAGGCTACTAAATCTGCACTGCTCTGACCTCCAATAACTTTTTCCTTGACATTATCACACAACTTTGTAGTAAGATGCAACCTGATTGGCATTTCCTAGCGTGGTTCCAGTACGCTAATTAAATGCATAAATCCAGCTAAATGCATAAATTCCACCACTAAATAAGGCTGCATGCCTGATGCTACAAATACGCATATAGTGCTAGTTATCACTTTAGCGCAAATTGAATTTTGAGGATGTTTTGCTCCAAATAAGGACGGAGGGGTTGCCTGTGTTAACCGAGTTGTTTTCGTAGTTACCTCTACGTACTTATCACGCATTCAGAGATGTCCGGTTCTATGCTACACGCGCATAACATAGCTTGCAGTAAATACAGTTAGGGCCTGACCACACAAAAACGGATTAAGGTGAATACGCATACTTTTTATTTTTTGAAAATGCCTCCCAGAGTGGGAAAATCTCAAAACACAGACCCTGTGTTTCCGTGTAGACAGAGAATACGCTACTTTAGGAAAACGATGACGTCATATTCCCAGCTCTCTCTTGCGGTGTCATTCATTGTCTTGTGTTTGGAGATTGTTTGACAGTTTTACCAACTACTGTCAATGAAAAGTAACTAAGGTCTAGGGCTGTAAAGTCCCAGTCGACTGGTCGATTTATGAGTCGATACGTTCTTCGACTCAGATTCTGTTAGCCGACTTTCTTAATTGTTAATTAAGATGTTGTGTTAATTTCATACAGTCTTTGATTTCATCTGCAGGAATGTACCAAGTGTCTTCAGAGAACACCCCCATTGTTTTCAGTATTTTGGATAAGCCCAACCCACAAGAGGCAGATAGATTAAAGTACGTTGGTGGTTTTATTTAATTTTGAGCATTTCATTTTAGGCTACAGTCAGTCCTCCTCTAAGATCCTTGTCAAAGACATCGGCAGTGCAGCATTTTACAAAAATAGATGGCGATAAAAAGGTCCAATGCAAAGTTTGCCAACAACAGTTTGTATCTCACAGCACGACTACAAACATGGCAAATCATATAAAAACGGTAAGCTAAATTGTGTTGCATGTTGCCCATGCGTTTTGAGTATGTGAACTTATCAGAATTGTTATATTTTAATGTTTTAGTCTAATAATCGTTGATTCAACATATAACTGCAGGCGCACTCGCCCGCAACAACGGCAGCAGTCTATTTGTGTCTAAGCCGCGAAGCTGAGCTCTGTGTGAGGACATGCACAGAGACAAATAATCTAAATATTCCTCAACAGTTGATATCACACTGATAAAAGAAAAGAAAAGACACTAGATATCACAAGAACACGTCCTGTCTTTACAGATTTCACACACACAGGAGAGAAAAAAAAGTGTTGAATTGTAAAATAAAGAGAGGAGAAAACAAAATGCATTTGAATTTCCTTCTCGTAACATATTTAGGGTTATGACAAAAGTTAGTAGATTTGTCCCTAGTCGCTTTTTATCTTTGGCGTGGCATGTGAGGGACAGCATCTGTGCAAGGGGAAGGGGCTGACTGTGAGCTGTGGCATAACAGTGTTTTGCTAGTTTTATGCCAGTGGTGCCAGCAAGGGGCACACACAGGTCAGGCAAGTAGTGATATACAGTATGTGTCAGTATCATGTACAACCACACAAAAGAAAACACAAAAACAAATACCTGAACTATGACTTAATGTTTTTAACCTCCAGCAGAAAGACTGCACTGAACAGGGGCCACTTCTCCAGCTGAGACAGAAGCTGGAAAGTGGAATATATTACTGTTTAATTATGAGAAGCACTGACTTCATATCTTCCTCCATAACTGACATGCCAAACATATCCCACCCCATATTAGTGCTTTGTCCCACACACTTATCAATTGCACAATGCTGCAGAGACAAATGCATGTGGTGTTAGAATGTAGGGAATATTTTAGGCTCTGTAAAAAGGCCAGGGTGTATTTATACCACTGGCGCTCATTGGCATCATATGCAGAGGATGTCTGGACTCACAAAGTGGCTATTTATGGGAGGGATTTAAGTAGCTAATTAGCATTCCAGTCTGGACTAAAGAGCTGAGGATTTGTAATCAGCTCACTTTTTATTAGTAACGCATGATAGTGGGTAGTTAAATAGTAAATGGTCTGTATAAGGGATGCAACAATATTCAGTATTTTACCGAACTGTTCGATGCGTCCCGTTCGCTTCAATACACAACGTCAAACAACGGTATTTCGGTACGTTTTGGCCCGTCACAAAACTTTATCAAAACTTTGTACAGCCGCACATGCTGTGTGCTTAGATCAACTCAGGAGCAGAGACATGAGAGCAGTGCTACGCTGTTCAGGCTCAGTGCCACGTTCTGCTCATGCCGCCTTCAGAGCAGTGCAGAAACAATGGCGTTTAAATCCGCTGTGTGGGATCATTTTGGTTTCAGTGATTCAGTGTAGACTACAATGAGAAATGGATGGACCGCATGTGGGGCCCAAATGCACAGATTTCCCACTGCTACCTGTCCATGCAGCCATACCGCGGAGCGACCGCACAGAGAAGCCCTCTGTGCTGATTGTTACACACAGACGCTCCAACACACACACACACACATTCACATACGAGGACGTTGGCAACCTTGTCATCTTCACATTTGATTTCTATTTGTAGTGTTTGATTATATCTGTGCTTTTAATTATTTTTACAACGCAATATTGCCTTTGCTAGTCTGAGTAGTTTCATATCAAGATATCCATAGAAACCGTACCGTTGCCCAAAAACTGTGACACATACCGAACCGTGGGAAAACTTTACCATTGCATCCCTAGTCTATATTTATATAACACTCTTGATGACCACTCAAAGCTGCTTTACACTACCGTTTTGCCATTCATCCATCACTTTTATATAGTGCATTTTCTATCACTCATCATACTAAAATTTAAGTGAATAGATAGGCATTATAGATTGACCATTGCGATACCTGATCTGGCTATTTTGTCAACATTGTGGCCGATATTCGATATTAATATCAGACCACTGCAGCCCTAAATACCACCCACATAAACATGTACTCAAAAATGCTAATGAACTGTGTCACTGTAATGTCCTTAACATATTTTCAGAAGAGCTATGAAAACCAAAACTGATCAATCACAGCTAACGTCCGACACACACACATTCTCGAATTTATTTGTATTTTAAGACTTCTATTGACGTCCATTAATTTGGACAGGCTTACCAAGGCCTTAAGGACTTAACCATAACCAGTTAATGCTTATCCCTAATTTAACCCTAAACTTAACATGTTCCTCCAGCTTTTGGTCTCCATTAGGACTACTGGTGCTGACTGGTTTATACCAGAAAATGTCCTAAATAGGTAACAAATACAAGAACTTGCACGCACACACGCGCGCACACACACACACACACTTCTCTGAACTTTGGCCAAGAGCCATTGACTGCTGTGATGTGATCAGCATGCTATTACTGCTGCAGTAATATAAACAGACATGAGTTCATGTGCTGCATGACAGCACAGCTGTAACAGCAGGTGACTGCATGAAGCATCCTGGGAAAATTATAAACACAACAGCAGCAGTGCCTCCACCACAGAGATGCTTATGCTGCTGAGTGACAGCTCTCACCACATTTAACCACAGCTGCCTTTCATCAGCAAACACTCAGAACACTAAAGCAGCACAGGGACACTCAAGTGTTCAATCTGAGGCTAATGAAAGCAGGCAGAAACAACACTCAGTATTCCATAGGAGTCTGTGTTGTTAACTTCAGACAGGCATGCATCTGTTTTTTTTAAGCAAAAGCATACAGTATAGTCAGAAACAGTGAGTTGTGAGAGACAGAGAGAGCACAACAGGAAGCTACCATCTGATTAAAACATTTTAGAAATGTGGTGGTGATTTCTCACACACGAAGCTCATTTGTCCCTCAAAAATATAAAAAACAAAACCTGTAGATATGAGGTACAGCTCAATTAACAGAACATTAAAAATAAAGTAGGGCTGCAACTAATGATTTGTTTCACAAAATGTTGATATTTTCTCAATTTATCGATTTAATGTTGAAAAATGTTTCCCAAACATTGAATTGATGATGTTCTTAAATATCTCACTTTGTCCTCAGATCCGTTTTAATTACTTATTTGTTATATGGAGACATATGGAGACTTTCTGCTACAAAGAATACTACATTAATAATTGACTGCTTGATTCGAAAATTCATTTAAAGAACATTGACATTTCTTCTTTTTTTCATAAAATAAAAAAAACGTCTAGGATTTTAGCATCTGGAGTGGGAATATGTTCAAATTTCTTGAAATAAATCTTTATAAATCAATGTAATGTATTTATTTTTCGATTGGGGGCAAAAACAAAACGGTCCTTGGACGTCTTCATCACGAATTACGTGAAACAAGGTTGACATTTTCCACCATTTTATGGAATTAATAACTAATCAATAATTGGTAACACACACATCAAGGAGGACTCTTCAATTCGTTTCATGATGCACCTTATTTCTTAATATAATTGAATATATTTCTTGTGAAAACATGGTTTAACACAATGCAGTTAGACATGTGCGTACCTGTTAACTGATCCGGCTCCAGTCCAGTTTCTATGTCTATCCCGCAAACAACAAAGTAGTGAGCGAAGCGGCAAAGCGCCGCGCCGGACGCCGCGGAGCTGCCACTCATCCCGGCTTGGCGTACAACTCTTGTCAGCTCCTACCGCTCCATGGCACGCATGAGTGCGGTCGCAAAGAAACTGCGGAGGGAAGGAAAGTCCGCTCTTCTGCGCAGAGTTCTCACGATAAACTAAAGCTTCTTACTTTGACCAACCTGCTTTATCAACCTGCTCCACAGGGAGATGCATACTTTTGTGTCAACAGTGTGTAGTAACTGAGCGTGAACAGCACAGCAGAGAAGAGCGAGAGCGTCCTCCCCCTCGGCGCCAGCAAAGCCACTTCTCGCGAGAAGATCAAGCAGCTGTGTTTCACTGTCGTCTTCCTCTAAACAAAACGTTGGAGCTTCGATTCCAGGCTGCTCTCATGTGCCCCTTAGAAAAGACATTTGTGTCCTGTGCGTTGTCACAAAACAGAGAAAACTGCTTTACTAATAAAGACATATACCACGAGCAACTCAATAAACAAATGCACAGTAGCCAAATTACACAGTTTAGAAAAGTATGACAAATGGCACCAAATGAAGGCTGACTATCTGGAGGAAGTAAAAGTCGTAACAACGTTTCCGTAGGTGAACCTGCAAAATTATTATTACTATGGAATATTAAAATCTTAGTTAAGTTTTTGTAAAATACGGTTGTAAAAAGTACATTTAATAGGTAGATTGTTATACATATACATTTATGTACAATACAAATCAAATGAACTTACTTTTCTTTAAGGCTGGGTGATAAATAATATCTGCATATTTTTAGATATATAAGATATATGGGCATATAAAGCTGCACACATGTTGTTTCACTGGACTCATGAAAAGCTTTCTTTTGAGATGTTTGTGCTTCTCAAGGAGAGAGACTATAGACTGTAAACAATAATAAACAATAAAATATTAACTGTTTATGAACTGTATTACATGATCTTAAAATACACTTAACTTTTATTTCAGATAATTTATTTATTTGGCTCTTAAATGTTAAATGAAGGATATTAATGCGTGTTAGAAACAATGAAATTGACTATAATATGTTTTTTTATTTGGTTAATTTAGCTACAACAAATAATTAGGCTTAAAATTTAAGAAGTTATTAAATGACATTTTTAAACATACTCTTGTCAATTCCATGTACCTTTTATGTAATATTTATTTTAGTTCATATCTTGTCTCATGCCAAGATATAGATATAATATCGATATATATACACCAACACACAAAACAGAAAAGAGACTCATATGGAGCGGTCAGTTGGCTGCCTGCTTTGCGCAATTAAATAATTAAGATTAGAGAATCCAGTTATATTGTATACAGTACATATTTGATGAAGAGGTCCCACAACATATTGAAATTTAATTATTTCTTATCTCTGAATTTTTTTTTCTTGAAGTTTTGTTGTTGTTTTTGGAAATGTCTGTGTTTCCCTGTAATTCAACCACTTCATACTCAGAGGATGTGATAATATGACAGTCAATGCATTCTGAGAAGAAGCTACAATGTCAGTGTCAAAACAAAGTAAATTGGCAACTGTATATTTTTAAAATGCATGATGCACACTGGCAACTCTGCTCATGATGGTTGCCTTGGAAACAACGCTGGTTTGGAGCCAGGATGAGGAGCAGCGAAGGTGTGTCAAGATAAAGTGCAGATCACAGCATGCCATGTTTCTGTGTTCTGCAGGCAAACACGATGAAACATGTTCCATGTGTAAATCATTAAATTCTCAGCTGCTACTACTACCTTCTGCACTACTTATTACAATATCACAATATCTGGTATAGACAGTAACAGGCAGTTGTATTGTAAATAGTGATTTATTGTAAATACGGTTTGAATGAAATATATTTGGTTCACACAGTGCAGCACTGCTACCTAGTGGTGTATTCAAAATATTGTCTGCTATTTTGTCTTTCCCTGGAGGAACATTTCTGTCCGTGAAAACATGGACCATGCCTGAAAAGTTGGCATATTAACGAAACACAGGATTTTTTTTTTTGATTTATATAACCATACCAGTTTCTCTTTATATCTTTACAATCAACTCGTAATGCAGCACAGCTTTTCCGGGCTTCGAATAACGCCCACACTTATCCATAAAAAGTGAGGAAAACACCCCAGATTAATATTCATTGATCAGAAGTTACTTGTGAGAAGAAGCAGAAAAGAAGAAGACTCAACAATCAGAAATCTAGCCCAAAAAAAGATTTATACAGTGTTGTCATCACTAATTATAAAAATGACGTTTAGAGTGACAGAATGTGGAAGATGCTGTCATTGGGGGGCCCAGGCCCAGTGTGGCTGTGATCTCCATTGTCCTTTATGAGCACAGCTTACATGGAAAGGCAAAAGCCTGGTTTAAACGGATAGTTTGGATGCTTTTACCCAAAGCAACTTACAATAAGTGCATTTCAACATTTGGGTACAAACAAGAGCTAGAAGTAAGTAAGTGCTATAAGCCAAACTATAAAGTGCTACTCATAGGTGCGATGTATAAGTAAGTGCATTTTTCTTTTCTGTTGCCGTCGTCTTAGTCAAGGTAGAGTTGAAAAAGATGTGTTTATAGCTGGCGGAGGAAGCTCATTCCACCATTTGGGAGCCAGGACAGCGAACAGTCGTGAGTCCGGCGAATTACTCTGCGATCCTCTCAGTGAGTGGAGTGAGACTGGACCGGATCCGTTTGTAGCATGGAACGCAAGCACTTCAAGAAGTGGAGTCTTGAAGTGGATGCGAGCAGCTACAGGAAGCCAGTGAAGGGAGTGGAGGAGCGGTGTAGTGTGAGATTGAAGTTGTATGTATGTTGTATAAGAAAAGTAGTTCTGGGAGAGAGTTTAGAAGACATAACTAATGGGTTTTAAACCAAAAACATGCATGCATATGAGTGGTATATAAAATTAACTTTTTTTTCATGCGCGCACTTGCACATTTTATGACATGCATGAACGTGATATGTGTCTGCCATTTGTTGTGGCGGTCTCTCAGTATACGGGCACGGAAGTCTGAAGAGTTCTCAACGGTTCGGGCTGAAAAAAATTTGCAAATGAGTCGAGTTGGGTCGGCCTCTGGCTTCCTTTTTTCCACTCATAAAACACATTTCTTGCAGGTTGTAAATCATCGCTGTTCATGTGTGGTGAAGAGTAAATCTGGCTGCCTGCTTGGAGGGGTGCAAACCTGACCCCCAACACTTTGGGCATGTTAGTGTCATTCTTGGAGCCCTTTTATGATGTTCAGGGTTAACTGGAGGGGGACAAATCTTGTGCTGCTATGTGCAGAATGACAGCAAAATGCCAACGATACTGCACAGCTGGCAGCCATGCGTCAACAGCATACGCACCGGTTTTGCGCACCACTCCGCAAAGCCGCAACATTTAAGTTTCTGGAGTCAGAGATGAGTTAAGTTGAAAAGCCTTTTGGAAGCAGCTCAGATGCGGAGAACTGAGACAATGCCTAACATGAACAAGTAGATGTTAACAGTTGGGCATCCTCTGTCAGTCTGCCTGTGAGTTCCAGAGTTAGGATATTTAAAGGGTTTGAAAGCCTTTCTCTGCTGATACATAGAGCTGACCTTTGGGAGGGCTGTATAGTTGAGTTATCAATCCTCTGCCCCAGTCAGGTTAGGCACAGTGAAAATGTAAAGAGGCACATTCTGTAGACAAATGACTGGTGCCAGTGCTACAGTAAGGCCTTTGTGACTAGAGAGTTGATTTGTTTTGGTTTAATTTTAGAGAAGGCCAAATAATAAGTTATACTCTTACACACATGACATGCTGGAAGACAGCTGGATATGTCTTTTTCGAGTTTGTCTGCTATGGTGTTGATGGGGACATACCTCTCTCTCATTCCATGCCCTGCATGCATGGAGACTTGAGATGATCCAAGCACGCCTTTGATTGCATAATACACCAGCAGTACTTCTACATCTGTGTCATCACGCCTCACAATGATGGAAGAATATGAATCGGCAATGTATGGTATGTAAGACCATTCTCACATCGGCCTCAGACTCCTGATCACTGTAATGATATGAGAGTGCCGACTTCTGCTCTGCTTATGCTCCTCACCTCCTCTCTCAAATCCACTTATCCAATTAGTTGCTCCTCTCATTTGCCTCTCCAGGATCTTTAATGACTGTGGGTTGTCCTACCTGTCAAAGACTATGACAACACATTTTATCTCTTGCTTCTTCAAAAGAGACAAGATCTTCTTGAGGATGCATTCTGCAAGATCACTAAAAGTCAGGAAGGCTGAATCAGGAAGACTTTGGAGCAGAGCCATGCCATCAGAGATATAGGCCAATTTTGCTGTGATCTCAGGCAGCACTTGCATCACGTCCACTACAGACACAAGTCAGCTTTTGTGGTTTTCCTCATCTCTCCATAATCATAGAAGAGAGAGTGGGACGGAAGTCAACTCGTGAGACATTACATTTTCCAATGACACGTCTCTTTGTTTTGAAATGGCCAGGAGTCTCCTGAAGAGCACGTCTGAATACATTTGAAGCTTAATAGACTTACTGGTTGCAATACATCTTTTCATATCAGTGAATGTTGCCAATTTGTGTCTTTTCTCTGGATTCCAGAAACTTGTTGGTTTTTTACTCTTTAGTCGTTCCTCTATGAAGGCTGTATTTACCTTTTCTCCATATTCCAGAAAGCTTGAGGGATCTTTTTTCACTTTTTGTGATGCTACATGACCACTTGCAATAGTGATTAGCTCATCTGGAATTTTCTCCAAATCAAAAGAGTTCTGCCTGTCTTGTACAAACTCCATTATCTGTGCTATTTCCCTCTCATCCTTGTCCATGCTCCATGCTCTTTGTGGGATTTTCGTGTACCTGTATGTGTGTCTCCATTGCAAATCTCTATCATTGCATTGCGGTACTCACTGGTGGCGTGTCTTGTGATGAGCCATCTTTTCAGAGCACTGATCAAGTGCTCTGATCAGTTGAAGTTTCTGTTGTCTGAGCACCACACAATAAAGCCTCCCTCTCTCAGGAATCTGTAGGATTCTGGTTGGCTTTTTTCAAGAGCTTTCATCTCAGCTATGTACCAGAGCATGTGAGCGGAGCGGAGAGGAGTGGGGAGCAGAAGGATTTTGTGTTGAGTGAGGAGCGGGAATTTGTTTTAGAGGTAGAGCGGAGCCTTCTCTCCCGCTCCAATTTCCGGTCGCTACCCACTGTCTCACTGTTTTTGTCGGCTTAAAAACAAAACATTACCCATAAGTCTTAGTTGAGTTGGGTTGTGGTATTTTTTAAATGAAATTAAAATACTTAGCCCTGGGAAAAACGGCCAAGCTCATGTTTTATTTGTGAATATATATATATATATATATATATATATATATATATATATATATATATATATATATATATACATATACATATATATTATAATTTTTTTGAGCGGAGTGGTGAGCAGGCGGAGCGGGTGAAAATCTATAATGGAGCTGAGTGGAGTGGAGCACAGAATGCGCAGAACGCGCAGAACCAGGAGTGGACATTTTCACCAGCTCCGCTCCGCTCACATGCACTGTTATGTACATTGGCATCTACTTTGCAAAGTAAATAAGCTTCCGAACAGATACTTCTTCACTTCTGACAGGATAACTT
The DNA here is from genome assembly GCF_958295425.1 of Solea solea. Lineage (NCBI taxonomy): Eukaryota > Metazoa > Chordata > Actinopteri > Pleuronectiformes > Soleidae > Solea > Solea solea. Next base: position 20,511,057 of record NC_081136.1, read on the forward strand.
TTGGGGCAGCCGGAATTTGCCTCATAACAGAACAGTTGGGCGTTCAAATCCCTAGACACGTCAACAACTGGCATACCCCATTCACTCCCTTGGTGTACTCAGTGGTGCCCACTGCCTTGGATTCCCTGCATTTGGTGTGCATGTGCAAATGAAACGACTTTTTAAGCATGTGAGATAACACCTTTGTCACATTAACTACATTTGGCAAAGACTGGACTGGTTTCATGGTTGAAACAGTGCTGTGTGAAAGGCCTTTCTGCAAGAATCGTACCGCTAGTCCAACGAAATAGGGAATTTCCGAAGAAACTTCTCATACGTTACAGTTGGACCACACCTGCAGAGGGCTCGTCCGGGATTTGAACCCGGAACCTCTCGCACCCTAAGCGAGAATCATACCCCTAGACCAACGAGCCCCAGACGTTGAGCCGTATTCTATGTAGGTGTCCTGTTACAGATTTTATGTGAGAAATATTACAAGATCACCAGATGAAGTTAAAAAGAAAAGGGAAATTGGGAAAAGACACTGTTGGACTATGTGTTATGTTCTGTCTGTGAAGGTTCTTAGTCATCCAGGTCATTGTCAGGAGTTTGCTGTAGACAACTAGACTTGCTGGAGTTAGGTCGAAGATGTTTTAACGCTCATCCACGAGGCTTCTTCACTTCTGACTGTCTTGTGGATAGAAAAAAAAATCCAGGTATTTAGTCTCTGTAGGCAGGATACATGTAAAGAGAATGCCCCATTGAACAACGCAGGTCGTACACACTCTGACCCCCTTCCGGGTAGTTAGTTTCACCTGAGTCAAGTTGGGAATGACCGTCGTTGGGGTCACCTGAGAGACACCTCACAGAATAAGTGTAAAAAATATCCAGCTTCTGACCAGAGTGGTATGATGTTTTGTGAAACAGCCCAGACCACAATCCAGATGGAAAGTTTTACTGAGAGACGTAGGATTCTCACCCACTACTCCAGGGAAAGACTGTCACCTGAATGCAGGGCCTTCCTGACTGTATACACTTTAACAACATTTCAACTGCACAGGTGTGTTCCCAGTGGTTCAATGGTGTAATGGTTAGCACTCTGGGCTCTGAATCCAGCGATCCGAGTTCAAATCTCGGTGGAACCTGACTTTGAACAATACCTAGTATTTACACTTGCCAAATTGATGAAGAATGAAATGAGGCACAGCTTGGAAAAAGACTGCGAGCTTGTCCTGTTGCTGTGAGCAGCTCAGAAGTCAGAAAGCTTCCAATCCAGATCCTCCTTCAGTGCCCCCTTTGGTATAATGTGGTGGGGAAGCTGACTAAAGACTGTCTGCATCTGTTGTGCCTCACCTGCTGTACTATCTGGAGTGACATTTGGCTAGTGACAGAGCAGTTGGTGGTTCAAATCCCTGGACACGTCAAGGACTGGCATACCCCATAGCAAACAACTCGCGCCCATTCACACCCATTGCTACCTTGGTGTACGCAGGCCCAGTTTCCTTGGCTTGCATTTGATGTGTTTGCCCACTGGTGTGTGTGCGCAAATAAAACTACTAAACTCCACCCTCTTCAAACTTGCGGTACCACGTCTGTCACATTCAGTACATTTGGCAAGGACAAACTTCATACAAACGTCATGGTTGAAACATTGCTGTGTGAAAGGCTTTTCTGGGATTTGAACCCAGGACCTTTCACGGCCATTGCATTCATTTTCTTTTTATCAAGTGGTCTTGCTTGAGGTAAGTTGAAGACATTTCCCCTCTCATCCAAGAGGCACACTCTGCTAATGTGTGTTGGAGTTCACCTTTGTTTGTCAGTGGTTGAGTGTTGACCCCTAATGGAAAAGAGCTAAGGGCAGCATTGTAGGTGACTCATAGTTGGTGTCTTAGGCCACCTTCTCTGTTGTGTGATGGTTTTCTAGGTAAAAAAATGAAGATGATTTCATTCCTCTTTCAAACCATATGTCCCCCTTGGCCAGAATGTGGACATTCTCGTCATCAAAAGAGTATCTTTTGTGGTTCAGATGCAAATGGGCAGCCCGGTCTGGACAAGTCGCGACTACCCCCGCCAAGTCAGGATGGCCGAGCGGTCCAAGGCGCTGCGTTCAGGTCGCAGTCTCCCATGGAGGCGTGGGTTTGAATCCCACTTCTGACAGGATAACTTTTGGGGCAGCCGGAATTTGCCTCATAAGAGAACAGTTGGGCGTTGAAATCCCTAGACACGTCAACAACTGGCATAGCGCATAGCTATGGCATAGCAGCCCGTGGCCAAGTGGAAAGGGAACTTGACTTGTAACCGGAAGGTCGCTGGTTCAAATCCCCACCCGGCCAAAAAAGGGCTGGGGTACCCCTGAGCAAGGTACCCAACTCCCAATGCTCCCCGGGCGCTACTCATTGCAGCAGCCCACTGCTCCTAATTCTAGGATGGGTCAAATGCAGAGAATATCAGTCAGTCTGAGACTGAGAGTAATTTCCCTAAGGGGATTAATAAAGTATCTAAAAAAAAAAAAAAAAAAAAAAAAAAAAAAAAAACAAACAACAACAACTCGCACCCATTGCTCCCTTGGTGTACTCAGGTGGTGCTCACTGCTCCTTGGATTCCCTGCATTTGGGTGTGTGCGCAAATGAAACGACTCTTTAAGCATGTGAGATAACAGCTTTGTCACATTAACTACATTTGGCACAGACTGGACTGGTTTCATGGTTGAAACGGTGCTGTGTGAAAGGCCTTTCTGCAAGAATCGACGAAATAGGGAACATCCAAACAAACTTCTCAAACGTTACACCTGCAGAGGGCTCGTCCGGGATTTGAACCCGGGACCTCTCGCACCCAAAGCGAGAATCATACCCCTAGACCAACGAGCGTCTAGGGGTATGTACTATGTAGGTCTCCTGTTACAGATTTTATGTGAGAAATACTCGTCAAGAATGGGTCCCAGAGCTTTTGAGTCTACATCTGCAAACCCGCAATTCCACCTCAGTCACAAAGGACTTACATTGATGAGGATTTATGCTTGCAATAGTTCAGTGAATGTTTGGTGTGGGATTTTGAATGTGGGACCTCTTTCAGCCAAAGTGAGAATTATACCTCAAGACCAACCAAATTTACACATTTCTCCAGGGAAGCATGTCTGCTAAGACGATAAGAAATGGACCACATGTTTTTGGATTCCTTTTCTTTTTATAAAGGTGAGTCAAGTTCTTCCAATGTCTTTATTTCTCTTTATGTCCACTTTCATTCAAGATCCCTATTAATCATGGTTCACAGGTTCATAGAGTTTGCCACTTTAAATATGCAATACCACCACAGTCACAAAGAACTTGCATTAGTAAGGACGGAATTTATAGTTGAAATAGTGCTGTGAAGGGCTTGTCGGGGATTTGAGACTGTGTGAGACTTCTTGCACCCAAATTGAGACTCATATCCCTGGGCCAGAAAAACTCCATCATTTTCACAGGTAAACTTGTCATCGCAAGTATGTAGATGTTGGCAACTGGACTTGCTTGAGGTAGGTTGAAGACATCTCACCTCTTAAATTACCGGATTTTCTCCGTTACATCCGTCTATGACTCACTCTTGACGGATGTCAAGATGCTTGTCTCGGTCACGTGATACATTAATGCTAATATTAAACCCACGAGCTAGCAAAATGAGTAAAAAACAAACGTCTTTGGAAAGTTTCTTTGCAACGGGGAAAAGGCCCAGTGAGGAGACAGAAAAAGAGCCTATGACCACTAAGAAAAATAAAGCTGCATTTAACCGACAATACCAGGAGACCTACTTGAAATATGGATTTATCACGACAGGTGATTCCCACGCACTAAGCCCAATCTGCATAATATGCGGCGACTGGCTCTCCAGGCAATGAAGCCTTCAAAACTGCTTCGTCATTTGGAGACCAAGCACCCTGCGTTAAAATACAAGAAGGACAGTAGCAATTACTGAGGGTCTCCACATCAACAAATGCAAGTGCACTAAGAGCATTATACTTGGTGGCTAACCGTACTGCTAAGGCATGAAAAGTCATTCACTATTGGTGAAGAATTGATCCTTCCCGCGACTAAAGACATTTGCTGTGAACTTTTCGGAGAGGATACAGTTAAAAAGATAGCACAGATGCCTCTGTCGGCTAGTACCGTCACTTGGCGCATTGAGGAAATAGCAGAGGACATTGAGACAGTTGTTGGAGAGGATTAATACATCACCGTGATATGCACTGCAGGTTGACGAGTCTACAGATGTGGACAACAAGGCAATACTACTTGTTTATGTGCGATACCTTTATCAGGAGGATGTGCATGAGGATGTTGTGTGCACTATCGTTGACAACCAAAACCACAGCTGCAGAACTATTCAGGTCGCTGGATGATTATGTATCAGGAAAACTTAAATAGTCTTTTTGTGTCGGCATATGCACAGACGGAGCTGCTGCCACGACCGGACGGCTGTCTGGTTTAACTGCTCGGATTTAAGAGGTTGCCATTATTTGTATATAGATGTAATGGAGTTGTTCATTACCACACACATTACCACATGTTCATTACCACACACATACAATCCTTCCCCATCTCTGAAAACTTTTCAAGAATACCGGAGGAAAAAGTCAGAGGAGAGGCAGAAGCTGGCAGAACTCCTTCCAGAAACGTGAGACAAACTGCGGGCCAGTGTCAGAAACGATGTCGTTAGGGAAGCCATCAATTCTAAAAAATTGATTCATCATGACCTCTGCTGTCTCCTTAGCAGAGGGTAACTTGGGAAGGGGAATGAAATGTGCCATTTTAGAGAACCGGTCCACCACAGTCAGGATGGTCGTGTTCCCATTTGAAGGAGGTAATCCAGTAACAAAGTCCATAGAGATGTGGGACCAAGGCCGTTGAGGAACAGGCAGCGGTAGCAGCAGACCCATTTGGGCCCGAGTAGAGGTCATATTCTGGGCACACACTGGACAGGCCGCCACGTATTCGGAGACAGCCTCATCCATGTTCGGCCACCAGAACCGTTGCTTTATGACGTACACAGTACGTTTGACACCAGGATGGCATGTGATCTTTGAGGTGCGAGCCCAATGGATGACCTTGGAGCGTAATGACAGAGGAACAAACAAACGGTTAGGAGGACACCCACCAGGTGTCTGAGTCACAACATTGGCCCACTTCACTTCTGATTCTATTTGCCATGACACTGCTCCAACCACACGGTTTCATGGAAGGATCGGTTTGAGTTCTTTGGCAGCAGGTTCAGGGTCATAAAGGCGTGACAGAGCGTCTGGTTTTGCATTTTGTGAGCATGGTCGAAAAGACAGAGTGAAGTTAAATCTATTAAAAAAAATAGTGTCCATCGAGCCTGACGTGAGTTGAGTCTCTTAGCTGTGCAAATGTATAGGTTTTTATGGTCTGTCCAAACAAGAAAAGGTTGCTCCGCCCCCTCCAACCAATGTCTCCACTCCTCTAACGCTGCCTTTACTGCCAACAGTTCTTTGTTTCCCACATCATAATTTCTTTCAGCAGGTGTCAACTTACGTGACATCAGTGGAGTAAAACAAATGAAATTGCATAATTTCGGTGACCCGGATCGGTTCAGTGCAATGAGTCACTCTGAACAATAACCGACCGTCCAAAGCAGTCGCTTTGACAGGATGAGTCAGCGGAATAGTTTTAACTTGGTTCAGTTGTGCTATATTCCAGTGCATGAGACTCTCGTCTGCACCAAAGTTGATTAACGCCCTCTGAGTAACTACATGGTACATGGTCATTTAAAGTGAGTGTTACTTGAGTCAGAGGTCGAGGAGGAAAATCAGAGGAAATCCTGCTCACCAGCGCCCTCCTCTTAGCAGGTGAGCTCGATCTTTTACCGGACAGGTGGCGAGTAGATGTCCTTGTTGTCCACAGTAAAAACAGCCCTCCTGCCACTGGCGCTGTCCCCCCTCCGGAGTGATTTGAATTCCCCCCAGCTGCATTGGCTCCTCCCGAGCATGGGGTGGCGCTGTCATCCCAGAACTCACCAACGTGAAGCCCAAAGAAGTCCTTTGAGGCAGGATCCTTGGTGAGTGCCCCTGGTGACTGGGAGGAGCTGCCGTTCACCGTGCTCTCTCCCCCTCCTCTTGTAGTCTGTTGTCCACTCTAATCGACATGTCTATGACAGCTTCCAGGTCCTGGGGAAGCCCGAATGGCGCCAAATGATCCTTGATAGGTTCTGAGAGTCCATTCATGAATGTGCCTATTAAAGCTTGTGTGTTCCACCCGCTGTCCGCAGCTACGGTGCGAAATTCTGTGGCATAATCTACCACCTGGCAGTTACGCTGTTTAATTTGCATTAGGAGTCTAGATGCTTTGCTCGCAGGTGATGTATGATCAAAAATTCTACTCAATGTCTCTTGAAATAGCGAGAGTGATTGACAGACGCTTGAATCTCTGGTCCATTCGGCTGTAGCCCAAGCTGCGGCTCTGCCGGTTAAGTGGGACACCATGAACGCCACTTGAGCCTGGTCTGACACAAAGGCGGTCGGGTTGTGTCTAAAATGCAGGTCGCACTGGACTAAAAAAGTTCTGCAGTCGCCTGGGGCTCCGGAAAACTTCTCCGGGGGGGCCAAAGCCAGCGAAGTTGGAGCTGCACGTTCCCTCTGATGAAGCCTCCGTAGGACTCTCCGCCGGTGGTGTATTCGACACCAGTCCCGAGGTGAGAGAGGACTGTAGTTGTCCTGCCAGGTGATTGATCTGTGTGGTGACGGTGGCTTGAAAAAACATTCACTGGGAGGATACAAAACCATTAACGAAAAGCACTCTTCAGGAGGATTAAACTATTCTAAATTTGCATAAACTGAACCAGGGAAGCATGAATGACATTGACTATGAGAAAACTTGACGACATAGCTCATAGACGAAACAAGACAAACTGACGACATGACAGGGGAAGACCAGGACTATTTAAGCAAGGTGGAAGTGGTAACAGGTGAATACAAACAGGGGCGGGGCAGACAATCACAGTGGTGGGAAGTCACAGAAGGGAAGGAGGTCAGGCTCTGAAACGAGAGGGAAAGGTGAATACAAAATAAAACAGGAAGTGCATATGGAAAATAAAATATGAGTGAGCTACCTAACAAATCTGGCGAGATATTATACTTGGTATCAATATTAATAGAGTCACATCTTAGAAGCAACCTTTTTTTATTTTGAGCAAACAATTTTTGTCATGTATCACTTAAACTTAAATAAGCACCCTTTCACAAAAAATTAAACAATTTGGTCTCACAGAACCTGGATCGGGTTAGAAAAGACACTGTGTTGCCTATACTTAAGTTAGTCCATATTTATAGCCCAGCAATTTATTTCAGTCTAAAGTAGAGTTCTGAGGCCGATTCCCAATCATGTGGTTGCTGTAATCCATTTTGTTCGACAGTTTGTTACACATAATCCTGAATGTCTAGATCGCCACATGAAGAAGTTGTTTGGCTTGACTCAGGAAACCCATTTAGTTCCCGTTTTCAACAGTTAATCCACAGTCCCTTGAAACAAACCTGTACATAAGCAGGAGAGGAAAAGTTGAAGTTGTATAAATAGATTTTATACAGAAAAGTGAAAGTAAACTAAGACAGACATCAAGCCAATAACTTACAGTAGAAGGCAAAATTGATGTAATGTGTGAAAAAGTTCAGGGATGTGGGGGGGGGGGGGGGGGGGTGTTCTTGATAAGGGAGCTGTTCACCAGCCTGATGGCCTGTGGGTAGAAGCTGTTTGTCATCCTTGTGGTTCTGGATCTCAGACTTTGGTAGTGTCTGCCTGATGGCAGCAGCGTGAAGATTCTGTGCTGTGGGTATGTATTGTCTTTTATGATGTTGTGTGTTCTTCTTCTGGCCCTGGTGGAGTAAATGTCCTTAAGTGAGGGGAAGGCTGCTCCAGAGATGGACTGTGCAGTTTTGATCACGCGCCTTCCTGTCTTGGGCAGTGCAGTTTCCATACCAGACTGTGATGAAGCTGGTGAGGATGCTTTCGACCGTGCATCTGTAGAAGTTGCTGAGAATTTTGGATGACATGCCAAATTTTTCAGCCTCCTTAGGAAGTACAGTCGCTGCTGAGCTTTTTTAATCCTCTGCTGTGTATTGTGAGACCAGGTGAGGTCCTCACAGATGTAAGTCCCGAGGAATTTCTTGCCTATTCACAGTACACTCTTCCTCCTTGGGTCAATGATCATCTCCTTGGTCTTTTCTGCATTCAAGGAGAGATTGTTGTCCTGACACCAGGCCACAAGTTCAGCCACCTCTCTTCTGTACGCTGTCACCTACCCACCAGTGACTGTAGTATCGTATCTATACTGGTGTTGTTCTGGGTGGCCACACAGTCATAGGTGAAGAGGGTGTACAGCAGGGGACTCAGCACGCAGCCCTGGGGGATCCCTATGCTTACAGTTCTTGTTTGTGATGTACGGTTGACGACCCTGACTGACTGGGGTCTGTCTCTGAGAAAGCTCAGCACCCAGTTACAGAGAGAAGGTGTCAGTCCAAGGGTGAGGAAAAAGTTTGTGTGGAATGACTGCGTTAAACGCAGAACTGAAGTCGATGAAGAGCAGCCTGACGTACGTGTGCTTGGCCTCTAATTAAGTGAGGGTGGTGTGGATGACGGTATTAATGGACGGTCAGTGGACCGGTTCTGGCGATACACAAACTGTAAAGGGTCCTCTCGAAACACTTTCATCACTATAGGGGTGAGTGCAATGGGACGATAGTCATTCAGGCAGGTCACAGAGTTTTTCTTTGGAAGGGGCACAATGGTGGTGGACTTGAAGCAGGTGGGAACAACAGCTTGTGCTAGTGACTGGTTGTAGATATCGGCAAGCACATCAGCCAGCTCCGATGAGCAGACCCTGAGGGAATGCCCCGAGATGTTGTCTGGGCCGGCTGCTTTCTGTGGGTTTATTCTCCTCAGAGCTGTACACACCTCTGCTGTTGTCACGGTGAGTGGTGAGTCCTGTGCACGCTCTGTGGTCAGAGGTCCTACCTGTTGGTTGGTGTTGAGGGTCTCAAAGCGGGCGTAGAACTCATTCAGCTCATCTGGTAGGGAGGGCTGGGTGGTTGTGCTCCCCTGCTGGTAGTCTGTGATGTGTTGTAGACCTTGCCAAATGCGTCGGGAATCTGCGGTGGAGTAGAAACCCTCTAGCTTCAGTCTGTATTGCCTCTTGGCATCTCTGATGGACCTACTGTTATGATGGAACTTAATAGTCAATCCAGGGGTTTTGGTTTGGGGAAGTCCTGCAACGTTTTGTGGGTACAATGTTTTCCTCACATGTACTAATGTAGCCCTTTACACTGGAAGCATATTGCTCCAACTAGCAGCAGCTTTAAAAATGTCCCAATTTGTACTCCCAAAGCAGTCCTGAAGCACCAGTTCAGTCTCTTCATTCCACACTGTAACAGTAGTACTTACTGGGGGGGCTTGCTTGAGGCGTTGTCTGTATGCAGGGAGGAGGAAAGCTGAGATGTGGTCGGACTGACCAAAGTGAGGCACAGCCTTGTAGGCTCCCCTTACGTTGCAGTAGACCTGGTCCAGAGTGTTGTTCTCGCTCATCGGAAAGTTCAATTGTTGGTGGTATTTGTATTTGGTATTATTAGCCGGTGTCCGGGTGTGCGGTTTCGTGCCTCAGTGCCGTGGCAGTGTCCGCCTGCGGCGGGATGTAAACACACAATAAAAACACAACACTGAACTCCCTGGGCAGGTAGAAGGGTCTGCATTTCACCGTCAAAAGTTTGATATCAGTTGAGCAGAGATCCACGCATTGATTCAGGCCTTTCTGCAGAACATCACTGAAGCAGAATCTCAGCAAACACTGGTGTTCATGGCTGCCATTGAAGTGTCCAGCATCTCTGAGACCTAAGAACAAGTCCATCCAAAACTGAGCCCTAGGAATGCATAAATCAAAGCTGAGTATTTTACACCAGGAGGAAATAATGACTGTGCAACCTAAAACTACAAGTATTATTAGAAAAATGGGGATACAGACCATATAAAAATAAACCAATAATAAATATATATGGCTCACTCTACATTAAAATTAAGCAGTTCTAACAAACATTTGCAGGGGAAGCAGCTGTTTTTGTACTTTGATGAAGCCATGCCAAAATTTGTGTATATGCCTACAATTTACACAAAATTGTGGTGGAGTGGAGTGGCTCAGTGGCTAATGTAATTTTGCCCGAAATTGTTGTTATACATTTTGCATTAATTATTTGCTGATGTACAGGTAATTATTTGCGTATTTTTATTTTACTTACCTCCCTTACCTGAAAAAGGACCACCATGACTCGATACGCTGATTCCCTGTTGACGAACCATAGCTGTGACTTGACGAACCAGCATAGTAGTCTGTGTGCTCGTGACGGAGGGTGCATCGTATGACTGCCATTGTGCCTTTTTCTGTCCCAAAGTCAGTTCTTAATCTCATTGGGATCACACCGACACTCTTGACACAATTAATGTAGTTGTGAGCTATGACAGACGGGCTGTTGTTGGCATTCCCACAAACAAGCCACACACTAGAAAAGCCATCGATACATCCGGACAGGGCCAAACCAATGGTCTTTAGCTGGTCGTAGCCATCTACGTGTCATAAGTAGTTTGGACCCATTGAGTGATATGTGCGTCTCGTAAACCTCCGATATCTTCTCGAATCCGTCCCTTGAGGATGCAGTTTTCGCAACAATATCATCATCACGTCACGTTTAACACGTAGTTTGTGCTTCTGTTGAAGTACTGCCACATAGTCCGATAGCCCCACAGTTGCCCGGGACCTTGCGATTCCAAGAGAATTGCGCGTCTCACTTCAGCTTGTGGGGAATATCCTTTTCTTCGTAACAAGCCTGCCTCCTTTAAATGCGTCTTCAATGTGCGGCTACTCATTGTGATCTGGTGATAAGTTGTATAAGTATCATATTCATGCCCTGCATCAAAATAACTTTTGATAGGCTCAGGTAGTGAAAGTTTGTTGGCGGCCATTGCTTTAAAAAATAGTTTTCTTCCTGCTAAAAAGATAAGGGTCAACTTTCATCCAATCAGCAACTCGTTTGTCATTGGCAACGCGTCCAATCAGTGACGGCCTCTACCGACTCTTTTGTCCCGCCTCTTCCGGTATGAGTTAATGTTGTACTGCTTTGTCTAAATATTATTGGGAATTGCGCTTCTCGGCCACAGCTTTATGTTGTACTGCTTTGTCTTAATGTTGCTGTGTTTTGCACTTCTCGGCCACCTCTTAATGTTGTAGTGATTTGTCTTAATGTTGTAGTGATTCGTCTTAATGTTGTAGTGATTTGTCTTAATGTTGTAGTGATTCGTCTTAATGTTGTAGTGATTCGTCTTAATGTTGCTGTGCTTTGCACTTCTCGGCCAACGTAGGTATACCTCAAGACCAACACAATTTACAAACTTAAAGCATGTCTGCTAAGACCGAAGATTACGATAAGAAATGGACCACATGTTTTTGGATTTATTTTCTTTTTATAAAAGTGAGTCAAGTAGATCTCTCCTTCTTCAAATCTCTTTATTGCTTTACGAGCCACCAAGACCTTTTATAATTACAGTAAATTCTCCGTCTGTATTCTATGCACAAACACATTTTCAATGGGTAAACCTAACTGAATCTGCCAGCGATTTGATTTCACTCTGCAGACATTTTGGCCTGGGTGAGATGGGATCTGGCATTGGCCCGGCCAGCCAAAAGTCATTAGGCACCATTACTGGATAGCCATTGCTCCTAGTAAACTTCAAGATGCTCGTTTGTTGATACGTTTTACGATGCTCTGCATATGTCATCCGGATCATTGGTCTGATTGTGGCACAATCCAGTTGCATACAGAGGCATTTTGATCTACTTGTGTTCATGTCTCCATCAAATGGGAGGTGACTACACTCTTTGCAGAGTCATACTCAATTTATTGGCAGTGTGGCATAGTTGTACTATTGTGCTTCTAAACTGGTGATCATAAACTCAACATGATTAAATTCTATGACTCGCTGTCCTAAAACCTCTTCCGCACATATCAAGTCGATTGTGTTATAGTGGTAAGCATAGCTGCTGTTTTATAAACGTGCGACACTTCTACATACTCTTTGACTAGAGTGATAGCACACTGCAGGGCTTTTGTTACGAGCCACCAAGACCTTTCATAAGTACAGTCATGCTGTGTCTGTATTCTATGCGCAAACACGATTTCACTGGGGTTTGCAGTGCGACAGCCTTGAAAATTGTACTTTGCTTCTTACTGGAGGAGGGAAGGTTAAATATCTTAAATATCTAACTGGTGATCATAAACTCAACATGACTAAATTCTATGACTCTCTGTCCAGATGCAAATGCTGCCCATTTGCATCTGAAGAACAAAAGATACTCTTTTGATGACGAGAATGTCCACATTCTGGCCAAGGCGGACATATGGTTTCAAAGAGGAATGAAATCATCTTCATTTTTTTACCTAGAAAACCATCACACAACAGAGAAGGTGGCCTAAGACACCAACTATTAGTCACCTACAATGCTGCCCTTAGCTCTTTTCCATTAGGGGTCAACACTCAACCACTGACAAACAAAGGTGAACTCCAACACACATTAGCAGAATGTGCCTCTTGGATGAGAGGGGAAATGTCTTCAACTTACCTCAAGCAAGACCACTTGATAAAAAGAAAATGAATGCAATGGCCGTGAAAGGTCCTGGGTTCAAATCCCAGAAAAGCCTTTTAAACAGCAGTGTTTCAACCATGAAGTTTGTATGAAGTTTGTCCTTGCCAAATGTACTGAATGTGACAGACGTGGTACCGCAAGTTTGAAGAGGGTGGAGTTTAGTAGTTTCATTTGCGCACACACACCAGTGGGCAAACACATCAAATGCAAGCCAAGGAAAGTGGGCCTGCGTACACCAAGGCAGCAATGGGTATGAATGGGCGCGAGTTGTTTGCTATGGGGTATGCCAGTCCTTGACGTGTCCAGGGATTTGAACCATCAACTGTTCTGTTACTAGCCAAATGACACTCCAGATAGTACAGCAGGTGAGGCACAACAGATGCAGACAGTCTTTAGTCAGCTTCCCCACCACATTATACCAAAGGGGGCACTGAAGAAGGATCTGTTCGGAAGCTTTCTGACTTCTGAGCTGCTCACAGCAACAGGACAAGCTCGCAGTCTTTTTCCAAGCTGTGCCTCATTTCATTCTTCATCAATTTGGCAAGAGTAAATACTAGGTATTGTTCAAAGTCAGGTTCCACCGAGATTTGAACTCGGATCGCTGGATTCAGAGCCCAGAGTGCTAACCATTACACCATGGAACCACTGGGATCTCACCTGTGCAGTTGAAATGTTGTTAAAGGGTATACAGTCAGGAAGGCCCTGCATTCAGGTGACAGTCTTTCCCTGGAGTGGTGGGTGAGAATCCTACGTCTCTCAGTAAAACTTTCCATCTGGATTGTGGTCTGGGCTGTTTCACAAAACATCATACCACTCTGGTCAGAAGCTGGATATTTTTTACACTTGTTCTGTGAGGTGTCTCTCAGGTGACCCCAACGACGGTCATTCCCAACTTGACTCAGGTGAAACTAACTACCCGGAAGTGGGTCAGAGTGTGTACGACCTGCGTTGTTCAATGGAGCATTCTCTTTACATGTATCCTGCATACAGAGACTAAATACCTGGATTTTTTTTTCTATCCACAAGACAGTCAGAAGTGAAGAAGCCTCGTGGATGAGTGTTAAAACATCTTCGACCTAACTCCAGCAAGTCTAGTTGTCTACAGCAAACTCCTGACAATGACCTGGATGACTAAGAACCTTCACAGACAGAACATAAAACATAGTCCAACAGTATCATTTCCCAATTTCCCTTTTCTTTTTAACTTCATCTGGTGATCTTGTAATATTTCTCACATAAAATCTGTAACGGGACACCTACATAGAATACGGCTCAACGTCCGTGGCTCGTTGGTCTAGGGGTATGATTCTCGCTTAGGGTGCGAGAGGTCCCGGGTTCAAATCCCGGACGAGCCCTGTACTGCCCCGTTCGTCTGTGAGTACGTCACACTCACCTGCAACATCCTTTTGGTTCAAATCTCAGAAAAGCCTTTCACACAGCAGTGTTTCAACCGTTAAGTTTGTCCTTGCCAAATGTACTGAATGACTCACAGAGTCAAGACAAGCCCTTCACGGCACTATAAAGTCCGTCCTTACTAATGCAAGTGGTTTGTGACTGTGGTGGTATTGCATATTTAAAGTGGCAAACTCTATGAACCTGTGAACCATGATCAATAGCGATCTTGAATGAAAGTGGACATAAAGAGAAATAAAGACATTGGAAGAACTTGACTCACCTTTATAAAAAGAAAAGGAATCCAAAAACATGTGGTCCATTTCTTATCGTCTTAGCAGACATGCTTCCCTGGAGAAATGTGTAAATTTGGTTGGTCTTGAGGTATAATTCTCACTTTGGCTGAAAGAGGTCCCACATTCAAAATCCCACACCAAACATTCACTGAACTATTGCAAGCATAAATCCTCATCAATGTGTGTCCTTTGTGATTCTTGACGAGTATTTCTCACATAAAATCTGTAACAGGAGACCTACATAGAACATTTTCGGAGGCTCGTTGGTCTAGGGGTATGATTCTCGCTTTGGGTGCGAGAGGTCCCGGGTTCAAATCCCGGACGAGCCCTCTGCAGGTGTAACGTTTGAGAAGTTTGTTTGGATGCTCCCTATTTCGTTGGACTTGCGGTACGATTCTTGCAGAAAGGCCTTTCACACAGCACCGTTTCAACCATGAAACCAGTCCAGTCTGTGCCAAATGTAGTTAATGTGACAAAGCTGTTATCTCACATGCTTAAAGAGTCGTTTCATTTGCGCACGCACCCAAATGCAGGGAATCCAAGGAGCAGTGGGCACCACCTGAGTACACCAAGGGAGCAATGGGTGCGAGTTGTTTGCTATGCGCTATGCCAGTTGTTGACGTGTCTAGGGATTTCAACGCCCAACTGTTCTCTTATGAGGCAAATTCCGGCTGCCCCAAAAGGTATCCTGTCAGAAGTGGGATTCGAACCCACGCCTCCATGGGAGACTGCGACCTGAACGCAGCGCCTTGGACCGCTCGGCCATCCTGACTTGGCGGGGGTAGTCGCGACTTGTCCAGACCGGGCTGCTCATTTGCATCTGAACAACAAAAGATACTCTTTTGATGACGAGAATGTCCACATTCTGGCCAAGGGGGACATATGGTTTGAAAGAGGAATGAAATCATCTTCATTTTTTTACCTAGAAAACCATCACACAACAGAGAAGGTGGCCTAAGACACCAACTATTAGTCACCTACAATGCTGCCCTTAGCTCTTTTCCATTAGGGGTCAACACTCAACCACTGACAAACTAAGGTGAACTCCAACACACATTAGCAGAGTGTGCCTCTTGGATGAGAGGGGAAATGTCTTCAACTTACCTCAAGCAAGACCACTTGATAAAAAGAAAATGAATGCAATGGCCGTGAAAGGTCCTGGGTTCAAATCCCAGAAAAGCCTTTCACACAGCAGTGTTTCAACCATGAAGTTTGTATGAAGTTTGTCCTTGCCAAATGTACTGAATGTGACAGACGTGGTACCGCAAGTTTGAAGAGGGTGGAGTATAGTAGTTTTATTTGCGCACACACACCAGTGGGCAAACACATCAAATGCAAGCCAAGGAAAGTGGGCCTGCGTACACCAAGGCAGCAATGGGTGTGAATGGGCGCGAGTTGTTTGCTATGGGGTATGCCAGTCCTTGACGTGTCCAGGGATTTGAACCACCAACTGTTCTGTCACTAGCCAAATGACACTCCAGATAGTACAGCAGGTGAGGCACAACAGAGGTAGACAGTCTTTAGTCGGCTTCCCCACCCCATTATACCAAAGGGGGCACTGAAGAAGGATCTGTTCGGAAGCTTTCTGACTTCTGAGCTGCTCACAGCAACAGGACAAGCTCGCAGTCTTTTTCCAAGCTGTGCCTCATTTCATTCTTCATCAATTTGGCAAGAGTAAATACTAGGTATTGTTCAAAGTCAGGTTCCACCGAGATTTGAACTCGGATCGCTGGATTCAGAGCCCAGAGTGCTAACCATTACACCATGGAACCACTGGGATCTCACCTGAGCAGTTGAAATGTTGTTAAAGTGTATACAGTCAGGAAGGCCCTGCATTCAGGTGACAGTCTTTCCCTGGAGTGGTGGGTGAGAATCCTACGTCTCTCAGTAAAACTTTCCATCTGGATTGTGGTCTGGGCTGTTTCACAAAACATCATACCACTCTGGTCAGAAGCTGGATATTTTTTACACTTATTCTGTGAGGTGTCTCTCAGGTGACCCCAACGACGGTCATTCCCAACTTGACTCAGGTGAAACTAACTACCCGGAAGTGGGTCAGAGTGTGTACGACCTGCGTTGTTCAATGGAGCATTCTCTTTACATGTATCCTGCCTACAGAGACTAAATACCTGGTTTTTTTTACTCACCTGCAACATCCATTTGGTTCAAATCTCAGAAAAGCCTTTCACACAGCAGTGTTTCAACCGTTAAGTTTGTCCTTGCCAAATGTACTGAATGACTCACAGAGTCAAGACAAGCCCTTCACGGCACTATAAAGTCCGTCCTTACTAATGCAAGTGGTTTGTGACTGTGGTGGTATTGCATATTTAAAGTGGCAAACTCTATGAACCTGTGAACCATGATCAATAGCGATCTTGAATGAAAGTGGACATAAAGAGAAATAAAGACATTGGAAGAACTTGACTCACCTTTATAAAAAGAAAAGGAATCCAAAAACATGTGGTCCATTTCTTATCGTCTTAGCAGACATGCTTCCCTGGAGAAATGTGTAAATTTGGTTGGTCTTGAGGTATAATTCTCACTTTGGCTGAAAGAGGTCCCACATTCAAAATCCCACACCAAACATTCACTGAACTATTGCAAGCATAAATCCTCATCAATGTGTGTCCTTTGTGATTCTTGACGAGTATTTCTCACATAAAATCTGTAACAGGAGACCTACATAGAACTTTTTCGGAGGCTCGTTGGTCTAGGGGTATGATTCTCGCTTTGGGTGCGAGAGGTCCTGGGTTCAAATCCCGGACGAGCCCTCTGCAGGTGTAACGTTTGAGAAGTTTGTTTGGATGCTCCCTATTTCGTTGGACTTGCGGTACGATTCTTGCAGAAAGGCCTTTCACACAGCACCGTTTCAACCATGAAACCAGTCCAGTCTGTGCCAAATGTAGTTAATGTGACAAAGCTGTTATCTCACATGCTTAAAGAGTCGTTTCATTTGCGCACGCACCCAAATGCAGGGAATCCAAGGAGCAGTGGGCACCACCTGAGTACACCAAGGGAGCAATGGGTGCGAGTTGTTTGCTATGCGCTATGCCAGTTGTTGACGTGTCTAGGGATTTCAACGCCCAACTGTTCTCTTATGAGGCAAATTCCGGCTGCCCCGAAAGGTATCCTGTCAGAAGTGGGATTCGAACCCACGCCTCCATGGGAGACTGCGACCTGAACGCAGCGCCTTGGACCGCTCGGCCATCCTGACTTGGCGGGGGTAGTCGCGACTTGTCCAGACCGGGCTGCTCATTTGCATCTGAACAACAAAAGATACTCT
Organism: Solea solea; assembly: GCF_958295425.1. Classification (NCBI taxonomy): domain Eukaryota; kingdom Metazoa; phylum Chordata; class Actinopteri; order Pleuronectiformes; family Soleidae; genus Solea; species Solea solea. The sequence continues at coordinate 20,528,670 of NC_081136.1, forward strand.
TTTGATGACGAGAATGTCCACATTCTGGCCAAGGGGGACATATGGTTTGAAAGAGGAATGAAATCATCTTCATTTTTTTACCTAGAAAACCATCACACAACAGAGAAGGTGGCCTAAGACACCAACTATTAGTCACCTACAATGCTGCCCTTAGCTCTTTTCCATTAGGGGTCAACACTCAACCACTGACAAACTAAGGTGAACTCCAACACACATTAGCAGAGTGTGCCTCTTGGATGAGAGGGGAAATGTCTTCAACTTACCTCAAGCAAGACCACTTGATAAAAAGAAAATGAATGCAATGGCCGTGAAAGGTCCTGGGTTCAAATCCCAGAAAAGCCTTTCACACAGCAGTGTTTCAACCATGAAGTTTGTATGAAGTTTGTCCTTGCCAAATGTACTGAATGTGACAGACGTGGTACCGCAAGTTTGAAGAGGGTGGAGTTTAGTAGTTTCATTTGCGCACACACACCAGTGGGCAAACACATCAAATGCAAGCCAAGGAAAGTGGGCCTGCGTACACCAAGGCAGCAATGGGTGTGAATGGGCGCGAGTTGTTTGCTATGGGGTATGCCAGTCCTTGACGTGTCCAGGGATTTGAACCACCAACTGTTCTGTCACTAGCCAAATGACACTCCAGATAGTACAGCAGGTGAGGCACAACAGAGGTAGACAGTCTTTAGTCGGCTTCCCCACCCCATTATACCAAAGGGGGCACTGAAGAAGGATCTGTTCGGAAGCTTTCTGACTTCTGAGCTGCTCACAGCAACAGGACAAGCTCGCAGTCTTTTTCCAAGCTGTGCCTCATTTCATTCTTCATCAATTTGGCAAGAGTAAATACTAGGTATTGTTCAAAGTCAGGTTCCACCGAGATTTGAACTCGGATCGCTGGATTCAGAGCCCAGAGTGCTAACCATTACACCATGGAACCACTGGGATCTCACCTGAGCAGTTGAAATGTTGTTAAAGTGTATACAGTCAGGAAGGCCCTGCATTCAGGTGACAGTCTTTCCCTGGAGTGGTGGGTGAGAATCCTACGTCTCTCAGTAAAACTTTCCATCTGGATTGTGGTCTGGGCTGTTTCACAAAACATCATACCACTCTGGTCAGAAGCTGGATATTTTTTACACTTATTCTGTGAGGTGTCTCTCAGGTGACCCCAACGACGGTCATTCCCAACTTGACTCAGGTGAAACTAACTACCCGGAAGTGGGTCAGAGTGTGTACGACCTGCGTTGTTCAATGGAGCATTCTCTTTACATGTATCCTGCCTACAGAGACTAAATACCTGGTTTTTTTTACTCACCTGCAACATCCATTTGGTTCAAATCTCAGAAAAGCCTTTCACACAGCAGTGTTTCAACCGTTAAGTTTGTCCTTGCCAAATGTACTGAATGACTCACAGAGTCAAGACAAGCCCTTCACGGCACTATAAAGTCCGTCCTTACTAATGCAAGTGGTTTGTGACTGTGGTGGTATTGCATATTTAAAGTGGCAAACTCTATGAACCTGTGAACCATGATCAATAGCGATCTTGAATGAAAGTGGACATAAAGAGAAATAAAGACATTGGAAGAACTTGACTCACCTTTATAAAAAGAAAAGGAATCCAAAAACATGTGGTCCATTTCTTATCGTCTTAGCAGACATGCTTCCCTGGAGAAATGTGTAAATTTGGTTGGTCTTGAGGTATAATTCTCACTTTGGCTGAAAGAGGTCCCACATTCAAAATCCCACACCAAACATTCACTGAACTATTGCAAGCATAAATCCTCATCAATGTGTGTCCTTTGTGATTCTTGACGAGTATTTCTCACATAAAATCTGTAACAGGAGACCTACATAGAACATTTTCGGAGGCTCGTTGGTCTAGGGGTATGATTCTCGCTTTGGGTGCGAGAGGTCCCGGGTTCAAATCCCGGACGAGCCCTCTGCAGGTGTAACGTTTGAGAAGTTTGTTTGGATGTTCCCTATTTCGTTGGACTTGCGGTACGATTCTTGCAGAAAGGCCTTTCACACAGCACCGTTTCAACCATGAAACCAGTCCAGTCTGTGCCAAATGTAGTTAATGTGACAAAGCTGTTATCTCACATGCTTGAAGAGTCGTTTCATTTGCGCACGCACCCAAATGCAGGGAATCCAAGGAGCAGTGGGCACCACCTGAGTACACCAAGGGAGCAATGGGTGCGAGTTGTTTGCTATGCGCTATGCCAGTTGTTGACGTGTCTAGGGATTTCAACGCCCAACTGTTCTCTTATGAGGCAAATTCCGGCTGCCCCAAAAGGTATCCTGTCAGAAGTGGGATTCGAACCCACGCCTCCATGGGAGACTGCGACCTGAACGCAGCGCCTTGGACCGCTCGGCCATCCTGACTTGGCGGGGGTAGTCGCGACTTGTCCAGACCGGGCTGCCCATTTGCATCTGAACAACAAAAGATACTCTTTTGATGACGAGAATGTCCACATTCTGGCCAAGGGGGACATATGGTTTGAAAGAGGAATGAAATCATCTTCATTTTTTTACCTAGAAAACCATCACACAACAGAGAAGGTGGCCTAAGACACCAACTATTAGTCACCTACAATGCTGCCCTTAGCTCTTTTCCATTAGGGGTCAACACTCAACCACTGACAAACTAAGGTGAACTCCAACACACATTAGCAGAGTGTGCCTCTTGGATGAGAGGGGAAATGTCTTCAACTTACCTCAAGCAAGACCACTTGATAAAAAGAAAATGAATGCAATGGCCGTGAAAGGTCCTGGGTTCAAATCCCAGAAAAGCCTTTCACACAGCAGTGTTTCAACCATGAAGTTTGTATGAAGTTTGTCCTTGCCAAATGTACTGAATGTGACAGACGTGGTACCGCAAGTTTGAAGAGGGTGGAGTATAGTAGTTTTATTTGCGCACACACACCAGTGGGCAAACACATCAAATGCAAGCCAAGGAAAGTGGGCCTGCGTACACCAAGGCAGCAATGGGTGTGAATGGGCGCAAGTTGTTTGCTATGGGGTATGCCAGTCCTTGACGTGTCCAGGGATTTGAACCACCAACTGTTCTGTCACTAGCCAAATGACACTCCAGATAGTACAGCAGGTGAGGCACAACAGAGGTAGACAGTCTTTAGTCGGCTTCCCCACCCCATTATACCAAAGGGGGCACTGAAGAAGGATCTGTTCGGAAGCTTTCTGACTTCTGAGCTGCTCACAGCAACAGGACAAGCTCGCAGTCTTTTTCCAAGCTGTGCCTCATTTCATTCTTCATCAATTTGGCAAGAGTAAATACTAGGTATTGTTCAAAGTCAGGTTCCACCGAGATTTGAACTCGGATCGCTGGATTCAGAGCCCAGAGTGCTAACCATTACACCATGGAACCACTGGGATCTCACCTGAGCAGTTGAAATGTTGTTAAAGTGTATACAGTCAGGAAGGCCCTGCATTCAGGTGACAGTCTTTCCCTGGAGTGGTGGGTGAGAATCCTACGTCTCTCAGTAAAACTTTCCATCTGGATTGTGGTCTGGGCTGTTTCACAAAACATCATACCACTCTGGTCAGAAGCTGGATATTTTTTACACTTATTCTGTGAGGTGTCTCTCAGGTGACCCCAACGACGGTCATTCCCAACTTGACTCAGGTGAAACTAACTACCCGGAAGTGGGTCAGAGTGTGTACGACCTGCGTTGTTCAATGGAGCATTCTCTTTACATGTATCCTGCCTACAGAGACTAAATACCTGGTTTTTTTTACTCACCTGCAACATCCATTTGGTTCAAATCTCAGAAAAGCCTTTCACACAGCAGTGTTTCAACCGTTAAGTTTGTCCTTGCCAAATGTACTGAATGACTCACAGAGTCAAGACAAGCCCTTCACGGCACTATAAAGTCCGTCCTTACTAATGCAAGTGGTTTGTGACTGTGGTGGTATTGCATATTTAAAGTGGCAAACTCTATGAACCTGTGAACCATGATCAATAGCGATCTTGAATGAAAGTGGACATAAAGAGAAATAAAGACATTGGAAGAACTTGACTCACCTTTATAAAAAGAAAAGGAATCCAAAAACATGTGGTCCATTTCTTATCGTCTTAGCAGACATGCTTCCCTGGAGAAATGTGTAAATTTGGTTGGTCTTGAGGTATAATTCTCACTTTGGCTGAAAGAGGTCCCACATTCAAAATCCCACACCAAACATTCACTGAACTATTGCAAGCATAAATCCTCATCAATGTGTGTCCTTTGTGATTCTTGACGAGTATTTCTCACATAAAATCTGTAACAGGAGATCTACATAGAACTTTTTCGGAGGCTCGTTGGTCTAGGGGTATGATTCTCGCTTTGGGTGTGAGAGGTCCCGGGTTCAAATCCCGGACGAGCCCTCTGCAGGTGTAACGTTTGAGAAGTTTGTTTGGATGTTCCCTATTTCGTTGGACTTGCGGTACGATTCTTGCAGAAAGGCCTTTCACACAGCACCGTTTCAACCATGAAACCAGTCCAGTCTGTGCCAAATGTAGTTAATGTGACAAAGCTGTTATCTCACATGCTTAAAGAGTCGTTTCATTTGCGCACGCACCCAAATGCAGGGAATCCAAGGAGCAGTGGGCACCACCTGAGTACACCAAGGGAGCAATGGGTGCGAGTTGTTTGCTATGCGCTATGCCAGTTGTTGACGTGTCTAGGGATTTCAACGCCCAACTGTTCTCTTATGAGGCAAATTCCGGCTGCCCCAAAAGGTATCCTGTCAGAAGTGGGATTCGAACCCACGCCTCCATGGGAGACTGCGACCTGAACGCAGCGCCTTGGACCGCTCGGCCATCCTGACTTGGCGGGGGTAGTCGCGACTTGTCCAGACCGGGCTGCCCATTTGCATCTGAACAACAAAAGATACTCTTTTGATGACGAGAATGTCCACATTCTGGCCAAGGGGGACATATGGTTTGAAAGAGGAATGAAATCATCTTCATTTTTTTACCTAGAAAACCATCACACAACAGAGAAGGTGGCCTAAGACACCAACTATTAGTCACCTACAATGCTGCCCTTAGCTCTTTTCCATTAGGGGTCAACACTCAACCACTGACAAACTAAGGTGAACTCCAACACACATTAGCAGAGTGTGCCTCTTGGATGAGAGGGGAAATGTCTTCAACTTACCTCAAGCAAGACCACTTGATAAAAAGAAAATGAATGCAATGGCCGTGAAAGGTCCTGGGTTCAAATCCCAGAAAAGCCTTTCACACAGCAGTGTTTCAACCATGAAGTTTGTATGAAGTTTGTCCTTGCCAAATGTACTGAATGTGACAGACGTGGTACCGCAAGTTTGAAGAGGGTGGAGTATAGTAGTTTTATTTGCGCACACACACCAGTGGGCAAACACATCAAATGCAAGCCAAGGAAAGTGGGCCTGCGTACACCAAGGCAGCAATGGGTGTGAATGGGCGCAAGTTGTTTGCTATGGGGTATGCCAGTCCTTGACGTGTCCAGGGATTTGAACCACCAACTGTTCTGTCACTAGCCAAATGACACTCCAGATAGTACAGCAGGTGAGGCACAACAGAGGTAGACAGTCTTTAGTCGGCTTCCCCACCCCATTATACCAAAGGGGGCACTGAAGAAGGATCTGTTCGGAAGCTTTCTGACTTCTGAGCTGCTCACAGCAACAGGACAAGCTTGCAGTCTTTTTCCAAGCTGTGCCTCATTTCATTCTTCATCAATTTGGCAAGAGTAAATACTAGGTATTGTTCAAAGTCAGGTTCCACCGAGATTTGAACTCGGATCGCTGGATTCAGAGCCCAGAGTGCTAACCATTACACCATGGAACCACTGGGATCTCACCTGTGCAGTTGAAATGTTGTTAAAGGGTATACAGTCAGGAAGGCCCTGCATTCAGGTGACAGTCTTTCCCTGGAGTGGTGGGTGAGAATCCTACGTCTCTCAGTAAAACTTTCCATCTGGATTGTGGTCTGGGCTGTTTCACAAAACATCATACCACTCTGGTCAGAAGCTGGATATTTTTTACACTTGTTCTGTGAGGTGTCTCTCAGGTGACCCCAAAGACGGTCATTCCCAACTTGACTCAGGTGAAACTAACTACCCGGAAGTGGGTCAGAGTGTGTACGACCTGCGTTGTTCAATGGAGCATTCTCTTTACATGTATCCTGCCTACAGAGACTAAATACCTGGATTTTTTTTTCTATCCACAAGACAGTCAGAAGTGAAGAAGCCTCGTGGATGAGTGTTAAAACATCTTCGACCTAACTCCAGCAAGTCTAGTTGTCTACAGCAAACTCCTGACAATGACCTGGATGACTAAGAACCTTCACAGACAGAACATAAAACATAGTCCAACAGTATCTTTTCCCAATTTCCCTTTTCTTTTTAACTTCATCTGGTGATCTTGTAATATTTCTCACATAAAATCTGTAACGGGACACGTACATAGAATACAGCTCAACGTCCGTGGCTCGTTGGTCTAGGGGTATGATTCTCGCTTAGGGTGCGAGAGGTCCCGGGTTCAAATCCCGGACGAGCCCTGTACTGCCCCGTTCGTCTGTGAGTACGTCACGCTCACCTGCAACATCCATTTGGTTCAAATCTCAGAAAAGCCTTTCACACAGCAGTGTTTCAACCGTTAAGTTTGTCCTTGCCAAATGTACTGAATGACTCACAGAGTCAAGACAAGCCCTTCACGGCACTATAAAGTCCGTCCTTACTAATGCAAGTGGTTTGTGACTGTGGTGGTATTGCATATTTAAAGTGGCAAACTCTATGAACCTGTGAACCATGATCAATAGCGATCTTGAATGAAAGTGGACATAAAGAGAAATAAAGACATTGGAAGAACTTGACTCACCTTTATAAAAAGAAAAGGAATCCAAAAACATGTGGTCCATTTCTTATCGTCTTAGCAGACATGCTTCCCTGGAGAAATGTGTAAATTTGGTTGGTCTTGAGGTATAATTCTCACTTTGGCTGAAAGAGGTCCCACATTCAAAATCCCACACCAAACATTCACTGAACTATTGCAAGCATAAATCCTCATCAATGTGTGTCCTTTGTGATTCTTGACGAGTATTTCTCACATAAAATCTGTAACAGGAGACCTACATAGAACTTTTTCGGAGGCTCGTTGGTCTAGGGGTATGATTCTCGCTTTGGGTGCGAGAGGTCCCGGGTTCAAATCCCGGACGAGCCCTCTGCAGGTGTAACGTTTGAGAAGTTTGTTTGGATGTTCCCTATTTCGTTGGACTTGCGGTACGATTCTTGCAGAAAGGCCTTTCACACAGCACCGTTTCAACCATGAAACCAGTCCAGTCTGTGCCAAATGTAGTAAATGTGACAAAGCTGTTATCTCACATGCTTAAAGAGTCGTTTCATTTGCGCACGCACCCAAATGCAGGGAATCCAAGGAGCAGTGGGCACCACCTGAGTACACCAAGGGAGCAATGGGTGCGAGTTGTTTGCTATGCGCTATGCCAGTTGTTGACGTGTCTAGGGATTTCAACGCCCAACTGTTCTCTTATGAGGCAAATTCCGGCTGCCCCAAAAGGTATCCTGTCAGAAGTGGGATTCGAACCCACGCCTCCATGGGAGACTGCGACCTGAACGCAGCGCCTTGGACCGCTCGGCCATCCTGACTTGGCGGGGGTAGTCGCGACTTGTCCAGACCGGGCTGCCCATTTGCATCTGAACAACAAAAGATACTCTTTTGATGACGAGAATGTCCACATTCTGGCCAAGGGGGACATATGGTTTGAAAGAGGAATGAAATCATCTTCATTTTTTTACCTAGAAAACCATCACACAACAGAGAAGGTGGCCTAAGACACCAACTATTAGTCACCTACAATGCTGCCCTTAGCTCTTTTCCATTAGGGGTCAACACTCAACCACTGACAAACTAAGGTGAACTCCAACACACATTAGCAGAGTGTGCCTCTTGGATGAGAGGGGAAATGTCTTCAACTTACCTCAAGCAAGACCACTTGATAAAAAGAAAATGAATGCAATGGCCGTGAAAGGTCCTGGGTTCAAATCCCAGAAAAGCCTTTCACACAGCAGTGTTTCAACCATGAAGTTTGTATGAAGTTTGTCCTTGCCAAATGTACTGAATGTGACAGACGTGGTACCGCAAGTTTGAAGAGGGTGGAGTATAGTAGTTTTATTTGCGCACACACACCAGTGGGCAAACACATCAAATGCAAGCCAAGGAAAGTGGGCCTGCGTACACCAAGGCAGCAATGGGTGTGAATGGGCGCAAGTTGTTTGCTATGGGGTATGCCAGTCCTTGACGTGTCCAGGGATTTGAACCACCAACTGTTCTGTCACTAGCCAAATGACACTCCAGATAGTACAGCAGGTGAGGCACAACAGAGGTAGACAGTCTTTAGTCGGCTTCCCCACCCCATTATACCAAAGGGGGCACTGAAGAAGGATCTGTTCGGAAGCTTTCTGACTTCTGAGCTGCTCACAGCAACAGGACAAGCTCGCAGTCTTTTTCCAAGCTGTGCCTCATTTCATTCTTCATCAATTTGGCAAGAGTAAATACTAGGTATTGTTCAAAGTCAGGTTCCACCGAGATTTGAACTCGGATCGCTGGATTCAGAGCCCAGAGTGCTAACCATTACACCATGGAACCACTGGGATCTCACCTGTGCAGTTGAAATGTTGTTAAAGGGTATACAGTCAGGAAGGCCCTGCATTCAGGTGACAGTCTTTCCCTGGAGTGGTGGGTGAGAATCCTACGTCTCTCAGTAAAACTTTCCATCTGGATTGTGGTCTGGGCTGTTTCACAAAACATCATACCACTCTGGTCAGAAGCTGGATATTTTTTACACTTGTTCTGTGAGGTGTCTCTCAGGTGACCCCAAAGACGGTCATTCCCAACTTGACTCAGGTGAAACTAACTACCCGGAAGTGGGTCAGAGTGTGTACGACCTGCGTTGTTCAATGGAGCATTCTCTTTACATGTATCCTGCCTACAGAGACTAAATACCTGGATTTTTTTTTCTATCCACAAGACAGTCAGAAGTGAAGAAGCCTCGTGGATGAGTGTTAAAACATCTTCGACCTAACTCCAGCAAGTCTAGTTGTCTACAGCAAACTCCTGACAATGACCTGGATGACTAAGAACCTTCACAGACAGAACATAAAACATAGTCCAACAGTATCTTTTCCCAATTTCCCTTTTCTTTTTAACTTCATCTGGTGATCTTGTAATATTTCTCACATAAAATCTGTAACGGGACACATACATAGAATACGGCTCAACGTCCGTGGCTCGTTGGTCTAGGGGTATGATTCTCGCTTAGGGTGCGAGAGGTCCCGGGTTCAAATCCCGGACGAGCCCTGTACTGCCCCGTTCGTCTGTGAGTACGTCACACTCACCTGCAACATCCATTTGGTTCAAATCTCAGAAAAGCCTTTCACACAGCAGTGTTTCAACCGTTAAGTTTGTCCTTGCCAAATGTACTGAATGACTCACAGAGTCAAGACAAGCCCTTCACGGCACTATAAAGTCCGTCCTTACTAATGCAAGTGGTTTGTGACTGTGGTGGTATTGCATATTTAAAGTGGCAAACTCTATGAACCTGTGAACCATGATCAATAGCGATCTTGAATGAAAGTGGACATAAAGAGAAATAAAGACATTGGAAGAACTTGACTCACCTTTATAAAAAGAAAAGGAATCCAAAAACATGTGGTCCATTTCTTATCGTCTTAGCAGACATGCTTCCCTGGAGAAATGTGTAAATTTGGTTGGTCTTGAGGTATAATTCTCACTTTGGCTGAAAGAGGTCCCACATTCAAAATCCCACACCAAACATTCACTGAACTATTGCAAGCATAAATCCTCATCAATGTGTGTCCTTTGTGATTCTTGACGAGTATTTCTCACATAAAATCTGTAACAGGAGACCTACATAGAACTTTTTCGGAGGCTCGTTGGTCTAGGGGTATGATTCTCGCTTTGGGTGCGAGAGGTCCCGGGTTCAAATCCCGGACGAGCCCTCTGCAGGTGTAACGTTTGAGAAGTTTGTTTGGATGTTCCCTATTTCGTTGGACTTGCGGTACGATTCTTGCAGAAAGGCCTTTCACACAGCACCGTTTCAACCATGAAACCAGTCCAGTCTGTGCCAAATGTAGTAAATGTGACAAAGCTGTTATCTCACATGCTTAAAGAGTCGTTTCATTTGCGCACGCACCCAAATGCAGGGAATCCAAGGAGCAGTGGGCACCACCTGAGTACACCAAGGGAGCAATGGGTGCGAGTTGTTTGCTATGCGCTATGCCAGTTGTTGACGTGTCTAGGGATTTCAACGCCCAACTGTTCTCTTATGAGGCAAATTCCGGCTGCCCCAAAAGGTATCCTGTCAGAAGTGGGATTCGAACCCACGCCTCCATGGGAGACTGCGACCTGAACGCAGCGCCTTGGACCGCTCGGCCATCCTGACTTGGCGGGGGTAGTCGCGACTTGTCCAGACCGGGCTGCCCATTTGCATCTGAACAACAAAAGATACTCTTTTGATGACGAGAATGTCCACATTCTGGCCAAGGGGGACATATGGTTTGAAAGAGGAATGAAATCATCTTCATTTTTTTACCTAGAAAACCATCACACAACAGAGAAGGTGGCCTAAGACACCAACTATTAGTCACCTACAATGCTGCCCTTAGCTCTTTTCCATTAGGGGTCAACACTCAACCACTGACAAACTAAGGTGAACTCCAACACACATTAGCAGAGTGTGCCTCTTGGATGAGAGGGGAAATGTCTTCAACTTACCTCAAGCAAGACCACTTGATAAAAAGAAAATGAATGCAATGGCCGTGAAAGGTCCTGGGTTCAAATCCCAGAAAAGCCTTTCACACAGCAGTGTTTCAACCATGAAGTTTGTATGAAGTTTGTCCTTGCCAAATGTACTGAATGTGACAGACGTGGTACCGCAAGTTTGAAGAGGGTGGAGTATAGTAGTTTTATTTGCGCACACACACCAGTGGGCAAACACATCAAATGCAAGCCAAGGAAAGTGGGCCTGCGTACACCAAGGCAGCAATGGGTGTGAATGGGCGCAAGTTGTTTGCTATGGGGTATGCCAGTCCTTGACGTGTCCAGGGATTTGAACCACCAACTGTTCTGTCACTAGCCAAATGACACTCCAGATAGTACAGCAGGTGAGGCACAACAGAGGTAGACAGTCTTTAGTCGGCTTCCCCACCCCATTATACCAAAGGGGGCACTGAAGAAGGATCTGTTCGGAAGCTTTCTGACTTCTGAGCTGCTCACAGCAACAGGACAAGCTCGCAGTCTTTTTCCAAGCTGTGCCTCATTTCATTCTTCATCAATTTGGCAAGAGTAAATACTAGGTATTGTTCAAAGTCAGGTTCCACCGAGATTTGAACTCGGATCGCTGGATTCAGAGCCCAGAGTGCTAACCATTACACCATGGAACCACTGGGATCTCACCTGTGCAGTTGAAATGTTGTTAAAGGGTATACAGTCAGGAAGGCCCTGCATTCAGGTGACAGTCTTTCCCTGGAGTGGTGGGTGAGAATCCTACGTCTCTCAGTAAAACTTTCCATCTGGATTGTGGTCTGGGCTGTTTCACAAAACATCATACCACTCTGGTCAGAAGCTGGATATTTTTTACACTTGTTCTGTGAGGTGTCTCTCAGGTGACCCCAAAGACGGTCATTCCCAACTTGACTCAGGTGAAACTAACTACCCGGAAGTGGGTCAGAGTGTGTACGACCTGCGTTGTTCAATGGAGCATTCTCTTTACATGTATCCTGCCTACAGAGACTAAATACCTGGATTTTTTTTTCTATCCACAAGACAGTCAGAAGTGAAGAAGCCTCGTGGATGAGTGTTAAAACATCTTCGACCTAACTCCAGCAAGTCTAGTTGTCTACAGCAAACTCCTGACAATGACCTGGATGACTAAGAACCTTCACAGACAGAACATAAAACATAGTCCAACAGTATCTTTTCCCAATTTCCCTTTTCTTTTTAACTTCATCTGGTGATCTTGTAATATTTCTCACATAAAATCTGTAACGGGACACATACATAGAATACGGCTCAACGTCCGTGGCTCGTTGGTCTAGGGGTATGATTCTCGCTTAGGGTGCGAGAGGTCCCGGGTTCAAATCCCGGACGAGCCCTGTACTGCCCCGTTCGTCTGTGAGTACGTCACGCTCACCTGCAACATCCATTTGGTTCAAATCTCAGAAAAGCCTTTCACACAGCAGTGTTTCAACCGTTAAGTTTGTCCTTGCCAAATGTACTGAATGACTCACAGAGTCAAGACAAGCCCTTCACGGCACTATAAAGTCCGTCCTTACTAATGCAAGTGGTTTGTGACTGTGGTGGTATTGCATATTTAAAGTGGCAAACTCTATGAACCTGTGAACCATGATCAATAGCGATCTTGAATGAAAATGGACATAAAGAGAAATAAAGACATTGGAAGAACTTGACTCACCTTTATAAAAAGAAAAGGAATCCAAAAACATGTGGTCCATTTCTTATCGTCTTAGCAGACATGCTTCCCTGGAGAAATGTGTAAATTTGGTTGGTCTTGAGGTATAATTCTCACTTTGGCTGAAAGAGGTCCCACATTCAAAATCCCACACCAAACATTCACTGAACTATTGCAAGCATAAATCCTCATCAATGTGTGTCCTTTGTGATTCTTGACGAGTATTTCTCACATAAAATCTGTAACAGGAGACCTACATAGAACATTTTCGGAGGCTCGTTGGTCTAGGGGTATGATTCTCGCTTTGGGTGCGAGAGGTCCCGGGTTCAAATCCCGGACGAGCCCTCTGCAGGTGTAACGTTTGAGAAGTTTGTTTGGATGCTCCCTATTTCGTTGGACTTGCGGTACGATTCTTGCAGAAAGGCCTTTCACACAGCACCGTTTCAACCATGAAACCAGTCCAGTCTGTGCCAAATGTAGTTAATGTGACAAAGCTGTTATCTCACATGCTTAAAGAGTCGTTTCATTTGCGCACGCACCCAAATGCAGGGAATCCAAGGAGCAGTGGGCACCACCTGAGTACACCAAGGGAGCAATGGGTGCGAGTTGTTTGCTATGCGCTATGCCAGTTGTTGACGTGTCTAGGGATTTCAACGCCCAACTGTTCTCTTATGAGGCAAATTCCGGCTGCCCCAAAAGGTATCCTGTCAGAAGTGGGATTCGAACCCACGCCTCCATGGGAGACTGCGACCTGAACGCAGCGCCTTGGACCGCTCGGCCATCCTGACTTGGCGGGGGTAGTCGCGACTTGTCCAGACCGGGCTGCCCATTTGCATCTGAACAACAAAAGATACTCTTTTGATGACGAGAATGTCCACATTCTGGCCAAGGGGGACATATGGTTTGAAAGAGGAATGAAATCATCTTCATTTTTTTACCTAGAAAACCATCACACAACAGAGAAGGTGGCCTAAGACACCAACTATTAGTCACCTACAATGCTGCCCTTAGCTCTTTTCCATTAGGGGTCAACACTCAACCACTGACAAACTAAGGTGAACTCCAACACACATTAGCAGAGTGTGCCTCTTGGATGAGAGGGGAAATGTCTTCAACTTACCTCAAGCAAGACCACTTGATAAAAAGAAAATGAATGCAATGGCCGTGAAAGGTCCTGGGTTCAAATCCCAGAAAAGCCTTTCACACAGCAGTGTTTCAACCATGAAGTTTGTATGAAGTTTGTCCTTGCCAAATGTACTGAATGTGACAGACGTGGTACCGCAAGTTTGAAGAGGGTGGAGTATAGTAGTTTTATTTGCGCACACACACCAGTGGGCAAACACATCAAATGCAAGCCAAGGAAAGTGGGCCTGCGTACACCAAGGCAGCAATGGGTGTGAATGGGCGCGAGTTGTTTGCTATGGGGTATGCCAGTCCTTGACGTGTCCAGGGATTTGAACCACCAACTGTTCTGTCACTAGCCAAATGACACTCCAGATAGTACAGCAGGTGAGGCACAACAGAGGTAGACAGTCTTTAGTCGGCTTCCCCACCCCATTATACCAAAGGGGGCACTGAAGAAGGATCTGTTCGGAAGCTTTCTGACTTCTGAGCTGCTCACAGCAACAGGACAAGCTCGCAGTCTTTTTCCAAGCTGTGCCTCATTTCATTCTTCATCAATTTGGCAAGAGTAAATACTAGGTATTGTTCAAAGTCAGGTTCCACCGAGATTTGAACTCGGATCGCTGGATTCAGAGCCCAGAGTGCTAACCATTACACCATGGAACCACTGGGATCTCACCTGAGCAGTTGAAATGTTGTTAAAGTGTATACAGTCAGGAAGGCCCTGCATTCAGGTGACAGTCTTTCCCTGGAGTGGTGGGTGAGAATCCTACGTCTCTCAGTAAAACTTTCCATCTGGATTGTGGTCTGGGCTGTTTCACAAAACATCATACCACTCTGGTCAGAAGCTGGATATTTTTTACACTTATTCTGTGAGGTGTCTCTCAGGTGACCCCAACGACGGTCATTCCCAACTTGACTCAGGTGAAACTAACTACCCGGAAGTGGGTCAGAGTGTGTACGACCTGCGTTGTTCAATGGAGCATTCTCTTTACATGTATCCTGCCTACAGAGACTAAATACCTGGTTTTTTTTACTCACCTGCAACATCCATTTGGTTCAAATCTCAGAAAAGCCTTTCACACAGCAGTGTTTCAACCGTTAAGTTTGTCCTTGCCAAATGTACTGAATGACTCACAGAGTCAAGACAAGCCCTTCACGGCACTATAAAGTCCGTCCTTACTAATGCAAGTGGTTTGTGACTGTGGTGGTATTGCATATTTAAAGTGGCAAACTCTATGAACCTGTGAACCATGATCAATAGCGATCTTGAATGAAAGTGGACATAAAGAGAAATAAAGACATTGGAAGAACTTGACTCACCTTTATAAAAAGAAAAGGAATCCAAAAACATGTGGTACATTTCTTATCGTCTTAGCAGACATGCTTCCCTGGAGAAATGTGTAAATTTGGTTGGTCTTGAGGTATAATTCTCACTTTGGCTGAAAGAGGTCCCACATTCAAAATCCCACACCAAACATTCACTGAACTATTGCAAGCATAAATCCTCATCAATGTGTGTCCTTTGTGATTCTTGACGAGTATTTCTCACATAAAATCTGTAACAGGAGACCTACATAGAACTTTTTCGGAGGCTCGTTGGTCTAGGGGTATGATTCTCGCTTTGGGTGCGAGAGGTCCCGGGTTCAAATCCCGGACGAGCCCTCTGCAGGTGTAACGTTTGAGAAGTTTGTTTGGATGTTCCCTATTTCGTTGGACTTGCGGTACGATTCTTGCAGAAAGGCCTTTCACACAGCACCGTTTCAACCATGAAACCAGTCCAGTCTGTGCCAAATGTAGTAAATGTGACAAAGCTGTTATCTCACATGCTTAAAGAGTCGTTTCATTTGCGCACGCACCCAAATGCAGGGAATCCAAGGAGCAGTGGGCACCACCTGAGTACACCAAGGGAGCAATGGGTGCGAGTTGTTTGCTATGCGCTATGCCAGTTGTTGACGTGTCTAGGGATTTCAACGCCCAACTGTTCTCTTATGAGGCAAATTCCGGCTGCCCCAAAAGGTATCCTGTCAGAAGTGGGATTCGAACCCACGCCTCCATGGGAGACTGCGACCTGAACGCAGCGCCTTGGACCGCTCGGCCATCCTGACTTGGCGGGGGTAGTCGCGACTTGTCCAGACCGGGCTGCCCATTTGCATCTGAACAACAAAAGATACTCTTTTGATGACGAGAATGTCCACATTCTGGCCAAGGGGGACATATGGTTTGAAAGAGGAATGAAATCATCTTCATTTTTTTACCTAGAAAACCAACACAACAGAGAAGGTGGCCTAAGACACCAACTATTAGTCACCTACAATGCTGCCCTTAGCTCTTTTCCATTAGGGGTCAACACTCAACCACTGACAAACTAAGGTGAACTCCAACACACATTAGCAGAGTGTGCCTCTTGGATGAGAGGGGAAATGTCTTCAACTTACCTCAAGCAAGACCACTTGATAAAAAGAAAATGAATGCAATGGCCGTGAAAGGTCCTGGGTTCAAATCCCAGAAAAGCCTTTCACACAGCAGTGTTTCAACCATGAAGTTTGTATGAAGTTTGTCCTTGCCAAATGTACTGAATGTGACAGACGTGGTACCGCAAGTTTGAAGAGGGTGGAGTATAGTAGTTTTATTTGCGCACACACACCAGTGGGCAAACACATCAAATGCAAGCCAAGGAAAGTGGGCCTGCGTACACCAAGGCAGCAATGGGTGTGAATGGGCGCGAGTTGTTTGCTATGGGGTATGCCAGTCCTTGACGTGTCCAGGGATTTGAACCACCAACTGTTCTGTCACTAGCCAAATGACACTCCAGATAGTACAGCAGGTGAGGCACAACAGAGGTAGACAGTCTTTAGTCGGCTTCCCCACCCCATTATACCAAAGGGGGCACTGAAGAAGGATCTGTTCGGAAGCTTTCTGACTTCTGAGCTGCTCACAGCAACAGGACAAGCTCGCAGTCTTTTTCCAAGCTGTGCCTCATTTCATTCTTCATCAATTTGGCAAGAGTAAATACTAGGTATTGTTCAAAGTCAGGTTCCACCGAGATTTGAACTCGGATCGCTGGATTCAGAGCCCAGAGTGCTAACCATTACACCATGGAACCACTGGGATCTCACCTGAGCAGTTGAAATGTTGTTAAAGTGTATACAGTCAGGAAGGCCCTGCATTCAGGTGACAGTCTTTCCCTGGAGTGGTGGGTGAGAATCCTACGTCTCTCAGTAAAACTTTCCATCTTGATTGTGGTCTGGGCTGTTTCACAAAACATCATACCACTCTGGTCAGAAGCTGGATATTTTTTACACTTATTCTGTGAGGTGTCTCTCAGGTGACCCCAACGACGGTCATTCCCAACTTGACTCAGGTGAAACTAACTACCCGGAAGTGGGTCAGAGTGTGTACGACCTGCGTTGTTCAATGGAGCATTCTCTTTACATGTATCCTGCCTACAGAGACTAAATACCTGTTTTTTTTTACTCACCTGCAACATCCATTTGGTTCAAATCTCAGAAAAGCCTTTCACACAGCAGTGTTTCAACCGTTAAGTTTGTCCTTGCCAAATGTACTGAATGACTCACAGAGTCAAGACAAGCCCTTCACGGCACTATAAAGTCCGTCCTTACTAATGCAAGTGGTTTGTGACTGTGGTGGTATTGCATATTTAAAGTGGCAAACTCTATGAACCTGTGAACCATGATCAATAGCGATCTTGAATGAAAGTGGACATAAAGAGAAATAAAGACATTGGAAGAACTTGACTCACCTTTATAAAAAGAAAAGGAATCCAAAAACATGTGGTCCATTTCTTATCGTCTTAGCAGACATGCTTCCCTGGAGAAATGTGTAAATTTGGTTGGTCTTGAGGTATAATTCTCACTTTGGCTGAAAGAGGTCCCACATTCAAAATCCCACACCAAACATTCACTGAACTATTGCAAGCATAAATCCTCATCAATGTGTGTCCTTTGTGATTCTTGACGAGTATTTCTCACATAAAATCTGTAACAGGAGACCTACATAGAACTTTTTCGGAGGCTCGTTGGTCTAGGGGTATGATTCTCGCTTTGGGTGCGAGAGGTCCCGGGTTCAAATCCCGGACGAGCCCTCTGCAGGTGTAACGTTTGAGAAGTTTGTTTGGATGTTCCCTATTTCGTTGGACTTGCGGTACGATTCTTGCAGAAAGGCCTTTCACACAGCACCGTTTCAACCATGAAACCAGTCCAGTCTGTGCCAAATGTAGTAAATGTGACAAAGCTGTTATCTCACATGCTTAAAGAGTCGTTTCATTTGCGCACGCACCCAAATGCAGGGAATCCAAGGAGCAGTGGGCACCACCTGAGTACACCAAGGGAGCAATGGGTGCGAGTTGTTTGCTATGCGCTATGCCAGTTGTTGACGTGTCTAGGGATTTCAACGCCCAACTGTTCTCTTATGAGGCAAATTCCGGCTGCCCCAAAAGGTATCCTGTCAGAAGTGGGATTCGAACCCACGCCTCCATGGGAGACTGCGACCTGAACGCAGCGCCTTGGACCGCTCGGCCATCCTGACTTGGCGGGGGTAGTCGCGACTTGTCCAGACCGGGCTGCCCATTTGCATCTGAACAACAAAAGATACTCTTTTGATGACGAGAATGTCCACATTCTGGCCAAGGGGGACATATGGTTTGAAAGAGGAATGAAATCATCTTCATTTTTTTACCTAGAAAACCAACACAACAGAGAAGGTGGCCTAAGACACCAACTATTAGTCACCTACAATGCTGCCCTTAGCTCTTTTCCATTAGGGGTCAACACTCAACCACTGACAAACTAAGGTGAACTCCAACACACATTAGCAGAGTGTGCCTCTTGGATGAGAGGGGAAATGTCTTCAACTTACCTCAAGCAAGACCACTTGATAAAAAGAAAATGAATGCAATGGCCGTGAAAGGTCCTGGGTTCAAATCCCAGAAAAGCCTTTCACACAGCAGTGTTTCAACCATGAAGTTTGTATGAAGTTTGTCCTTGCCAAATGTACTGAATGTGACAGACGTGGTACCGCAAGTTTGAAGAGGGTGGAGTATAGTAGTTTTATTTGCGCACACACACCAGTGGGCAAACACATCAAATGCAAGCCAAGGAAAGTGGGCCTGCGTACACCAAGGCAGCAATGGGTGTGAATGGGCGCGAGTTGTTTGCTATGGGGTATGCCAGTCCTTGACGTGTCCAGGGATTTGAACCACCAACTGTTCTGTCACTAGCCAAATGACACTCCAGATAGTACAGCAGGTGAGGCACAACAGAGGTAGACAGTCTTTAGTCGGCTTCCCCACCCCATTATACCAAAGGGGGCACTGAAGAAGGATCTGTTCGGAAGCTTTCTGACTTCTGAGCTGCTCACAGCAACAGGACAAGCTCGCAGTCTTTTTCCAAGCTGTGCCTCATTTCATTCTTCATCAATTTGGCAAGAGTAAATACTAGGTATTGTTCAAAGTCAGGTTCCACCGAGATTTGAACTCGGATCGCTGGATTCAGAGCCCAGAGTGCTAACCATTACACCATGGAACCACTGGGATCTCACCTGAGCAGTTGAAATGTTGTTAAAGTGTATACAGTCAGGAAGGCCCTGCATTCAGGTGACAGTCTTTCCCTGGAGTGGTGGGTGAGAATCCTACGTCTCTCAGTAAAACTTTCCATCTTGATTGTGGTCTGGGCTGTTTCACAAAACATCATACCACTCTGGTCAGAAGCTGGATATTTTTTACACTTATTCTGTGAGGTGTCTCTCAGGTGACCCCAACGACGGTCATTCCCAACTTGACTCAGGTGAAACTAACTACCCGGAAGTGGGTCAGAGTGTGTACGACCTGCGTTGTTCAATGGAGCATTCTCTTTACATGTATCCTGCCTACAGAGACTAAATACCTGTTTTTTTTTACTCACCTGCAACATCCATTTGGTTCAAATCTCAGAAAAGCCTTTCACACAGCAGTGTTTCAACCGTTAAGTTTGTCCTTGCCAAATGTACTGAATGACTCACAGAGTCAAGACAAGCCCTTCACGGCACTATAAAGTCCGTCCTTACTAATGCAAGTGGTTTGTGACTGTGGTGGTATTGCATATTTAAAGTGGCAAACTCTATGAACCTGTGAACCATGATCAATAGCGATCTTGAATGAAAGTGGACATAAAGAGAAATAAAGACATTGGAAGAACTTGACTCACCTTTATAAAAAGAAAAGGAATCCAAAAACATGTGGTCCATTTCTTATCGTCTTAGCAGACATGCTTCCCTGGAGAAATGTGTAAATTTGGTTGGTCTTGAGGTATAATTCTCACTTTGGCTGAAAGAGGTCCCACATTCAAAATCCCACACCAAACATTCACTGAACTATTGCAAGCATAAATCCTCATCAATGTGTGTCCTTTGTGATTCTTGACGAGTATTTCTCACATAAAATCTGTAACAGGAGACCTACATAGAACTTTTTCGGAGGCTCGTTGGTCTAGGGGTATGATTCTCGCTTTGGGTGCGAGAGGTCCCGGGTTCAAATCCCGGACGAGCCCTCTGCAGGTGTAACGTTTGAGAAGTTTGTTTGGATGTTCCCTATTTCGTTGGACTTGCGGTACGATTCTTGCAGAAAGGCCTTTCACACAGCACCGTTTCAACCATGAAACCAGTCCAGTCTGTGCCAAATGTAGTAAATGTGACAAAGCTGTTATCTCACATGCTTAAAGAGTCGTTTCATTTGCGCACGCACCCAAATGCAGGGAATCCAAGGAGCAGTGGGCACCACCTGAGTACACCAAGGGAGCAATGGGTGCGAGTTGTTTGCTATGCGCTATGCCAGTTGTTGACGTGTCTAGGGATTTCAACGCCCAACTGTTCTCTTATGAGGCAAATTCCGGCTGCCCCAAAAGGTATCCTGTCAGAAGTGGGATTCGAACCCACGCCTCCATGGGAGACTGCGACCTGAACGCAGCGCCTTGGACCGCTCGGCCATCCTGACTTGGCGGGGGTAGTAGCGACTTGTCCAGACCGGGCTGCCCATTTGCATCTGAACAACAAAAGATACTCTTTTGATGACGAGAATGTCCACATTCTGGCCAAGGGGGACATATGGTTTGAAAGAGGAATGAAATCATCTTCATTTTTTTACCTAGAAAACCATCACACAACAGAGAAGGTGGCCTAAGACACCAACTATTAGTCACCTACAATGCTGCCCTTAGCTCTTTTCCATTAGGGGTCAACACTCAACCACTGACAAACTAAGGTGAACTCCAACACACATTAGCAGAGTGTGCCTCTTGGATGAGAGGGGAAATGTCTTCAACTTACCTCAAGCAAGACCACTTGATAAAAAGAAAATGAATGCAATGGCCGTGAAAGGTCCTGGGTTCAAATCCCAGAAAAGCCTTTCACACAGCAGTGTTTCAACCATGAAGTTTGTATGAAGTTTGTCCTTGCCAAATGTACTGAATGTGACAGACGTGGTACCGCAAGTTTGAAGAGGGTGGAGTATAGTAGTTTTATTTGCGCACACACACCAGTGGGCAAACACATCAAATGCAAGCCAAGGAAAGTGGGCCTGCGTACACCAAGGCAGCAATGGGTGTGAATGGGCGCGAGTTGTTTGCTATGGGGTATGCCAGTCCTTGACGTGTCCAGGGATTTGAACCACCAACTGTTCTGTCACTAGCCAAATGACACTCCAGATAGTACAGCAGGTGAGGCACAACAGAGGTAGACAGTCTTTAGTCGGCTTCCCCACCCCATTATACCAAAGGGGGCACTGAAGAAGGATCTGTTCGGAAGCTTTCTGACTTCTGAGCTGCTCACAGCAACAGGACAAGCTCGCAGTCTTTTTCCAAGCTGTGCCTCATTTCATTCTTCATCAATTTGGCAAGAGTAAATACTAGGTATTGTTCAAAGTCAGGTTCCACCGAGATTTGAACTCGGATCGCTGGATTCAGAGCCCAGAGTGCTAACCATTACACCATGGAACCACTGGGATCTCACCTGAGCAGTTGAAATGTTGTTAAAGTGTATACAGTCAGGAAGGCCCTGCATTCAGGTGACAGTCTTTCCCTGGAGTGGTGGGTGAGAATCCTACGTCTCTCAGTAAAACTTTCCATCTTGATTGTGGTCTGGGCTGTTTCACAAAACATCATACCACTCTGGTCAGAAGCTGGATATTTTTTACACTTATTCTGTGAGGTGTCTCTCAGGTGACCCCAACGACGGTCATTCCCAACTTGACTCAGGTGAAACTAACTACCCGGAAGTGGGTCAGAGTGTGTACGACCTGCGTTGTTCAATGGAGCATTCTCTTTACATGTATCCTGCCTACAGAGACTAAATACCTGTTTTTTTTTACTCACCTGCAACATCCATTTGGTTCAAATCTCAGAAAAGCCTTTCACACAGCAGTGTTTCAACCGTTAAGTTTGTCCTTGCCAAATGTACTGAATGACTCACAGAGTCAAGACAAGCCCTTCACGGCACTATAAAGTCCGTCCTTACTAATGCAAGTGGTTTGTGACTGTGGTGGTATTGCATATTTAAAGTGGCAAACTCTATGAACCTGTGAACCATGATCAATAGCGATCTTGAATGAAAGTGGACATAAAGAGAAATAAAGACATTGGAAGAACTTGACTCACCTTTATAAAAAGAAAAGGAATCCAAAAACATGTGGTCCATTTCTTATCGTCTTAGCAGACATGCTTCCCTGGAGAAATGTGTAAATTTGGTTGGTCTTGAGGTATAATTCTCACTTTGGCTGAAAGAGGTCCCACATTCAAAATCCCACACCAAACATTCACTGAACTATTGCAAGCATAAATCCTCATCAATGTGTGTCCTTTGTGATTCTTGACGAGTATTTCTCACATAAAATCTGTAACAGGAGACCTACATAGAACTTTTTCGGAGGCTCGTTGGTCTAGGGGTATGATTCTCGCTTTGGGTGCGAGAGGTCCCGGGTTCAAATCCCGGACGAGCCCTCTGCAGGTGTAACGTTTGAGAAGTTTGTTTGGATGTTCCCTATTTCGTTGGACTTGCGGTACGATTCTTGCAGAAAGGCCTTTCACACAGCACCGTTTCAACCATGAAACCAGTCCAGTCTGTGCCAAATGTAGTAAATGTGACAAAGCTGTTATCTCACATGCTTAAAGAGTCGTTTCATTTGCGCACGCACCCAAATGCAGGGAATCCAAGGAGCAGTGGGCACCACCTGAGTACACCAAGGGAGCAATGGGTGCGAGTTGTTTGCTATGCGCTATGCCAGTTGTTGACGTGTCTAGGGATTTCAACGCCCAACTGTTCTCTTATGAGGCAAATTCCGGCTGCCCCAAAAGGTATCCTGTCAGAAGTGGGATTCGAACCCACGCCTCCATGGGAGACTGCGACCTGAACGCAGCGCCTTGGACCGCTCGGCCATCCTGACTTGGCGGGGGTAGTAGCGACTTGTCCAGACCGGGCTGCCCATTTGCATCTGAACAACAAAAGATACTCTTTTGATGACGAGAATGTCCACATTCTGGCCAAGGGGGACATATGGTTTGAAAGAGGAATGAAATCATCTTCATTTTTTTACCTAGAAAACCATCACACAACAGAGAAGGTGGCCTAAGACACCAACTATTAGTCACCTACAATGCTGCCCTTAGCTCTTTTCCATTAGGGGTCAACACTCAACCACTGACAAACTAAGGTGAACTCCAACACACATTAGCAGAGTGTGCCTCTTGGATGAGAGGGGAAATGTCTTCAACTTACCTCAAGCAAGACCACTTGATAAAAAGAAAATGAATGCAATGGCCGTGAAAGGTCCTGGGTTCAAATCCCAGAAAAGCCTTTCACACAGCAGTGTTTCAACCATGAAGTTTGTATGAAGTTTGTCCTTGCCAAATGTACTGAATGTGACAGACGTGGTACCGCAAGTTTGAAGAGGGTGGAGTATAGTAGTTTTATTTGCGCACACACACCAGTGGGCAAACACATCAAATGCAAGCCAAGGAAAGTGGGCCTGCGTACACCAAGGCAGCAATGGGTGTGAATGGGCGCGAGTTGTTTGCTATGGGGTATGCCAGTCCTTGACGTGTCCAGGGATTTGAACCACCAACTGTTCTGTCACTAGCCAAATGACACTCCAGATAGTACAGCAGGTGAGGCACAACAGAGGTAGACAGTCTTTAGTCGGCTTCCCCACCCCATTATACCAAAGGGGGCACTGAAGAAGGATCTGTTCGGAAGCTTTCTGACTTCTGAGCTGCTCACAGCAACAGGACAAGCTCGCAGTCTTTTTCCAAGCTGTGCCTCATTTCATTCTTCATCAATTTGGCAAGAGTAAATACTAGGTATTGTTCAAAGTCAGGTTCCACCGAGATTTGAACTCGGATCGCTGGATTCAGAGCCCAGAGTGCTAACCATTACACCATGGAACCACTGGGATCTCACCTGAGCAGTTGAAATGTTGTTAAAGTGTATACAGTCAGGAAGGCCCTGCATTCAGGTGACAGTCTTTCCCTGGAGTGGTGGGTGAGAATCCTACGTCTCTCAGTAAAACTTTCCATCTGGATTGTGGTCTGGGCTGTTTCACAAAACATCATACCACTCTGGTCAGAAGCTGGATATTTTTTACACTTATTCTGTGAGGTGTCTCTCAGGTGACCCCAACGACGGTCATTCCCAACTTGACTCAGGTGAAACTAACTACCCGGAAGTGGGTCAGAGTGTGTACGACCTGCGTTGTTCAATGGAGCATTCTCTTTACATGTATCCTGCCTACAGAGACTAAATACCTGGATTTTTTTTTCTATCCACAAGACAGTCAGAAGTGAAGAAGCCTCGTGGATGAGTGTTAAAACATCTTCGACCTAACTCCAGCAAGTCTAGTTGTCTACAGCAAACTCCTGACAATGACCTGGATGACTAAGAACCTTCACAGACAGAACATAAAACATAGTCCAACAGTATCTTTTCCCAATTTCCCTTTTCTTTTTAACTTCATCTGGTGATCTTGTAATATTTCTCACATAAAATCTGTAACCGGACACCTACATAGAATACGGCTCAAAGTCCGTGGCTCGTTGGTCTAGGGGTATGATTCTCGCTTAGGGTGCGAGAGGTCCCGGGTTCAAATCCCGGACGAGCCCTGTACTGCCCCGTTCGTCTGTGAGTACGTCACGCTCACCTGCAACATCCATTTGGTTCAAATCTCAGAAAAGCCTTTCACACAGCAGTGTTTCAACCGTTAAGTTTGTCCTTGCCAAATGTACTGAATGACTCACACAGTCAAGACAAGCCCTTCACGGCACTATAAAGTCCGTCCTTACTAATGCAAGTGGTTTGTGACTGTGGTGTTATTGCATATTTAAAGTGGCAAACTCTATGAACCTGTGAACCATGATCAATAGCGATCTTGAATGAAAGTGGACATAAAGAGAAATAAAGACATTGGAAGAACTTGACTCACCTTTATAAAAAGAAAAGGAATCCAAAAACATGTGGTCCATTTCTTATCGTCTTAGCAGACATGCTTCCCTGGAGAAATGTGTAAATTTGGTTGGTCTTGAGGTATAATTCTCACTTTGGCTGAAAGAGGTCCCACATTCAAAATCCCACACCAAACATTCACTGAACTATTGCAAGCATAAATCCTCATCAATGTAAGTCCTTTGTGACTGAGGTGGAATTGCGGGTTTGCAGATGTAGACTCAAAAGCTCTGGGACCCATTCTTGACGAGTATTTCTCACATAAAATCTGTAACAGGAGACCTACATAGAACATTTCGGGAGGCTCGTTGGTCTAGGGGTATGATTCTCGCTTTGGGTGCGAGAGGTCCCGGGTTCAAATCCCGGATGAGCCCTCTGCAGGTGTAACGTTTGAGAAGTTTGTTTGGATGTTCCCTATTTCGTTGGACTTGCGGTACGATTCTTGCAGAAAGGCCTTTCACACAGCACCGTTTCAACCATGAAACCAGTCCAGTCTGTGCCAAATGTAGTTAATGTGACAAAGCTGTTATCTCACATGCTTAAAGAGTCGTTTCATTAGCGCACGCACCCAAATGCAGGGAATCCAAGGAGCAGTGGGCACCACCTGAGTACACCAAGGGAGCAATGGGTGCCAGTTGTTGACGTGTCTAGGGATTTCAACGCCCAACTGTTCTGTTATGAGGCAAATTCCGGCTGCCCCAAAAGGTATCCTGTCAGAAGTGGGATTCGAACCCACGCCTCCATGGGAGACTGCGACCTGAACGCAGCGCCTTGGACCGCTCGGCCATCCTGACTTGGCGGGGGTAGTCGTGACTTGTCCAGACCGGGCTGCCCATTTACATCTGAACAACAAAAGATACTCTTTTGATGACGAGAATGTCCACATTCTGGCCAAGGGGGACATATGGTTTGAAAGAGGAATGAAATCATCTTCATTTTTTTACCTAGAAAACCATCACACAACAGAGAAGGTGGCCTAAGACACCAACTATTAGTCACCTACAATGCTGCCCTTAGCTCTTTTCCATTAGGGGTCAACACTCAACCACTGACAAACTAAGGTGAACTCCAACACACATTAGCAGAGTGTGCCTCTTGGATGAGAGGGGAAATGTCTTCAACTTACCTCAAGCAAGACCACTTGATAAAATGAAAATGAATGCAATGGCCGTGAAAGGTCCTGGGTTCAAATCCCAGAAAAGCCTTTCACACAGCAGTGTTTCAACCATGAAGTTTGTATGAAGTTTGTCCTTGCCAAATGTACTGAATGTGACAGACGTGGTACCGCAAGTTTGAAGAGGGTGGAGTTTAGTAGTTTTATTTGCGCACACACACCAGTGGGCAAACACATCAAATGCAAGCCAAGGAAAGTGGGCCTGCGTACACCAAGGCAGCAATGGGTGTGAATGGGCGCGAGTTGTTTGCTATGGGGTATGCCAGTCCTTGACGTGTCCAGGGATTTGAACCACCAACTGTTCTGTCACTAGCCAAACGACACTCCAGATAGTACAGCAGGTGAGGCCCAACAGAGGCAGACAGTCTTTAGTCGGCTTCCCCACCCCATTATACCAAAGGGGGCACTGAAGAAGGATCTGTTCGGAAGCTTTCTGACGTCTGAGCTGCTCACAGCAACAGGACAAGCTCGCAGTCTTTTTCCAAGCTGTGCCTCATTTCATTTTTCATCAATTTGGCAAGTGTAAATACTAGGTATTGTTCAAAGTCAGGTTCCACCGAGATTTGAACTCGGATCGCTGGATTCAGAGCCCAGAGTGCTAACCATTACACCATGGAACCACTGGGAACACACCTGTGCAGTTGAAATGTTGTTAAAGTGTATACAGTCAGGACGGCCCTGCATTCAGGTGACAGTCTTTCCCTGGAGTGGTGGGTGAGAATCCTACGTCTCTCAGTAAAACTTTCCATCTGGATTGTGGTCTGGGCTGTTTCACAAAACACCATACCACTCTGGTCAGAAGCTGGATATTTTTTACACTTATTCTGTGAGGTGTCTCTCAGGTGACCCCAACGACGGTCATTCCCAACTTGACTCAGGTGAAACTAACTACCTGGAAGTGGGTCAGAGTGTGTACGACCTGCGTTGTTCAATGGAGCATTCTCTTTACATGTATCCTGCCTACAGAGACTAAATACCTGGATTTTTTTTTCTATCCACAAGACAGTCAGAAGTGAAGAAGCCTCGTGGATGAGCGTTAAAACATCTTCGACCTAACTCCCGCAAGTCTAGTTGTCTACAGCAAACTCCTGACAATGACCTGGATGACTAAGAACCTTCACAGACAGAACATAAAACATAGTCCAACAGTATCTTTTCCCAATTTCCCTTTTCTTTTTAACTTCATCTGGTGATCTTGTAATATTTCTCACATAAAATCTGTAACGGGACACCTACATAGAATACGGCGAGACTTCCGTGGCTCGTTGGTCTAGGGGTATGATTGTACAGCCCTGTTCGTCTTTGAGGACGTCACGCTCACCTGCAACATGGTTGGCTTTGCAATGGCAGTGAAAGGTTCAAATCTCAGAAAAGCCTTTCACTGTTCAACCGTTAAGTTTGTCCTTACTGAATGACTCACACAGTCAAGACAAGCCCTTCACGGCACTATAAAGTCCGTCCTTACTAATGCAAGTGGTTTGTGACTGTGGTGGTATTGCATATTTAAAGTGGCAAACTCTATGAACCTGTGAACCATGATCAATAGCGATCTTGAATGAAAGTGGACATAAAGAGAAATAAAGACATTGGAAGAACTTGACTCACCTTTATTCTTTCTTTCTTTTATTTTTGCGCTATTAAGTGTTAAGGTAGACGGAACAATTATGTACATATTTTTGGTTCCGCCCGACCCTTATTTGGCTGCGCACCAAGTTAGAAGATGCGGCACCTGTAGCACTTCTACAGATCTAATTCAGAGCAAGGAAGAACATTTAGCCCCTCGTGGATGTCAGCTCACGAGGTTTGTCCAAGTTTATTTGTGTACTACATCGTGTCTAAGCTAAATCCTTGAGGGTGCTACAGTGAGAACTCAGAAAAGAGACTATAAATCAAAGAGCAGTGATAGGACAAAGCAAAGAAACCCAGATAGCTTACAACAAGACAACAATGCTACACCACCAACAAGCGAAGCAATGTCCAATAGAGTTATGCAGAATGTTAGAGACACTCAAACATCCTCCATCATTCCAGTATGGGTGTCAGCTGAAGGTGAGCCAGAGCATGAAGTTCTTGTGTACGCACTCCTTGATACGCAGAGTGACACTACATTCATCCTTGAAGAAACGGCAAAGGCTCTGCATACTACAGGTGAATCAGTTCAGCTAAAGCTTACCACAATGTCTTCAAGAAACCAAGTTGTGTCCTGTCGCAAGCTCTCTGGTTTACAGGTACGAGGATTTTACTCAAGCAAGATTGTTCCTCTACCAGTAACATATGCAAGAGACTTTATACCAGCAAATCGAGATCATATTCCAACACCTGGAACAGCTAAGGCATGGCCTCATCTTGAGCACATTGCAGATGAAATCGCTCCACTTCAAAGTTGTGACGCTGGCCTTTTAATAGGTTACAACTGCCCTCAAGCACTCGTTCCCCGTCAAGTTGTGCCTGGTAAAGAAAATCAGCCCTTCGCACTAAAAACTGATTTGGGATGGAGCATCGTGGGATTCGGCAATCCATGTCTTGATTATGGACATACTTTTGGAGTAAGTCACCAAGTCATTGTGAAACAAGTGTTGCCAAACATTCAACCCTCTTCAAGCCTTACCAGTGAAGTTCACTATGTCTACCGAACACAGATAAAGGAAATGGTTTCACCCGCAGATGTTATCAAATTGTTGGAGTCGGATTTCGTCGAAAGAGCAACAGAAGACACAAAGGTTTCTCAAGAAGATCTTAGATTTCTTACAAAAATGAAGGAAGGCATTAAGCACAAAGAGGATGGTCATTACGAGATACCACTCCCGTTCAAGAGTGAAAGGCCTAACCTGCCAGATAACAAAGCATGTGCCATTCATCGTCACAAATGCTTGGAAAGAAAGCTGAGGAGAAATGAACAGTACTATATAGACTACAAGAAGTTTATGGAAGAAATCATTGCTCATGGAGATGCAGAAAAGGTCCCAGAGCAAGACATTGACAAGACACCGGCTTGGTACATCCCACACCATGGGGTGTACCATCCTCAAAAGCCTGGGAAGATTCGCATTGTCTTCGATGCCAAATTTCAAGGAACTTCATTAAATGACCATCTCCTGACCGGCCCAGAGCTGACAAATACCCTGCTCGGAGTCTTGTGTCGTTTCCGAAGAGGTCCAGTGGCGTTTATGTGTGATATTGAGCGCATGTTCCACCAGTTTCACGTCTGTGTCTGTGACCAAGATTACCTAAGATTCTTATGGTGGGAGAATTGTGACCTTGACACTTCATTTGCTGTCTATCGGATGAAAGTACACCTATTTGGTGCGGCTTCCTCCCCAGGCTGTGCTAATTAAGGCCTCAAGCACCTGGCAATGGAAGGAGCTAAAAGTTTCAGTGCGGAAACCATCAAGTTCATTAAGACCAACTTTTATGTTGATGATGGATTGGCAAGTGTTGACACTGAAGATCAAGCGATACAGCTCGTCAGCGAAGCACGCCAACTCTGCGGTACAGGCAGACTTCGGTTGCACAAGTTCATCTCCAACAGCACCAAAGTTCTAGCCTCACTTCCAAAGGAAGAATGTGCTGTAGCTGCTAAGGATCTGAACATGGCGCTCAGTGAAGTACATATAGAGAGAGTGCTTGGCGTACAATGGTGCGTAGAATCCGATGAGCTCCAGTTTAGGGCAGTTGTTAAAGAAAATCCACTCACACGCAGAGGAGTATTGTCCACAGTCGCTTCTGTGTTTGATCCACTTGGATTTGTCTCGCCATTCATCTTGCTAGGGAAGCAAATCTTACAACAGATGTGTCAAGATAAGCTCAGCTGGGATGACACCCTACCTGACAGTCTTCGACCCCAGTGGGAATCCTGACTGCTCGACCTGAGAAACTTGGCAGATGTAAAGATTCAAAGATGCTACACTCCTTCAGACTTCAAGGCCCAGCATTACGAGCTTCATCATTTCTCTGGTGCAAGCACGTCTGGATATGGTATGTGCACCTACCTCAGGGTAGTAAGCGAGTCTGGTGAAGTTCACTGTTCCTTGGCGATGGGAAGATCAAGAGTTCCACCATCGAAAGTAACAACCATACCACGGCTTGAGTTGTCAGCGGCAGTAGTTGCTGTCCGCACCGCTGATATGCTGAAAAAGGAACTGGAAGTTGAAGTCGCACAAGGAACATATTGGACAGACTCTAAGGTTGTACTCGGATACATCAGCAATGAAGCCAGAAGATTCCATGTGTTTGTTGCAAACCGTGTAGAACGCATCAAACAAAGTACAGAGAATACACAATGGAGGTACGTGGCTTCAGAAGAAAATCCTGCAGATCACGCCTCGAGAGGTCTTACAGCTGAACAACTTCTAGCCTCAAACTGGTTTAGTGGCCCAGACCTTCTCTGGCAGAGAGTCATAACCAGCGGTGAAATCAAGGTGGGAGAGCTATCAAGCAGTGACCCAGAAGTCAAGAAAGTTCAGGTCCACAAGACACAAGCTGAAGAACAAAGGTCACTTTTAGATGGCCTACACAAGTTTTCCGACTGGTCAAGAATGATTAAAGCCATCGCCAGACTCAAGCGCCTTGTGAGAGAAGTAAATGACCAAAGATCTAAAGATCCAAAGATGCAAAGATCCAATGAAGTAAGCGATCTACAAGAGAGAAAAGAATCATAAAAATGGTTCAAGAAATACAATCTCTTCGGCATCACAAAGCAATACAAGACAAAGTAAAGAAGTTACAAAAGTTCTGTCCATTCCTGGACGACCAAGGCATCCTTCGAGTCGGTGGACGTTTAACACATGCAGCTCTACATTTTAATGTCAAGCATCCTGTAATCCTGCCGAGAGACAGTCATGTGTCAGCATTACTGGTCAAGCATTATCACGAGAAAACATACCATCAAGGACGAGGAATCACCATGAATGAGCTTC
The DNA here is from genome assembly GCF_958295425.1 of Solea solea. Classification (NCBI taxonomy): domain Eukaryota; kingdom Metazoa; phylum Chordata; class Actinopteri; order Pleuronectiformes; family Soleidae; genus Solea; species Solea solea. The sequence goes on from NC_081136.1 coordinate 20,559,838, forward strand.
GTGCTAACGGATATTGGATTCTTGGATGCAGCAAGGTTGTTTCATCTCATATCTATGTAGTGGTATGAGGCACCACTGATTTAGTTTGTTTGACTGCACCCCGGCCCTCTGACTTATTAGCCAATCACTGCGCTTACCGAGGGGAGAAAAGTAGGCTGTGTCCCTCCTCCTGATCTCTCACTTCCGGGTCGTTGTATGTGCCGCTAGCATCCGAGCACAGGTAAGCACATATGGCCGTGCTGTGTTGTGTATATTCGTCCGTGTTTCATTCAATTAAAACCGTCGTTCCCTAATAGATCCGGCGTCTTCACCGCGGTCGAGCCGATCAGTCGGGGCGGTGTTTATTGCCGCAACCAGAGCATTGGTGAGTGATGACATGCTTCTGTTGTTTGCTGCTATAGCCAGGGGCTAAGCTCCTCTCTCGCTCCTCTCCCTCTAACAGTCTGCTGGTTGTGTGCTGCATGGTGGCTGTTTTCCCTGCCACGCCTGAATTCTTCACCCCTCTCCCTCTTTGGACGGGATGCCAATGCACCCGGACTTATAACTGGAACTTTAAAGCTAACGCTAGCGCTAAAGCTAACGCTAGCGCTAACGCTAAGGCTAACGTCAACGCCAAGTGTACATACAGCTGATTAACCACGGCTATTTGGCCGCTGCTTCGCCGCTGTTTCGCCGCTGTTCTGCCACTGTCCTGTTGCTTGGTGACTGTTGCTCCGACGGCCTGGTTCCGATTCGGTCGGCCGCCTGTGGTCAGCCTGTTTACCGCTGCTACGTGTGATTGCAGTGTGCGTGTGTGTGTGTGTGGCTGTAACTCGTACTGGATGCGACGAGTCTGCCCGAACTCTCAGCCACTCGCTAAGATTGTGTGTGTGTGTGTGTGTGTGTGTGTGAGAGAGAGTGTTTTAAGTACAATCTGGCAAGGTTTGGTTTAATTGTTTACTGATTTACTCTTTGTTTAATGGTTGAATTTATGTTGTTAATATGATCAATCTGATTTCAAACTGTTAAACTGGTTAATTGTTGAGTTGATATCTCTGGCCAGAGACTCTTTTGTTTCTTGTGTTTGGTTGATTAATATAATTTAACATTTCTCAGTTTATCCATTGATCATTTATATTTGGTTCCTTAAATTTGAGCCCGTTTAATTGTGTTTTCCTCTCCCCTTAGTGCTGAAGGCCGACGGTGGTGGTGGTGGTTCTCCTGGGTGGTGGTGGTCCTGTGTGCTGTGTGATCCCTTTTTAAGATTTTCTTTGTTTACACGTCACCTTTTGCTGTGTGTGTGTGGGGTGTCCTCCTTTTCCTTTTGGATGTCACTTCCCCTACCAAACCCCTCCTCCAGCCGGTAAGCCTCAGACTACATCCCCCTTTTAGTTGGGCTCTTTTCTTTTTTTGTGTTACAGTGTCAACCTCATGATTGTTTTAATAATAAATTGTTAGACATGATCATTGAACTCCGTCTCATTCCCTCCCTGAGTAAACGAACCTGAGTGTCTTTTGTCTGAAGGTACTAGTTGACCTTTATTACTGGTCCTTGGGCCATAACCCAAGGTGGCGTTGTCGGTATTTGGAGTAATAATAGTATTTAATAGTAATAACCCTCGTGTCGCCACATCTACAAATGCACAAAATGCAGAAGGTTCAGAAGATGTCCTGAGCAGCAAAAGATGGCAGCTCTTCCAGAGGAGCGTATGGAAACCACATCGTCATTCACTTACTGCGGAATGGACTGCTTTGGTCCCTTTTATGTTAAGGAAGGCAGAAAGGAGTTAAAGCGCTACGGCTTGTTAATCACATGCATGTGTTCCAGAGGAGTACACATCGAGATGCTTGATGACCTCACCACTGATGCCTTCATAAACGCCCTACGTGCATTCATCTCTATCAGAGGCGCAGTTCGCCAGATAAGATGTGATCGAGGCACAAATTTCATTGGTGCAAGAAATGAGTTTGTTGAAGCACTCAAAGAAATGGATCAAGGTAAGCTTGGAAACCTGGAAATTGAGTTTCTCATGAACACTCCTTCGTCAAGTCATATGGGTGGTGTCTGGGAAAGACAAATTCGCACTATAAGAAGTGTGCTAACTTCAATCTTGGAGCAATCAGCCAAACAACTTGACAGCTCCTCGCTAAGGACATTCCTGTATGAAGTCATGGCAGTGATAAACAGCAGGCCACTGACCACAGACCAACTTTGTGATCCGTCAAGCCCGGAACCTTTGACGCCGAATCACATACTGACCATGAAATCCACAATCATTTCCCCACCCCCAGGAAAGTTTGTGCAGGAAGATCTTTATCTCCGCAAAAGGTGGCGTCGTGTTCAACTCCTCACCAATACATTCTGGACAAGGTGGAAAAGGGAGTATTTGTTGAATCTACAAGGCAGACAAAAGTGGGTAAAGGAACATAGAAATGCCAAGATCAATGATATTGTCCTCCTACAAGATGAGATAGCCTCACGGAACCAGTGGAAGTTGGCAAAAATGATTGACGTGTATCCTGGAAAGGATGGAAAGGTGAGGAAAGTGAAGCTGCTTGTGAGTGCTGCAAACCTGGATGAAAAGGGAAAACGGATCTCCAAACCTGTTCATCTGGAGAGACCCATTCATAAGACGGTTGTTCTGTTAGAAGCTGATCAAAGATGCCCAACTTTACTGCAAAAATATAGGAATAAATAGTTCATAATTAATTTACTCGTTTACTCAACTTAAAAACATAAAAGGTTAATTCATAAGCCATTCACTAGTTCATAAATAATAATTTGTTCTTTAAAAATCACAAGTGATTTGGTGGGAGTGTTACAGTCTATCTTTCTTTCCTTTATTTTTGCGCTATTGTGTTAAGGTAGACGGAACAATTATGTACATATTTTTGGTTCCGCCCGACCCTTATTTGGCTGCGCACCAAGTTAGAAGATGCGGCAACAGCGGCACCTGTAGCAGTTCTACAGATCTAATTCAGAGCAAGGAAGAACATTTAGGCCCTCGTGGATGTCAGCTCACGAGGTTTGTCCAAGTTTATTTGTGTACTTTCTATTTTATTGTTTTATTATTTCACAATGCTATGTTTTAATATGTATTCTGTTGTGTTCGTTTTTTGTGACCAGTTCTCACGGGTTGTCAAGATCATAAGGAATAAACCCCGTTTTTAAACTACATCGTGTCTAAGCTAAATCCTTGAGGGTGCTACATTTATAAAAAGATGGACATGTGGTCCATTTCTTATCGTCTTGCTTCCCTGGAGAAATGTGTAAATTTGGTTGGTCTTGAGGTATAATTCTCACTTTGGCTGAAAGAGGTCCCACATTCAAAATCCCACACCAAACATTCACTGAACTATTGCAAGCATAAATCCTCATCAATGTAAGTCCTTTGTGACTGAGGTGGAATTGCGGGTTTGCAGATATAGACTCAAAAGCTCTGGGACCCATTCTTGACGAGTATTTCTCACATAAAATCTGTAACAGGAGACCTACATAGAACATTTTCGGAGGCTCGTTGGTCTAGGGGTATGATTCTCGCTTTGGGTGCGAGAGGTCCCGAGTTCAAATCCCGGACGAGCCCTCTGCAGGTGTAACGTTTGAGAAGTTTGTTCGGATGTTCCCTATTTCGTTGGACTTGCGGTACGATTCTTGCAGAAAGGCCTTTCACACAGCACCGTTTCAACCACGAAACCAGTCCAGTCTTTGCCAAATGTAGTTAATGTGACAAAGCTGTTATCTCACATGCTTAAAGAGTCGTTTCATTTGCGCACGCACCCAAATGCATGGAATCCAAGGAGCAGTGGGAACCACCTGAGTACACCAAGGGAGCAATGGGTGCGAGTTGTTTGCTATGCGCTATGCCAGTTGTTGACGTGTCTAGGGATTTCAACGCCCAACTGTTCTGTTATGAGGCAAATTCCGGCTGCCCCAAAAGGTATCCTGTCAGAAGTGGCATTCGAACCCACGCCTCCATGCGACCTGAACGCAGCGCCTTGGACCGCTCCGCCATCCTGACTTGGCGGGGGTAGTCGCGACTTGTCCAGACCGGGCTGCCCATTTGCATCTGAACAACAAAAGATACTCTTTTGATGACGAGAATGTCCACATTCTGGCCAAGGGGGACATATGGTTTGAAAGAGGAATAAAATCATCTTCATTTTTTTTACCCAGGAAACCACCACACAACAGAGAAGGTGGCCTAAGACACCAACTATTAGTCACCTACAATGCTGCCCTTAGCTCTTTTCCATTAGGGGTCAACACTCAACCACTGACAAACTAAGGTGAACTCCAACACACATTAGCAGAGTGTGTCCAGGGATTTGAACCACCAACTGTTCTGTCACTAGCCAAACGACACTCCAGATAGTACAGCAGGTGAGGCCCAACAGAGGCAGACAGTCTTTAGTCGGCTTCCCCGCCCCATTATACCAAAGGGGGCACTGAAGAAGGATCTGTTCGGAAGCTTTCTGACTTCTGAGCTGCTCACAGCAACAGGACAAGCTCGCAGTCTTTTTCCAAGCTGTGCCTCATTTCATTCTTCATCAATTTGGCAAGTGTAAATACTAGGTATTGTTCAAAGTCAGGTTCCACCGAGATTTGAACTCAGATCGCTGGATTCAGAGCCCAGAGTGCTAACCATTACACCATGGAACCACTGGGAGTCTTTCCCTGGAGTGGTGGGTGAGAATCCTACGTCTCTCAGTAAAACTTTCCATCTGGATTGTGGTCTGGGCTGTTTCACAAAACACCATACCACTCTGGTCAGAAGCTGGATATTTTTTACACTTATTCTGTGAGGTGTCTCTCAGGTGACCCCAACGACGGTCATTCCCAACTTGACTCAGGTGAAACTAACTACCCGGAAGTGGGTCAGAGTGTGTACGACCTGCGTTGTTCAATGGAGCATTCTCTTTACATGTATACTGCCTACAGAGACTAAATACCTGGATTTTTTTTTCTATCCACAAGACAGTCAGAAGTGAAGAAGCCTCATGGATGAGCGTTAAAACATCTTCGACCTAACTCCCGCAAGTCTAGTTGTCTACAGCAAACTCCTGACAATGACCTGGATGACTAAGAACCTTCACAGACAGAACATAAAACATAGTCCAACAGTATCTTTTCCCAATTTCCCTTTTCTTTTTAACTTCATCTGGTGATCTTGTAATATTGCTCACATAGCTGCATGGCTGGGGAGTCTCTGCAATCTCTCCAATCAAGAGAAGAATGTGGCCTAGCACTAACATTGCAGATGGGACAAGGTATGTGAAAGTCAAATTTAATCAGACAGTACAATCCTTGCCTTACTCTGCTAGATTTAATACTGCCACTGGTCCCGAATACTTCAGAGTGTTACATGATCGCCAAGTGAAAGTGTGTCGTATGTGCCTACAGTCTGGACACATTCTTAGAGAGTGTCCTGAGTTTTGTTGCCATAAATGTGGAGTCCAGGGGCACTATGCAAGAGAGTGCCACAAAGCTGTGAAAAGGTGTGAGCTGTGCCATAACAATATGGAAAATTGTATTTGCAATGAAAGTGAACCGGAGAGCGTAGCAGAGTCAGATTTGGAGAAGGAGCAGACAGAGGGAAGCACCGAGGACAGTGCAGGAGAGGAGGGGGCAGAGATGGCACCTGCGGAGGTACGGGGTGCAGAGAAAGGGCCCCCTGCCCAGCTGCCAGGAGCGGAAAAAATAATCACTGATGTAGGAACCTCTGGAGAAAGCCTTCCGGAAGCGCAGAATCAGGAGGCTTAACTAGAGAATGGAAAAAAAGTGGATGGAGCTGATAAGCTCCAAGCCAGGGGCACGAAGAGCAACTCAAACGCAGAATCTGCGCCACTCAGTCCTCCCCACTCTGAAAAAGAGCCAACAATTTCTCCTTCACCAAGTGCTGACTCTGATTCGGAAATGGACCTCTCGTTAGTATCCCTGGTAAGAAAACGACAAAATACAGACAAGTCCGGCAAAACATATAAGAAAAAGCAAAACAGAAAAAAATCAGTGCGATGTTTAATGCCACAATATTACAGCTCACCCTTCTCATGGCCCTGCTTCTCTCACTGAATGCCCGTGGTCTCTGCAGCAGAGAAAAATAACACAAAGTCTGCAATACTACCAAATGTGACATCTTGCTCCTACAAGAGACAAAATGGTCCTCATCTCCTGTGAGCATGGTACGAGGGTTATGGGAAGGGGATGTATTTTTCTCAAACGCAGATCGAGCAATGTGTGGGGTGGCAACGCTGATTAAAAACAATGTCTTTGGGGGAGTCACGTGGTACGCCCGCCCAGGATGGCAGCCTAGGGGAGACCGGAGCTCGCCTATGCCACAAATCCTACAAAAAACTTGAATTGAAGTCGTTGTTCTAATTTTACTTGGTTTTCGGACATTCTTGGGAGGTGGCATGAGTCAGAAAAGTCACTATTTCACTCGCAATCAGCCTCTTAATTCCAGGGGGAAGTCTGCGGCGGACCCTCAGGTAAAGCTACAACCTAAAATGGCGGAGACACCGGTTACATCAAAGAGTCCTCATACAGAGAACGTGGCGGCTGAATTAACCAACATCCAAGCTATCCTCGAGATCCTGGCTAAAGACATGAATGAGGTGAAAAACGGTGTTGGGTCTTTGAACGAAACTGTTAACAACCTCGGCGGTAGGATCACGGAAGCTGAAGAGAGAATCTCCCGGTTAGAGGACGAAGAAGCTAAGGCTAGCCCAATCATGAAAAACTTGGTGAGACAGAACCAACAGCTGCGGGAGAAAGTGATGGCGCTAGAGGGATTTTCCCGACGCCAGAATATCAGAATCTCTGGTATTAGAGAAGGAACGGAGGGCTGGGATTTGCAAGGATGTTTTAAAACTCTGTTGAGTGAGGCACTAGACATTGAAGCGGATGCTTGGTATGAGATTGACAGAATCCACCGCGTCGGCCCGGCACCTGCTAACGACTTAAGACCGAGGCACATCATCGCCCGCTTTGTACGGGACAAAGCCAAGGCTGCGTTTCTCACAGCTGCAAGGAAAAATAAACTGATCACCTGGAGGGACATGAGGGTCTGCTTTTTCCAAGATTACGCCCAAGAAATACAGGAAAAACGCAAGAAATATGATGAGGTACGGCGTATACTCCAACAACGCAAAATCGAATACTCATTGCGTTACCCTGCGGTCATGACTTTCCTGTTGGATAACCGGCGACACCGTTTCTCAAGCCCCGCGGAGGTGAAGAGTTTTTTCAGCGGCCGTGAAGCGACGGATTGTCTGGCGGAGGACAGCGGGGTACAGATGCCACTTAACATGAGCGAAACAGGATGATTATGTCTGGCATTGATTAATCTAAATGTATGGACTGATATCGAAATTTGATCACCGCTTACGATGGGGAGGACAACTGGACTCAGATGGGGGTCTGATTTTGGATGAACGCCTTTTTTCTTTTATCTCTAGCTCGCTGTCGGGTTACACTCACTGCCTGCTGAGCTGGTATTGAACATTTAAGTCTGAAGTTAATTGTGGACAATGCTCTCGTTTTGGTTTTTTTAGGATTTCCCCCCCTTCTCTTTGTTTTTGTTTGTTTTTCACTGAATGGGTAAGATGATTTAATTTACTTTCTACGTACACATAACTCCAACATTAGTATATTGTATTTGTGAAGGTGTTAATGTGTGTTATGGGATGGTTTGATTTCGGACATAGACATATACTTTCCCCGCTGTTTGAGGGTGATCTAAGTAAATGCAACGACTTGAATAACATGTGTGATGTGTGTTTGTTTTGTTGTGCCTACAATGTTGTGCAATTGTGCTTGTTTTGACCAATTATTCTTACCAGGGAATTAGTTGTAACTATACTAGATTGAACAGACAGTGCTCTGTGGGTGTTGCGGCCTGTTTAGACAAATATAATAAAACTCTGCCGGATGACTATGTTTAAAATAGTATCATGGAATATAGCAGGTTGCCATAATGTTGTGAAAAGGAAAAATATCCTCACATATTTGAAACAGAAGAAAACAGACTTCACTTTTATTCAGGAGACCCATTTAAATGATGATGAATCTCTAAAATTAAAAAGGGATTGGGTGGGTCAAGTTTACTTTAGCACTTACTTTAGCACTCCAATAGGAAAAGAGGAGTGATCATACTGGTTAGGAGGAACTGTTGAGAGTACTGAAACGTTACTCTCATCAGGAAGGTAGATGGGTAATTTTGGATGCTATGTTGGAGGGCCAGAAAATAACTTTTGTAAATGTTTATGAGTTTTTTCACGTAATCTGCAATATAGTACGGAGTATAGGGAATGATAACATCATAATTAGAGGAGACTTAAACCAGGTTAGGGATGTGTATTTGGATAAATCCTCTCATCCTAGGCCAGTTAATGACCCAGCACGTGCTGCGGTAGATGTGATGATGGAAGATCTGGGATTGGTTGACGTGTGGAGAATACTCTATCCCCAAGAAAAAGATTATACGTTTTTCTCTAACCCACACTTTACCTATTCCAGGATAGATTATTTCCTGATCTCGCGCTCGCTGGTGAGTCAGACTCCACAATTAGCAACATGGTTTTATCGGACCATGCCCCAGTCGATATAGCTTTATCTTTTACAGTAAATACAAAATCTGTGATGAGGTGGGGCTTGAATAATCTATTACTAAATAGTGAGGAATGTTGTGAGTACATAAGAAATGTAATAAAGGAATTTTGGGAGTTTAATGAGGGTTCAATTGATGATATAGGCATAACTTGGGATGCTTTCAAAGCCTATGTAAGGGGGCGTATTATTCAATATAGTTCTCGAATTAAAAAAGCGGACAGAGATAAATTACAGAAGCTCGAGCAAGACATCAAGGAACTTGAGAAGCAACATATGCAGCACCCTGAGAGGGAAATATGGAATTAATTAATTAAGTTAAAATATGAGCTGAATAATAATCTACAGAAAAAAGTTGAATATGCTCTGTTCTGTTCCAATCAAAAGTACTTTGAACAAGGTGAGAGAGCAGGTAAGGTATTTGCACATAGGGTAAAACAAATGCAAACCTCTAATATAATTCCATCCATACTTGATCACAATAACAAGCTGGTAACAGATAAAAAAGCGATTAATTAAGTATTTCAAATATTTTATCAAAAATTATATATGTCTCAAGGAAACATTGATGAACAGAAAATGACGGATTTCTTTTCGTCCATTAAAATTCCAACTCTAACAGAGGAACAAAGAAATATATTAGAAGGAGAAATTACGTTAGCAGAAGTTAAACACGCAATTTACGGGCTCCGGTTAGGCAAAGCTCCTGGCAATGATGGATTTCCATCTGATTTTTATAAGAAATTTGTTGAAGATCTTGCCCCAAGATTGTTAGCTGTTTACCAGGATACTTTGCAGAAGGGTAAACTCCCAGCTAGTATGAGATCTGCTGTTATCACTCTACTCCATAAAAAAGAGAAAGATCCACAATGTTGTGGAAACTATCGTCCAATCTCGTTAATTAATGTTGATGAAAAAATCATCTCCAAGGTGCTTGCTGCCAGGCTGGAAAGGTTGCTTCACAACCTGGTACATGCTGATCAGGTTGGGTTTGTAAAACACAGGTGCTCAGCTGACAATCTCCGCAGAATATTGCACATAATGTTGAAATACAGGAATGATATAGACCCCATAGTTGCCTTCTCCCTGGATGCGGAGAAGGCTTTTGATAAAGTTGAATTTGCTTTCCTCTTTCATGCACTGGGGAAATTCGGGTTTGGCCCATCCTTCATGCAGTGGTTTCAATTAGTATATACAGGGCCGATGGCTACAGTACTTACTAATGGTGTGATATCACCTTCATTCAGTCGCCGCTGATATTTGCCTTGTTTCTGGAACCACTGGCTATTGCATTGCGGGAAAGCAAAGACATTAAAGGGGTTCAAATGGGCCATGTAGTACAAAAGCTTTTTTTATAGGCTGATGACATTCTTTTGATTACGCACGACCCAAACGCAGCAGTATCCAAGATCTCTTCCATTATTGACTTATTTTCAGAAATATCTGGCTACACGATTAATAGGACAAAGTCAGAGGCCATGCCTATATCTACAATATGTCTACAAATTGGCGCTGTATTAAAGCTACTCGGGGTTAGAATCCGGATCATGTGACCAGCATTCAGGAATTGGTCCAGGTAAATAGGCATAAAAAATGTGGCGCGTCTAAAGTTTATGTGATTTTCAGGGAGGCACGATCACCCCTCCTGGAAGGGTTGAGACTTTGCTGGGAGAAGGATGTGGGCGAACAGATTTCCGATATAGATGGGTGGAGTTGGTGGCATCCTGGTAGAAATGTTCTCGTGAAGTACAATCACAGCTTATTCAGTACAAATTGTTGAACAGGAACCACTGGACCCCCAGTAAAATGGCAAAACTAAAACTCCAGGACAATGACACGTGTTGGAGGTGTGAGAAGGAAGTGGGTACGCTTGTACACATGTTGTATTCTTGTGAAAAAAATGCACGTTTGTGGGTAAGGGTTGTGACCCTCTTAAATGATTTATTTGGATTACAACTCATCAAAACCCCAGCTCTGTGTATTCTGGGTCTGCTGCCAGACAATATCACCTTGACTGGAAGACAGAGATTATGGGTACGTTTGGCTACTACAACAGGATGTAGAATGATTCTGAGACACTGGAAGTCATCTACTCCGTGCTGTTTTAAGGAATGGACTGAACAAATGACAAGAATGGCTACTTATGAGTGAGTCACTTACAGAGTATTGGGGAGAGAGGATATCTTTAATCAAGTTTGGGGCTCCTTCTTGATGTCAATAGAGGGGTTGTCTGTGGATCTGATCTAACCGAAAGTAACATTTATGTGGTGGAATGAGAGGTCAAATGTAAGTGTAACATAAAGATAAGTGTAAGGCACACAATTTTGTTTGGATATTTTATATTTATTATTTATCTTTTTTAATTTTTAATTTTTTTTTATTTTTAATTTTGGAAGGGGACAGTGGAGTATGTGTTTATGTCTTTTATTTTGTGAAGGTGACATATGTTGTACTGTCTACCAAAAATATTAATAAAAAAAACAAAAAAAACAATGTCTTTGATAAGGTAAAAGAAATATATAAATGCTCACGTAGATTATTGATAGTTGATTCATGGAAAAACAAAGTTTATATCAGAATTATCAATATATATGCTCCCAACACTGAGGGTGAAAGAAAGGTGTTTTTCAAAGAGCTAAATAACTGGGTAGACAACAACTCCATCATCACTGGGGACTTCAATGTTCCCCTCACCAAATTTGACATATCTAGCAATAATCTCTTTAAAGATGATGTGCTAGTAGGGCTAGGCGAAATAGTAGTGGAAGAAATCTTGAATCGGCTCAAAGCCAAAAACATTTATTGCAAACGGTTTGCTGAATCTACATGTCAGAAAATTGAAACTGGAATTGCCGACCATTTAAAACAGGCTTTTTACAGGACCAGTGGCAGTGGGCAGAATGATACCCTTGATTTTCGTCTAAGTGCTCAGCCCGATGCGAAAAGCATTAATCAATTAACCTCCAAGTATTGGTACAACACTTTGCTGGCAAACATAGTACAGAAACCGAAATCAGAAACTCATTGGAAAAAACGCTTCCCGTCAATTAATGTTTCCACCATGTGGAAAAACATAAATAGCCCCTATGCTCATTATTTCGCCCACAACACCGATTTCAAAAAGACACAGACGAATTTTCTCGGGTATCATCCTGCACCACATGAACAGTGTTATCTATGAGAGGGTTTGTACTGTCTCTAATAAAAATGACAAAACACTTGAACACATCTTTCTCACCTGTCCCATCTGCGAGGTCTTCATCGCCCGGGTCCAGAACCTCCTCACCGACCACCGCAAGCTCAGCAGTAAAGACTTTACAGACTGGGACTGGACTTGGCTCTTTGGATTCTCACACAAGAAAGGAGGTATAAACACAACCCTGATTAAAATTCTACTCTCCATAGCCCGACACACCATCTTCATTGCCAGGAACTACGCAGTCTATGAGGACGTACAAATAAACAGATGGCTCTTCTTCACAAGCATGGTGAAAAGTCATCTCAGACTGCTCAAGGATGCCTTCAAAGCATCATTCCAGGAAACATTTCTCACCAACAACTCCTTATACGAGCTGGATCAGAGTGAGGAACTGATGTTTCATTTCTAAATGTTCTGGGGAGTACATTGCCCCATTTTTCATCTCTCAAGGATATTGTCATCAATAGTACTGTTTATTTTGTAGAGATGGTTGTTTTCTTTTTCATCTCCTCGTTTTGCTCATTCAATTCATTCCATTTGTTTCCAATCAAGTATTCTCTTTGATGTTTTTTGCTGTAAACCCCATTTCTTTAAGTCTTATTGAGTTTAATGTCCTATTGGCTAGGGTTTTATCATTTTGATTTTCCTTGAATATGTCTTTTGTTCCATCATTGAATCATGGTTTAAATGTGTTTTGTGATTTCTACTGAATAAGTGTGTTCATTTTTGTTAATGAAAATATTTTTGATAATAATAAAAAAGAAAAAACGCTCTTAACATCCTAACTGAGCCTTACTTTACCAAGCTCCTTACCTCTGCAGAGTCATACTCAATTCATTGGCAGTGTGGCAAAGTTGTACTATTGTGCTTCTAAACTGATGATCATAAACTCAACATGCTTCAATTCTATGACTCGCTGTGCTTAAGCCTGACCTCTGCAGTACATGTCAAGCGATGGTGGTATAGTGGTAAGCATAGCTGCCTTCCAAGCAGGTGACCCGGGTTCGATTCCCGGCTGTCGCATAGAGGCTGTTTGAATCTCTTTAAATTTGTGACAGCTCCTCACTGTGTCTGTGTTTCATGACAAAGTGAGGAAAAAATAAAAAACTGTCAGTTTTTGAGAGGGTTGATTTGGTACCAATTAAAAGGAATTCGGTTTTATCACTGTTGAGTTGAAGGAAGTTGGAGGAGAACCAAGATTTGGGCTCGGTGAAGCAGTCAGTGAGGGAGGAAGGTGGGAGAGTTGAATTGGGTTTGCTGGAGAGGTAGAGCTGGGTGTCATCCGCATAGCAATGGAAATGAATGTTATATTTACGGAAGATATTGCCAAGAGGAAGGAGGTAGATGATGAAGAGAAGGGGCCCCAGGTCTCCTCCCAGGACAGAGCCCTGGGGCACACCAGTGGTGACGGGGGACAGGTGGGAACTGAATGGTTGGAGTTGGATGAACTGAGTGCGGCCTGAGAGGTAGGATTTAAACCAGTCAAGGGGTGTGTGTGAAATACCAATGGAGATTAATCTGTTGAGGAGGATAGTGTGAGAGATAGTGTCGAAGGCCGCACTCAGATCGAGGAGGATGAGGATAGTGAGTAAACCAGAGTCGGCTGCCAGGAGGAGGTCGTTTGTGATTTTGATTAGTGCAGATTCAGTGCTATGGAGGGGGCGGAAACCAGATTGGAATTGTTCGTACAGGTTGTTAAGGGTTTTTTCGAGGATTTTGGAGAGGAAAGGTAGATTGGAGATGGGACGAAGATTATTGTAATTATTAGGATCAGCACCAGGTTTTTTCAATATTAGAGTGATGGCAGCAGTTTTGAAGAGTGTAGGAACAGTTCCAGTGGAGAGTGAGGAGTGGATGATGGCAGAGATGAGGTGGAGGAGAGAGGGTAGGCAGGCTTTCACCAGAACTGTGGGGAGAGGATCTAGCTGACAGGTGGAGGGCTTGGACTGTAGGATGAGGTCTGAGATATCTGAGTCAGAGGGAAGCTGAAAGAAAGAGAATGAGTGAGACGTCAAACACGGTTCTGGAGAGGTGCTGAGGGAGGAGCTTGGGCCTAGGTGCAGGTGGATCTGATGAATTTTCTGGATGAAAAAGGACATCAGGGAGTTACAGGAAGCAGTTGAGTACAAGTGGGGGGCAGAGAGGCCGGTGGTCTGAGGATATTGTGGAGAAGAGAAAACAGTGACTTGGAATTGCCTTCATTTGAACAGATTATGCCGGAGTAGTAGTTGAGTTTTGTTTGAGAAATACAGTCCTTATAATGTAAAATGTGATTTTTGTGCATGTCTTTGTGAACAACAAGACCAGTCTTCTTGAACAGTCGCTCGAGCTGTCGTCCTTTGGCTTTCATTTGCCGTAGTTCAGAGGTGAACCAAGGGGTCGAGGTGGTGAAGGAGACGGACCTGGTTTTCATAGGAGCGAGAGAATTAAGAATGGTGGTGAGGCCGTTGTTGTAGTGGGACGCCAAGTCGTCGGGGGTGGATGAACTGTGAGTGTTCTGGAGACAGCTGATACCAGAGGAAAGTGCATCGGGATTAATTTTCCTAATGTTACGGAATGAGATAACACGTGGGGGCTTTGTTGAGGACAGAGAGAGTTTGACATTGAATGACAGAAGCAAATGTTGACCTCCAGTTGACCACGTGCGACAGCTCCTCACTGTGTCTGTGTTTCATGACAACACAACCACCCCTTCTACATACTGTTTGACTAGAGTGATTGCAAACCATGGGGCTTTTGCTACAAGCCACCAAGACCTTTCTTAAGTACAGTGTTGGGATCCACAGGAGCGTGATTGGTTATGAATTTAGAATATTAATAATTAATTAATTATGGAATAATTAATTTCTTATAAAAAGTTGAGTCAAATCCTCACACGTGGCAACAATATGTTGGGCATCAACTATAGTGGCAATAATTTGATTGATAAAAATAAAGTAATAAAAGATAAAGTAATAACATATTTAATTAAATATTTTGGAAAATTAATTAAATGTTAATTAATTCTAGAACGGGGCACCACCCTGTAAACAGGGAAAAGACAATCAATCTATGCCTTTAAAATCAGTCTTAAATAATAACTGTAATTGACTATGATATCAAAGATATCCCAATTTAACAGTATTGAAGGTATGAATCCGAGCACAGACCCTTTCAACCCCCATTTGTCACAGTATTCATGTACAAAAGACATAGAGCCTTCCTTCAGGTTAATAAAAGTAACAATTTATTAAATCAAACAATGAAATTAATTAAACAATCATGTTCACTAAAAGTGAACATTAATGTAAAAACGACAATCTATTGGTTGAATCAACAAATATCACTTGCTAAGCTACAACAACACAGGCTATATACAACATAAACACCAATGTGTTGGCCGAGCAAAGCCACTCCCACTTCCAACACCAAAGTGGAGAAGACATGCGCAGTAGCAGTGACTGTAGACGCACGCTTCCACCAAAGATGGCGCCAGAAACACATTAACATGAGGTCGCAGATCTTGGGTCGAACATGTGATAGCATGGCTGCAGAGACACGTGTTTCACGCAAGATGGCGCCTATGATGAGAATCTTATTCATGAATGAAAGAGAGAGAGTGAGTGAGTGAGTGAGTGAGAAAGAGAGAGAGAGAGAGTGAGTGAGAATCGCGCTTGAATAGCGGCAGACCAAAGGTGTGTTTCAAAGAACACCTTTGGTGAGAGTTTATGTCAGTTTAAACCACACAGACTTGACACAGGCAAAGCCAGGCCAGTCTGTGAATCTTAACGTTTATGCCGACATTCTCTCACCACGTGATCTGTCTACGCGCTCACAGCGGGAGAAGACACGTCACTGCAGGGTGAGCGGTGAGCTCTACCTTTAGCGGCACATTTAAACACACAGGGCGATCACAGAAAACTATCTCACTGCGTGATCGCATGGCATGAGAAGGGAATTAACAAACGTGTAAACAAATGCAAACAGTTAACAATTGTAGAACAAATACGAACGTGTGGGTGCGCAATCCAACACGTTTAACACAAAGGAAAGTTATAAAACACAGAACCTTAACCTAACTCTGCCCAGAACACTTTGCCTCTTACTGTGAGCTGATAACACGTTTTGCGGTTCGTCGGGTCCGGTCCAGTTCGTTGGAGTCGCAGAGCGTGGACGGGCCGTGGTGTGGATCACAGCGGACAGCTGATGATTCTATGCGTCGGCGGAAGACGGTAGTTTGTGCGTCAGGTTCGGAGAGAGATGTCGGCTCAGGTGTGGACATCGAGGGTCGGAGGGTGGCAGCTGGCGGCTGCAGCGTCTCCATTTCAGTTCTGGAAGGATGCGTGGTTAGACGCAAATCAAGTTTCTCACTCGGGCAGCGAGTGTGAAACTGGCACGGCTTCTTCAAAAAAGGCATAGTTTGTGTGGCATGGGGCCACATGGCCGGAGCTCTGGGCTCCAGGGCCCCGGGGGCCCTTTGGGCGGGCCCCGGAGGAGAGGAGCACAAAGAGTAACACAAAGAGCAAAAATAGGAAGAATAGGAAGAGGAGTGGAAGACAAAGAGTAGGAAGAGGAACACAAAGAGAACGAAAAATGTCTGTCCTCTGGTTTTATAGTGTTTTCGGGGGCAAGGCCATAAAACAGAGAACGGCCAATGAGATTCACTGACCCTATGGAATGCTGACCAGTCGTAAAACCAAGAATGTCTCAAATGGTGGACTGAGACTTTGTTGAAAACTCAAATCAGGCTTTTGAAACTGCATGTAGGCCTTACCCATGGAGAACAATAGAAAAGTGGATTACAGTAGACATCTCGGCCCCAACAACAGTCAATGCTGTGTCTGTATCCTAAGCACAAACACGATTTCACTGGGCTTTGCACTGCGACAGCCATGAAAACTGTACTTTGCTTCTTACTGGAGGAGGGAAGTTTAAATATCTTGGGGTCCATCTACTTTCACATTGCAGTTTTTACAGTGCTGATTTTAAAGTATAGTACCCTAACATCCCAACTGAGCCTTACTTTACAAAGCTCCTTACCTCTGCAGAGTCATACTCAATTTATTGGCAGTGTGGCAAAGTTGTACTATTGTGCTTCTTAACTGGTGATCATAAACTCAACATGATTCAATTCTATGACTCGCTTTCCTAAAGCCTGACCTCTGCGGTACATGTCAAGAGATGGTGGTATAGTGGTAAGCATAGCTGCCTTCCAAGCAGTTGACCCGGGTTCGATTCCCGGCCATCGCATAGAGGCTGTTTGAATCCTCCAGTTGACCACGTGCGACAGCCCCTCACTGTGTGTGTGTTTCATGACAACACAACCACCCCTTCTACATACTGTTTGACTAGAGTGATTGCAAACCGTGGGGCGTTTGCTACAAGCCACCAAGACCTTTCTTAAGTACAGTCAATGCTGTGTCTGTATTCTTTTTTTTTTTTTTTTTTTTTAAACCTGTCCTGTCCAGTACCCAGGACATGTAATATGATTGACTGCATGCCTTTTGGTGTCGGACAGATTTGATATGTGCAGGCCGAGTCTGGGATACTCGGAACTGCAGTATTTTTATTTATTCGTTTTATGATTATGTGTTGCGGGCAGCCGGACCGGACAGGGGGACAGGGAGTGGACTGACAAGGGGATGGGGAGTGAGCGGGGAGGAGGAAGGGAGGGGGAGTGAGAGAGAGAGAGAGAGGGAGAAAAAAGAAGAGAGAAAGAGATCGAGAGGGAGAGAGAGTGAGAGAGAGAGAGAGAGCTTCAAGTAAATGAAACTATGAAGTGCTAGTCATAAGTGCGATATATAGTTTTTTTTTTTTGTTTTTTTTGTTTTTTTTTGTCGTCGTCGTTATCGTCTTAGTCGAGGTAGAGTCGGAAGAAATGTGTTTTTAGTCGGCGGCGGAAGATGTGGAGGCTTTCCGCTGTCCGGATGTCGATGGGGAGCTCGTTCCACCATTTGGGAGCGAGGACAGTGAACAGTCTCGAGTTCTGTAAATGCCTCTGCGATCCTCTCAGTGAGGGGGCAGCGAGCTGGTTTGCCGATGCAGAGCGAAGTGGGCGGGCTGGGGTGTAGGTTTTGATCATGTCCTGGATGTAGGCTGGACCGGATCCGTTTGTAGCATGGAACGCAAGCACTAGAGTCTTGAAGCGGATGCGAGCAGCTACAGGAAGCCAGTGAAGGGAGCGGAGGAGAGGTGTAGTGTGGGAGAATTTTGGTAAGTTGAAGACCAGTCGAGCTGCTGCATTCTGGATGAGTTGCAGGGGTCGTATGGCACACGCAGGGAGACCAGCCAGGAGGGAGTTGCAGTAATCCAAGCGTGAGATGACAAGAGCCTGGACCAGAACCTGTGCCGCCTTCTGGGTTAGAAGAGGCCGTATCCTTCTGATGTTGTGCAACATGTATCTGCAAGATCGAGCTGTTGCAGCAATGTTGGCAGTGAGGGAGAGATGGTCATCATGTCCGGGCTTACAACAGTTATATCAGTTAAATTTAATTTATCTTAGCGTGTTAGTGTGTGTGTGCGTGTGTGTGTGTGTGTGTGATCGTGCATATCAGTGTATATGTGCAGGGGTTGTCATTAGGTGTGATTGGAATCTGGGTGGGGGACCGTGCCAATGTCCGGCCAGTCCCCAGCGACGGGCCGAAAATCATCCAGGCGCCTAAGGCGCCCAGTAGCCGTACAGGGCAGGAGAGGCCCACAGCCACCACCCCCAGGATAGCAACGCATCCATCCCGCAGGGGGCCAGTCGGAGGAAAACGGGGGGAAAGCCCCCCCCACCCAAGGTCGACCCGAGGGGGCCGACGGCGACAAGACCACGGACAGAGGCCGAACCACCCCACACCCAGGCAGGCTGCAGAGGCCCAGGGTCCCCGCACCCAGAGCCCGCCAGCGCCCAAGGGCAGGGCCAGCCCACCACCGGGGGGAGCAGAGCCCCCCCAGACCGCCCACCAGGGAGGCATGGTCAGATACCCACCACAGCCACCCCCACCGCCCCCCAGAAGCCGACCGCACGCGGGACAGGCGGAGGTCCACGTAGGGCCACCAGCCAAGGGGGCCCCCAGAGACGGAAGAGAGGCAGACTCCCGAGCCGGTCCAGACCCCCCAGGTAGAGGCAGGGCCAGTGGTCCAAGGACCCGCCACCCCCAACCCTGCGGTGCCCCGGAGAGGGGTCCCCCAACATCCAGGAGCATCTGCGCCCGCCGACGACCCCCGCCGGGTAGGCAGACTGCCGCCCACCACAGCACCTTCAGGGAAGTGCGTCATGATGAGCCACAACCATGCCTCCCGGACACCCCCCAGACCGAGCGCAGGGGATCCGATCCCCCACGTCCAGCGACGCCTCATGGCCACCACTGCTGCCCTCACCCAGACCGCCAGTCCCAACACGGCCAGGGGGTGAGCAGGAATCGAGCGCTCAGGAGTGCACCCACGACCACCCCCCCCACCCCAGCCCACCGGTGAGTGATTTGGAGGTGTGTGCGTGTGTGTGGTGTGTGATACGATGTATGTTGGTATCTGGGGTGCAGTTAAAATGGCGGAGGGAAAAGTGGCACGGGCGTCCCACTGTTGGCAGACAGTGGAGCCGTCGACGTGTCTCTCGCCCACCAGGCCCTAATGTCTAACATGCGATAAAATTAGGGGAAGAGTGGCAGATCATCGGGGGAACGGAGAGCGGCCCCATCATGTGATGGTCCCACCCCCCGACCCCCCATCAGCTCAGCCACACCCCCCCCGGTGCCCTAGATGTGTGTGTTTAGATGTATCATCTGCGGTGGGGGGGCGGGGGGGGGGCGTAGGGGGTGGGCAAGAGTGCCCCCCCAAGTAGGTTGCCAGCTTCCTGACTGGCAGGGCCATATGCCCCATTCCCACCCACCCCCGGCCAAGAAGGGAGTAACCCGTCCAGGCCAGGGACACGCCATGGCACCCCATGAGTGCCGCCGGGGCGGAGGACCAGATACCCCCACACCCGACCAGAAGGTAGGACCCCGGTGAGCACACCAGCCCCGACGAGGCAGGACCCACACCCAGGCCACCACGGCATTAACGACGGCAGCAATCCCCAGACCCCGGCCCCGCCCACAGCCCAGGAACAGTCCAGACCAGGCCCACGCTCCACCCCATCTCCCACCCCAAGGGTCCCCAAAGCAAGGCGCCCCCCCGCGTGCCTCCCACCATGCCCCCCCCAAGGGACGGAGGACGCACAAGTCCGCCCCAGAGCGCAGCAGGAGCACAGCAGCGTGCACCGCAGCGTGCACCGCCCCGCCACCCCGGAGGGCAGATCCCAGGGGGGATCACCCCACCCCGCTAGGGGCCAACTCCACCCCCCAGCGCCCCCACAGGCCCCAGCGCACAGAGACCCAGAGCCCCTACCCCCACCCGCAGTGCGGCGCCAGCCCAGCCCCAGTCCACGGTCCACCACCCCCAAACTCCACGGGCCCCCCAGGCCAAGGTGGCAGCCCCCCCACAAATCCACCCCGACCCCCGTAGGGCAGACCCACAGCCACCGAGGGACGGTAGACCCAGGGCCACCAACCCACACAGACCACCAGACATCCCCAGCACCCCAGATGCACGGCCCGCAACACCACGGACCGACCAGGGAAGACACAGTCACCAACCCGCCCTAGGAAATATAATCAATTAGAGGTGTCCAGGTCAAATCAAATATAGGTAATTGTTTCTTTATGGAAGCAGACATTCTCTCCATAGAGATGTAATCTAAAATTAAATTTCTGTATTGGTTTAAACTTAAGTTTTTCTTGTTTTTCCAGTTCAGGAGGATAGTTTTCTTGGCGATGCTTAGGCTATTGATTAATATGTGTGATTTTTCCATGTTTATATGTATTCCGTTTAAATCACCCAGTATGCATAGCATGGGGGAAGGTGGTATGGTGTATTCGAGACATGCTGAGAGGTCCTCGCATACACTACATCAGAAGTTATACACCGGTGTGCATAGCCATATAGCATGCATGGAGCTATCTGCTGTGTTTTCGTTGCAGTTTGTGCAGATATTTGGTTGTGAGAGCCCCATTCTGAACATCCTTTGTCCTGTGTAGTGTGTTCTGTGTAAGATTTTGTATTGTATTAGTTGTAGGTCTGGATTTTTTATCAATTTGAATGTGTTAGATGATATCTGTAACCAGAAATTTTCATCTAGGCTGATGGATAGGTCCGCCTCCCATTTTGTGGTTGGTAAAGAGATTATACAATCATTTTTAGTCAATAGTGCATGTGTTTTAGACACCATTTTGGGAGACATAAGGTTTAGAAATTGTTTGATCATTGGAGGTAGTTCTAGGTCGAATTTACTGGTTTTAAACCTCGTCTGGATTACAGATTTTACATGTAGATAATCAAAGGACGTGTTGCTGTTAATGCCATATTGTTCCACTAAGTTATGAAATGGAATGAATTTGTTATCTTGAAGAATTTGTTCCAGGTGCCTTATACCTTTTTCTTGCCATGATTTGAGTTTTAGTGTTGTTTTATTCCGTAGTATGTCTGGATTATTCCAGATTGGGGTATATTTACATGGGATATGCGAGGACCCAGTGAGTTTGATAAATTCCCACCAGGCTGACAAGGAGGTATTTATATTTATGCTTTTAAAGCACTGATGCCGTTTAATGGTTTTGCTTATAAATGGTAGATCGGAGATTTTAATTTCATTACAGAGTGTTTGTTCGATGTCTAGCCACAGACTGTCCAGTGGTTTGGGTTGAAACCATTTTTGGACATAGTGAAGCCTATTTGCAAGAAAGTAGTTGTGGAAGTTTGGAAGTTCCAGACCACCATAGGCTTTTGCTTTTTGGAGTGTTTTTAAACTGATGCGTGCTGGTTTGGTTTTCCAGAGGAATTTTGTGGTGGCAGAGTCTAAGGATTTAAACCAGATTGGTGAGGGTTTAGTTGGAATCATTGAGAAGAGGTAATTGATTTTTGGTAAGATCATCATTTTCATGGTGTTAACTCTTCCCATAAGTGATATAGGTAAGGAATTCCATCGTCGGAGGTCATCCTCTATTGATTTAAGTAGTGGGGTATAGTTTAATTGTGCTAGATCTGACAGCCTGGAGGAAAAATTTACACCCAAATATCTAATGTTTCCAGATTTCAGAGGACAGGATGGTGATGATTTGAAGTCATGGTTGATTGGTAGGATGATCGATTTTGCCCAGTTTATCGAGTAATCTGATATGGCTGAGAATTTATTAAGAAGTGTAATAGTCTCAGAAAGAGAGCTTTGTGAGTTTTGGAGGAAAAGTAATACATCATCAGCATAGAGGCTTATTATGTGATGTAGTTTTGTTGTTTGAATACCTTTGATATTTTTGTTTGTGCGAATAGCCGCTGCGAGTGGTTCGATAAAGATGGCAAAAAGCGATGGGGAGAGTGGACAGCCTTGTCTGGTGCCTCTCTGGAGAGTGAAGCTTGGAGAAGTTTGATCATTTGTTCTGACAGAGGCACTGGGTGAACTGTATAAAATTTTGATCCAGGAGATGAGTTCTTCTCCGAATCCAAATTTTTCCATTGTGGCAATTAGGAATTTTCAGTTTACTCTATCAAATGCTTTTTCTGCATCTAGTGAAACCACTGCTGCTCTAAATTTATTGATTGTGCAGTAGTCTATTATATTTACTAATCTGCGTGTATTATTAGTTGAATGTCTATCCTTAATGAATCCTGTCTGATCTGGGTGAATTATGAAGGGGGTGATTTTTTCCAGTCTCTTTGCTAAGGCTTTGCAGATGATTTTAAGATCTGCATTTATGAGTGAGATGGGGCGATAGCTGGATGGGAGTGACGGGTCTTTCTCAGGTTTGAGTTGGAGACAGATATGTGCTGTATTTATGTGTGTGGGGAGAGTGTTACTTTCCTTGATTTTTATTATTATATATATTTTATAGAATGTTGGTGCTAGTATGGACCAGAATGTTTTGTAGAATTCCACTGGGAATCCGTCTGGTCCTGGGGCTTTCCTGTTTGGCATATGGTGTAGGGCCTCATTTAGTTCAGCTATTGTGATATGGGACTCCATAGACTTAACCTGTTCATTATTAAGTTTTGGTAGATCTATGGAGTTTAAAAATGTGTTTATGTCTGTACTTGATGAGTTATTGTTTGATGAGTATAAGTTTTTATAGAAATCTCTAAAAATGTTGTTTATTTCTTCCGGTGCATGGGTTAGTTTACCGTCTGGGTCTTTTATAGAGTGGATAGTTGTTTTTTCTTTGTTTAATTTAAGTTGGATAGCTAGGTATTTACTGGATTTATTGTTATGTTCAAAGTTTTCCAAGCGTAATCTCTCCAGTTGGAACTGCGTTTTCCTTTCTATTATTTTGTTTAATTCAAGTTTTAATTTTCTTATATTATTCAGCAGGTTCTCATCTTGGGATGCAGCATAGGCAGTCTCTAATGTTTTTATTTTATGTTGTAGTTCTAATTCCAGTAGGTTTTCTTTCTTCTTTTTAAATGAGGAGTATGAGATTATTCTACCCCTCATAACTGCTTTTGCTGCCTCCCAGAGGACATCTGGTTGTGTTCCTGGCAGGTCGTTTGTTTCTAGAAAAATTAACCACTCTTTTTCAAAGTATTTGATGAAATTTGGATCATCTAGTAATGATGTATTAAATCTCCAGTTTCTGATTGGTGGTGTGATGGCCTTATTAGTTATCTTTAGTGAAACTGGTGCATGGTCACTAATGGTGATAGGGTGAATCAAAGTGTCTGTGACGTCTGATAGAATTGAGCTGTTGGTGAGAAAGAAGTCAATTCTAGAGTAGGAATTGTGTACAGGTGAGAAGAAGGTGTATTCTTTATCAGCTGGATGACAGGAGCGCCAAGCATCACAAAGACCATAATCACTCATGTATTGTTTAAGTGTTTCTGTTGATTGCCATTTCCGTGTTGTTCCTGCCTTACTGAGCCTATCAAGTTCTGGGTTGAGTACCATGTTGAAGTCCCCTCCTATTATCAGTGTTGTGTCTAAGTGAGTGGACAGTGAGGAGAAGAACGTGTGAAAAAAGGAGGGGTCATCAACATTAGGACCATATATGTTAGATATACAGAAGTTTGTATTATTGATTAATAAGTGAAGTATTATAAATCTACCTTCTGGGTCTATCATAGTGTTCTTATGTATGAAGTTTAATTTTCTATTGATCATGATGGCGACTCCTCTCTGTCTAGAGTTGTAGCTTGCTGTGTATATGTGGGGAAATTGTGATGAGGTGAGCTGGCAATCTGACTTAGCTAGGTGAGTCTCTTGTAGTAAGACAATGTCCGCTTGGAGACTATTTAGGTGGTTGAGGACTTTATGTTTTTTATGTTTCGAGCCAATTCCACGCACATTCCAAGTGACAAGCCTGAGTGTATTCATCTTATTAACCATATTTACTTATCTAGTGTAGCCTGTGTGTGTTTTCTGTGCATGTGCACAGGCTGATGTTTAACACAGGGTGTGTGTGTTCCCATGTAAGTATGTGTGTGTGTGTGTGTGCCTGTCTGACAGCCTATGTGCGAGTGCTGTTGTCTAGGATAGGGTATGTGTGTGCGTGTATGCATGTGTGTGTGTGCATGTGTGCTTGTCTGACAGCCTATGTGCGAAACTACAGCCTGTATGTGGATGTGTGTGTATGTGTCTACGTGCTTGTAACGTGTTTGTGTGTGTATTATGTGCATGTGTGTGCGTCTGTCTGTCTGATAAACTGCAATACTACAGCTTGTATGTGGATGTACATATGTGCGTGAGTTTACGCGTTCAGCATGTGTATGCATGTATATGTGCGTGTGTGAGAGAGAGAGTGCATGCGTTTGTGCTGTTATATGCAGGGGCCTCGTTTTGATGTGGTCATTAATTACAGGATACATGTTGTAGATTGTGACATAGTATACTCTAGAAATACATGAACATAGAAAAACATAAAAACATGAACATGAAAAACACATAGAGGGATACAGTGACAGAAATAACCAACCAAAGTACAACAATATTCTTACCGTCTTCTTTTTTACCTTGGTGTACGTTACGGAGATGTGCAGTGATTGTGAATTTAGTGGCGGATTAAATGAGGGAGCGGGGGAATAATGTGAGTGTGGATTTAATTATGGTTTTATTGTATTGATTTAATGTGAGCGATATATCGGTTTACTGTGTGTTTAGTAGAGCCAGGGGGTTACCTCTTTGTCCCGGTATAACTGACCGTTGACGTAGAGCTTGTCCACTGCTATTACTGCCCGGGATCCGCCGTCAATAAACTTTCTTCTCACCGGGAACAGTCTCCTGCGTCGCTCCAGGATCTCTTTCGGGAACTGGTCGTTTACGCTGAAGTCCGTTCCTCGCAGCTCCCTGCCTCGGCTCTTGACCAACTCCTTTAAACTGTACGAATTTGACAACAATCGGACGTGGTCGCTGGCCTTCCTGTCGTCTCCCTCCTAGACGATGGGCCCGGTGGAATGAAATGTTTTTGACGGTGTCTGCCGGGAGTTTGAGTTGTTTTATAATGAAGTTCTTAACTGTCGCTTCTGCGTCTTCTTCGCTTTTTTTCGGGATCCCAGAGAAAACTAGATTTCTCTCATACTGCATGCCTGTAGATCAGTAATTGTGTTCTTTATGTGAGTATTTTCGTCTCTGAGGCGCCTCGTTTCCTCAGTGAGCGTTTTAACAGACCCTTGAAGTGTGTTGTTTTCCGCCGCGAGCTGGGACACCTGTTGCTGGCTGAACTCAAGAGATTCTCGCAGCGATTGGAATTCCTTGTGCAGGATCTCTACCAGAGAAAGTCGGCCATCGAAGGTGTCCAGCTTCGCGTTGATGGAGGTAAGGATCTCCGTGAATTCGCTGTCAGATGATGAGGCTGCTCCAGGTGAGTCCTCCGGGCGACTGCGTTTGGAGGAGGGGGTAACCGCTGGTTGTTTTGGTTTCCCCATTACGACTCGTTCAAAGTACTCGTCGATGTAATCCTCCAGATCCTCCAGTCTCCCGTATTTGCCCTCTTCACGTGCAGAAAAGGAGATGTGACTGACAAGTAGTTTTTCCCTTATTTTTCCTTCTTGATAGTATACTGTGTGGAAATGTTTGGGCTAGATGCGCGCCACCATGTTTTGGTTTGGTTGCACAATCTCGCACAGTCTCACGATACTACCACATCTCAGACGTCTCTGTATTCTAAGCGCAAACAAGATTTCACTGGGCTTTGCACTGCGACACCATTGAAAACTGTACTTTGCTTCTTACTGGAGGAGGGAAGTTTAAATATCTTGGGTTCCATCTACTTTCACATTGCAGTTTTTACAGTGCTGATTTTAATGTATAGTACCGTAACATCCCAACTGAGCCTTACTTTACCAAGCTCCTTACCTCTGCAGAGTCATACTCAATTTATTGGCAGTGTGGCAAAGTTGTACTATTGTGCTTCTAAACTGGTGATCATAAACTCAACATGATTCAATTCTATGACTCGCTTTCCTAAAGCCTGACCTCTGCTGTACATGTCAAGCGATGGTGGTATAGTGGTAAGCATAGCTGCCTTCCAAGCAGTTGACCCGGGTTCGATTCCCGGCCGTCGCATAGAGTCTGTTTGAATCCTCCAGTTGACCACGTGCGAAAACCCCTCACTGTGTGTGTGTTTCATGACAACACAACCACCTCTCTACATACTGTTTGAATAGAGTGATTGCAAACTGTGGAGCTTTTGCTACAAGCCACCAAGACCTTTCTTAAGTACAGTCAATGCTGTGTCTGTATCCTAAGCGCAAACAAGATTTCACTGGGCTTTGCAATGCGACAGCATTGAAAACTGTACTTTGCCTCTTACTGGAGGAGGGAAGTTTAAATATCTTGGGGTCCATCTACTTTCACATTGCAGTTTTTACAGTGCTGATTTTAAAGCATAGTACCTTAACATCCCAACTGAGTCTTACTTTACCAAGCTCCTTACCTCTGCAGAGTCATACTCAATTTATTGGCAGTGTGGCAAAGTTGTACTATTGTGCTTCTAAACTGGTGATCATAAACTCAACATGATTCAATTCTATGACTCGCTTTCCTAAAGCCTGACCTCTGCAGTACATGTCAAGCGATGGTGGTATAGTGGTAAGCATAGCTGCCTTCCAAGCAGTAGACCCGGCTTCGATTCCCGGCCGTCGCATAGAGGCTGTTTGAATCCTCCAGTTGACCACGTGCGACAGCCCCTCACTGTGTCTGTGTTTCATGACAACACAACCACCCCTTCTACATACTGTTTGACTAGAGTGATTGCAAACCATGGGGCTTTTGCTACAAGTCACCAAGACCTTTCTTAAGTACAGTCAGTGCTGTGTCTGTATCCTAAGCGCAAACAAGATTTCACTGGGCTTTGCACTGTACAGCATTGAAAACCGTACTTTGCTTCTTACTGGAGGAGGGAAGTTTAAATATCTTGGGGTCCATCTACTTTCACATTGCAGTTTTACAGTGCTGATTTTAAAGTATAGTACCTTAACATCCCAACTGAGTCTTACTTTACCAAGCTCCTTACCTCTGCAGAGTCATACTCAATTTATTGGCAGTGTGGCAAAGTTGTACTATTGTGCTTCTAAACTGGTGATCATAAACTCAACATGATTCAATTCTATGACTCTCTGTCCTAAGGCCTTACCTCTTCGGCACATGTCAAGCGATGGTGGTATAGTGGTAAGCATAGCTGCCTTCCAAGCAGTTGACCTGGGTTCGATTCCCTGCCGTCACATAGAGTCTGTTTGAATCCTCCAGTTGACCTCCAGTTGACCACGTGCGACAGCCCCTCACTGTGTGTGTGTTTCATGACAACACAACCACCCCTTCTACATACTGTTTGACTAGAGTGATTGCAAACTGTGGAGCATTTGCTACAAGCCACCAAGACCTTTCTTAAGTACAGTCAATGCTGTGTCTGTATCCTAAGCGCAAACAAGATTTCACTGGGCTTTGCACTGCGACAGCATTGAAAACTGTACTTTGCTTCTTACTGGAGGAGGGAAGTTTAAATATTTTGGGGTCCATCTACTTTCACATTGCAGTTTTTACAGTGCTGATTTTAAAGTATAGTACCTTAACATCCCAACTGAGCCTTACTTTACCAAGTTCCTTACCTCTGCAGAGTCATACACAATTTATTGGCAGTTTTGCAAAGTTGTACTATTGTGCTTCTTAACTGGTGATCATAAACTCAACATGATTCAATTCTATGACTCGCTTTCCTTAAGCCTGACCTCTTCAGTACATGTCAAGCGATGGTGGTATAGTGGTAAGCATAGCTTCCTTCCAAGCAGTAGACCCGGGTTCGATTGCCGGCCATCGCATAGAGGATGATTGAATCCTCCAGTTGACCTCCAGTTGACCACGTGCGACAGCTCCTCACTGTGTCTGTGTTTCATGACAACACAACCACCCCTTCTACATACTGTTTGACTAGAGTGATTGCAAACCGTAGGGCTTTTGCTACAAGCCACCAAGACCTTTCTTAAGTACAGTCAATGCTGTGTCTGTATCCTAAGCGCAAACAAGATTTCACTGGGCTTTGCACTGTACAGCATTGAAAACCGTACTTTGCTTCTTACTGGAGGAGGGAAGTTTAAATATCTTGGGGTCCATCTACTTTCACATTGCAGTTTTTACAGTGCTGATTTTAAAGTATAGTACCTTAACATCCCAACTGAGCCTTACTTTACCAAGTTCCTTACCTCTGCACAGTCATATTCAATTCATTGGCAGTGTGGCGTAGTTTTACTATTGTGCTTCTAAACTGGTGATCATAAACTCAACATGATTCAATTCTATGACTCGCTTTCCTAAAGTCTGACCTCTGCAGTACATGTCAAGCGATGGTGGTATAGTGGTAAGCATAGCTGCCTTCCAAGCAGTTGATCCGGGTTTGATTCCCGGCCATCGCATAGAGTCTTTTTGAATCCTCCAGTTGACCCCCAGTTGACCACGTGCGACAGCCCCTCACTGTGTCTGTGTTTCATGACAACACAACCACCCCTTCTACATACTGTTTGACTAGAGTGATTGCAAACCGTGGGGCTTTTGCTACAAGCCACCAAGACCTTTCTCAAGTACAGTCAATGCTGTGTCTGTATCCTAAGCGCAAACAAGATTTCACTGGGCTTTGCACTGTACAGCATTGAAAACCGTACTTTGCTTCTTACTGGACGAGGGAAGTTTAAATATCTTGGGGTCCATCTACTTTCACATTGCAGTTTTTACAGTGCTGATTTTAAAGTATAGTACCTTAACATCCCAACTGAGCCTTACTTTACCAAGTTCCTTACCTCTGCAGAGTCATACACAATTTATTGGCAGTGTGGCAAAGTTGTACTATTGTGCTTCTTAACTGGTGATCATAAACTCAACATGATTCAATTCTATGACTCTCTGTCCTAAGGCCTTACCTCTTCCGTACATGTCAAGCGATGGTGGTATAGTGGTAAGCATAGCTTCCTTCCAAGCAGTAGACCCGGGTTTAATTCCCGGCCGTCGCATAGAGGATGATTGAATCCTCCAGTTGACCTCCAGTTGACCACGTGCGACAACACATACACTCAACATGATTCAATTCGATGACTCGCTTTCCTTAAGCCTGACCTCTTCAGTACATGTCAAGCGATAGTGGTATAGTGGTAAGCATAGCTGCCTTCCAAGCAGTAGACCCGGCTTCGATTCCCGGCCGTCGCATAGAGGCTGTTTGAATCCTCCAGTTGACCACGTGCGACAGCCCCTCACTGTGTCTGTGTTTCATGACAACACAACCACCCCTTCTACATACTGTTTGACTAGAGTGATTGCAAACCGTGGGGCTTTTGCTACAAGCCACCAAGACCTTTCTTAAGTACAGTCAATGCTGTGTCTGTATTCTAAGCGCAAACAAGATTTCACTGGGCTTTGCACTGCGACACCATTGAAAACTGTACTTTGCTTCTTACTGGAGGAGGGAAGTTTAAATATCTTGGGGTCCATCTACTTTCACATTGCAGTTTTTACAGTGCTGATTTTAAAGTATAGTACCTTAACATCCCAACTGAGCCTTACTTTACCAAGCTCCTTACCTCTGCAGAGTCATACTCAATTTATTGGCAGTGTGGCAAAGTTGTACTATTGTGCTTCTAAACTGGTGATCATAAACTCAACATGATTCAATTCTATGACTCGCTTTCCTTAAGCCTGACCTCTTCAGCAAATGTCAAGCGATGGTGGTATAGTGGTAAGCATAGCGCCTTCCAAGCAGTTGACCAGGGTTCGATTCCCGGCCTTCGCATAGAGTCTGTTTGAATCCTCCAGTTGACCCCCAGTTGACCACGTGCGACAGCCCCTCACTGTGTCTGTGTTTCATGACAACACAACCACCCCTTCTACATACTGTTTGACTAGAGTGATTGCAAACCGTAGGGCTTTTGCTACAAGCCACCAAGACCTTTCTTAAGTACAGTCAATGCTGTGTCTGTATTCTAAGCGCAAACACGATTTCACTGGGCTTTGCACTGCGACACCATTGAAAACTGTACTTTGCTTCTTACTGGAGGAGGGAAGTTTAAATATCTTGGGGTCCATCTACTTTCACATTGCAGTTTTTACAGTGCTGATTTTAATGTATAGTACCGTAACATCCCAACTGAGCCTTACTTTACCAAGTTCCTTACCTCTGCAGAGTCATACTCAATTTATTGGCAGAGTGGCAAAGTTGTACTATTGTGCTTCTAAACTGGTGATCATAAACTCAACATGATTCAATTCTATGACTCGCTTTCCTTAAGCCTGACCTCTTCAGTACATGTCAAGCGATGGTGGTATAGTGGTTAGCATAGCTGCCTTCCAAGCAGTTGACCCGGGTTCGATTCCCGGCCGTTGCATAGAGGCTGTTTGAATCCTCCAGTTGACATCCAGTTGACCACGTGCGACAGCTCCTCACTGTGTCTGTGTTTCATGACAACACAACCACCCCTTCTACATACTGTTTGACTAGAGGGATTGCAAACCGTAGGGCTTTTGCTACAAGCCACCAAGACCTTTCTTAAGTACAGTCAATGCTGTGTCTGTATTCTAAGCGCAAACACGATTTCACTGGGCTTTGCACTGCGACACCATTGAAAACTGTACTTTGCTTCTTACTGGAGGAGGGAAGTTTAAATATCTTGGGGTCCATCTACTTTCACATTGCAGTTTTTACAGTGCTGATTTTAATGTATAGTACCGTAACATCCCAACTGAGCCTTACTTTACCAAGTTCCTTACCTCTGCAGAGTCATACTCAATTTATTGGCAGTGTGGCAAAGTTGTACTATTGTGCTTCTAAACTGGTGATCATAAACTCAACATGATTCAATTCTATGACTCGCTTTCCTAAAGCCTGACCTCTGCAGTACATGTCAAGCGATGGTGGTATAGTGGTAAGCATAGCTGCCTTCCAAGCAGTTGACCGGGGTTCGATTCCCGGCCGTCGCATAGAGTCTGTTTGAATCCTCCAGTTGACCCCCAGTTGACCATGTGCGACAGCCCCTCACTGTATCTGTGTTTCATGACAACACAACCACCCCTTCTACATACTGTTTGACTAGAGTGATTGCAAACCGTAGGGCTTTTGCTACAAGCCACCAAGACCTTTCTTAAGTACAGTCAATGCTGTGTCTGTATTCTAAGCGCAAACACGATTTCACTGGGCTTTGCACTGCGACACCATTGAAAACTGTACTTTGCTTCTTACTGGAGGAGGGAAGTTTAAATATCTTGGGGTCCATCTACTTTCACATTGCAGTTTTTACAGTGCTGATTTTAAAGTATAGTACCTTAACATCCCAACTGAGCCTTTACCAAGTTCCTTACCTCTGCAGAGTCATACTCAATTTATTGGCAGTGTGGCAAAGTTGTACTATTGTGCTTCTAAACTGGTGATCATAAACTCAACATGATTCAATTCTATGACTCGCTTTCCTTAAGCCTGACCTCTTCATCACGTGTCAAGCGATGGTGGTATAGTGGTAAGCATAGCTGCCTTCCAAGCAGTTGACCCGCGTTCGATACCCGGCCATCGCATAGAGTCTTTTTGAATCCTCCAGTTGACCCCAGTTGACCATGTGCGACAGCCCCTCACTGTGTCTGTGTTTCATGACAACACAACCACCCCTTCTACATACTGTTTGACTAGAGTGATTGCAAACCGTAGGGCTTTTGCTACAAGCCACCAAGACCTTTCTTAAGTACAGTCAATGCTGTGTCTGTATTCTAAGCGCAAACACGATTTCACTGGGCTTTGCACTGCGACACCATTGAAAACTGTACTTTGCTTCTTACTGGAGGAGGGAAGTTTAAATATCTTGGGGTCCATCTACTTTCACATTGCAGTTTTTACAGTGCTGATTTTAATGTATAGTACCGTAACATCCCAACTGAGCCTTACTTTACCAAGTTCCTTACCTCTGCAGAGTCATACTCAATTTATTGGCAGTGTGGTAAAGTTGTACTATTGTGCTTCTAAACTGGTGATCATAAACTCAACATGATTCAATTCTATGACTCGCTTTCCTTAAGCCTGACCTCTTCAGTACATGTCAAGCGATGGTGGTATAGTGGTAAGCATAGCTGCCTTCCAAGCAGTTGACCCGGGTTCGATTCCCGGCCATCGCATAAAGGCTGTTTGAATCCTCCAGTTGACCACGTGCGACAGCTCCTCACTGTGTCTGTGTTTCATGACAACACAACCACCCCTTCTACATACTGTTTGACTAGAGTGATTGCAAACCGTAGGGCTTTTGCTACAAGCCACCAAGACCTTTCTTAAGTACAGTCAATGCTGTGTCTGTATTCTAAGCGCAAACACGATTTCACTGGGCTTTGCACTGCGACACCATTGAAAACTGTACTTTGCTTGTTACTGGAGGAGGGAAGTTTAAATATCTTGGGGTCCATCTACTTTCACATTGCAGTTTTTACAGTGCTGATTTTAATGTATAGTACCGTAACATCCCAACTGAGCCTTACTTTACCAAGTTCCTTACCTCTGCAGAGTCATACTCAATTTATTGGCAGTGTGGCAAAGTTGTACTATTGTGCTTCTAAACTGGTGATCATAAACTCAACATGATTCAATTCTATGACTCGCTTTCCTAAAGCCTGACCTCTGCAGTACATGTCAAGCGATGGTGGTATAGTGGTAAGCATAGCTGCCTTCCAAGCAGTTGACCGGGGTTCGATTCCCGGCCGTCGCATAGAGTCTGTTTGAATCCTCCAGTTGACCCCCAGTTGACCATGTGCGACAGCCCCTCACTGTGTCTGTGTTTCATGACAACACAACCACCCCTTCTACATACTGTTTGACTAGAGTGATTGCAAACCATGGGGCTTTTGCTACAAGCCACCAAGACCTTTCTTAAGTACAGTCAATGCTGTGTCTGTATTCTAAGCGCAAACACGATTTCACTGGGCTTTGCACTGCGACACCATTGAAAACTGTACTTTGCTTGTTACTGGAGGAGGGAAGTTTAAATATCTTGGGGTCCATCTACTTTCACATTGCAGTTTTTACAGTGCTGATTTTAAAGTATAGTACCGTAACATCCCAACTGAGCCTTACTTTACCAAGTTCCTTACCTCTGCAGAGTCATACTCAATTTATTGGCAGTGTGGTAAAGTTGTACTATTGTGCTTCTAAACTGGTGATCATAAACTCAACATGATTCAATTCTATGACTCGCTTTCCTTAAGCCTGACCTCTTCAGTACATGTCAAGCGATGGTGGTATAGTTGTAAGCATAGCTGCCTTCCAAGCAGTTGACCTGGGTTCGATTCCCGGCCGTCGCATGGAGGCTGTTTGAATCCTCCAGTTGACCTCCAGTTGACCACGTGCGACAGCTCCTCACTGTGTGTGTGTTCCATGACAACACAACCACCCCTTCTACATACTGTTTGACTAGAGTGATTGCAAACCGTAGGGCTTTTGCTACAAGCCACCAAGACCTTTCTTAAGTACAGTCAATGCTGTGTCTGTATTCTAAGCGCAAACACGATTTCACTGGGCTTTGCAATGCGACACCATTGAAAACTGTACTTTGCTTCTTACTGGAGGAGGGAAGTTTAAATATCTTGGGGTCCATCTACTTTCACATTGCAGTTTTTACAGTGCTGATTTTAAAGTATAGTACCGTAACATCCCAACTGAGCCTTACTTTACCAAGTTCCTTACCTCTGCAGAGTCATACTCAATTTATTGGCAGTGTGGTAAAGTTGTACTATTGTGCTTCTAAACTGGTGATCATAAACTCAACATGATTCAATTCTATGACTCGCTTTCCTTAAGCCTGACCTCTTCAGTACATGTCAAGCGATGGTGGTATAGTTGTAAGCATAGCTGCCTTCCAAGCAGTTGACCTGGGTTCGATTCCCGGCCGTCGCATGGAGGCTGTTTGAATCCTCCAGTTGACCTCCAGTTGACCACGTGCGACAGCTCCTCACTGTGTGTGTGTTCCATGACAACACAACCACCCCTTCTACATACTGTTTGACTAGAGTGATTGCAAACCGTAGGGCTTTTGCTACAAGCCACCAAGACCTTTCTTAAGTACAGTCAATGCTGTGTCTGTATTCTAAGCGCAAACACGATTTCACTGGGCTTTGCACTGCGACACCATTGAAAACTGTACTTTGCTTCTTACTGGAGGAGGGAAGTTTAAATATCTTGGGGTCCATCTACTTTCACATTGCAGTTTTTACAGTGCTGATTTTAATGTATAGAACCGTAACATCCCAACTGAGCCTTACTTTACCAAGTTCCTTACCTCTGCAGAGTCATACTCAATTTATTGGCAGTGTGGTAAAGTTGTACTATTGTGCTTCTAAACTGGTGATCATAAACTCAACATGATTCAATTCTATGACTCGCTTTCCTTAAGCCTGACCTCTTCAGTACATGTCAAGCGATGGTGGTATAGTGGTAAGCATAGCTGCCTTCCAAGCAGTTGACCCGGGTTCGATTCCCGGCCATCGCATAAAGGCTTTTTGAATCCTCCAGTTGACCACGTGCGACAGCTCCTCACTGTGTCTGTGTTTCATGACAACACAACCACCCCTTCTACATACTGTTTGACTAGAGTGATTGCAAACCGTAGGGCTTTTGCTACAAGCCACCAAGACCTTTCTTAAGTACAGTCAATGCTGTGTCTGTATTCTAAGCGCAAACACGATTTCACTGGGCTTTGCACTGCGACACCATTGAAAACTGTACTTTGCTTGTTACTGGAGGAGGGAAGTTTAAATATCTTGGGGTCCATCTACTTTCACATTGCAGTTTTTACAGTGCTGATTTTAATGTATAGAACCGTAACATCCCAACTGAGCCTTACTTTACCAAGTTCCTTACCTCTGCAGAGTCATACTCAATTTATTGGCAGTGTGGCAAAGTTGTACTATTGTGCTTCTAAACTGGTGATCATAAACTCAACATGATTCAATTCTATGACTCGCTTTCCTAAAGCCTGACCTCTGCAGTACATGTCAAGCGATGGTGCTTTAGTGGTAAGCATAGCTGCCTTCCAAGCAGTTGACCGGGGTTCGATTCCCGGCCGTCGCATAGAGTCTGTTTGAATCCTCCAGTTGACCCCCAGTTGACCATGTGCGACAGCCCCTCACTGTGTCTGTGTTTCATGACAACACAACCACCCCTTCTACATACTGTTTGACTAGAGTGATTGCAAACCATGGGGCTTTTGCTACAAGCCACCAAGACCTTTCTTAAGTACAGTCAATGCTGTGTCTGTATTCTAAGCGCAAACACGATTTCACTGGGCTTTGCACTGCGACACCATTGAAAACTGTACTTTGCTTCTTACTGGAGGAGGGAAGTTTAAATATCTTGGGGTCCATCTACTTTCACATTGCAGTTTTTACAGTGCTGATTTTAAAGTATAGTACCGTAACATCCCAACTGAGCCTTACTTTACCAAGTTCCTTACCTCTGCAGAGTCATACTCAATTTATTGGCAGTGTGGTAAAGTTGTACTATTGTGCTTCTAAACTGGTGATCATAAACTCAACATGATTCAATTCTATGACTCGCTTTCCTTAAGCCTGACCTCTTCAGTACATGTCAAGCGATGGTGGTATAGTTGTAAGCATAGCTGCCTTCCAAGCAGTTGACCTGGGTTCGATTCCCGGCCGTCGCATGGAGGCTGTTTGAATCCTCCAGTTGACCTCCAGTTGACCACGTGCGACAGCTCCTCACTGTGTGTGTGTTCCATGAGAACACAACCACCCCTTCTACATACTGTTTGACTAGAGTGATTGCAAACCGTAGGGCTTTTGCTACAAGCCACCAAGACCTTTCTTAAGTACAGTCAATGCTGTGTCTGTATTCTAAGCGCAAACACGATTTCACTGGGCTTTGCACTGCGACACCATTGAAAACTGTACTTTGCTTCTTACTGGAGGAGGGAAGTTTAAATATCTTGGGGTCCATCTACTTTCACATTGCAGTTTTTACAGTGCTGATTTTAATGTATAGTACCGTAACATCCCAACTGAGCCTTACTTTACCAAGTTCCTTACCTCTGCAGAGTCATACTCAATTTATTGGCAGTGTGGTAAAGTTGTACTATTGTGCTTCTAAACTGGTGATCATAAACTCAACATGATTCAATTCTATGACTCGCTTTCCTTAAGCCTGACCTCTTCAGTACATGTCAAGCGATGGTGGTATAGTGGTAAGCATAGCTGCCTTCCAAGCAGTTGACCCGGGTTCGATTCCCGGCCATCGCATAAAGGCTGTTTGAATCCTCCAGTTGACCACGTGCGACAGCTCCTCACTGTGTCTGTGTTTCATGACAACACAACCACCCCTTCTACATACTGTTTGACTAGAGGGATTGCAAACCGTAGGGCTTTTGCTACAAGCCACCAAGACCTTTCTTAAGTACAGTCAATGCTGTGTCTGTATTCTAAGCGCAAACACGATTTCACTGGGCTTTGCACTGCGACACCATTGAAAACTGTACTTTGCTTGTTACTGGAGGAGGGAAGTTTAAATATCTTGGGGTCCATCTACTTTCACATTGCAGTTTTTACAGTGCTGATTTTAATGTATAGTACCGTAACATCCCAACTGAGCCTTACTTTACCAAGTTCCTTACCTCTGCAGAGTCATACTCAATTTATTGGCAGTGTGGCAAAGTTGTACTATTGTGCTTCTAAACTGGTGATCATAAACTCAACATGATTCAATTCTATGACTCGCTTTCCTAAAGCCTGACCTCTGCAGTACATGTCAAGCGATGGTGGTATAGTGGTAAGCATAGCTGCCTTCCAAGCAGTTGACCGGGGTTCGATTCCCGGCCGTCGCATAGAGTCTGTTTGAATCCTCCAGTTGACCCCCAGTTGACCATGTGCGACAGCCCCTCACTGTGTCTGTGTTTCATGACAACACAACCACCCCTTCTACATACTGTTTGACTAGAGTGATTGCAAACCATGGGGCTTTTGCTACAAGCCACCAAGACCTTTCTTAAGTACAGTCAATGCTTTGTCTGTATTCTAAGCGCAAACACGATTTCACTGGGCTTTGCACTGCGACACCATTGAAAACTGTACTTTGCTTCTTACTGGAGGAGGGAAGTTTAAATATCTTGGGGTCCATCTACTTTCACATTGCAGTTTTTACAGTGCTGATTTTAAAGTATAGTACCGTAACATTCCAACTGAGCCTTACTTTACCAAGTTCCTTACCTCTGCAGAGTCATACTCAATTTATTGGCAGTGTGGTAAAGTTGTACTATTGTGCTTCTAAACTGGTGATCATAAACTCAACATGATTCAATTCTATGACTCGCTTTCCTTAAGCCTGACCTCTTCAGTACATGTCAAGCGATGGTGGTATAGTTGTAAGCATAGCTGCCTTCCAAGCAGTTGACCCGGGTTCGATTCCCGGCCGTCGCATGGAGGCTGTTTGAATCCTCCAGTTGACCTCCAGTTGACCACGTGCGACAGCTCCTCACTATGTGTGTGTTCCATGACAACACAACCACCCCTTCTACATACTGTTTGACTAGAGTGATTGCAAACCGTAGGGCTTTTGCTACAAGCCACCAAGACCTTTCTTAAGTACAGTCAATGCTGTGTCTGTATTCTAAGCGCAAACACGATTTCACTGGGCTTTGCACTGCGACACCATTGAAAACTGTACTTTGCTTCTTACTGGAGGAGGGAAGTTTAAATATCTTGGGGTCCATCTACTTTCACATTGCAGTTTTTACAGTGCTGATTTTAATGTATAGTACCGTAACATCCCAACTGAACCTTACTTTACCAAGTTCCTTACCTCTGCAGAGTCATACTCAATTTATTGGCAGTGTGGCAAAGTTGTACTATTGTGCTTCTAAACTGGTGATCATAAACTCAACATGATTCAATTCTATGACTCGCTTTCCTAAAGCCTGACCTCTGCAGTACATGTCAAGCGATGGTGGTATAGTGGTAAGCATAGCTGCCTTCCAAGCAGTTGACCCGGGTTCGATTCCCGGCCATCGCATAGAGGCTGTTTGAATCCTCCAGTTGACCACGTGCGACAGGTCCTCACTGTGTCTGTGTTTCATGACAACACAACCACCCCTTCTAGATACTGTTTGACTAGAGTGATTGCAAACCGTAGGGCTTTTGCTACAAGCCACCAATACCTTTCTTAAGTACAGTCAATGCTGTGTCTGTATTCTAAGCGCAAACACGATTTCACTGGGCTTTGCACTGCGACACCATTGAAAACTGTACTTTGCTTCTTACTGGAGGAGGGAAGTTTAAATATCTTGGGGTCCATCTACTTTCACATTGCAGTTTTTACAGTGCTGATTTTAATGTATAGTACCGTAACATCCCAACTGAACCTTACTTTACCAAGTTCCTTACCTCTGCAGAGTCATACTCAATTTATTGGCAGTGTGGCAAAGTTGTACTATTGTGCTTCTAAACTGGTGATCATAAACTCAACATGATTCAATTCTATGACTCGCTTTCCTAAAGCCTGACCTCTGCAGTACATGTCAAGCGATGGTGGTATAGTGGTAAGCATAGCTGCCTTCCAAGCAGTTGACCCGGGTTCGATTCCCGGCCATCGCATAGAGGCTGTTTGAATCCTCCAGTTGACCACGTGCGACAGCCCCTCACTGTGTCTGTGTTTCATGACAACACAACCACCCCTTCTACATACTGTTTGACTAGAGTGATTGCAAACCGTAAGGCTTTTGCTACAAGCCACCAAGACCTTTCTTAAGTACAGTCAATGCTGTGTCTGTATTCTAAGCGCAAACACGATTTCACTGGGCTTTGCACTGCGACACCATTGAAAACTGTACTTTGCTTCTTACTGGAGGAGGGAAGTTTAAATATCTTGGGGTCCATCTACTTTCACATTGCAGTTTTTACAGTGCTGATTTTAATGTATAGTACCGTAACATCCCAACTGAGCCTTACTTTACCAAGTTCCTTACCTCTGCAGAGTCATACTCAATTTATTGGCAGTGTGGCAAAGTTGTACTATTGTGCTTCTAAACTGGTGATCATAAACTCAACATGATTCAATTCTATGACTCGCTTTCCTAAAGCCTGACCTCTGCAGTACATGTCAAGCGATGGTGGTATAGTGGTAAGCATAGCTGCCTTCCAAGCTGTTGACCCGGGTTCGATTCCCGGCCATCGCATAGAGGCTGTTTGAATCCTCCAGTTGACCACGTGCGACAGGTCCTCACTGTGTCTGTGTTTCATGACAACACAACCACCCCTTCTACATACTGTTTGACTAGAGTGATTGCAAACTGTAGGGCTTTTGCTACAAGCCACCAAGACCTTTCTTAAGTACAGTCAATGCTGTGTCTGTATTCTAAGCGCAAACACGATTTCACTGAGCTTTGCACTGCGACACCATTGAAAACTGTACTTTGCTTCTTACTGGAGGAGGGAAGTTTAAATATCTTGGGGTCCATCTACTTTCACATTGCAGTTTTTACAGTGCTGATTTTAATGTATAGTACCGTAACATCCCAACTGAGCCTTACTTTACCAAGTTCCTTACCTCTGCAGAGTCATACTCAATTTATTGGCAGTGTGGCAAAGTTGTACTATTGTGCTTCTAAACTGGTGATCATAAACTCAACATGATTCAATTCTATGACTCGCTTTCCTAAAGCCTGACCTCTGCAGTACATGTCAAGCGATGGTGGTATAGTGGTAAGCATAGCTGCCTTCCAAGCAGTTGACCCGGGTTCGATTCCCGGCCGTCGCATAGAGGCTGTTTGAATCCTCCAGTTGACCACGTGCGACAGGTCCTCACTGTGTCTGTGTTTCATGACAACACAACCACCCCTTCTACATACTGTTTGACTAGAGTGATTGCAAACCGTAGGGCTTTTGCTACAAGCCACCAAGACCTTTCTTAAGTACAGTCAATGCTGTGTCTGTATTCTAAGCGCAAACACGATTTCACTGGGCTTTGCACTGCGACACCATTGAAAACTGTACTTTGCTTCTTACTGGAGGAGGGAAGTTTAAATATCTTGGGGTCCATCTACTTTCACATTGCAGTTTTTACAGTGCTGATTTTAATGTATAGTACCGTAACATCCCAACTGAGCCTTACTTTACCAAGTTCCTTACCTCTGCAGAGTCATACTCAATTTATTGGCAGTGTGGCAAAGTTGTACTATTGTGCTTCTAAACTGGTGATCATAAACTCAACATGATTCAATTCTATGACTCGCTTTCCTAAAGCCTGACCTCTGCAGTACATGTCAAGCGATGGTGGTATAGTGGTAAGCATAGCTGGCTTCCAAGCAGTTGACCGGGGTTCGATTCCCGGCCGTCGCATAGAGTCTGTTTGAATCCTCCAGTTGACCCCCAGTTGACCATGTGCGACAGCCCCTCACTGTATCTGTGTTTCATGACAACACAACCACCCCTTCTACATACTGTTTGACTAGAGTGATTGCAAACCGTAGGGCTTTTGCTACAAGCCACCAAGACCTTTCTTAAGTACAGTCAATGCTGTGTCTGTATTCTAAGCGCAAACACGATTTCACTGGGCTTTGCACTGCGACACCATTGAAAATTGTACTTTGCTTCTTACTGGAGGAGGGAAGTTTAAATATCTTGGGGTCCATCTACTTTCACATTGCAGTTTTTACAGTGCTGATTTTAAAGTATAGTACCTTAACATCCCAACTGAGCCTTTACCAAGTTCCTTACCTCTGCAGAGTCATACTCAATTTATTGGCAGTGTGGCAAAGTTGTACTATTGTGCTTCTAAACTGGTGATCATAAACTCAACATGATTCAATTCTATGACTCGCTTTCCTTAAGCCTGACCTCTTCATCACGTGTCAAGCGATGGTGGTATAGTGGTAAGCATAGCTGCCTTCCAAGCAGTTGACCCGCGTTCGATACCCGGCCATCGCATAGAGTCTTTTTGAATCCTCCAGTTGACCCCAGTTGACCATGTGCGACAGCCCCTCACTGTGTCTGTGTTTCATGACAACACAACCACCCCTTCTACATACTGTTTGACTAGAGTGATTGCAAACCGTAGGGCTTTTGCTACAAGCCACCAAGACCTTTCTTAAGTACAGTCAATGCTGTGTCTGTATTCTAAGCGCAAACACGATTTCACTGGGCTTTGCACTGCGACACCATTGAAAACTGTACTTTGCTTCTTACTGGAGGAGGGAAGTTTAAATATCTTGGGGTCCATCTACTTTCACATTGCAGTTTTTACAGTGCTGATTTTAATGTATAGTACCGTAACATCCCAACTGAGCCTTACTTTACCAAGTTCCTTACCTCTGCAGAGTCATACTCAATTTATTGGCAGTGTGGTAAAGTTGTACTATTGTGCTTCTAAACTGGTGATCATAAACTCAACATGATTCAATTCTATGACTCGCTTTCCTTAAGCCTGACCTCTTCAGTACATGTCAAGCGATGGTGGTATAGTGGTAAGCATAGCTGCCTTCCAAGCAGTTGACCCGGGTTCGATTCCCGGCCATCGCATAAAGGCTGTTTGAATCCTCCAGTTGACCACGTGCGACAGCTCCTCACTGTGTCTGTGTTTCATGACAACACAACCACCCCTTCTACATACTGTTTGACTAGAGTGATTGCAAACCGTAGGGCTTTTGCTACAAGCCACCAAGACCTTTCTTAAGTACAGTCAATGCTGTGTCTGTATTCTAAGCGCAAACACGATTTCACTGGGCTTTGCACTGCGACACCATTGAAAACTGTACTTTGCTTCTTACTGGAGGAGGGAAGTTTAAATATCTTGGGGTCCATCTACTTTCACATTGCAGTTTTTACAGTGCTGATTTTAAAGTATAGTACCGTAACATCCCAACTGAGCCTTACTTTACCAAGTTCCTTACCTCTGCAGAGTCATACTCAATTTATTGGCAGTGTGGTAAAGTTGTACTATTGTGCTTCTAAACTGGTGATCATAAACTCAACATGATTCAATTCTATGACTCGCTTTCCTTAAGCCTGACCTCTTCAGTACATGTCAAGCGATGGTGGTATAGTTGTAAGCATAGCTGCCTTCCAAGCAGTTGACCTGGGTTCGATTCCCGGCCGTCGCATGGAGGCTGTTTGAATCCTCCAGTTGACCTCCAGTTGACCACGTGCGACAGCTCCTCACTGTGTGTGTGTTCCATGACAACACAACCACCCCTTCTACATACTGTTTGACTAGAGTGATTGCAAACCGTAGGGCTTTTGCTACAAGCCACCAAGACCTTTCTTAAGTACAGTCAATGCTGTGTCTGTATTCTAAGCGCAAACACGATTTCACTGGGCTTTGCACTGCGACACCATTGAAAACTGTACTTTGCTTCTTACTGGAGGAGGGAAGTTTAAATATCTTGGGGTCCATCTACTTTCACATTGCAGTTTTTACAGTGCTGATTTTAATGTATAGTACCGTAACATCCCAACTGAGCCTTACTTTACCAAGTTCCTTACCTCTGCAGAGTCATACTCAATTTATTGGCAGTGTGGTAAAGTTGTACTATTGTGCTTCTAAACTGGTGATCATAAACTCAACATGATTCAATTCTATGACTCGCTTTCCTTAAGCCTGACCTCTTCAGTACATGTCAAGCGATGGTGGTATAGTGGTAAGCATAGCTGCCTTCCAAGCAGTTGACCCGGGTTCGATTCCCGGCCATCGCATAAAGGCTTTTTGAATCCTCCAGTTGACCACGTGCGACAGCTCCTCACTGTGTCTGTGTTTCATGACAACACAACCACCCCTTCTACATACTGTTTGACTAGAGGGATTGCAAACCGTAGGGCTTTTGCTACAAGCCAC
The DNA here is from genome assembly GCF_958295425.1 of Solea solea. NCBI lineage: Eukaryota > Metazoa > Chordata > Actinopteri > Pleuronectiformes > Soleidae > Solea > Solea solea. Next base: position 20,602,937 of record NC_081136.1, read on the forward strand.
CAAGACCTTTCTTAAGTACAGTCAATGCTGTGTCTGTATTCTAAGCGCAAACACGATTTCACTGGGCTTTGCACTGCGACACCATTGAAAACTGTACTTTGCTTGTTACTGGAGGAGGGAAGTTTAAATATCTTGGGGTCCATCTACTTTCACATTGCAGTTTTTACAGTGCTGATTTTAATGTATAGAACCGTAACATCCCAACTGAGCCTTACTTTACCAAGTTCCTTACCTCTGCAGAGTCATACTCAATTTATTGGCAGTGTGGCAAAGTTGTACTATTGTGCTTCTAAACTGGTGATCATAAACTCAACATGATTCAATTCTATGACTCGCTTTCCTAAAGCCTGACCTCTGCAGTACATGTCAAGCGATGGTGCTTTAGTGGTAAGCATAGCTGCCTTCCAAGCAGTTGACCGGGGTTCGATTCCCGGCCGTCGCATAGAGTCTGTTTGAATCCTCCAGTTGACCCCCAGTTGACCATGTGCGACAGCCCCTCACTGTGTCTGTGTTTCATGACAACACAACCACCCCTTCTACATACTGTTTGACTAGAGTGATTGCAAACCATGGGGCTTTTGCTACAAGCCACCAAGACCTTTCTTAAGTACAGTCAATGCTGTGTCTGTATTCTAAGCGCAAACACGATTTCACTGGGCTTTGCACTGCGACACCATTGAAAACTGTACTTTGCTTCTTACTGGAGGAGGGAAGTTTAAATATCTTGGGGTCCATCTACTTTCACATTGCAGTTTTTACAGTGCTGATTTTAAAGTATAGTACCGTAACATCCCAACTGAGCCTTACTTTACCAAGTTCCTTACCTCTGCAGAGTCATACTCAATTTATTGGCAGTGTGGTAAAGTTGTACTATTGTGCTTCTAAACTGGTGATCATAAACTCAACATGATTCAATTCTATGACTCGCTTTCCTTAAGCCTGACCTCTTCAGTACATGTCAAGCGATGGTGGTATAGTTGTAAGCATAGCTGCCTTCCAAGCAGTTGACCTGGGTTCGATTCCCGGCCGTCGCATGGAGGCTGTTTGAATCCTCCAGTTGACCTCCAGTTGACCACGTGCGACAGCTCCTCACTGTGTGTGTGTTCCATGAGAACACAACCACCCCTTCTACATACTGTTTGACTAGAGTGATTGCAAACCGTAGGGCTTTTGCTACAAGCCACCAAGACCTTTCTTAAGTACAGTCAATGCTGTGTCTGTATTCTAAGCGCAAACACGATTTCACTGGGCTTTGCACTGCGACACCATTGAAAACTGTACTTTGCTTCTTACTGGAGGAGGGAAGTTTAAATATCTTGGGGTCCATCTACTTTCACATTGCAGTTTTTACAGTGCTGATTTTAATGTATAGTACCGTAACATCCCAACTGAGCCTTACTTTACCAAGTTCCTTACCTCTGTAGAGTCATACTCAATTTATTGGCAGTGTGGTAAAGTTGTACTATTGTGCTTCTAAACTGGTGATCATAAACTCAACATGATTCAATTCTATGACTCGCTTTCCTTAAGCCTGACCTCTTCAGTACATGTCAAGCGATGGTGGTATAGTGGTAAGCATAGCTGCCTTCCAAGCAGTTGACCCGGGTTCGATTCCCGGCCATCGCATAAAGGCTGTTTGAATCCTCCAGTTGACCACGTGCGACAGCTCCTCACTATGTCTGTGTTTCATGACAACACAACCACCCCTTCTACATACTGTTTGACTAGAGGGATTGCAAACCGTAGGGCTTTTGCTACAAGCCACCAAGACCTTTCTTAAGTACAGTCAATGCTGTGTCTGTATTCTAAGCGCAAACACGATTTCACTGGGCTTTGCACTGCGACACCATTGAAAACTGTACTTTGCTTGTTACTGGAGGAGGGAAGTTTAAATATCTTGGGGTCCATCTACTTTCACATTGCAGTTTTTACAGTGCTGATTTTAATGTATAGTACCGTAACATCCCAACTGAGCCTTACTTTACCAAGTTCCTTACCTCTGCAGAGTCATACTCAATTTATTGGCAGTGTGGCAAAGTTGTACTATTGTGCTTCTAAACTGGTGATCATAAACTCAACATGATTCAATTCTATGACTCGCTTTCCTAAAGCCTGACCTCTGCAGTACATGTCAAGCGATGGTGGTATAGTGGTAAGCATAGCTGCCTTCCAAGCAGTTGACCGGGGTTCGATTCCCGGCCGTCGCATAGAGTCTGTTTGAATCCTCCAGTTGACCCCCAGTTGACCATGTGCGACAGCCCCTCACTGTGTCTGTGTTTCATGACAACACAACCACCCCTTCTACATACTGTTTGACTAGAGTGATTGCAAACCATGGGGCTTTTGCTACAAGCCACCAAGACCTTTCTTAAGTACAGTCAATGCTTTGTCTGTATTCTAAGCGCAAACACGATTTCACTGGGCTTTGCACTGCGACACCATTGAAAACTGTACTTTGCTTCTTACTGGAGGAGGGAAGTTTAAATATCTTGGGGTCCATCTACTTTCACATTGCAGTTTTTACAGTGCTGATTTTAAAGTATAGTACCGTAACATCCCAACTGAGCCTTACTTTACCAAGTTCCTTACCTCTGCAGAGTCATACTCAATTTATTGGCAGTGTGGTAAAGTTGTACTATTGTGCTTCTAAACTGGTGATCATAAACTCAACATGATTCAATTCTATGACTCGCTTTCCTTAAGCCTGACCTCTTCAGTACATGTCAAGCGATGGTGGTATAGTTGTAAGCATAGCTGCCTTCCAAGCAGTTGACCCGGGTTCGATTCCCGGCCGTCGCATGGAGGCTGTTTGAATCCTCCAGTTGACCTCCAGTTGACCACGTGCGACAGCTCCTCACTATGTGTGTGTTCCATGACAACACAACCACCCCTTCTACATACTGTTTGACTAGAGTGATTGCAAACCGTAGGGCTTTTGCTACAAGCCACCAAGACCTTTCTTAAGTACAGTCAATGCTGTGTCTGTATTCTAAGCGCAAACACGATTTCACTGGGCTTTGCACTGCGACACCATTGAAAACTGTACTTTGCTTCTTACTGGAGGAGGGAAGTTTAAATATCTTGGGGTCCATCTACTTTCACATTGCAGTTTTTACAGTGCTGATTTTAATGTATAGTACCGTAACATCCCAACTGAACCTTACTTTACCAAGTTCCTTACCTCTGCAGAGTCATACTCAATTTATTGGCAGTGTGGCAAAGTTGTACTATTGTGCTTCTAAACTGGTGATCATAAACTCAACATGATTCAATTCTATGACTCGCTTTCCTAAAGCCTGACCTCTGCAGTACATGTCAAGCGATGGTGGTATAGTGGTAAGCATAGCTGCCTTCCAAGCAGTTGACCCGGGTTCGATTCCCGGCCATCGCATAGAGGCTGTTTGAATCCTCCAGTTGACCACGTGCGACAGGTCCTCACTGTGTCTGTGTTTCATGACAACACAACCACCCCTTCTAGATACTGTTTGACTAGAGTGATTGCAAACCGTAGGGCTTTTGCTACAAGCCACCAATACCTTTCTTAAGTACAGTCAATGCTGTGTCTGTATTCTAAGCGCAAACACGATTTCACTGGGCTTTGCACTGCGACACCATTGAAAACTGTACTTTGCTTCTTACTGGAGGAGGGAAGTTTAAATATCTTGGGGTCCATCTACTTTCACATTGCAGTTTTTACAGTGCTGATTTTAATGTATAGTACCGTAACATCCCAACTGAACCTTACTTTACCAAGTTCCTTACCTCTGCAGAGTCATACTCAATTTATTGGCAGTGTGGCAAAGTTGTACTATTGTGCTTCTAAACTGGTGATCATAAACTCAACATGATTCAATTCTATGACTCGCTTTCCTAAAGCCTGACCTCTGCAGTACATGTCAAGCGATGGTGGTATAGTGGTAAGCATAGCTGCCTTCCAAGCAGTTGACCCGGGTTCGATTCCCGGCCATCGCATAGAGGCTGTTTGAATCCTCCAGTTGACCACGTGCGACAGCCCCTCACTGTGTCTGTGTTTCATGACAACACAACCACCCCTTCTACATACTGTTTGACTAGAGTGATTGCAAACCGTAGGGCTTTTGCTACAAGCCACCAAGACCTTTCTTAAGTACAGTCAATGCTGTGTCTGTATTCTAAGCGCAAACACGATTTCACTGGGCTTTGCACTGCGACACCATTGAAAACTGTACTTTGCTTCTTACTGGAGGAGGGAAGTTTAAATATCTTGGGGTCCATCTACTTTCACATTGCAGTTTTTACAGTGCTGATTTTAATGTATAGTACCGTAACATCCCAACTGAGCCTTACTTTACCAAGTTCCTTACCTCTGCAGAGTCATACTCAATTTATTGGCAGTGTGGCAAAGTTGTACTATTGTGCTTCTAAACTGGTGATCATAAACTCAACATGATTCAATTCTATGACTCGCTTTCCTAAAGCCTGACTTCTGCAGTACATGTCAAGCGATGGTGGTATAGTGGTAAGCATAGCTGCCTTCCAAGCAGTTGACCCGGGTTCGATTCCCGGCCATCGCATAGAGGCTGTTTGAATCTTCCAGTTGACCATGTGCGACAGGTCCTCACTCTGTCTGTGTTTCATGACAACACAACCACCCCTTCTACATACTGTTTGACTAGAGTGATTGCAAACCGTAGGGCTTTTGCTACAAGCCACCAAGACCTTTCTTAAGTACAGTCAATGCTGTGTCTGTATTCTAAGCGCAAACACGATTTCACTGGGCTTTGCACTGCGACACCATTGAAAACTGTACTTTGCTTCTTACTGGAGGAGGGAAGTTTAAATATCTTGGGGTCCATCTACTTTCACATTGCAGTTTTTACAGTGCTGATTTTAATGTATAGTACCGTAACATCCCAACTGAGCCTTACTTTACCAAGTTCCTTACCTCTGCAGAGTCATACTCAATTTATTGGCAGTGTGGCAAAGTTGTACTATTGTGCTTCTAAACTGGTGATCATAAACTCAACATGATTCAATTCTATGACTCGCTTTCCTAAAGCCTGACCTCTGCAGTACATGTCAAGCGATGGTGGTATAGTGGTAAGCATAGCTGCCTTCCAAGCAGTTGACCCGGGTTCGATTCCCGGCCATCGCATAGAGGCTGTTTGAATCTTCCAGTTGACCATGTGCGACAGGTCCTCACTGTGTCTGTGTTTCATGACAACACAACCACCCCTTCTACATACTGTTTGACTAGAGTGATTGCAAACCGTAGGGCTTTTGCTACAAGCCACCAAGACCTTTCTTAAGTACAGTCAATGCTGTGTCTGTATTCTAAGCGCAAACACGATTTCACTGGGCTTTGCACTGCGACACCATTGAAAACTGTACTTTGCTTCTTACTGGAGGAGGGAAGTTTAAATATCTTGGGGTCCATCTACTTTCACATTGCAGTTTTTACAGTGCTGATTTTAATGTATAGTACCGTAACATCCCAACTGAGCCTTACTTTACCAAGTTCCTTACCTCTGCAGAGTCATACTCAATTTATTGGCAGTGTGGCAAAGTTGTACTATTGTGCTTCTAAACTGGTGATCATAAACTCAACATGATTCAATTCTATGACTCGCTTTCCTAAAGCCTGACTTCTGCAGTACATGTCAAGCGATGGTGGTATAGTGGTAAGCATAGCTGCCTTCCAAGCAGTTGACCCGGGTTCGATTCCCGGCCATCGCATAGAGGCTGATTGAATCCTCCAGTTGACCACGTGCGACAGCCCCTCACTGTGTCTGTGTTTCATGACAACACAACCACCCCTTCTACATACTGTTTGACTAGAGTGATTGCAAACCGTAGGGCTTTTGCTACAAGCCACCAAGACCTTTCTTAAGTACAGTCAATGCTGTGTCTGTATTCTAAGCGCAAACACGATTTCACTGGGCTTTGCACTGCGACACCATTGAAAACTGTACTTTGCTTCTTACTGGAGGAGGGAAGTTTAAATATCTTGGGGTCCATCTACTTTCACATTGCAGTTTTTACAGTGCTGATTTTAATGTATAGTACCGTAACATCCCAACTGAGCCTTACTTTACCAAGTTCCTTACCTCTGCAGAGTCATACTCAATTTATTGGCAGTGTGGCAAAGTTGTACTATTGTGCTTCTAAACTGGTGATCATAAACTCAACATGATTCAATTCTATGACTCGCTTTCCTAAAGCCTGACCTCTGCAGTACATGTCAAGCGATGGTGGTATAGTGGTAAGCATAGCTGCCTTCCAAGCAGTTGACCCGGGTTCGATTCCCGGCCGTCGCATAGAGGCTGTTTGAATCCTCCAGTTGACCACGTGCGACAGGTCCTCACTGTGTCTGTGTTTCATGACAACACAACCACCCCTTCTACATACTGTTTGACTAGAGTGATTGCAAACCGTAGGGCTTTTGCTACAAGCCACCAAGACCTTTCTTAAGTACAGTCAATGCTGTGTCTGTATTCTAAGCGCAAACACGATTTCACTGGGCTTTGCACTGCGACACCATTGAAAACTGTACTTTGCTTCTTACTGGAGGAGGGAAGTTTAAATATCTTGGGGTCCATCTACTTTCACATTGCAGTTTTTACAGTGCTGATTTTAATGTATAGTACCGTAACATCCCAACTGAGCCTTACTTTACCAAGTTCCTTACCTCTGCAGAGTCATACTCAATTTATTGGCAGTGTGGCAAAGTTGTACTATTGTGCTTCTAAACTGGTGATCATAAACTCAACATGATTCAATTCTATGACTCGCTTTCCTAAAGCCTGACCTCTGCAGTACATGTCAAGCGATGGTGGTATAGTGGTAAGCATAGCTGCCTTCCAAGCAGTTGACCCGGGTTCGATTCCCGGCCATCGCATAGAGGCTGTTTGAATCTTCCAGTTGACCATGTGCGACAGGTCCTCACTGTGTCTGTGTTTCATGACAACACAACCACCCCTTCTACATACTGTTTGACTAGAGTGATTGCAAACCGTAGGGCTTTTGCTACAAGCCACCAAGACCTTTCTTAAGTACAGTCAATGCTGTGTCTGTTTTCTAAGCGCAAACACGATTTCACTGGGCTTTGCACTGCGACACCATTGAAAACTGTACTTTGCTTCTTACTGGAGGAGGGAAGTTTAAATATCTTGGGGTCCATCTACTTTCACATTGCAGTTTTTACAGTGCTGATTTTAATGTATAGTACCGTAACATCCCAACTGAGCCTTACTTTACCAAGTTCCTTACCTCTGCAGAGTCATACTCAATTTATTGGCAGTGTGGCAAAGTTGTACTATTGTGCTTCTAAACTGGTGATCATAAACTCAACATGATTCAATTCTATGACTCGCTTTCCTAAAGCCTGACCTCTGCAGTACATGTCAAGCGATGGTGGTATAGTGGTAAGCATAGCTGCCTTCCAAGCAGTTGACCCGGGTTCGATTCCCGGCCATCGCATAGAGGCTGTTTGAATCTTCCAGTTGACCATGTGCGACAGGTCCTCACTGTGTCTGTGTTTCATGACAACACAACCACCCCTTCTACATACTGTTTGACTAGAGTGATTGCAAACCGTAGGGCTTTTGCTACAAGCCACCAATACCTTTCTTAAGTACAGTCAATGCTGTGTCTGTATTCTAAGCGCAAACACGATTTCACTGGGCTTTGCACTGCGACACCATTGAAAACTGTACTTTGCTTCTTACTGGAGGAGGGAAGTTTAAATATCTTGGGGTCCATCTACTTTCACATTGCAGTTTTTACAGTGCTGATTTTAATGTATAGTACCGTAACATCCCAACTGAACCTTACTTTACCAAGTTCCTTACCTCTGCAGAGTCATACTCAATTTATTGGCAGTGTGGCAAAGTTGTACTATTGTGCTTCTAAACTGGTGATCATAAACTCAACATGATTCAATTCTATGACTCGCTTTCCTAAAGCCTGACCTCTGCAGTACATGTCAAGCGATGGTGGTATAGTGGTAAGCATAGCTGCCTTCCAAGCAGTTGACCCGGGTTCGATTCCCGGCCATCGCATAGAGGCTGTTTGAATCCTCCAGTTGACCACGTGCGACAGCCCCTCACTGTGTCTGTGTTTCATGACAACACAACCACCCCTTCTACATACTGTTTGACTAGAGTGATTGCAAACCGTAAGGCTTTTGCTACAAGCCACCAAGACCTTTCTTAAGTACAGTCAATGCTGTGTCTGTATTCTAAGCGCAAACACGATTTCACTGGGCTTTGCACTGCGACACCATTGAAAACTGTATTTTGCTTCTTACTGGAGGAGGGAAGTTTAAATATCTTGGGGTCCATCTACTTTCACATTGCAGTTTTTACAGTGCTGATTTTAAAGTATAGTACCGTAACATCCCAACTGAGCCTTACTTTACCAAGTTCCTTACCTCTGCAGAGTCATACTCAATTTATTGGCAGTGTGGTAAAGTTGTACTATTGTGCTTCTAAACTGGTGATCATAAACTCAACATGATTCAATTCTATGACTCGCTTTCCTTAAGCCTGACCTCTTCAGTACATGTCAAGCGATGGTGGTATAGTTGTAAGCATAGCTGCCTTCCAAGCAGTTGACCCGGGTTCGATTCCCGGCCGTCGCATGGAGGCTGTTTGAATCCTCCAGTTGACCTCCAGTTGACCACGTGCGACAGCTCCTCACTATGTGTGTGTTCCATGACAACACAACCACCCCTTCTACATACTGTTTGACTAGAGTGATTGCAAACCGTAGGGCTTTTGCTACAAGCCACCAAGACCTTTCTTAAGTACAGTCAATGCTGTGTCTGTATTCTAAGCGCAAACACGATTTCACTGGGCTTTGCACTGCGACACCATTGAAAACTGTACTTTGCTTCTTACTGGAGGAGGGAAGTTTAAATATCTTGGGGTCCATCTACTTTCACATTGCAGTTTTTACAGTGCTGATTTTAATGTATAGTACCGTAACATCCCAACTGAACCTTACTTTACCAAGTTCCTTACCTCTGCAGAGTCATACTCAATTTATTGGCAGTGTGGCAAAGTTGTACTATTGTGCTTCTAAACTGGTGATCATAAACTCAACATGATTCAATTCTATGACTCGCTTTCCTAAAGCCTGACCTCTGCAGTACATGTCAAGCGATGGTGGTATAGTGGTAAGCATAGCTGCCTTCCAAGCAGTTGACCCGGGTTCGATTCCCGGCCATCGCATAGAGGCTGTTTGAATCCTCCAGTTGACCACGTGCGACAGGTCCTCACTGTGTCTGTGTTTCATGACAACACAACCACCCCTTCTAGATACTGTTTGACTAGAGTGATTGCAAACCGTAGGGCTTTTGCTACAAGCCACCAATACCTTTCTTAAGTACAGTCAATGCTGTGTCTGTATTCTAAGCGCAAACACGATTTCACTGGGCTTTGCACTGCGACACCATTGAAAACTGTACTTTGCTTCTTACTGGAGGAGGGAAGTTTAAATATCTTGGGGTCCATCTACTTTCACATTGCAGTTTTTACAGTGCTGATTTTAATGTATAGTACCGTAACATCCCAACTGAACCTTACTTTACCAAGTTCCTTACCTCTGCAGAGTCATACTCAATTTATTGGCAGTGTGGCAAAGTTGTACTATTGTGCTTCTAAACTGGTGATCATAAACTCAAGATGATTCAATTCTATGACTCGCTTTCCTAAAGCCTGACCTCTGCAGTACATGTCAAGCGATGGTGGTATAGTGGTAAGCATAGCTGCCTTCCAAGCAGTTGACCCGGGTTCGATTCCCGGCCATCGCATAGAGGCTGTTTGAATCCTCCAGTTGACCACGTGCGACAGCCCCTCACTGTGTCTGTGTTTCATGACAACACAACCACCCCTTCTACATACTGTTTGACTAGAGTGATTGCAAACCGTAAGGCTTTTGCTACAAGCCACCAAGACCTTTCTTAAGTACAGTCAATGCTGTGTCTGTATTCTAAGCGCAAACACGATTTCACTGGGCTTTGCACTGCGACACCATTGAAAACTGTACTTTGCTTCTTACTGGAGGAGGGAAGTTTAAATATCTTGGGGTCCATCTACTTTCACATTGCAGTTTTTACAGTGCTGATTTTAATGTATAGTACCGTAACATCCCAACTGAACCTTACTTTACCAAGTTCCTTACCTCTGCAGAGTCATACTCAATTTATTGGCAGTGTGGCAAAGTTGTACTATTGTGCTTCTAAACTGGTGATCATAAACTCAACATGATTCAATTCTATGACTCGCTTTCCTAAAGCCTGACCTCTGCAGTACATGTCAAGCGATGGTGGTATAGTGGTAAGCATAGCTGCTTTCCAAGCAGTTGACCCGGGTTCGGTTCCCGGCCATCGCATAGAGGCTGTTTGAATCCTCCAGTTGACCACGTGCGACAGGTCCTCACTGTGTCTGTGTTTCATGACAACACAACCACCCCTTCTAGATACTGTTTGACTAGAGTGATTGCAAACCGTAGGGCTTTTGCTACAAGCCACCAAGACCTTTCTTAAGTACAGTCAATGCTGTGTCTGTATTCTAAGCGCAAACACGATTTCACTGGGCTTTGCACTGCGACACCATTGAAAACTGTACTTTGCTTCTTACTGGAGGAGGGAAGTTTAAATATCTTGGGGTCCATCTACTTTCACATTGCAGTTTTTACAGTGCTGATTTTAATGTATAGTACCGTAACATCCCAATTGAGCCTTACTTTACCAAGTTCCTTACCTCTGCAGAGTCATACTCAATTTATTGGCAGTGTGGCAAAGTTGTACTATTGTGCTTCTAAACTGGTGATCATAAACTCAACATGATTCAATTCTATGACTCGCTTTCCTAAAGCCTGACCTCTGCAGTACATGTCAAGCGATGGTGGTATAGTGGTAAGCATAGCTGCCTTCCAAGCAGTTGACCCGGGTTCGATTCCCGGCCGTCGCATAGAGGCTGTTTGAATCCTCCAGTTGACCACGTGCGACAGGTCCTCACTGTGTCTGTGTTTCATGACAACACAACCACCCCTTCTACATACTGTTTGACTAGAGTGATTGCAAACCGTAGGGCTTTTGCTACAAGCCACCAAGACCTTTCTTAAGTACAGTCAATGCTGTGTCTGTATTCTAAGCGCAAACACGATTTCACTGGGCTTTGCACTGCGACACCATTGAAAACTGTACTTTGCTTCTTACTGGAGGAGGGAAGTTTAAATATCTTGGGGTCCATCTACTTTCACATTGCAGTTTTTACAGTGCTGATTTTAATGTATAGTACCGTAACATCCCAACTGAGCCTTACTTTACCAAGTTCCTTACCTCTGCAGAGTCATACTCAATTTATTGGCAGTGTGGCAAAGTTGTACTATTGTGCTTCTAAACTGGTGATCATAAACTCAACATGATTCAATTCTATGACTCGCTTTCCTAAAGCCTGACCTCTGCAGTACATGTCAAGCGATGGTGGTATAGTGGTAAGCATAGCTGCCTTCCAAGCAGTTGACCCGGGTTCGATTCCCGGCCATCGCATAGAGGCTGTTTGAATCTTCCAGTTGACCATGTGCGACAGGTCCTCACTGTGTCTGTGTTTCATGACAACACAACCACCCCTTCTACATACTGTTTGACTAGAGTGATTGCAAACCGTAGGGCTTTTGCTACAAGCCACCAAGACCTTTCTTAAGTACAGTCAATGCTGTGTCTGTTTTCTAAGCGCAAACACGATTTCACTGGGCTTTGCACTGCGACACCATTGAAAACTGTACTTTGCTTCTTACTGGAGGAGGGAAGTTTAAATATCTTGGGGTCCATCTACTTTCACATTGCAGTTTTTACAGTGCTGATTTTAATGTATAGTACCGTAACATCCCAACTGAGCCTTACTTTACCAAGTTCCTTACCTCTGCAGAGTCATACTCAATTTATTGGCAGTGTGGCAAAGTTGTACTATTGTGCTTCTAAACTGGTGATCATAAACTCAACATGATTCAATTCTATGACTCGCTTTCCTAAAGCCTGACCTCTGCAGTACATGTCAAGCGATGGTGGTATAGTGGTAAGCATAGCTGCCTTCCAAGCAGTTGACCCGGGTTCGATTCCCGGCCATCGCATAGAGGCTGTTTGAATCTTCCAGTTGACCATGTGCGACAGGTCCTCACTGTGTCTGTGTTTCATGACAACACAACCACCCCTTCTACATACTGTTTGACTAGAGTGATTGCAAACCGTAGGGCTTTTGCTACAAGCCACCAAGACCTTTCTTAAGTACAGTCAATGCTGTGTCTGTTTTCTAAGCGCAAACACGATTTCACTGGGCTTTGCACTGCGACACCATTGAAAACTGTACTTTGCTTCTTACTGGAGGAGGGAAGTTTAAATATCTTGGGGTCCATCTACTTTCACATTGCAGTTTTTACAGTGCTGATTTTAATGTATAGTACCGTAACATCCCAACTGAGCCTTACTTTACCAAGTTCCTTACCTCTGCAGAGTCATACTCAATTTATTGGCAGTGTGGCAAAGTTGTACTATTGTGCTTCTAAACTGGTGATCATAAACTCAACATGATTCAATTCTATGACTCGCTTTCCTAAAGCCTGACCTCTGCAGTACATGTCAAGCGATGGTGGTATAGTGGTAAGCATAGCTGCCTTCCAAGCAGTTGACCCGGGTTCGATTCCCGGCCGTCGCATAGAGGCTGTTTGAATCCTCCAGTTGACCACGTGCGACAGGTCCTCACTGTGTCTGTGTTTCATGACAACACAACCACCCCTTCTACATACTGTTTGACTAGAGTGATTGCAAACCGTAGGGCTTTTGCTACAAGCCACCAAGACCTTTCTTAAGTACAGTCAATGCTGTGTCTGTATTCTAAGCGCAAACACGATTTCACTGGGCTTTGCACTGCGACACCATTGAAAACTGTACTTTGCTTCTTACTGGAGGAGGGAAGTTTAAATATCTTGGGGTCCATCTACTTTCACATTGCAGTTTTTACAGTGCTGATTTTAATGTATAGTACCGTAACATCCCAACTGAGCCTTACTTTACCAAGTTCCTTACCTCTGCAGAGTCATACTCAATTTATTGGCAGTGTGGCAAAGTTGTACTATTGTGCTTCTAAACTGGTGATCATAAACTCAACATGATTCAATTCTATGACTCGCTTTCCTAAAGCCTGACCTCTGCAGTACATGTCAAGCGATGGTGGTATAGTGGTAAGCATAGCTGCCTTCCAAGCAGTTGACCCGGGTTCGATTCCCGGCCATCGCATAGAGGCTGTTTGAATCTTCCAGTTGACCATGTGCGACAGGTCCTCACTGTGTCTGTGTTTCATGACAACACAACCACCCCTTCTACATACTGTTTGACTAGAGTGATTGCAAACCGTAGGGCTTTTGCTACAAGCCACCAAGACCTTTCTTAAGTACAGTCAATGCTGTGTCTGTTTTCTAAGCGCAAACACGATTTCACTGGGCTTTGCACTGCGACACCATTGAAAACTGTACTTTGCTTCTTACTGGAGGAGGGAAGTTTAAATATCTTGGGGTCCATCTACTTTCACATTGCAGTTTTTACAGTGCTGATTTTAATGTATAGTACCGTAACATCCCAACTGAGCCTTACTTTACCAAGTTCCTTACCTCTGCAGAGTCATACTCAATTTATTGGCAGTGTGGCAAAGTTGTACTATTGTGCTTCTAAACTGGTGATCATAAACTCAACATGATTCAATTCTATGACTCGCTTTCCTAAAGCCTGACCTCTGCAGTACATGTCAAGCGATGGTGGTATAGTGGTAAGCATAGCTGCCTTCCAAGCAGTTGACCCGGGTTCGATTCCCGGCCATCGCATAGAGGCTGTTTGAATCTTCCAGTTGACCATGTGCGACAGGTCCTCACTGTGTCTGTGTTTCATGACAACACAACCACCCCTTCTACATACTGTTTGACTAGAGTGATTGCAAACCGTAGGGCTTTTGCTACAAGCCACCAAGACCTTTCTTAAGTACAGTCAATGCTGTGTCTGTTTTCTAAGCGCAAACACGATTTCACTGGGCTTTGCACTGCGACACCATTGAAAACTGTACTTTGCTTCTTACTGGAGGAGGGAAGTTTAAATATCTTGGGGTCCATCTACTTTCACATTGCAGTTTTTACAGTGCTGATTTTAATGTATAGTACCGTAACATCCCAACTGAGCCTTACTTTACCAAGTTCCTTACCTCTGCAGAGTCATACTCAATTTATTGGCAGTGTGGCAAAGTTGTACTATTGTGCTTCTAAACTGGTGATCATAAACTCAACATGATTCAATTCTATGACTCGCTTTCCTAAAGCCTGACCTCTGCAGTACATGTCAAGCGATGGTGGTATAGTGGTAAGCATAGCTGCCTTCCAAGCAGTTGACCCGGGTTCGATTCCCGGCCATCGCATAGAGGCTGTTTGAATCCTCCAGTTGACCACGTGCGACAGCCCCTCACTGTGTCTGTGTTTCATGACAACACAACCACCCCTTCTACATACTGTTTGACTAGAGTGATTGCAAACCGTAGGGCTTTTGCTACAAGCCACCAAGACCTTTCTTAAGTACAGTCAATGCTGTGTCTGTATTCTAAGCGCAAACACGATTTCACTGGGCTTTGCACTGCGACACCATTGAAAACTGTACTTTGCTTCTTACTGGAGGAGGGAAGTTTAAATATCTTGGGGTCCATCTACTTTCACATTGCAGTTTTTACAGTGCTGATTTTAATGTATAGTACCGTAACATCCCAACTGAGCCTTACTTTACCAAGTTCCTTACCTCTGCAGAGTCATACTCAATTTATTGGCAGTGTGGCAAAGTTGTACTATTGTGCTTCTAAACTGGTGATCATAAACTCAACATGATTCAATTCTATGACTCGCTTTCCTAAAGCCTGACTTCTGCAGTACATGTCAAGCGATGGTGGTATAGTGGTAAGCATAGCTGCCTTCCAAGCAGTTGACCCGGGTTCGATTCCCGGCCATCGCATAGAGGCTGATTGAATCCTCCAGTTGACCACGTGCGACAGCCCCTCACTGTGTCTGTGTTTCATGACAACACAACCACCCCTTCTACATACTGTTTGACTAGAGTGATTGCAAACCGTAGGGCTTTTGCTACAAGCCACCAAGACCTTTCTTAAGTACAGTCAATGCTGTGTCTGTATTCTAAGCGCAAACACGATTTCACTGGGCTTTGCACTGCGACACCATTGAAAACTGTACTTTGCTTCTTACTGGAGGAGGGAAGTTTAAATATCTTGGGGTCCATCTACTTTCACATTGCAGTTTTTACAGTGCTGATTTTAATGTATAGTACCGTAACATCCCAACTGAGCCTTACTTTACCAAGTTCCTTACCTCTGCAGAGTCATACTCAATTTATTGGCAGTGTGGCAAAGTTGTACTATTGTGCTTCTAAACTGGTGATCATAAACTCAACATGATTCAATTCTATGACTCGCTTTCCTAAAGCCTGACCTCTGCAGTACATGTCAAGCGATGGTGGTATAGTGGTAAGCATAGCTGCCTTCCAAGCAGTTGACCCGGGTTCGATTCCCGGCCGTCGCATAGAGGCTGTTTGAATCCTCCAGTTGACCACGTGCGACAGGTCCTCACTGTGTCTGTGTTTCATGACAACACAACCACCCCTTCTACATACTGTTTGACTAGAGTGATTGCAAACCGTAGGGCTTTTGCTACAAGCCACCAAGACCTTTCTTAAGTACAGTCAATGCTGTGTCTGTATTCTAAGCGCAAACACGATTTCACTGGGCTTTGCACTGCGACACCATTGAAAACTGTACTTTGCTTCTTACTGGAGGAGGGAAGTTTAAATATCTTGGGGTCCATCTACTTTCACATTGCAGTTTTTACAGTGCTGATTTTAATGTATAGTACCGTAACATCCCAACTGAGCCTTACTTTACCAAGTTCCTTACCTCTGCAGAGTCATACTCAATTTATTGGCAGTGTGGCAAAGTTGTACTATTGTGCTTCTAAACTGGTGATCATAAACTCAACATGATTCAATTCTATGACTCGCTTTCCTAAAGCCTGACCTCTGCAGTACATGTCAAGCGATGGTGGTATAGTGGTAAGCATAGCTGCCTTCCAAGCAGTTGACCCGGGTTCGATTCCCGGCCATCGCATAGAGGCTGTTTGAATCTTCCAGTTGACCATGTGCGACAGGTCCTCACTGTGTCTGTGTTTCATGACAACACAACCACCCCTTCTACATACTGTTTGACTAGAGTGATTGCAAACCGTAGGGCTTTTGCTACAAGCCACCAAGACCTTTCTTAAGTACAGTCAATGCTGTGTCTGTTTTCTAAGCGCAAACACGATTTCACTGGGCTTTGCACTGCGACACCATTGAAAACTGTACTTTGCTTCTTACTGGAGGAGGGAAGTTTAAATATCTTGGGGTCCATCTACTTTCACATTGCAGTTTTTACAGTGCTGATTTTAATGTATAGTACCGTAACATCCCAACTGAGCCTTACTTTACCAAGTTCCTTACCTCTGCAGAGTCATACTCAATTTATTGGCAGTGTGGCAAAGTTGTACTATTGTGCTTCTAAACTGGTGATCATAAACTCAACATGATTCAATTCTATGACTCGCTTTCCTAAAGCCTGACCTCTGCAGTACATGTCAAGCGATGGTGGTATAGTGGTAAGCATAGCTGCCTTCCAAGCAGTTGACCCGGGTTCGATTCCCGGCCATCGCATAGAGGCTGTTTGAATCTTCCAGTTGACCATGTGCGACAGGTCCTCACTGTGTCTGTGTTTCATGACAACACAACCACCCCTTCTACATACTGTTTGACTAGAGTGATTGCAAACCGTAGGGCTTTTGCTACAAGCCACCAAGACCTTTCTTAAGTACAGTCAATGCTGTGTCTGTTTTCTAAGCGCAAACACGATTTCACTGGGCTTTGCACTGCGACACCATTGAAAACTGTACTTTGCTTCTTACTGGAGGAGGGAAGTTTAAATATCTTGGGGTCCATCTACTTTCACATTGCAGTTTTTACAGTGCTGATTTTAATGTATAGTACCGTAACATCCCAACTGAGCCTTACTTTACCAAGTTCCTTACCTCTGCAGAGTCATACTCAATTTATTGGCAGTGTGGCAAAGTTGTACTATTGTGCTTCTAAACTGGTGATCATAAACTCAACATGATTCAATTCTATGACTCGCTTTCCTAAAGCCTGACCTCTGCAGTACATGTCAAGCGATGGTGGTATAGTGGTAAGCATAGCTGCCTTCCAAGCAGTTGACCCGGGTTCGATTCCCGGCCATCGCATAGAGGCTGTTTGAATCTTCCAGTTGACCATGTGCGACAGGTCCTCACTGTGTCTGTGTTTCATGACAACACAACCACCCCTTCTACATACTGTTTGACTAGAGTGATTGCAAACCGTAGGGCTTTTGCTACAAGCCACCAAGACCTTTCTTAAGTACAGTCAATGCTGTGTCTGTTTTCTAAGCGCAAACACGATTTCACTGGGCTTTGCACTGCGACACCATTGAAAACTGTACTTTGCTTCTTACTGGAGGAGGGAAGTTTAAATATCTTGGGGTCCATCTACTTTCACATTGCAGTTTTTACAGTGCTGATTTTAATGTATAGTACCGTAACATCCCAACTGAGCCTTACTTTACCAAGTTCCTTACCTCTGCAGAGTCATACTCAATTTATTGGCAGTGTGGCAAAGTTGTACTATTGTGCTTCTAAACTGGTGATCATAAACTCAACATGATTCAATTCTATGACTCGCTTTCCTAAAGCCTGACCTCTGCAGTACATGTCAAGCGATGGTGGTATAGTGGTAAGCATAGCTGCCTTCCAAGCAGTTGACCCGGGTTCGATTCCCGGCCATCGCATAGAGGCTGTTTGAATCCTCCAGTTGACCACGTGCGACAGCCCCTCACTGTGTCTGTGTTTCATGACAACACAACCACCCCTTCTACATACTGTTTGACTAGAGTGATTGCAAACCGTAGGGCTTTTGCTACAAGCCACCAAGACCTTTCTTAAGTACAGTCAATGCTGTGTCTGTATTCTAAGCGCAAACACGATTTCACTGGGCTTTGCACTGCGACACCATTGAAAACTGTACTTTGCTTCTTACTGGAGGAGGGAAGTTTAAATATCTTGGGGTCCATCTACTTTCACATTGCAGTTTTTACAGTGCTGATTTTAATGTATAGTACCGTAACATCCCAACTGAGCCTTACTTTACCAAGTTCCTTACCTCTGCAGAGTCATACTCAATTTATTGGCAGTGTGGCAAAGTTGTACTATTGTGCTTCTAAACTGGTGATCATAAACTCAACATGATTCAATTCTATGACTCGCTTTCCTAAAGCCTGACTTCTGCAGTACATGTCAAGCGATGGTGGTATAGTGGTAAGCATAGCTGCCTTCCAAGCAGTTGACCCGGGTTCGATTCCCGGCCATCGCATAGAGGCTGTTTGAATCCTCCAGTTGACACCGTGCGACAGCCCCTCACTGTGTCTGTGTTTCATGACAACACAACCACCCCTTCTACATACTGTTTGACTAGAGTGATTGCAAACCGTAGGGCTTTTGCTACAAGCCACCAAGACCTTTCTTAAGTACAGTCAATGCTGTGTCTGTATTCTAAGCGCAAACACGATTTCACTGGGCTTTGCACTGCGACACCATTGAAAACTGTACTTTGCTTCTTACTGGAGGAGGGAAGTTTAAATATCTTGGGGTCCATCTACTTTCACATTGCAGTTTTTACAGTGCTGATTTTAATGTATAGTACCGTAACATCCCAACTGAGCCTTACTTTACCAAGTTCCTTACCTCTGCAGAGTCATACTCAATTTATTGGCAGTGTGGCAAAGTTGTACTATTGTGCTTCTAAACTGGTGATCATAAACTCAACATGATTCAATTCTATGACTCGCTTTCCTAAAGCCTGACCTCTGCAGTACATGTCAAGCGATGGTGGTATAGTGGTAAGCATAGCTGCCTTCCAAGCAGTTGACCCGGGTTCGATTCCCGGCCATCGCATAGAGGCTGTTTGAATCTTCCAGTTGACCATGTGCGACAGGTCCTCACTGTGTCTGTGTTTCATGACAACACAACCACCCCTTCTACATACTGTTTGACTAGAGTGATTGCAAACCGTAGGGCTTTTGCTACAAGCCACCAAGACCTTTCTTAAGTACAGTCAATGCTGTGTCTGTTTTCTAAGCGCAAACACGATTTCACTGGGCTTTGCACTGCGACACCATTGAAAACTGTACTTTGCTTCTTACTGGAGGAGGGAAGTTTAAATATCTTGGGGTCCATCTACTTTCACATTGCAGTTTTTACAGTGCTGATTTTAATGTATAGTACCGTAACATCCCAACTGAGCCTTACTTTACCAAGTTCCTTACCTCTGCAGAGTCATACTCAATTTATTGGCAGTGTGGCAAAGTTGTACTATTGTGCTTCTAAACTGGTGATCATAAACTCAACATGATTCAATTCTATGACTCGCTTTCCTAAAGCCTGACCTCTGCAGTACATGTCAAGCGATGGTGGTATAGTGGTAAGCATAGCTGCCTTCCAAGCAGTTGACCCGGGTTCGATTCCCGGCCATCGCATAGAGGCTGTTTGAATCCTCCAGTTGACCACGTGCGACAGCCCCTCACTGTGTCTGTGTTTCATGACAACACAACCACCCCTTCTACATACTGTTTGACTAGAGTGATTGCAAACCGTAGGGCTTTTGCTACAAGCCACCAAGACCTTTCTTAAGTACAGTCAATGCTGTGTCTGTATTCTAAGCGCAAACACGATTTCACTGGGCTTTGCACTGCGACACCATTGAAAACTGTACTTTGCTTCTTACTGGAGGAGGGAAGTTTAAATATTTTGGGGTCCATCTACTTTCACATTGCAGTTTTTACAGTGCTGATTTTAATGTATAGTACCGTAACATCCCAACTGAGCCTTACTTTACCAAGTTCCTTACCTCTGCAGAGTCATACTCAATTTATTGGCAGTGTGGCAAAGTTGTACTATTGTGCTTCTAAACTGGTGATCATAAACTCAACATGATTCAATTCTATGACTCGCTTTCCTAAAGCCTGACTTCTGCAGTACATGTCAAGCGATGGTGGTATAGTGGTAAGCATAGCTGCCTTCCAAGCAGTTGACCCGGGTTCGATTCCCGGCCATCGCATAGAGGCTGATTGAATCCTCCAGTTGACCACGTGCGACAGCCCCTCACTGTGTCTGTGTTTCATGACAACACAACCACCCCTTCTACATACTGTTTGACTAGAGTGATTGCAAACCGTAGGGCTTTTGCTACAAGCCACCAAGACCTTTCTTAAGTACAGTCAATGCTGTGTCTGTATTCTAAGCGCAAACACGATTTCACTGGGCTTTGCACTGCGACACCATTGAAAACTGTACTTTGCTTCTTACTGGAGGAGGGAAGTTTAAATATCTTGGGGTCCATCTACTTTCACATTGCAGTTTTTACAGTGCTGATTTTAATGTATAGTACCGTAACATCCCAACTGAGCCTTACTTTACCAAGTTCCTTACCTCTGCAGAGTCATACTCAATTTATTGGCAGTGTGGCAAAGTTGTACTATTGTGCTTCTAAACTGGTGATCATAAACTCAACATGATTCAATTCTATGACTCGCTTTCCTAAAGCCTGACCTCTGCAGTACATGTCAAGCGATGGTGGTATAGTGGTAAGCATAGCTGCCTTCCAAGCAGTTGACCCGGGTTCGATTCCCGGCCATCGCATAGAGGCTGTTTGAATCCTCCAGTTGACCACGTGCGACAGCCCCTCACTGTGTCTGTGTTTCATGACAACACAACCACCCCTTCTACATACTGTTTGACTAGAGTGATTGCAAACCGTAGGGCTTTTGCTACAAGCCACCAAGACCTTTCTTAAGTACAGTCAATGCTGTGTCTGTATTCTAAGCGCAAACACGATTTCACTGGGCTTTGCACTGCGACACCATTGAAAACTGTACTTTGCTTCTTACTGGAGGAGGGAAGTTTAAATATCTTGGGGTCCATCTACTTTCACATTGCAGTTTTTACAGTGCTGATTTTAATGTATAGTACCGTAACATCCCAACTGAGCCTTACTTTACCAAGTTCCTTACCTCTGCAGAGTCATACTCAATTTATTGGCAGTGTGGCAAAGTTGTACTATTGTGCTTCTAAACTGGTGATCATAAACTCAACATGATTCAATTCTATGACTCGCTTTCCTAAAGCCTGACTTCTGCAGTACATGTCAAGCGATGGTGGTATAGTGGTAAGCATAGCTGCCTTCCAAGCAGTTGACCCGGGTTCGATTCCCGGCCATCGCATAGAGGCTGTTTGAATCCTCCAGTTGACACCGTGCGACAGCCCCTCACTGTGTCTGTGTTTCATGACAACACAACCACCCCTTCTACATACTGTTTGACTAGAGTGATTGCAAACCGTAGGGCTTTTGCTACAAGCCACCAAGACCTTTCTTAAGTACAGTCAATGCTGTGTCTGTATTCTAAGCGCAAACACGATTTCACTGGGCTTTGCACTGCGACACCATTGAAAACTGTACTTTGCTTCTTACTGGAGGAGGGAAGTTTAAATATCTTGGGGTCCATCTACTTTCACATTGCAGTTTTTACAGTGCTGATTTTAATGTATAGTACCGTAACATCCCAACTGAGCCTTACTTTACCAAGTTCCTTACCTCTGCAGAGTCATACTCAATTTATTGGCAGTGTGGCAAAGTTGTACTATTGTGCTTCTAAACTGGTGATCATAAACTCAACATGATTCAATTCTATGACTCGCTTTCCTAAAGCCTGACCTCTGCAGTACATGTAAAGCGATGGTGGTATAGTGGTAAGCATAGCTGCCTTCCAAGCAGTTGACCCGGGTTCGATTCCCGGCCGTCCCATAGAGGCTGTTTGAATCCTCCAGTTGACCACGTGCGACAGGTCCTCACTGTGTCTGTGTTTCATGACAACACAACCACCCCTTCTACATACTGTTTGACTAGAGTGATTGCAAACCGTAGGGCTTTTGCTACAAGCCACCAAGACCTTTCTTAAGTACAGTCAATGCTGTGTCTGTATTCTAAGCGCAAACACAATTTCACTGGGCTTTGCACTGCGACACCATTGAAATCTGTACTTTGCTTCTTACTGGAGGAGGGAAGTTTAAATATCTTGGGGTCCATCTACTTTCACATTGCAGTTTTTACAGTGCTGATTTTAATGTATAGTACCGTAACATCCCAACTGAGCCTTACTTTACCAAGTTCCTTACCTCTGCAGAGTCATACTCAATTTATTGGCAGTGTGGCAAAGTTGTACTATTGTGCTTCTAAACTGGTGATCATAAACTCAACATGATTCAATTCTATGACTCGCTTTCCTAAAGCCTGACTTCTGCAGTACATGTCAAGCGATGGTGGTATAGTGGTAAGCATAGCTGCCTTCCAAGCAGTTGACCCGGGTTCGATTCCCGGCCATCGCATAGAGGCTGTTTGCATCCTCCAGTTGACCACGTGCGACAGGTCCTCACTGTGTCTGTGTTTCATGACAACACAACCACCCCTTCTACATACTGTTTGACTAGAGTGATTGCAAACCGTAGGGCTTTTGCTACAAGCCACCAAGACCTTTCTTAAGTACAGTCAATGCTGTGTCTGTATTCTAAGCGCAAACACGATTTCACTGGGCTTTGCACTGCGACACCATTGAAAACTGTACTTTGCTTCTTACTGGAGGAGGGAAGTTTAAATATCTTGGGGTCCATCTACTTTCACATTGCAGTTTTTACAGTGCTGATTTTAATGTATAGTACCGTAACATCCCAACTGAGCCTTACTTTACCAAGTTCCTTACCTCTGCAGAGTCATACTCAATTTATTGGCAGTGTGGCAAAGTTGTACTATTGTGCTTCTAAACTGGTGATCATAAACTCAACATGATTCAATTCTATGACTCGCTTTCCTAAAGCCTGACCTCTGCAGTACATGTAAAGCGATGGTGGTATAGTGGTAAGCATAGCTGCCTTCCAAGCAGTTGACCCGGGTTCGATTCCCGGCCGTCCCATAGAGGCTGTTTGAATCCTCCAGTTGACCACGTGCGACAGGTCCTCACTGTGTCTGTGTTTCATGACAACACAACCACCCCTTCTACATACTGTTTGACTAGAGTGATTGCAAACCGTAGGGCTTTTGCTACAAGCCACCAAGACCTTTCTTAAGTACAGTCAATGCTGTGTCTGTATTCTAAGCGCAAACACAATTTCACTGGGCTTTGCACTGCGACACCATTGAAATCTGTACTTTGCTTCTTACTGGAGGAGGGAAGTTTAAATATCTTGGGGTCCATCTACTTTCACATTGCAGTTTTTACAGTGCTGATTTTAATGTATAGTACCGTAACATCCCAACTGAGCCTTACTTTACCAAGTTCCTTACCTCTGCAGAGTCATACTCAATTTATTGGCAGTGTGGCAAAGTTGTACTATTGTGCTTCTAAACTGGTGATCATAAACTCAACATGATTCAATTCTATGACTCGCTTTCCTAAAGCCTGACTTCTGCAGTACATGTCAAGCGATGGTGGTATAGTGGTAAGCATAGCTGCCTTCCAAGCAGTTGACCCGGGTTCGATTCCCGGCCATCGCATAGAGGCTGTTTGCATCCTCCAGTTGACCACGTGCGACAGGTTCCTCACTGTGTCTGTGTTTCATGACAACACAACCACCCCTTCTACATACTGTTTGACTAAAGTGATTGCAAACCGTAGGGCTTTTGCTACAAGCCACCAAGACCTTTCTTAAGTACAGTCAATGCTGTGTCTGTATTCTAAGCGCAAACACGATTTCACTGGGCTTTGCACTGCGACACCATTGAAAACTGTACTTTGCTTCTTACTGGAGGAGGGAAGTTTAAATATCTTGGGGTCCATCTACTTTCACATTGCAGTTTTTACAGTGCTGATTTTAATGTATAGTACCGTAACATCCCAACTGAGCCTTACTTTACCAAGTTCCTTACCTCTGCAGAGTCATACTCAATTTATTGGCAGTGTGGCAAAGTTGTACTATTGTGCTTCTAAACTGGTGATCATAAACTCAACATGATTCAATTCTATGACTCGCTTTCCTAAAGCCTGACCTCTGCAGTACATGTAAAGCGATGGTGGTATAGTGGTAAGCATAGCTGCCTTCCAAGCAGTTGACCCGGGTTCGATTCCCGGCCGTCCCATAGAGGCTGTTTGAATCCTCCAGTTGACCACGTGCGACAGGTCCTCACTGTGTCTGTGTTTCATGACAACACAACCACCCCTTCTACATACTGTTTGACTAGAGTGATTGCAAACCGTAGGGCTTTTGCTACAAGCCACCAAGACCTTTCTTAAGTACAGTCAATGCTGTGTCTGTATTCTAAGCGCAAACACGATTTCACTGGGCTTTGCACTGCGACACCATTGAAAACTGTACTTTGCTTCTTACTGGAGGAGGGAAGTTTAAATATCTTGGGGTCCATCTACTTTCACATTGCAGTTTTTACAGTGCTGATTTTAATGTATAGTACCGTAACATCCCAACTGAGCCTTACTTTACCAAGTTCCTTACCTCTGCAGAGTCATACTCAATTTATTGGCAGTGTGGCAAAGTTGTACTATTGTGCTTCTAAACTGGTGATCATAAACTCAACATGATTCAATTCTATGACTCGCTTTCCTAAAGCCTGACCTCTGCAGTACATGTCAAGCGATGGTGGTATAGTGGTAAGCATAGCTGCCTTCCAAGCAGTTGACCCGGGTTCGATTCCCGGCCATCGCATAGAGGCTGTTTGAATCTTCCAGTTGACCATGTGCGACAGGTCCTCACTGTGTCTGTGTTTCATGACAACACAACCACCCCTTCTACATACTGTTTGACTAGAGTGATTGCAAACCGTAGGGCTTTTGCTACAAGCCACCAAGACCTTTCTTAAGTACAGTCAATGCTGTGTCTGTTTTCTAAGCGCAAACACGATTTCACTGGGCTTTGCACTGCGACACCATTGAAAACTGTACTTTGCTTCTTACTGGAGGAGGGAAGTTTAAATATCTTGGGGTCCATCTACTTTCACATTGCAGTTTTTACAGTGCTGATTTTAATGTATAGTACCGTAACATCCCAACTGAGCCTTACTTTACCAAGTTCCTTACCTCTGCAGAGTCATACTCAATTTATTGGCAGTGTGGCAAAGTTGTACTATTGTGCTTCTAAACTGGTGATCATAAACTCAACATGATTCAATTCTATGACTCGCTTTCCTAAAGCCTGACCTCTGCAGTACATGTCAAGCGATGGTGGTATAGTGGTAAGCATAGCTGCCTTCCAAGCAGTTGACCCGGGTTCGATTCCCGGCCATCGCATAGAGGCTGTTTGAATCTTCCAGTTGACCATGTGCGACAGGTCCTCACTGTGTCTGTGTTTCATGACAACACAACCACCCCTTCTACATACTGTTTGACTAGAGTGATTGCAAACCGTAGGGCTTTTGCTACAAGCCACCAAGACCTTTCTTAAGTACAGTCAATGCTGTGTCTGTTTTCTAAGCGCAAACACGATTTCACTGGGCTTTGCACTGCGACACCATTGAAAACTGTACTTTGCTTCTTACTGGAGGAGGGAAGTTTAAATATCTTGGGGTCCATCTACTTTCACATTGCAGTTTTTACAGTGCTGATTTTAATGTATAGTACCGTAACATCCCAACTGAGCCTTACTTTACCAAGTTCCTTACCTCTGCAGAGTCATACTCAATTTATTGGCAGTGTGGCAAAGTTGTACTATTGTGCTTCTAAACTGGTGATCATAAACTCAACATGATTCAATTCTATGACTCGCTTTCCTAAAGCCTGACCTCTGCAGTACATGTCAAGCGATGGTGGTATAGTGGTAAGCATAGCTGCCTTCCAAGCAGTTGACCCGGGTTCGATTCCCGGCCATCGCATAGAGGCTGTTTGAATCCTCCAGTTGACCACGTGCGACAGCCCCTCACTGTGTCTGTGTTTCATGACAACACAACCACCCCTTCTACATACTGTTTGACTAGAGTGATTGCAAACCGTAGGGCTTTTGCTACAAGCCACCAAGACCTTTCTTAAGTACAGTCAATGCTGTGTCTGTATTCTAAGCGCAAACACGATTTCACTGGGCTTTGCACTGCGACACCATTGAAAACTGTACTTTGCTTCTTACTGGAGGAGGGAAGTTTAAATATCTTGGGGTCCATCTACTTTCACATTGCAGTTTTTACAGTGCTGATTTTAATGTATAGTACCGTAACATCCCAACTGAGCCTTACTTTACCAAGTTCCTTACCTCTGCAGAGTCATACTCAATTTATTGGCAGTGTGGCAAAGTTGTACTATTGTGCTTCTAAACTGGTGATCATAAACTCAACATGATTCAATTCTATGACTCGCTTTCCTAAAGCCTGACTTCTGCAGTACATGTCAAGCGATGGTGGTATAGTGGTAAGCATAGCTGCCTTCCAAGCAGTTGACCCGGGTTCGATTCCCGGCCATCGCATAGAGGCTGATTGAATCCTCCAGTTGACCACGTGCGACAGCCCCTCACTGTGTCTGTGTTTCATGACAACACAACCACCCCTTCTACATACTGTTTGACTAGAGTGATTGCAAACCGTAGGGCTTTTGCTACAAGCCACCAAGACCTTTCTTAAGTACAGTCAATGCTGTGTCTGTATTCTAAGCGCAAACACGATTTCACTGGGCTTTGCACTGCGACACCATTGAAAACTGTACTTTGCTTCTTACTGGAGGAGGGAAGTTTAAATATCTTGGGGTCCATCTACTTTCACATTGCAGTTTTTACAGTGCTGATTTTAATGTATAGTACCGTAACATCCCAACTGAGCCTTACTTTACCAAGTTCCTTACCTCTGCAGAGTCATACTCAATTTATTGGCAGTGTGGCAAAGTTGTACTATTGTGCTTCTAAACTGGTGATCATAAACTCAACATGATTCAATTCTATGACTCGCTTTCCTAAAGCCTGACCTCTGCAGTACATGTCAAGCGATGGTGGTATAGTGGTAAGCATAGCTGCCTTCCAAGCAGTTGACCCGGGTTCGATTCCCGGCCATCGCATAGAGGCTGTTTGAATCCTCCAGTTGACCACGTGCGACAGGTCCTCACTGTGTCTGTGTTTCATGACAACACAACCACCCCTTCTACATACTGTTTGACTAGAGTGATTGCAAACCGTAGGGCTTTTGCTACAAGCCACCAAGACCTTTCTTAAGTACAGTCAATGCTGTGTCTGTATTCTAAGCGCAAACACGATTTCACTGGGCTTTGCACTGCGACACCATTGAAAACTGTACTTTGCTTCTTACTGGAGGAGGGAAGTTTAAATATCTTGGGGTCCATCTACTTTCACATTGCAGTTTTTACAGTGCTGATTTTAATGTATAGTACCGTAACATCCCAACTGAGCCTTACTTTACCAAGTTCCTTACCTCTGCAGAGTCATACTCAATTTATTGGCAGTGTGGCAAAGTTGTACTATTGTGCTTCTAAACTGGTGATCATAAACTCAACATGATTCAATTCTATGACTCGCTTTCCTAAAGCCTGACTTCTGCAGTACATGTCAAGCGATGGTGGTATAGTGGTAAGCATAGCTGCCTTCCAAGCAGTTGACCCGGGTTCGATTCCCGGCCATCGCATAGAGGCTGTTTGAATCCTCCAGTTGACACCGTGCGACAGCCCCTCACTGTGTCTGTGTTTCATGACAACACAACCACCCCTTCTACATACTGTTTGACTAGAGTGATTGCAAACCGTAGGGCTTTTGCTACAAGCCACCAAGACCTTTCTTAAGTACAGTCAATGCTGTGTCTGTATTCTAAGCGCAAACACGATTTCACTGGGCTTTGCACTGCGACACCATTGAAAACTGTACTTTGCTTCTTACTGGAGGAGGGAAGTTTAAATATCTTGGGGTCCATCTACTTTCACATTGCAGTTTTTACAGTGCTGATTTTAATGTATAGTACCGTAACATCCCAACTGAGCCTTACTTTACCAAGTTCCTTACCTCTGCAGAGTCATACTCAATTTATTGGCAGTGTGGCAAAGTTGTACTATTGTGCTTCTAAACTGGTGATCATAAACTCAACATGATTCAATTCTATGACTCGCTTTCCTAAAGCCTGACTTCTGCAGTACATGTCAAGCGATGGTGGTATAGTGGTAAGCATAGCTGCCTTCCAAGCAGTTGACCCGGGTTCGATTCCCGGCCATCGCATAGAGGCTGTTTGAATCCTCCAGTTGACCACGTGCGACAGGTCCTCACTGTGTCTGTGTTTCATGACAACACAACCACCCCTTCTACATACTGTTTGACTAGAGTGATTGCAAACCGTAGGGCTTTTGCTACAAGCCACCAAGACCTTTCTTAAGTACAGTCAATGCTGTGTCTGTATTCTAAGCGCAAACACGATTTCACTGGGCTTTGCACTGCGACACCATTGAAAACTGTACTTTGCTTCTTACTGGAGGAGGGAAGTTTAAATATCTTGGGGTCCATCTACTTTCACATTGCAGTTTTTACAGTGCTGATTTTAATGTATAGTACCGTAACATCCCAACTGAGCCTTACTTTACCAAGTTCCTTACCTCTGCAGAGTCATCCTCAATTTATTGGCAGTGTGGCAAAGTTGTACTATTGTGCTTCTAAACTGGTGATCATAAACTCAACATGATTCAATTCTATGACTCGCTTTCCTAAAGCCTGACCTCTGCAGTACATGTCAAGCGATGGTGGTATAGTGGTAAGCATAGCTGCCTTCCAAGCAGTTGACCCGGGTTCGATTCCCGGCCATCGCATAGAGGCTGTTTGAATCCTCCAGTTGACCACGTGCGACAGGTCCTCACTGTGTCTGTGTTTCATGACAACACAACCACCCCTTCTACATACTGTTTGACTAGAGTGATTGCAAACCGTAGGGCTTTTGCTACAAGCCACCAAGACCTTTCTTAAGTACAGTCAATGCTGTGTCTGTATTCTAAGCGCAAACACGATTTCACTGGGCTTTGCACTGCGACACCATTGAAAACTGTACTTTGCTTCTTACTGGAGGAGGGAAGTTTAAATATCTTGGGGTCCATCTACTTTCACATTGCAGTTTTTACAGTGCTGATTTTAATGTATAGTACCGTAACATCCCAACTGAGCCTTACTTTACCAAGTTCCTTACCTCTGCAGAGTCATACTCAATTTATTGGCAGTGTGGCAAAGTTGTACTATTGTGCTTCTAAACTGGTGATCATAAACTCAACATGATTCAATTCTATGACTCGCTTTCCTAAAGCCTGACTTCTGCAGTACATGTCAAGCGATGGTGGTATAGTGGTAAGCATAGCTGCCTTCCAAGCAGTTGACCCGGGTTCGATTCCCGGCCATCGCATAGAGGCTGTTTGAATCCTCCAGTTGACACCGTGCGACAGCCCCTCACTGTGTCTGTGTTTCATGACAACACAACCACCCCTTCTACATACTGTTTGACTAGAGTGATTGCAAACCGTAGGGCTTTTGCTACAAGCCACCAAGACCTTTCTTAAGTACAGTCAATGCTGTGTCTGTATTCTAAGCGCAAACACGATTTCACTGGGCTTTGCACTGCGACACCATTGAAAACTGTACTTTGCTTCTTACTGGAGGAGGGAAGTTTAAATATCTTGGGGTCCATCTACTTTCACATTGCAGTTTTTACAGTGCTGATTTTAATGTATAGTACCGTAACATCCCAACTGAGCCTTACTTTACCAAGTTCCTTACCTCTGCAGAGTCATACTCAATTTATTGGCAGTGTGGCAAAGTTGTACTATTGTGCTTCTAAACTGGTGATCATAAACTCAACATGATTCAATTCTATGACTCGCTTTCCTAAAGCCTGACCTCTGCAGTACATGTCAAGCGATGGTGGTATAGTGGTAAGCATAGCTGCCTTCCAAGCAGTTGACCCGGGTTCGATTCCCGGCCATCGCATAGAGGCTGTTTGAATCCTCCAGTTGACCACGTGCGACAGGTCCTCACTGTGTCTGTGTTTCATGACAACACAACCACCCCTTCTACAAACTATTTGACTAGAGTGATTGCAAACCGTAGGGCTTTTTCTACAAGCCACCAAGACCTTTCTTAAGTACAGTCAATGCTGTGTCTGTATTCTAAGCGCAAACACGATTTCACTGGGCTTTGCACTGCGACACCATTGAAAACTGTACTTTGCTTCTTACTGGAGGAGGGAAGTTTAAATATCTTGGGGTCCATCTACTTTCACATTGCAGTTTTTACAGTGCTGATTTTAATGTATAGTACCGTAACATCCCAACTGAGCCTTACTTTACCAAGTTCCTTACCTCTGCAGAGTCATACTCAATTTATTGGCAGTGTGGCAAAGTTGTACTATTGTGCTTCTAAACTGGTGATCATAAACTCAACATGATTCAATTCTATGACTCGCTTTCCTAAAGCCTGACCTCTGCAGTACATGTCAAGCGATGGTGGTATAGTGGTAAGCATAGCTGCCTTCCAAGCAGTTGACCCGGGTTCGATTCCCGGCCATCGCATAGAGGCTGTTTGAATCCTCCAGTTGACCACGTGCGACAGGTCCTCACTGTGTCTGTGTTTCATGACAACACAACCACCCCTTCTACAAACTATTTGACTAGAGTGATTGCAAACCGTAGGGCTTTTTCTACAAGCCACCAAGACCTTTCTTAAGTACAGTCAATGCTGTGTCTGTATTCTAAGCGCAAACACGATTTCACTGGGCTTTGCACTGCGACACCATTGAAAACTGTACTTTGCTTCTTACTGGAGGAGGGAAGTTTAAATATCTTGGGGTCCATCTACTTTCACATTGCAGTTTTTACAGTGCTGATTTTAATGTATAGTACCGTAACATCCCAACTGAGCCTTACTTTACCAAGTTCCTTACCTCTGCAGAGTCATACTCAATTTATTGGCAGTGTGGCAAAGTTGTACTATTGTGCTTCTAAACTGGTGATCATAAACTCAACATGATTCAATTCTATGACTCGCTTTCCTAAAGCCTGACCTCTGCAGTACATGTCAAGCGATGGTGGTATAGTGGTAAGCATAGCTGCCTTCCAAGCAGTTGACCCGGGTTCGATTCCCGGCCATCGCATAGAGGCTGTTTGAATCTTCCAGTTGACCATGTGCGACAGGTCCTCACTGTGTCTGTGTTTCATGACAACACAACCACCCCTTCTACATACTGTTTGACTAGAGTGATTGCAAACCGTAGGGCTTTTGCTACAAGCCACCAAGACCTTTCTTAAGTACAGTCAATGCTGTGTCTGTTTTCTAAGCGCAAACACGATTTCACTGGGCTTTGCACTGCGACACCATTGAAAACTGTACTTTGCTTCTTACTGGAGGAGGGAAGTTTAAATATCTTGGGGTCCATCTACTTTCACATTGCAGTTTTTACAGTGCTGATTTTAATGTATAGTACCGTAACATCCCAACTGAGCCTTACTTTACCAAGTTCCTTACCTCTGCAGAGTCATACTCAATTTATTGGCAGTGTGGCAAAGTTGTACTATTGTGCTTCTAAACTGGTGATCATAAACTCAACATGATTCAATTCTATGACTCGCTTTCCTAAAGCCTGACCTCTGCAGTACATGTCAAGCGATGGTGGTATAGTGGTAAGCATAGCTGCCTTCCAAGCAGTTGACCCGGGTTCGATTCCCGGCCATCGCATAGAGGCTGTTTGAATCCTCCAGTTGACCACGTGCGACAGCCCCTCACTGTGTCTGTGTTTCATGACAACACAACCACCCCTTCTACATACTGTTTGACTAGAGTGATTGCAAACCGTAGGGCTTTTGCTACAAGCCACCAAGACCTTTCTTAAGTACAGTCAATGCTGTGTCTGTATTCTAAGCGCAAACACGATTTCACTGGGCTTTGCACTGCGACACCATTGAAAACTGTACTTTGCTTCTTACTGGAGGAGGGAAGTTTAAATATCTTGGGGTCCATCTACTTTCACATTGCAGTTTTTACAGTGCTGATTTTAATGTATAGTACCGTAACATCCCAACTGAGCCTTACTTTACCAAGTTCCTTACCTCTGCAGAGTCATCCTCAATTTATTGGCAGTGTGGCAAAGTTGTACTATTGTGCTTCTAAACTGGTGATCATAAACTCAACATGATTCAATTCTATGACTCGCTTTCCTAAAGCCTGACCTCTGCAGTACATGTCAAGCGATGGTGGTATAGTGGTAAGCATAGCTGCCTTCCAAGCAGTTGACCCGGGTTCGATTCCCGGCCATCGCATAGAGGCTGTTTGAATCCTCCAGTTGACCACGTGCGACAGGTCCTCACTGTGTCTGTGTTTCATGACAACACAACCACCCCTTCTACATACTGTTTGACTAGAGTGATTGCAAACCGTAGGGCTTTTGCTACAAGCCACCAAGACCTTTCTTAAGTACAGTCAATGCTGTGTCTGTATTCTAAGCGCAAACACGATTTCACTGGGCTTTGCACTGCGACACCATTGAAAACTGTACTTTGCTTCTTACTGGAGGAGGGAAGTTTAAATATCTTGGGGTCCATCTACTTTCACATTGCAGTTTTTACAGTGCTGATTTTAATGTATAGTACCGTAACATCCCAACTGAGCCTTACTTTACCAAGTTCCTTACCTCTGCAGAGTCATACTCAATTTATTGGCAGTGTGGCAAAGTTGTACTATTGTGCTTCTAAACTGGTGATCATAAACTCAACATGATTCAATTCTATGACTCGCTTTCCTAAAGCCTGACTTCTGCAGTACATGTCAAGCGATGGTGGTATAGTGGTAAGCATAGCTGCCTTCCAAGCAGTTGACCCGGGTTCGATTCCCGGCCATCGCATAGAGGCTGTTTGAATCTTCCAGTTGACACCGTGCGACAGCCCCTCACTGTGTCTGTGTTTCATGACAACACAACCACCCCTTCTACATACTGTTTGACTAGAGTGATTGCAAACCGTAGGGCTTTTGCTACAAGCCACCAAGACCTTTCTTAAGTACAGTCAATGCTGTGTCTGTATTCTAAGCGCAAACACGATTTCACTGGGCTTTGCACTGCGACACCATTGAAAACTGTACTTTGCTTCTTACTGGAGGAGGGAAGTTTAAATATCTTGGGGTCCATCTACTTTCACATTGCAGTTTTTACAGTGCTGATTTTAATGTATAGTACCGTAACATCCCAACTGAGCCTTACTTTACCAAGTTCCTTACCTCTGCAGAGTCATACTCAATTTATTGGCAGTGTGGCAAAGTTGTACTATTGTGCTTCTAAACTGGTGATCATAAACTCAACATGATTCAATTCTATGACTCGCTTTCCTAAAGCCTGACTTCTGCAGTACATGTCAAGCGATGGTGGTATAGTGGTAAGCATAGCTGCCTTCCAAGCAGTTGACCCGGGTTCGATTCCCGGCCATCGCATAGAGGCTGTTTGCATCCTCCAGTTGACCACGTGCGACAGGTCCTCACTGTGTCTGTGTTTCATGACAACACAACCACCCCTTCTACATACTGTTTGACTAGAGTGATTGCAAACCGTAGGGCTTTTGCTACAAGCCACCAAGACCTTTCTTAAGTACAGTCAATGCTGTGTCTGTATTCTAAGCGCAAACACGATTTCACTGGGCTTTGCACTGCGACACCATTGAAAACTGTACTTTGCTTCTTACTGGAGGAGGGAAGTTTAAATATCTTGGGGTCCATCTACTTTCACATTGCAGTTTTTACAGTGCTGATTTTAATGTATAGTACCGTAACATCCCAACTGAGCCTTACTTTACCAAGTTCCTTACCTCTGCAGAGTCATACTCAATTTATTGGCAGTGTGGCAAAGTTGTACTATTGTGCTTCTAAACTGGTGATCATAAACTCAACATGATTCAATTCTATGACTCGCTTTCCTAAAGCCTGACCTCTGCAGTACATGTAAAGCGATGGTGGTATAGTGGTAAGCATAGCTGCCTTCCAAGCAGTTGACCCGGGTTCGATTCCCGGCCGTCCCATAGAGGCTGTTTGAATCCTCCAGTTGACCACGTGCGACAGGTCCTCACTGTGTCTGTGTTTCATGACAACACAACCACCCCTTCTACATACTGTTTGACTAGAGTGATTGCAAACCGTAGGGCTTTTGCTACAAGCCACCAAGACCTTTCTTAAGTACAGTCAATGCTGTGTCTGTATTCTAAGCGCAAACACGATTTCACTGGGCTTTGCACTGCGACACCATTGAAAACTGTACTTTGCTTCTTACTGGAGGAGGGAAGTTTAAATATCTTGGGGTCCATCTACTTTCACATTGCAGTTTTTACAGTGCTGATTTTAATGTATAGTACCGTAACATCCCAACTGAGCCTTACTTTACCAAGTTCCTTACCTCTGCAGAGTCATCCTCAATTTATTGGCAGTGTGGCAAAGTTGTACTATTGTGCTTCTAAACTGGTGATCATAAACTCAACATGATTCAATTCTATGACTCGCTTTCCTAAAG
This sequence comes from Solea solea, assembly GCF_958295425.1. Lineage (NCBI taxonomy): Eukaryota > Metazoa > Chordata > Actinopteri > Pleuronectiformes > Soleidae > Solea > Solea solea. The sequence goes on from NC_081136.1 coordinate 20,637,618, forward strand.
CCTGACCTCTGCAGTACATGTCAAGCGATGGTGGTATAGTGGTAAGCATAGCTGCCTTCCAAGCAGTTGACCCGGGTTCGATTCCCGGCCATCGCATAGAGGCTGTTTGAATCCTCCAGTTGACCACGTGCGACAGGTCCTCACTGTGTCTGTGTTTCATGACAACACAACCACCCCTTCTACATACTGTTTGACTAGAGTGATTGCAAACCGTAGGGCTTTTGCTACAAGCCACCAAGACCTTTCTTAAGTACAGTCAATGCTGTGTCTGTATTCTAAGCGCAAACACGATTTCACTGGGCTTTGCACTGCGACACCATTGAAAACTGTACTTTGCTTCTTACTGGAGGAGGGAAGTTTAAATATCTTGGGGTCCATCTACTTTCACATTGCAGTTTTTACAGTGCTGATTTTAATGTATAGTACCGTAACATCCCAACTGAGCCTTACTTTACCAAGTTCCTTACCTCTGCAGAGTCATACTCAATTTATTGGCAGTGTGGCAAAGTTGTACTATTGTGCTTCTAAACTGGTGATCATAAACTCAACATGATTCAATTCTATGACTCGCTTTCCTAAAGCCTGACTTCTGCAGTACATGTCAAGCGATGGTGGTATAGTGGTAAGCATAGCTGCCTTCCAAGCAGTTGACCCGGGTTCGATTCCCGGCCATCGCATAGAGGCTGATTGAATCCTCCAGTTGACCACGTGCGACAGGTCCTCACTGTGTCTGTGTTTCATGACAACACAACCACCCCTTCTACATACTGTTTGACTAGAGTGATTGCAAACCGTAGGGCTTTTGCTACAAGCCACCAAGACCTTTCTTAAGTACAGTCAATGCTGTGTCTGTATTCTAAGCGCAAACACGATTTCACTGGGCTTTGCACTGCGACACCATTGAAAACTGTACTTTGCTTCTTACTGGAGGAGGGAAGTTTAAATATCTTGGGGTCCATCTACTTTCACATTGCAGTTTTTACAGTGCTGATTTTAATGTATAGTACCGTAACATCCCAACTGAGCCTTACTTTACCAAGTTCCTTACCTCTGCAGAGTCATACTCAATTTATTGGCAGTGTGGCAAAGTTGTACTATTGTGCTTCTAAACTGGTGATCATAAACTCAACATGATTCAATTCTATGACTCGCTTTCCTAAAGCCTGACTTCTGCAGTACATGTCAAGCGATGGTGGTATAGTGGTAAGCATAGCTGCCTTCCAAGCAGTTGACCCGGGTTCGATTCCCGGCCATCGCATAGAGGCTGATTGAATCCTCCAGTTGACCACGTGCGACAGCCCCTCACTGTGTCTGTGTTTCATGACAACACAACCACCCCTTCTACATACTGTTTGACTAGAGTGATTGCAAACCGTAGGGCTTTTGCTACAAGCCACCAAGACCTTTCTTAAGTACAGTCAATGCTGTGTCTGTATTCTAAGCGCAAACACGATTTCACTGGGCTTTGCACTGCGACACCATTGAAAACTGTACTTTGCTTCTTACTGGAGGAGGGAAGTTTAAATATCTTGGGGTCCATCTACTTTCACATTGCAGTTTTTACAGTGCTGATTTTAATGTATAGTACCGTAACATCCCAACTGAGCCTTACTTTACCAAGTTCCTTACCTCTGCAGAGTCATACTCAATTTATTGGCAGTGTGGCAAAGTTGTACTATTGTGCTTCTAAACTGGTGATCATAAACTCAACATGATTCAATTCTATGACTCGCTTTCCTAAAGCCTGACCTCTGCAGTACATGTCAAGCGATGGTGGTATAGTGGTAAGCATAGCTGCCTTCCAAGCAGTTGACCCGGGTTCGATTCCCGGCCATCGCATAGAGGCTGTTTGAATCCTCCAGTTGACCACGTGCGACAGGTCCTCACTGTGTCTGTGTTTCATGACAACACAACCACCCCTTCTACATACTGTTTGACTAGAGTGATTGCAAACCGTAGGGCTTTTGCTACAAGCCACCAAGACCTTTCTTAAGTACAGTCAATGCTGTGTCTGTATTCTAAGCGCAAACACGATTTCACTGGGCTTTGCACTGCGACACCATTGAAAACTGTACTTTGCTTCTTACTGGAGGAGGGAAGTTTAAATATCTTGGGGTCCATCTACTTTCACATTGCAGTTTTTACAGTGCTGATTTTAATGTATAGTACCGTAACATCCCAACTGAGCCTTACTTTACCAAGTTCCTTACCTCTGCAGAGTCATACTCAATTTATTGGCAGTGTGGCAAAGTTGTACTATTGTGCTTCTAAACTGGTGATCATAAACTCAACATGATTCAATTCTATGACTCGCTTTCCTAAAGCCTGACTTCTGCAGTACATGTCAAGCGATGGTGGTATAGTGGTAAGCATAGCTGCCTTCCAAGCAGTTGACCCGGGTTCGATTCCCGGCCATCGCATAGAGGCTGTTTGAATCCTCCAGTTGACACCGTGCGACAGCCCCTCACTGTGTCTGTGTTTCATGACAACACAACCACCCCTTCTACATACTGTTTGACTAGAGTGATTGCAAACCGTAGGGCTTTTGCTACAAGCCACCAAGACCTTTCTTAAGTACAGTCAATGCTGTGTCTGTATTCTAAGCGCAAACACGATTTCACTGGGCTTTGCACTGCGACACCATTGAAAACTGTACTTTGCTTCTTACTGGAGGAGGGAAGTTTAAATATCTTGGGGTCCATCTACTTTCACATTGCAGTTTTTACAGTGCTGATTTTAATGTATAGTACCGTAACATCCCAACTGAGCCTTACTTTACCAAGTTCCTTACCTCTGCAGAGTCATACTCAATTTATTGGCAGTGTGGCAAAGTTGTACTATTGTGCTTCTAAACTGGTGATCATAAACTCAACATGATTCAATTCTATGACTCGCTTTCCTAAAGCCTGACCTCTGCAGTACATGTAAAGCGATGGTGGTATAGTGGTAAGCATAGCTGCCTTCCAAGCAGTTGACCCGGGTTCGATTCCCGGCCGTCCCATAGAGGCTGTTTGAATCCTCCAGTTGACCACGTGCGACAGGTCCTCACTGTGTCTGTGTTTCATGACAACACAACCACCCCTTCTACATACTGTTTGACTAGAGTGATTGCAAACCGTAGGGCTTTTGCTACAAGCCACCAAGACCTTTCTTAAGTACAGTCAATGCTGTGTCTGTATTCTAAGCGCAAACACAATTTCACTGGGCTTTGCACTGCGACACCATTGAAATCTGTACTTTGCTTCTTACTGGAGGAGGGAAGTTTAAATATCTTGGGGTCCATCTACTTTCACATTGCAGTTTTTACAGTGCTGATTTTAATGTATAGTACCGTAACATCCCAACTGAGCCTTACTTTACCAAGTTCCTTACCTCTGCAGAGTCATACTCAATTTATTGGCAGTGTGGCAAAGTTGTACTATTGTGCTTCTAAACTGGTGATCATAAACTCAACATGATTCAATTCTATGACTCGCTTTCCTAAAGCCTGACTTCTGCAGTACATGTCAAGCGATGGTGGTATAGTGGTAAGCATAGCTGCCTTCCAAGCAGTTGACCCGGGTTCGATTCCCGGCCATCGCATAGAGGCTGTTTGAATCCTCCAGTTGACCACGTGCGACAGGTCCTCACTGTGTCTGTGTTTCATGACAACACAACCACCCCTTCTACATACTGTTTGACTAGAGTGATTGCAAACCGTAGGGCTTTTGCTACAAGCCACCAAGACCTTTCTTAAGTACAGTCAATGCTGTGTCTGTATTCTAAGCGCAAACACGATTTCACTAGGCTTTGCACTGCGACACCATTGAAAACTGTACTTTGCTTCTTACTGGAGGAGGGAAGTTTAAATATCTTGGGGTCCATCTACTTTCACATTGCAGTTTTTACAGTGCTGATTTTAATGTATAGTACCGTAACATCCCAACTGAGCCTTACTTTACCAAGTTCCTTACCTCTGCAGAGTCATACTCAATTTATTGGCAGTGTGGCAAAGTTGTACTATTGTGCTTCTAAACTGGTGATCATAAACTCAACATGATTCAATTCTATGACTCGCTTTCCTAAAGCCTGACTTCTGCAGTACATGTCAAGCGATGGTGGTATAGTGGTAAGCATAGCTGCCTTCCAAGCAGTTGACCCGGGTTCGATTCCCGGCCATCGCATAGAGGCTGTTTGAATCCTCCAGTTGACCACGTGCGACAGCCCCTCACTGTGTCTGTGTTTCATGACAACACAACCACCCCTTCTACATACTGTTTGACTAGAGTGATTGCAAACCGTAGGGCTTTTGCTACAAGCCACCAAGACCTTTCTTAAGTACAGTCAATGCTGTGTCTGTATTCTAAGCGCAAACACGATTTCACTGGGCTTTGCACTGCGACACCATTGAAAACTGTACTTTGCTTCTTACTGGAGGAGGGAAGTTTAAATATCTTGGGGTCCATCTACTTTCACATTGCAGTTTTTACAGTGCTGATTTTAATGTATAGTACCGTAACATCCCAACTGAGCCTTACTTTACCAAGTTCCTTACCTCTGCAGAGTCATACTCAATTTATTGGCAGTGTGGCAAAGTTGTACTATTGTGCTTCTAAACTGGTGATCATAAACTCAACATGATTCAATTCTATGACTCGCTTTCCTAAAGCCTGACCTCTGCAGTACATGTCAAGCGATGGTGGTATAGTGGTAAGCATAGCTGCCTTCCAAGCAGCTGACCCGGGTTCGATTCCCGGCCGTCGCATAGAGGCTGTTTGAATCCTCCAGTTGACCACATGTGACAGCCCCTCACTGTGTCTGTGTTTCATGACAACACAACCACCCCTTCTACATACTGTTTGACTAGAGTGATTGCAAACCGTAGGGCTTTTGCTACAAGCCACCAAGACCTTTCTTAAGTACAGTCAATGCTGTGTCTGTATTCTAAGCGCAAACACGATTTCACTGGGCTTTGCACTGCGACACCATTGAAAACTGTACTTTGCTTCTTACTGGAGGAGGGAAGTTTAAATATCTTGGGGTCCATCTACTTTCACATTGCAGTTTTTACAGTGCTGATTTTAATGTATAGTACCGTAACATCCCAACTGAGCCTTACTTTACCAAGTTCCTTACCTCTGCAGAGTCATACTCAATTTATTGGCAGTGTGGCAAAGTTGTACTATTGTGCTTCTAAACTGGTGATCATAAACTCAACATGATTCAATTCTATGACTCGCTTTCCTAAAGCCTGACCTCTGCAGTACATGTCAAGCGATGGTGGTATAGTGGTAAGCATAGCTGCCTTCCAAGCAGTTGACCCGGGTTCGATTCCCGGCCATCGCATAGAGGCTGTTTGAATCCTCCAGTTGACCACGTGCGACAGCCCCTCACTGTGTCTGTGTTTCATGACAACACAACCACCCCTTCTACATACTGTTTGACTAGAGTGATTGCAAACCGTAGGGCTTTTGCTACAAGCCACCAAGACCTTTCTTAAGTACAGTCAATGCTGTGTCTGTATTCTAAGCGCAAACACGATTTCACTGGGCTTTGCACTGCGACACCATTGAAAACTGTACTTTGCTTCTTACTGGAGGAGGGAAGTTTAAATATCTTGGGGTCCATCTACTTTCACATTGCAGTTTTTACAGTGCTGATTTTAATGTATAGTACCGTAACATCCCAACTGAGCCTTACTTTACCAAGTTCCTTACCTCTGCAGAGTCATACTCAATTTATTGGCAGTGTGGCAAAGTTGTACTATTGTGCTTCTAAACTGGTGATCATAAACTCAACATGATTCAATTCTATGACTCGCTTTCCTAAAGCCTGACCTCTGCAGTACATGTCAAGCGATGGTGGTATAGTGGTAAGCATAGCTGCCTTCCAAGCAGTTGACCCGGGTTCGATTCCCGGCCGTCCCATAGAGGCTGTTTGAATCCTCCAGTTGACCACGTGCGACAGGTCCTCACTGTGTCTGTGTTTCATGACAACACAACCACCCCTTCTACATACTGTTTGACTAGAGTGATTGCAAACCGTAGGCTTTTGCTACAAGCCACCAAGACCTTTCTTAAGTACAGTCAATGCTGTGTCTGTATTCTAAGCGCAAACACGATTTCACTGGGCTTTGCACTGCGACACCATTGAAAACTGTACTTTGCTTCTTACTGGAGGAGGGAAGTTTAAATATCTTGGGGTCCATCTACTTTCACATTGCAGTTTTTACAGTGCTGATTTTAATGTATAGTACCGTAACATCCCAACTGAGCCTTACTTTACCAAGTTCCTTACCTCTGCAGAGTCATACTCAATTTATTGGCAGTGTGGCAAAGTTGTACTATTGTGCTTCTAAACTGGTGATCATAAACTCAACATGATTCAATTCTATGACTCGCTTTCCTAAAGCCTGACTTCTGCAGTACATGTCAAGCGATGGTGGTATAGTGGTAAGCATAGCTGCCTTCCAAGCAGTTGACCCGGGTTCGATTCCCGGCCATCGCATAGAGGCTGTTTGAATCTTCCAGTTGACACCGTGCGACAGCCCCTCACTGTGTCTGTGTTTCATGACAACACAACCACCCCTTCTACATACTGTTTGACTAGAGTGATTGCAAACCGTAGGGCTTTTGCTACAAGCCACCAAGACCTTTCTTAAGTACAGTCAATGCTGTGTCTGTATTCTAAGCGCAAACACGATTTCACTGGGCTTTGCACTGCGACACCATTGAAAACTGTACTTTGCTTCTTACTGGAGGAGGGAAGTTTAAATATCTTGGGGTCCATCTACTTTCACATTGCAGTTTTTACAGTGCTGATTTTAATGTATAGTACCGTAACATCCCAACTGAGCCTTACTTTACCAAGTTCCTTACCTCTGCAGAGTCATACTCAATTTATTGGCAGTGTGGCAAAGTTGTACTATTGTGCTTCTAAACTGGTGATCATAAACTCAACATGATTCAATTCTATGACTCGCTTTCCTAAAGCCTGACTTCTGCAGTACATGTCAAGCGATGGTGGTATAGTGGTAAGCATAGCTGCCTTCCAAGCAGTTGACCCGGGTTCGATTCCCGGCCATCGCATAGAGGCTGTTTGCATCCTCCAGTTGACCACGTGCGACAGGTCCTCACTGTGTCTGTGTTTCATGACAACACAACCACCCCTTCTACATACTGTTTGACTAGAGTGATTGCAAACCGTAGGGCTTTTGCTACAAGCCACCAAGACCTTTCTTAAGTACAGTCAATGCTGTGTCTGTATTCTAAGCGCAAACACGATTTCACTGGGCTTTGCACTGCGACACCATTGAAAACTGTACTTTGCTTCTTACTGGAGGAGGGAAGTTTAAATATCTTGGGGTCCATCTACTTTCACATTGCAGTTTTTACAGTGCTGATTTTAATGTATAGTACCGTAACATCCCAACTGAGCCTTACTTTACCAAGTTCCTTACCTCTGCAGAGTCATACTCAATTTATTGGCAGTGTGGCAAAGTTGTACTATTGTGCTTCTAAACTGGTGATCATAAACTCAACATGATTCAATTCTATGACTCGCTTTCCTAAAGCCTGACCTCTGCAGTACATGTAAAGCGATGGTGGTATAGTGGTAAGCATAGCTGCCTTCCAAGCAGTTGACCCGGGTTCGATTCCCGGCCGTCCCATAGAGGCTGTTTGAATCCTCCAGTTGACCACGTGCGACAGGTCCTCACTGTGTCTGTGTTTCATGACAACACAACCACCCCTTCTACATACTGTTTGACTAGAGTGATTGCAAACCGTAGGGCTTTTGCTACAAGCCACCAAGACCTTTCTTAAGTACAGTCAATGCTGTGTCTGTATTCTAAGCGCAAACACGATTTCACTGGGCTTTGCACTGCGACACCATTGAAAACTGTACTTTGCTTCTTACTGGAGGAGGGAAGTTTAAATATCTTGGGGTCCATCTACTTTCACATTGCAGTTTTTACAGTGCTGATTTTAATGTATAGTACCGTAACATCCCAACTGAGCCTTACTTTACCAAGTTCCTTACCTCTGCAGAGTCATCCTCAATTTATTGGCAGTGTGGCAAAGTTGTACTATTGTGCTTCTAAACTGGTGATCATAAACTCAACATGATTCAATTCTATGACTCGCTTTCCTAAAGCCTGACCTCTGCAGTACATGTCAAGCGATGGTGGTATAGTGGTAAGCATAGCTGCCTTCCAAGCAGTTGACCCGGGTTCGATTCCCGGCCATCGCATAGAGGCTGTTTGAATCCTCCAGTTGACCACGTGCGACAGGTCCTCACTGTGTCTGTGTTTCATGACAACACAACCACCCCTTCTACATACTGTTTGACTAGAGTGATTGCAAACCGTAGGGCTTTTGCTACAAGCCACCAAGACCTTTCTTAAGTACAGTCAATGCTGTGTCTGTATTCTAAGCGCAAACACGATTTCACTGGGCTTTGCACTGCGACACCATTGAAAACTGTACTTTGCTTCTTACTGGAGGAGGGAAGTTTAAATATCTTGGGGTCCATCTACTTTCACATTGCAGTTTTTACAGTGCTGATTTTAATGTATAGTACCGTAACATCCCAACTGAGCCTTACTTTACCAAGTTCCTTACCTCTGCAGAGTCATACTCAATTTATTGGCAGTGTGGCAAAGTTGTACTATTGTGCTTCTAAACTGGTGATCATAAACTCAACATGATTCAATTCTATGACTCGCTTTCCTAAAGCCTGACTTCTGCAGTACATGTCAAGCGATGGTGGTATAGTGGTAAGCATAGCTGCCTTCCAAGCAGTTGACCCGGGTTCGATTCCCGGCCATCGCATAGAGGCTGATTGAATCCTCCAGTTGACCACGTGCGACAGCCCCTCACTGTGTCTGTGTTTCATGACAACACAACCACCCCTTCTACATACTGTTTGACTAGAGTGATTGCAAACCGTAGGGCTTTTGCTACAAGCCACCAAGACCTTTCTTAAGTACAGTCAATGCTGTGTCTGTATTCTAAGCGCAAACACGATTTCACTGGGCTTTGCACTGCGACACCATTGAAAACTGTACTTTGCTTCTTACTGGAGGAGGGAAGTTTAAATATCTTGGGGTCCATCTACTTTCACATTGCAGTTTTTACAGTGCTGATTTTAATGTATAGTACCGTAACATCCCAACTGAGCCTTACTTTACCAAGTTCCTTACCTCTGCAGAGTCATACTCAATTTATTGGCAGTGTGGCAAAGTTGTACTATTGTGCTTCTAAACTGGTGATCATAAACTCAACATGATTCAATTCTATGACTCGCTTTCCTAAAGCCTGACCTCTGCAGTACATGTCAAGCGATGGTGGTATAGTGGTAAGCATAGCTGCCTTCCAAGCAGTTGACCCGGGTTCGATTCCCGGCCATCGCATAGAGGCTGTTTGAATCCTCCAGTTGACCACGTGCGACAGGTCCTCACTGTGTCTGTGTTTCATGACAACACAACCACCCCTTCTACATACTGTTTGACTAGAGTGATTGCAAACCGTAGGGCTTTTGCTACAAGCCACCAAGACCTTTCTTAAGTACAGTCAATGCTGTGTCTGTATTCTAAGCGCAAACACGATTTCACTGGGCTTTGCACTGCGACACCATTGAAAACTGTACTTTGCTTCTTACTGGAGGAGGGAAGTTTAAATATCTTGGGGTCCATCTACTTTCACATTGCAGTTTTTACAGTGCTGATTTTAATGTATAGTACCGTAACATCCCAACTGAGCCTTACTTTACCAAGTTCCTTACCTCTGCAGAGTCATACTCAATTTATTGGCAGTGTGGCAAAGTTGTACTATTGTGCTTCTAAACTGGTGATCATAAACTCAACATGATTCAATTCTATGACTCGCTTTCCTAAAGCCTGACTTCTGCAGTACATGTCAAGCGATGGTGGTATAGTGGTAAGCATAGCTGCCTTCCAAGCAGTTGACCCGGGTTCGATTCCCGGCCATCGCATAGAGGCTGTTTGAATCCTCCAGTTGACACCGTGCGACAGCCCCTCACTGTGTCTGTGTTTCATGACAACACAACCACCCCTTCTACATACTGTTTGACTAGAGTGATTGCAAACCGTAGGGCTTTTGCTACAAGCCACCAAGACCTTTCTTAAGTACAGTCAATGCTGTGTCTGTATTCTAAGCGCAAACACGATTTCACTGGGCTTTGCACTGCGACACCATTGAAAACTGTACTTTGCTTCTTACTGGAGGAGGGAAGTTTAAATATCTTGGGGTCCATCTACTTTCACATTGCAGTTTTTACAGTGCTGATTTTAATGTATAGTACCGTAACATCCCAACTGAGCCTTACTTTACCAAGTTCCTTACCTCTGCAGAGTCATACTCAATTTATTGGCAGTGTGGCAAAGTTGTACTATTGTGCTTCTAAACTGGTGATCATAAACTCAACATGATTCAATTCTATGACTCGCTTTCCTAAAGCCTGACCTCTGCAGTACATGTAAAGCGATGGTGGTATAGTGGTAAGCATAGCTGCCTTCCAAGCAGTTGACCCGGGTTCGATTCCCGGCCGTCCCATAGAGGCTGTTTGAATCCTCCAGTTGACCACGTGCGACAGGTCCTCACTGTGTCTGTGTTTCATGACAACACAACCACCCCTTCTACATACTGTTTGACTAGAGTGATTGCAAACCGTAGGGCTTTTGCTACAAGCCACCAAGACCTTTCTTAAGTACAGTCAATGCTGTGTCTGTATTCTAAGCGCAAACACAATTTCACTGGGCTTTGCACTGCGACACCATTGAAATCTGTACTTTGCTTCTTACTGGAGGAGGGAAGTTTAAATATCTTGGGGTCCATCTACTTTCACATTGCAGTTTTTACAGTGCTGATTTTAATGTATAGTACCGTAACATCCCAACTGAGCCTTACTTTACCAAGTTCCTTACCTCTGCAGAGTCATACTCAATTTATTGGCAGTGTGGCAAAGTTGTACTATTGTGCTTCTAAACTGGTGATCATAAACTCAACATGATTCAATTCTATGACTCGCTTTCCTAAAGCCTGACTTCTGCAGTACATGTCAAGCGATGGTGGTATAGTGGTAAGCATAGCTGCCTTCCAAGCAGTTGACCCGGGTTCGATTCCCGGCCATCGCATAGAGGCTGTTTGCATCCTCCAGTTGACCACGTGCGACAGGTCCTCACTGTGTCTGTGTTTCATGACAACACAACCACCCCTTCTACATACTGTTTGACTAGAGTGATTGCAAACCGTAGGGCTTTTGCTACAAGCCACCAAGACCTTTCTTAAGTACAGTCAATGCTGTGTCTGTATTCTAAGCGCAAACACGATTTCACTGGGCTTTGCACTGCGACACCATTGAAAACTGTACTTTGCTTCTTACTGGAGGAGGGAAGTTTAAATATCTTGGGGTCCATCTACTTTCACATTGCAGTTTTTACAGTGCTGATTTTAATGTATAGTACCGTAACATCCCAACTGAGCCTTACTTTACCAAGTTCCTTACCTCTGCAGAGTCATACTCAATTTATTGGCAGTGTGGCAAAGTTGTACTATTGTGCTTCTAAACTGGTGATCATAAACTCAACATGATTCAATTCTATGACTCGCTTTCCTAAAGCCTGACCTCTGCAGTACATGTAAAGCGATGGTGGTATAGTGGTAAGCATAGCTGCCTTCCAAGCAGTTGACCCGGGTTCGATTCCCGGCCGTCCCATAGAGGCTGTTTGAATCCTCCAGTTGACCACGTGCGACAGGTCCTCACTGTGTCTGTGTTTCATGACAACACAACCACCCCTTCTACATACTGTTTGACTAGAGTGATTGCAAACCGTAGGGCTTTTGCTACAAGCCACCAAGACCTTTCTTAAGTACAGTCAATGCTGTGTCTGTATTCTAAGCGCAAACACGATTTCACTGGGCTTTGCACTGCGACACCATTGAAAACTGTACTTTGCTTCTTACTGGAGGAGGGAAGTTTAAATATCTTGGGGTCCATCTACTTTCACATTGCAGTTTTTACAGTGCTGATTTTAATGTATAGTACCGTAACATCCCAACTGAGCCTTACTTTACCAAGTTCCTTACCTCTGCAGAGTCATCCTCAATTTATTGGCAGTGTGGCAAAGTTGTACTATTGTGCTTCTAAACTGGTGATCATAAACTCAACATGATTCAATTCTATGACTCGCTTTCCTAAAGCCTGACCTCTGCAGTACATGTCAAGCGATGGTGGTATAGTGGTAAGCATAGCTGCCTTCCAAGCAGTTGACCCGGGTTCGATTCCCGGCCATCGCATAGAGGCTGTTTGAATCCTCCAGTTGACCACGTGCGACAGGTCCTCACTGTGTCTGTGTTTCATGACAACACAACCACCCCTTCTACATACTGTTTGACTAGAGTGATTGCAAACCGTAGGGCTTTTGCTACAAGCCACCAAGACCTTTCTTAAGTACAGTCAATGCTGTGTCTGTATTCTAAGCGCAAACACGATTTCACTAGGCTTTGCACTGCGACACCATTGAAAACTGTACTTTGCTTCTTACTGGAGGAGGGAAGTTTAAATATCTTGGGGTCCATCTACTTTCACATTGCAGTTTTTACAGTGCTGATTTTAATGTATAGTACCGTAACATCCCAACTGAGCCTTACTTTACCAAGTTCCTTACCTCTGCAGAGTCATACTCAATTTATTGGCAGTGTGGCAAAGTTGTACTATTGTGCTTCTAAACTGGTGATCATAAACTCAACATGATTCAATTCTATGACTCGCTTTCCTAAAGCCTGACTTCTGCAGTACATGTCAAGCGATGGTGGTATAGTGGTAAGCATAGCTGCCTTCCAAGCAGTTGACCCGGGTTCGATTCCCGGCCATCGCATAGAGGCTGTTTGAATCCTCCAGTTGACCACGTGCGACAGCCCCTCACTGTGTCTGTGTTTCATGACAACACAACCACCCCTTCTACATACTGTTTGACTAGAGTGATTGCAAACCGTAGGGCTTTTGCTACAAGCCACCAAGACCTTTCTTAAGTACAGTCAATGCTGTGTCTGTATTCTAAGCGCAAACACGATTTCACTGGGCTTTGCACTGCGACACCATTGAAAACTGTACTTTGCTTCTTACTGGAGGAGGGAAGTTTAAATATCTTGGGGTCCATCTACTTTCACATTGCAGTTTTTACAGTGCTGATTTTAATGTATAGTACCGTAACATCCCAACTGAGCCTTACTTTACCAAGTTCCTTACCTCTGCAGAGTCATACTCAATTTATTGGCAGTGTGGCAAAGTTGTACTATTGTGCTTCTAAACTGGTGATCATAAACTCAACATGATTCAATTCTATGACTCGCTTTCCTAAAGCCTGACCTCTGCAGTACATGTCAAGCGATGGTGGTATAGTGGTAAGCATAGCTGCCTTCCAAGCAGCTGACCCGGGTTCGATTCCCGGCCGTCGCATAGAGGCTGTTTGAATCCTCCAGTTGACCACATGTGACAGCCCCTCACTGTGTCTGTGTTTCATGACAACACAACCACCCCTTCTACATACTGTTTGACTAGAGTGATTGCAAACCGTAGGGCTTTTGCTACAAGCCACCAAGACCTTTCTTAAGTACAGTCAATGCTGTGTCTGTATTCTAAGCGCAAACACGATTTCACTGGGCTTTGCACTGCGACACCATTGAAAACTGTACTTTGCTTCTTACTGGAGGAGGGAAGTTTAAATATCTTGGGGTCCATCTACTTTCACATTGCAGTTTTTACAGTGCTGATTTTAATGTATAGTACCGTAACATCCCAACTGAGCCTTACTTTACCAAGTTCCTTACCTCTGCAGAGTCATACTCAATTTATTGGCAGTGTGGCAAAGTTGTACTATTGTGCTTCTAAACTGGTGATCATAAACTCAACATGATTCAATTCTATGACTCGCTTTCCTAAAGCCTGACCTCTGCAGTACATGTCAAGCGATGGTGGTATAGTGGTAAGCATAGCTGCCTTCCAAGCAGTTGACCCGGGTTCGATTCCCGGCCATCGCATAGAGGCTGTTTGAATCCTCCAGTTGACCACGTGCGACAGCCCCTCACTGTGTCTGTGTTTCATGACAACACAACCACCCCTTCTACATACTGTTTGACTAGAGTGATTGCAAACCGTAGGGCTTTTGCTACAAGCCACCAAGACCTTTCTTAAGTACAGTCAATGCTGTGTCTGTATTCTAAGCGCAAACACGATTTCACTGGGCTTTGCACTGCGACACCATTGAAAACTGTACTTTGCTTCTTACTGGAGGAGGGAAGTTTAAATATCTTGGGGTCCATCTACTTTCACATTGCAGTTTTTACAGTGCTGATTTTAATGTATAGTACCGTAACATCCCAACTGAGCCTTACTTTACCAAGTTCCTTACCTCTGCAGAGTCATACTCAATTTATTGGCAGTGTGGCAAAGTTGTACTATTGTGCTTCTAAACTGGTGATCATAAACTCAACATGATTCAATTCTATGACTCGCTTTCCTAAAGCCTGACCTCTGCAGTACATGTCAAGCGATGGTGGTATAGTGGTAAGCATAGCTGCCTTCCAAGCAGTTGACCCGGGTTCGATTCCCGGCCGTCCCATAGAGGCTGTTTGAATCCTCCAGTTGACCACGTGCGACAGGTCCTCACTGTGTCTGTGTTTCATGACAACACAACCACCCCTTCTACATACTGTTTGACTAGAGTGATTGCAAACCGTAGGCTTTTGCTACAAGCCACCAAGACCTTTCTTAAGTACAGTCAATGCTGTGTCTGTATTCTAAGCGCAAACACGATTTCACTGGGCTTTGCACTGCGACACCATTGAAAACTGTACTTTGCTTCTTACTGGAGGAGGGAAGTTTAAATATCTTGGGGTCCATCTACTTTCACATTGCAGTTTTTACAGTGCTGATTTTAATGTATAGTACCGTAACATCCCAACTGAGCCTTACTTTACCAAGTTCCTTACCTCTGCAGAGTCATACTCAATTTATTGGCAGTGTGGCAAAGTTGTACTATTGTGCTTCTAAACTGGTGATCATAAACTCAACATGATTCAATTCTATGACTCGCTTTCCTAAAGCCTGACTTCTGCAGTACATGTCAAGCGATGGTGGTATAGTGGTAAGCATAGCTGCCTTCCAAGCAGTTGACCCGGGTTCGATTCCCGGCCATCGCATAGAGGCTGTTTGAATCCTCCAGTTGACCACGTGCGACAGGTCCTCACTGTGTCTGTGTTTCATGACAACACAACCACCCCTTCTACATACTGTTTGACTAGAGTGATTGCAAACCGTAGGGCTTTTGCTACAAGCCACCAAGACCTTTCTTAAGTACAGTCAATGCTGTGTCTGTATTCTAAGCGCAAACACGATTTCACTGGGCTTAGCACTGCGACACCATTGAAAACTGTACTTTGCTTCTTACTGGAGGAGGGAAGTTTAAATATCTTGGGGTCCATCTACTTTCACATTGCAGTTTTTACAGTGCTGATTTTAATGTATAGTACCTTAACATCCCAACTGAGCCTTACTTTACCAAGTTCCTTACTCAATTTATTGGCAGTGTGGCAAAGTTGTACTATTGTGCTTCTAAACTGGTGATCATAAACTCAACGTTCAGCAAACTCATCAGTGAATGAGTATCTTGGAGGTCTATAAATATAAAATATAAAAAATATGAAAAAATAACTGGATCGCCTTTTCATAAAAAAACAGAGATATACAGAAGAGCTAAAATCACCTAATGTAATTTCCATGCACTGAAATATAGATTCCTTTCTTACCAGTTCATAAAACTGTAATTTGTTGGTGCTGCCTCATTAAGAATAGTACCACAGCTACATTCAGTCAGCCATGTTTCACTGAGAAGTAAAAAATCTAGATCATAGGCCATAATTGTTGTGGAGGTTTGATTATTAAGTGAGTCGACCAAGGATGGAGTCAGAGATGAGTTTAGTTGAAAAGATTTATTGTAAGCAGCTCAGATCTGAAGAGAACTGAGACAATGCTGAACAAGTAGATGTTGGGCATCCTCTGTCAGTCTGCCTGTGAGACCCAGAGTTAGGATATTTAAAGGGTTTTGGAGGCCTTTCTCTGCTGATACATAGCGCTAACCTTTGGGAGGACTGTATAGTTGAGTAATCAGTCCTCTGTTCCAGTCAGGGCAGACACAACAAAAATATAAAGAGGCACATTTTGTAGATAAATGACTGGTGCCAGTCAGAGGTTGCGCTAGACTTTTTCGTTGTCTGTCATTTTGACTGACAGGGTCATAAAAATCCCGTCATAATCAATTTTTACCGGTCACTTTAAATGATAATAATGACTTATTCAATTGCATTGTTCATATTGCAGTGAAATATGAACAGTTCACCTGTGGCCTAAACGCACAGTCTCACACCTTCCTCCTGGTCCACATGGACTAGAATTGCGTGCCTGCTTGCGCGTAGTTGCGCGTGGTAGGAAATCCCGCAGCATGCGCTCCTTCTGCACCAGTGGATCAGCTGCACTGGTGGATCAGCTGCACGGGCACCGGTCACAGACCGGTGCCCGTAGCACAGGCGCTACCCGTAGCGTCTGTGAGTACGGTGTCCAGGTCAGAAATTATGCTCAGATGCTCCGATGGGAATCTTTATTTTGTCGCAGAACATTTTTCTATCCTCCCTCCTCAGCCAGGAGAACTCCGGCTCCCACTGAACTCTGTACTCCCGCCTAACCTCCTTACTGCCGCTTCCTCGCTCTTCTTTTCTACTTTTCTTCTTCTACAAGAGCCAATTACTGTAATATGCTCTTCACCACCAAGGGTCAGGGGTGTGAATTGCAATCTGTCAAAATGACGGATGGCCCTCAGATTTTTCCGTCACCGTTTTAAAAAAACGGTCAATGACGGAAAATATTCGGTTAACGCGACCCCTGGTGCCAGTGCTACACTGAGGCCTTTGTAATTAGAGATTTGTGGCTGGCACCGTCCTGAGTTGTTGTTGAGGTTTGTGCTTAGGAATGTAATCACTTAAATTTAAAGAAGGCCGAATCATAAGTTTTTCAATATGTCATTAACTAATAGTGATTTGTTGACTAGGGATCTGATATTGAGTAGAGCTAACCATGTGAAGATAACAGGAGACACTGGTATATATTGTGGTTGACATGCTATTGTCACGGGGTTCTGCTGCAACTCCTCAATAGACCCAAAGATGATGGCGTAGTCGACTGATATTGTTTCTCTGTTTATTTGTCCAAGCCAAGATGCATACCGTGAAAAAATATTTACAGGTGAAAATCGAGAAAAAAAACATGAAATGTCCCAAAGTGCTATTTCCAAAAGAACCTATAGAAGTCTCAAAATAATCAAAATAATTGAATTTAGTGGAGAGCAAAAATAGGTGTCTGTAACCCAATATACCCTGCTCCAGTTTTCGAGGCTACCCATATCATCACCATTATTATTGTGCTATAATTAAAAAGTCGATATCATTAACTGTATGAACTTGTAACCTGATACAGTTGTTGTGTATCTGCTCCTGGTCTCTCTCTCTCTTCTGTCTCTACCTTATCTCCCTCTTGTCCTTTCTCTCCCCCCCTTTCTGTCCCCCATCTCTCCGCTGTCCCCCATTTTTCCTTTCACCCCAACCAGTCGAGGCAGATGACCGCACATCTCTGAGCCTGGTTCTGTCAGAGATTTCTTCCTGTTAAGAGGGAGTTTTTTTCTCTCCACTGATGCCTAGTGCTTGCTCATTGTGTGAACTGTTGGGGTTCTCTGCTCTCCTTGATGTTGTCTATGTACAGTGCCTTGAGATAATGTATGTTATGATTTGGAGCTATACAAATAAAACTGAATTGAATTGAATTGAATTGAAAACTGGCAAAGCATTTCGGTATGTGTATGCGTCTGTCTGTGCGCTCTATCAGCGAGTGTGTGGCGGCGTGTGTGTTTGTGCGCAGCCGCTCTCTCAGCGGGTGTGTGTTGGAGTGTGTGCGTCTATGCGCTCTACCAGCGAGTGTGTGTGTGCCATTAGTTACGTGTCACTCCGTCACATCATCCCCCTCCTCTGGGAGGTTGTCAGTGTGCGGCAACCTGGAAAGGCAGTCTGCTACCACATTGACTTTACCAGAGTGGTGACGGATGCTGAATCTGAAAGGTTGGAGGGAGAGATACCATCGAGTCAGGCGACTGTTGTGGTCTT
Organism: Solea solea; assembly: GCF_958295425.1. Classification (NCBI taxonomy): domain Eukaryota; kingdom Metazoa; phylum Chordata; class Actinopteri; order Pleuronectiformes; family Soleidae; genus Solea; species Solea solea. Next base: position 20,655,824 of record NC_081136.1, read on the forward strand.
TCATGGTGTTGATCCAGGTCAGTGCTCGGTGGTACAAGATTGGACGCTCCTCTCCCGGAATGCCTCCTAGACCAATGGCAGATGCATCAACTTGCACCAGGAACCTCTGTTTGAAGTCTGGACTCCAGAGAACTGGGGAAGAGCACAGGTGAGCTTTCAAGGTGCTGAAAGCGGCCTCACAGTCATCTGACCAACTCACCAGGTTCTTCTGGTCCTTACAGGTCAACTCAGTGAGTGGGGCGGCAATGGTTGCGAATTGGGGCACAAATCTTCGGTACCATCCGGCCAATCCTAGAAAGGACTGTACCTCTTTCTTTGTTCGAGGACGAGGGCATTTCTGGATAGCTTCAACCTTATCCACTTGTGGGCACACCTCTCCTCGGCCCAGTTGATATCCTAGGTAACTTGTTTCCCGTTTCTCCCATTCACACTTGGAGAGGTTGAGTGTCAGTCCAGCTTTTTGAATCTTCCCTAGGACCAGTGCAGATCACAAACATGCTCCTCCCAGTTGTCGCTGAAGATAACCACATCATCAAGGTAGGCAGCACTGCAGTGGTCACAACCTTCCAGTATCTTGTCCATCAATCGCTGGAATGTAGCAGGTGCCCCATGTAGTCCAAAAGGCATCACGATCGACTGGTAAAGTCCTGCTGGAGTTCGGAAGGCAGTATATTGTCGACATGACCTCGCCAATGGCACTTGCCAGTATCCTTTGCACAAGTCCAAGGTAGTGATGTACTTAGCTGCTCCGGGCTTCTCAAGTAGATCGTCAATCCTTGGCATAGGGTAGGCATCAAACTCAGAAATTGAATTGAGCTTCCTAAAGTCAATGCATATCCGCAGCGATCCATCCTTTTTGAAAACGATGACCACTGTAATGCACCACTCTATTTGGATGATGAGTTGGATGGCTCAATCACTTGGAGTCCAAGCATCTCCTCCACCTCCTGCTGTCATTTTCCCACCAGATGCTGTGGAATCCGGTAGGGACGCTGGTGTACGGGTTGTCCATCCTTTAAACGGATGGCATGCTCAACATATGTCGTCTTTCCGGGGTTGGCAGTGAACAAGGAAGGGGTCTCCTTGAAAACCTGCAGGAGTTGGGTTGCTTGTTGCTGTTCCAGATGAGTTAGCACAGGAGAAGCAGATGTTGCCAGGGTTTCCAATCCTGTGCCATGCTCTTCTTCTGTCTCCACCTTCCTTACCATCAGGACCTGGCTGGAAATGGAGGCTGGACACTCCTTCCACTCCTTCAGAAGGTTGACATGGTACTTTTCCTTGGCTTCTTCTTCTCAGGATGATGTACCTCATATGTGACTGGGCCCATCTTCCGTGTAATGATATATGGGCCTTGCCATTTGGCCAAAAGTTTGTTATTAGATGACGGCAGAAGCAGCAAGACTTTTTGGCCTGGCTGGAACTCCCAGTGTCGAGCCTGTTGGTCATACCAGGTCTTCTGATGTTTCTGAGCTTCAGACAGGTTGACCTCTACCTCCTCCTGGTATCTGGCCTTATTTCCAGCACATACTGCACTACCCCTCTGTCATGTAAGTTGGAAGATGGGGCCTCCCAGTGCTTTTGAAGCAGATCCATTGGCCCCTGGACGTCCCAAACGTACAGCAGTTCAAACGGGGAGATACCAGTTGATGCCTGGGGAACTTCACGGTAGGTGAAGAGGAGGAAAGGCAACCAGCACTCCCAATCTTTGCCTGTGTCATCAACAAACTTTTGCAGCATCCTCTTCAACGTCTGGTTAAAACGTTCCACCAGACCATCAGTTTGTGGGTGGTATGGCGTGGTTTTGATGGGTGATATGCCCAGCTGTTTGTAAAATAACTGTGACAACTTGGAGGTGAAATTAGTCCCTTGATCGGTCAGAATTTCATCTGGGATCCCCACTCTGGAGAAGAGCTGCACCAGGGCTCACAGTACAGCAGGTGCAGTGATTGTGCATAGGGGAAAAGCTTCAGGGAACCGGGTAGCATAGTCACACACGACCAAAATGTATTGGTGACCCCCACGGCTTTTCAGCAAAGGGCCCACAATGTCCATGGGGATTCTATGGAATGGAATTGATATGACAGGAAGTGGCTGCAGAATTTACGGGTAGTGCATGATTTCTGACAGGTGGGGTATGTAGCCCAGTATTTCTGAATATCAGTGTACATGGAGGGCCAGTAAAAACGTGAACTGATGCGCAAATATGTTTTGTGGCGGCCAAGATGTCCAGCCCATGGTAGTGAATGTGCAAGGTGCATAATGATGTCTCTACATTGGACAGGCACTACTAGACGCTTGTGATCATTGTCAATTGTGTACAACACCCCCTTATCAACCATACATTTTTCCCCCACAGTTTCCATTTGTTACCTTAGCAAAAATATTTTTTAGAGTGTCATCTCCACTTTGCAACATAGAAATATTTTCAGGTACATCCCACATTGCGCTAGACAACAGGTTTTTGCTTTCAGGCACTGCTGACCTTAGCTGCTTTTCAAAGCGTCGTTGATGCCTGGATTTTCTTAGGCCCTTTGTGCCACCCTCGAACAAACTATTGTCAAAGTCTGAGAGAGGTTGGTCATCAGTGGCCTCAGCTTTTGGCTCTGGAGTGCCACCCTCACAGACTATTGTCAGAGTCTGTGAGTAGTGGGACACCAGTCTTTGTCTAGGCTTGGGTAATTACTGGGCAAGTAACATTCCCCTCAACAACACCACCACCACCACCATTTTCCCCAGAGTCTGTTTCTACTGGTGTTTCTGTTACCAGCAGTAAATCCAAAAGAACGCAAGGCATCCACTGGTAATTTCTCCACCACACCAGCATTCAACATGTAAGGCTGTTCATTAATACTAACAGTCAAATCTGCTGTGGGGTATTTATGTTCATCCCCATGTACACACATAATGTCCACAGTTCTGGTGTAATCACAGTGTGTGCACAGTTGGAGTGTGTGCGTCTTTGCGCTCTACCAGCGAGTGTGTGTGTGCCATTAGTTACGTGTCACTCCGTCACAGCTATACTTAACAAATTAAACAGGTGTAATTTAGCCATTTTTATTTCTCACCAGTTTAACCATTCTTCTGTTACCTATCATCACAGGGATTGAGAAGGCTACTTGAACTCCATAGGGCCATGACTTTTCCTGGGGGAAAACATTATTGGTATAAGTATTACAGCCTGGACCCGGCACATGTCAGTCAGACTCACAGATGATATGATTCAAAGGAGGTGGGGGGCTTGGCGACTTTTGGGTGATGGTTGTTTCCTGTGTGGTGGAATGGGAGGGACTGGACGAGGAGAGGGTGACAAGGTCATTCATCCTGTCGGTGAAATCCAGAAGTGGGGAGTCCAGACTGAGTGGAAGGAATGAAAGGCTGGCCTGAAGGTGAAAGTTAGGAGTCTCCTGGTGGAGCTGTCTTATCTGTTGTTTTGGATTACCTCCCCTGTTGTCCTTGGAAGTGGCTGCTGGTGACTGACGTACAAAATAAAAAGAATGTAGGAGCTTAACAGCTGTACTCCTGACTTGTGAAGGCAAAATCCATCTGCCTTAAAGAGGTGTCTGTGTTCCCAAATTTGTTTTAAATTGTCAATAAAATTCACTTTGGTAAAACAGTACCAATGACATGGTGTACATGGAGTACTTTGGTGTTTTTGTTGCTGCAGAAGTATTTTATCTCATTCACAACTCTGTCACCCACTATCAGCGTTTGAGGCCCGTTATTTTGCTTCTGCAGCCTTTTAGTATATGATTTAGCCTCATACCTTTCTCTGGTGCTGGAAGATGACCTTTCTTTTGGGGAGTCAGGGTCTTGTGAAAGTGGAGCAAAACTGTTCTCTAGTAGAATCCCTGTGTCTTACTTTATGTTGTAGCCATAGTCCACGGCTGTTTTCTCCTTGGTACTGGGGTTGAAGACACCCTCCTGTGTGATGGCAGTGCAGGCCACTGAGTTGTATCACGAGTCTCCGGGTGTTGGGTTCTGCCTGTTTACCGTCATCCCATATTTGAGGGAGGTGATTTATCTTTACTTAATTTATGCTTTGGCTTTGCACCAAAAGAGTTCCAGGGATGACTACTACTGGTTGATTTACTGCCGTTAACACTAGCTTCCTGCTTCTTGGTGGTGCTAATTAGCGGTCTGCTCTTGTCCACTGATTTGGGTCATCGGTAGAGTGGTTTCATTTCCATATTGACCATTAAAGTATCTGACGTAGATGAACACATTAACAGAGCTACATTCTGTCTCGAATAAGGGTTCCTGTAAGTCATGTACTTTGGGAAGAAAGCGTGAAAATTAAGTAAGTTGAATATGCGGTGCCAGATTTTGAAAGAAACTGTAAGACATGGTATTCCTCTACTAAGTGAAAATTGAGCATAGAAGTTGTAAAACTTAAGTTAAAGAGAAGAAGAAAAGGAAAATCTCTAAAGGAAAGAAGTGCATGGGTTTATTTAATCAAAGAAGTGAGACTGCAGATGAAAATAGATGATGAAAGTTGAGGTTAATAGCGTGCACGCATGGAGAAGAAGTCTATCAAGGATAGATAATCGTAGAAACAAAATTCGGTAGGAAAAAAACAGTATATAAATGGATCGATCCTAGATGACTGAGAGCAGAGGATGAGAAGAAGATAAAATTTTAACAAAAAGTGTTCAAACTTAAGATTTCTTTTAAAGTAAAATTTTAGATTTAGACTAAGTGTTGTCTTGTGTTGTTCTGTATTGTTCTGTGATGTTTTAATGTGTGTGCCATGGCTTTGTGTTGTCTTATGTCTTATGTGCGTGTTGACATAAGCTCAGTCTTCACCTGGCGTACGGCCTGTGTTGAGGAGGAAAAGCTGTTTTTGACATGAGGTCATTGCAGGCTGTGAAGCCAGAAGGGCTGCTGAGCGAGAGATGGTCCTTTACATTGACGAGCAAAATACCCAATTTTATTATGGATTTGTTCATTATAGTGGATGCATTGTTAAAAAATAAATGAATATATAGAAATTGGTATTGGTAATTAGTAATAGTAATTGGGGTATAAGTGTTGTTGAAGATGTTCCACTCTGGCACCATTTGACTGAGGAAGTGTTTCCTATAATAGGCACATGTTCAAACTGATTGTTTGAAAAGGCGTAGAGTGTTGTTAGAAAAGAGAAATGGAAAGAAAGTAAGGAAGAAGGTAGATTGACAATTTTTTGAGATTGAGAAAGTCGAGCTGAGGGATTGTAGTCTTTGAGAAGAGCAGGATTTCCTGTCACTTGGGAGATGATGAGTTGTGGGGGCTGAGTTAACGGAATTTGTTCCTGTTTTATATAGTGCTTTGAGTGGCCCAGGTAGCAAATTATACAAAGTGTGTTTGGCTCCCGTTATCATCGGCACAATGTGTGGGTAAATGGAAGTGAGTGAGAAACAAATGGGTTGATGAAAAGTGAATAATACATCTGCTTTGGGACACACCTTCCCGGAGCAAACAGTTAAATGAGTACATGGAAAATCAATTTATTAAATTAAACGGGGTGGAGTGGCTCAGTGCTTAAGACCGGTACCCTGTGTGCGAAAAGTGTGCGAAAGACATCATGGTCGCAAGTTTGACTCCACCCCTGGCTGGTTGTACTCAATTCCATTGTAAGTCGCTTTGGATAAAAGTGTCTGCTAAATGACATTTAATGTAAAAATTATAGCATTTTTTTTTTTTTTTATTTATTTTTTTTAACATTAATTAGAACAAGTTCCTTGACAGAGTCTCACACATTATGACAAGTATCAATACTCATATTGGTATCAAACTGACAAAATACAAAATACAAGGACAATCAAATAGCAAAGAAGTGAAAGTATATTCTTTGTAGGTACACCATCTAGCCCAGTTGAATATTTTCACCTTTCCAAATACATTATTCAATTAAATTTTATTTGTATAGCACCAAATCATAACATACATTATCTCAAGGCACTGTACATAGACAACATCAAGGAGAGCCGAGAACCCCAACAGTTCACACAATGAGCAAGCACTAGGCATCAGTGGAGAGAAAAAAAATGCCTTTTAACAGGAAGAAATCTCTGACAGAACCAGGCTCAGAGATGTGCAGTCATCTGCCTCGACCAGTTGGGGTGAAAGGAAAATGGGGGACAGAAAGGGGGGAGAGAAAGGACAAGAGGGAGATGAGGTAGAGACAGAAGAGAGAGAGAGACCAGGAGCAGATACACAACAACTGTATCAAGTTACAAGTTTATACAGTCAATGATATCGACTTTTAATTATAGCGCAATAATAATGGTGATGATATTTATGATATGGATAGCCTCGAAAACTGGATCTTGATCCTGCAACCTGCAAGATGAGAATACAGAGAGAGAGAGGGAAAAAAGGGAAGACACAAACTAGGGAGAGAAAGAGACAAGGTTAATGACATATAAAAAGTCATATTCATATCCTTAGTGTGAGAGAATGAATGTGCGTGCACCACAGGAAAATCCCCCGGCAGTCTAGGTCTATAGTAGCATAACTAAGAGATGGTCCAGGTTTCCCTGAACCAGCTCTAACTATAAGCTTTATCAAAAAGTTTTAAGTCTAACTTTAAAGGTGACATCGCACATATATGTTAGTTATGGAGGTCTACTTACATATATTAACTTGTTTTCATGGTTAAAAACCTCCTAGTCGCTGCTGGGGCTATTTGGGACGACGTGTACGAGTCGTCATCCCGTCGTGTGTTGTGTGCCGGATACGCCAGGAGTTTCCTGAGCTGGCTGGACAATATGTTGGCTTCCGCCCACCCCTTGACTGAAGCGGGTCACGTGTGAGGCAAAGACTTCCTCCTTTAAGGGTCTGTCATACTGGGCTGACAGGGTCTCTGGGATTGTGATCTTCCTCATGTCCTTGGCGAAAGACTCTGGGTCCTCTATCACCTCCTGGAACACCAGCCTCATCATTTCAGCCACATAGTCTTTAACATGTAACAAAGAACCATGACATTACATTCAGACAGTAATTTCTTTACTGTCATTACATTTTCAGCTATTTAAATTTGTTGTTAGGTGTTAATTTAAGTTAATAAGGAAGAAAAAACAACAACAACACTAGTTGTCAGTATTTGTCAGTTTCTGTAAAACGTTTTCATGTGAATAAATTTTTTTATTGACTTACTGTACGTGGGGTCTGTTTTGACTGGCTTTGCGGCGGCTTCTCCCTTCATGGCCTTCGGATACGACTCTCTGTAGACAGCTTGGCCTGAAGCTGTTGCCTGCTCATGGCTGGAATTTTCGTTGTGATGCATGGATGCAAGGTACAACCTATGTAAATATAAAAATGCAGATCAATGAGACAGTGTTGTTTTGATTTTTAGTTCCAACGGTTATGATGCCCAATAAGTTACTTATGACAAGCTGGTTCAGAGAGGACTCAGACGCAGAGGCCTTTTAATAGTCTTTATTAGCACTCTTTAGCAAAACACAAGACAAAGATCTTCTTACTGAGGGAAAACAAAAGTGAGGCTATGAAAGACTATAACTAATGGGGAATGCAGCGCTCTTCAAAAGTACGCTGCGGAACTATTAACAGGAAACAAAAAATCACTCCGAAGAGGAAACTAACTCAAAAGCACAATCCTATTGATTGGCGATCTTTAACTAACCGAGAACGTGGTCGAAAACAAAACACAATCTAAATGATAGGATCTAATCAATCTATCAAATAAAAAATAAATCACAATCCTAGTGATTGGAGTTCCTTAAATGGCTGTGAAAATTTATAAACAGAAATCTCTCCCAAGGAGGAAAACAAAAGGGCTATAAATCTTAACTAAGGTATCAGCAGAAAGGCTATGATAAGAAAACTTACAAACAAAAACGTTGCTCACTAAGAGGATCGAAAACTTGTGGATTCCTTGACAAAACTGAGGCTGTGACGAAGAGCTCTGGTGATCTGGCATGGACGAAACACACTGGCACTAAAACAAGGAAACAGAGTTTTTAAAAGTTCACATGGCTTAATTGTGAGCAGGTGTGTGTAATCAGGTGACAACTTAGTCAAATGCTGTTACAGAATTCATTATAATGTATATTACCTGCATAACATTCCAACATATGGGAAAACCCCATTTTTAGGAGCAAAGCGCAGGACCAAGCTGTGGAAGGACTCCAGCGTCGAAGTCTGGTAGTGGTGGCTTAGCTTCTCCACGTCTTTCAGGACCCTCTTGTTAGTCAGGGTCTTTTCTACCTTGTACAGTGCAACGCACCCTTGAATAACAACAGGTATTTATCAAATACAAACTTTTAATTTGATTGCAATATGTTCTGTGCCATAAGTGTTGATCTTGCATTTGAGAAAGGTGAGTTTATACAATGAATTTGAAAGAAAAACAGTATCAGTTATCACAAAGTACTTTTTACCTTTTACATTTGGAAAGGTTTTTTTTTTTCTCACCTGGCTGAAACCACTTGTTTTTATCCTTCGGCACCCGGTCAGCATGTGCACACTTTGGGTAGATTGGGTTGTCGTGAGTATGCACATCCTGCATGTGATTTATTATGGATGTCCACTTTGCCACCTTCTCTGGGCCCGATGTTGAGGACGTTGCACTGTAGTACACATGGTTCTTTATGGCATGCAACCACTTCAAAATCAGACAGTCTTTGTTTTTAGCAAGTTTCTGCAGTTTCTTGGACAAACCTGAAAAAAAGAGAAAACACAAATACATTTTATTTAACACTTTTTCACCCTGTCCTGGCCTACTGACAAATATGCAATATGTCTGTACATGTTGTTAGTCATCCATGTCTTAGGTATCAAAATGTGGTTGTAAGCAGTAGTGAAAGGGCTCAGATTTTAGTTTCTTAGTTACTTAGTTGGTGGTCGCTATTTGCACAATTTTTTGCTGCATAGCTAACATAACAATAATACAAACAGTGTTTAGTAATTGTCTATTGGTGTAAAGTGTCATATGATTTGGAAGACAAAACATTAATAGTACTACCTTTTCCAGCTGGATGAAGGATGCACCAGTGAAATATGTAGCAGCAGATACATGTACATTGCCAACTGGGGTGTTCTTAATCATGGGTTGACTTTGCCATTTCCTAGAGTAGTAGCATTTTGGACACAGACACACACACAGTTTGATGAAATGCAACATATGTGCCCTTCTGTTGCTGCTGCACTTCGCATTGTCTCTTGCACACTGGACATGTGTCAAAAAGCTCCCTCAGGCAGGACTCAAATACAATGTATTTTTTATCCATGTATGCAGCACTTTCAGTCCTACAAATGTAACAAGACAAAATGCATTTAGCCTCACTTCTTTGATCTGTAGTGACAACCCTAGTGAACTTGAAGTCAGAACTTACGACATTGTTGAATCGTGTGTTGTTAGGGATCCGCCAGGAGTAAAGGTTGAGTCATTTGGGTCGACTTGTGACTCTGGTGAGGTGAATCCCTCTTCCTCCTCTGACTCAACACATGCTCTTTTTTCGTGATCCAAGCCCTGGCCCCTTTATAGGTGTGGATGAAAACATGTACTCAGGCAGTGTGGTTTGTGTGCCAGCAGTCTCATGTGACAGCACTGGTGTCTGGGTCCCTATGGAGTAGATACAATGTGTGAACATTTCATGCTCTTCAGTATTTGGTTCTTATGAAATTTCAATTCTACCTACTTTGGCTGTGCATGTGTGCTTTCAAGATCCCAATTGACAGGCACATGTTCTCACACTTGGAGCTTCTGTTTGTGTGCCTGTGTGGACAAAACGATCCTGGTATAGAAAATACTAAAGGTTAAAACAATAATACAGATCATGCTAAAAAGACTGGCTTTCTCCTTCATTACCTTTCCTGAATCTGCACCAATTCTACTATAACTTGTTCCCTACTTTAACATAAACACACGTTTCCTACACCACCGGTAATGAGCTCATCGCCTGAATAACGTTGTGTTTACCGGTGAGAGAGACACATACACGCAAATGAAACGAGCAAACACGGTCCCAAACTTCTGTAGCGATTAGCCTGCTTAGTTCTGTGCTCCCCGGATAGTCACCCGCAATACAGCCGTGTTTATCAGTGTAGGGGTCCCGAAAAACCGCTATAGTGATTAGCCTCCTTACCTACGTGCTCTCAGCAGTGGCTGAACTGTTTGTTCTGAAACTTTAGGGTTTCATAAACAAGGTAATGACGCAGATACACACACAAAAGCAGCGTTAATTGGAGCTTCCGGTCTATGTCGCCTTTAAATACAGAGAGAGGCTCCGCCTCCCGAACTGTCATTGGAACCTGGTTCCACAGGAGAGGAGCCTGGTAACTGAAGGCTCTGCCTCCCATTCTGCTCTTGCAAACTCTGGGAACCACAAGTAAACCTGTATTTTGTGACCTAAGTGATCTGTTAGGGTGATAGGGTAAGACTAGGTCTTTCAGGTATGAAGGGGCCTGACCATTAAGTGCTTTGTACGTGAGGAGGAGGATTTTAAATTGAATTCTAAACTGTACGGGGAGCCAGTGTAGAGAAGCTAACACTGGAGTTATATGGTCTCTCTTTCTAGTTCCTGTCAGAACTCGTGCTGCAGCATTTTGAATTAACTGAAGGGTTCTAACAGACTTGTTGGAACATCCTGATAATAAGGAGTTACAGTAATCTAATCTAGATGTAACAAAAGCATGAACTAGTTTTTCAGCATCCTGTAAGGACAGAATGTTTCAAATTTTCATAATGTTCTGCAGGTGGAAGAAGGCTGTTCTGGAAATTAGTTTTATGCGTGAATCAAATGACATTTCCTGGTCAAAGTAACTCAAAGGTTCCTCACGGTGGAACCGGAAGCCATGGTGATGTCATCTAAAGTGACTATGTGATCATAAAGTTTTTCTCTGAGGTGTTTAGGGCCGAGTATAATGACCTCAGTTTTTTCTGAGTTTAAAAGTAGAAAGTTACAGGTCATCCAGGACTTAATGTCTCTGAGACATTCCTGGAGTTGAACAACCTGATTTATTTAATCCGGCCTCATTGATAAATATAGCTGTGTGTCATCTGCATAACAATGAAAGTGTATGTTGTGCTTTCTAATAATGTTCCCTAGAGGAAGCATATATAAGGTAAAAAGTATAGGCCCAAGCACTGAGCCTTGTGGAACTCCACAATAACCTTTGTTTGTAGTGAGGCTTTATCATTAACATGAACAAACTGGAATCTATCAGATAAGTATGATTTAAACCAGCAGAGGGCAGCACCTGTGATCCCAAGAGTCTGCTCCAATCTCTGTCGTAGAATATTATGATCAATGGTGTCAAATGCAGCACTAAGATCTAACAGGACAAGTAAAGACACTAGACCATTATCTGAAGCCAAGAAAAGATCGTTACTAACTTTAACTAGTGCTGTTTCTGTGCTATGGTTTAATCTAAAACCTGACAACAGGCCATTAATGCGCAAATATTCACATAATTGATTAGCAACTGCCTTTTCTTAGATTTTAGAAACAAAGGGAAGATTAGATATAGGTCGGTAATTAGCTAAAATATCTGGGTCAAGGGTCGAAGGTTTGCCGTTATGTGTTCCATGCAATTTACATCCTTAAGCCTTTGGCCATCCTCCCCCACTGGTCCAGTGTGGGAGGATGGGGCTTAAGCTAATTGACTGTAATCATTTTATGTGCAATCAATAAAAGAACCCTGAGCATAAACACACTATTTTTCCCTAAATCTGTTAACGATACAGTACCCAAAATTAGTTGCTGTGGTTCAATTGGTCTATTTAAATTCAGAATCTCACATATTTGTCGCTTCACATCCTCCCAGAATTTTTGCAATTTAGGACAATACCAAAAAATGTCGGAGATGTCCCCTGTGTCACTCCGGCAGCTTGCCCCGCCCCCTCCTCTGCCGGCCTGCCGGCCTGATTGCACACACCTGCAGACAATCAAGCCATGTGCACCTTAAAAACTCTCTGCTTCTTTGTTTCAGTGCCAGTGTGTCATCGCCAATGCCTGATTACCCGAGCTCCTCGTCACAGCCACAGCATTCTCAAGTTTCTGATCCTCTTTGTGAACGACGTTTTATTTGTAAGTTTTTCTTATCACAGCCTGATAGCTGACTCCTTAGTTCAGATTTATAGCCCTTTTACTTTTCCTCCTTGGGAGAGATTTTTTGTTGGTTAATTTTCACAGCCTCTTTAGGAATTCCAATCATTAGGATTGTGACTTACCTTTAACTATTTAGATCCAATCATTTAGATTGCGTTTTGATTTCATTCTTAGTTAGTTAAGGATCGCCAATCATTAGGATTGTGCTTAGAGATTGTTTTCTTTTTGAAGTGCTTAGAGCCTTGTTTTTCCTCCGTTTGGAGAGTTTTCTGTTTAAGTTTTTTAGGATAACCATAGTTTAAGTTTGCTTCCTCTTCGGAGTGATTTTTGGTTCCACGTTTATAGTTCCGCAACGTCTCTCTTGTAGAGCGTTGCGCTCGCAAATTGCTTTAGGTTTTCATAGCCACGCTGTTGTTTTTCCTCAGCAAAGAGGACCTGCCTTGAGAATTGTTAAGAGTGTCAATAAAGACTATTAAAAGACCTCTGCGTCTGAGTCCTCGCTGTTCCGTCCTGTCACCCTGTTATACAGCAACCCCTCCAACACAGGGGGGAACAGTTATTATCATAACTAGCTTTTACCAAAGGAGTTTTGAAATATCTTGCCCTCAATTTCCAGCCAAATTCCCTCCAAATTGGGCCGCTTAAACATTTCTGCCATGACACCCAAGAACTCTCCCACTCCTCATCAGCAATCATGGTATTAACTTCCAATTCCCATTTAGCTTTCACATCAAGTGTATCCACTGATGTATCCATACGGCTCTTGCCATATATGCATGATATTATGTTTTTAGTCTTCATTTTATTGTCTCCATATACATCTCTAAAGTGTATTTGACCTTATGAAGCCACATTTGGACACATGATTTACAATTAGGCTCAGGAGATATCAGATGTCATGAGGAGAGACATAGGACGCTGTGTTCTCTTCAGGGATTCCACGGCAGAGAAGAAATGGGGGACGCTCTGTCTCTTCTCAAACCTTCATTAAACACAAGCACTGCCCAAATTAAATATCTCCTGAAAACAGACATGCATATATACATACATTTGACATAGGTATATTGGACTGACTACCCTGATCCAATCCCTGACTCCAACAGACCTGACTGACTGAAAAGAAAAAGGAGAAAAAGAAAGAAAAACTGTGTAAAATAAGAGATACTGTGTGTGTGTCTGTGTGTAATGCAAAGAGTGTATTGAGTATGCGTTTGTGCTGAAAGTTGTCCAAAGTGTGTTGGCAATCAAACTTGTCTATGTTACAACTGAACCTAGCAACTTGAGTGTGTTAATGCGCAAATGTACTAATCTGGAAATGGTGTTCTGCTTCAAGGTGTTTATGATTGTGTTGACATTTATTACGTTTATTTGTAAAGTTAAGATACATACAATGGTAATTTACAGCTGATTAGAGTAAAAAAAATACATTAACTGTGTATCACTGCTTAGTGACTTGAGTTAGATTAAAGATCCTTCAAATAGCACCTAGAAAATGAACGTGAAGTTACAATTTCTGTGATTTTGGGCATAGCCTGGAGTACTGTTCTCCTCGCTGTCTGAGATAAAAAAAGGAAACTGGAGGACTCAGTGTGAAGTAGGCGGGGCTATCTATGTTACCCTATTCTTTTTTTTTCAGTCACCTCCCTCGTTCCTCTGTGAGACCCTAAGTCTCTGCCCTCCCTCTCTTTTACTCTTTCGACTCAAAACTTTGAGCAGGAGAAAACAGGATTAAAGTCGCTGTATGTAAGCTGCACACATACAATTCAAAACTGGATAGTTACTAGTTACTAATATATATATTGGACAGGTTAACAATGTATATGACATCAGACATCGGTGTGGGGAGTAAACATCCTGACCTCATGAAGGTCATTCAAAAGATATCAGTGAAATGGGAGATACAGGATTAGAATGCATGGCCAAATGTGAGTGAGGACATCCAAATTACAGATCAACAAAAGAAAAGCCAAAAAGCAGAAAACAGAAAACAACAAAAGAAAAGAAATTGGAATTTGTAATAATATGTTTCTTAAAAGACAGGTTATAATCTAATATACAGGCCCAACATACACCCACCAAATAGACTTTATCCTGGTCAGTATACTATTTTAATTAAAGGTACTCAGGGTTGTTATGTACCATACACTTGACTTTGGGAGGCTGATGTCCAGACTGCTAGACATTCATGAAGGGGCTAGTGAGTGGATGAGAGCATATGAGGAGAAAACAGTGGAAGAAAAGCTTGACACTTGGAGACTCCAGGTCTTGGAACAGCAGCAGTGGAAAACCTACTGCACTCCAGAGGGAAAGGCTGGATGTTGAATCCCATGGAAATGTGCCATAAGTTCAAGGCTTCTCAAAAGATGGTGTGAAAGAGAATGATGTGAATCTCCTTTGGACATTGAAAATAAATACAAGATCTAAGACAATTTCCAGTGACAGTGACGTTGACAATGTAACTCACAGCAATGAACAATGACTTAAAGGAGGCTGCCACACCAGATGTGTGCTGTGGATGTGGTGAAACTGGACACATTGTAGAACACTGCACAAGTTCACAAGCTGACCCTGGTTGAGTTGAACGTGGTTGTGGAGCTCAGCCTGGTCAGGGTGAAGGTGTTAGTCCAGTAAATTTGTAAAATAAGGGGGAACTTTTGAAAAGTGACGACCAAAAAGCCAAATTAGGCTACTGCCTAAAAGTTCCATTAATCAATTGGGAAGAAATGTGTTATGAAAAAGTATAAGATTATATTTTGTCTCTACTGGGGATGTATGTTGGTGGTTCATGATTTTATTTAAATTTGTATTATGATACAATCGAATATAAACATCTATTCATTCAGTAAAGTAGTGAGTTTGCAGTGAAGGCTATAAATCAATGATAAAAGAATATTTGATCTCAAAAGAGTGATTGATTCAAGTGTTAACTCCTATTGCAATATGTATGTTGTTCCCCTTCATAACAGTGTGTGAAGTATGATGGTGGAGTGATAAATGAGTCCGGAGTGTGCCTATTGCCTTATGTCTGAGATCAGCACAGCATCTCTGCAATCCTCATATGGAGGATGGAGCGGTAGAAAATGGATGGATGGATTTTCCATATTTCAGTATTTGTGTTGACATGTATTGAATATCCAAAGGTAACTAAGAAGCAAACGGCATGTGAAAGTATCATATCATCATATCATATTCAAAGCCAAGGTCTGGTAAGAATTAAGTTAAATGAAATGTGTACTAAAACTACACTAAATTGAGCGTATGTTTGGCCGCTTGCAATTATGAGTCACTGCATGCTAATTCACACCAGTGCTAACGGTGCATGTAGTGCTAACAGGTTGACGTATGCTAATACTGCTGCTGTAAGGACCCACAACTGCATTGTTTTTATCAAATAACCCACATTAGCTGACTTCCCTCCATAGGCTTGTCTTTAGGTCTGTTTACTTTCAGAAAAGATGGTGGGAGCCTTTCTCGAGACAAGGAAGTTGAGTGACTGATGCTGCCTGTGACCTGTGACCCCGTGCACCTGAAGGGGGTCCAAAGAGAAGTTGAATGAGCCAATGAGAGAAGAATCCTGTACTGCGATGAGACCAACATCATGGATATTATATTACATCACATTAGAAGGCAACGCTACTGAAGTTTTATAATAATAATAACATATTGGGTGATATGTTTGTGAATGGTTTATATACAGAAATCTGTATTTCTTATGTCGTTATGTTTTTGTGATCTCTGACAATGGTTTGAAATATTTTGTTGTACACCAATATTACTGTTTGATAATATTGATAGAGAAAGTGTTACATGACCAATTGGCATATAGGGGCATACAATTAGAAGGTAAATGATAATTGTTAATTGTAATGGAGACTTCTTGTCCTGATTGGCTCAAGGATGGGAGTTTCTCCAATGTTATTTTAGAAAAGGTCTCCTTGCCTTTTCCCACCTTTTAGGAGGGGTGGTTTTTCTGATTGGGAGATAACAGCTGATCCTGGGTTCCCTTACACCCACACGTGAAGAGTTTGTTTTAAAGGAGTGTGGCTGGAAGGAGATTGACGGATGTGGCTAAGTGTAGTCAAATTTGGTCTGATTAAGATAGGTGATTAGTTTACCTAGTCTAAAATAGTTAAAATAATGTGCGAATAGGACATCAAATAGTAAACTACTCAATTAGCTAATCTCAAAATGTAAGTATTTAAATGAAGTTTCTTCAAATTAGATACAAGACTGAATGAAGGGAATTTTGTTGAAGCAAGCAGGCAAGCATGATTACATCAATGCTACTAAAAGGAGCTGTGTTAATTATTTTGCATTTCGGGACTCTATGGAGTCCCGGAGGGGGGAATGAAGTATCTGACGTAGATGAACACATTAACACAGCTACATTCTGTCTCGAATAAGTTAAAGATGTGCATTCCATTGCAGTTGAAAAGTAACCAGGAAATTCCTCATGAGGGTCACGAGCATGACCCAGGACAGATTTTATGTTAGATTTCATTTATGGGCCAATCCTGGGCCAGTCCCAGATAAGGCTTTTTGAAGAAACTCAGATACTTCCTATATTGGAAATAAGGGGTCCTGAGGTCAAACCTGTTGTTGTAGGAGGAGAATGTTAGAGAAACCCTTAAAAGTATGGACCTGCTCTTATGCAGGCAGAATTTTTCAGAGATTCGGCAGGAACGTTCTCCCAAGCTGCTGCAGAGCTTGGTCTGATGCTTGAATTAACCAAATAAAATCCCTTTTGTTCGGTACGAGTCTTGTGTCAGAGGGGTTCTTTCTACACCATCAACTCATCACCTATCATTCGTAAGAAGACGGAAGCCTGACTAAAAACGACACCATTTACCTCTACATTGACTCGAGTCGCTGAATTTGAATCAACTCCAGTATTGCTATCTTCTGGAGGCATTTTGCTGTTCATTTAATTAGCTTAGCTTAGCTGAGCTCCTCAATCCCAGTCACTATAGTGCAGGGTTGTGCTGCTCATAGGCCACACTCACGAATTAAAAGAGTTTAAATAATAGTGGTAGCCTTCCGTTGCTTTCATAAATTAAGCTCCCAGTGATATAGAAGTATCCAGGACCACTTTCCATAAATTATGTAGCACAAGGACAGGATTGCGATGAAAAAAAGCGAGCCAAGAGCAAAGAGCGAAGCAGTGCACTCTCTTCAAGAGAGGAGGAGGAGGAATCCTAGCGTGGAGGAGCAGACTCCTGCTATGAGGCTGCTGCTGATACAGAGAAAGAGGTAGAGAGGGTGGAGGACTGTTGCTAAACTAGCTCTGTTTATGTGGAATATGTCATTAAACTACCAACAAAATGGGGAAAATGTCACTTCTCTGCATGTTATCAGTGCGTTTACCTTAATATTCTGTTAAAACACTGGCAAAGTTTGTGGACTCTGCTTCCCATTTGAGTGGGTAGAGCAGAGTACTGTAAAATCTAAATAAACGCATGACTTACCGATTCACTTTATCTGAACTGTACAGTATGTGATAAAGTCAATGGCTCATGTATTTGTGATATCTCTGAATATCAGTATATGGGCCCCAGAAACTTTATCAATTCAGGTGACACGCTGTGCTTTGAAATTCCCTCCTTGCACACTCATTGACATACATAACCCACTCTTTCAATCTCACTCTCATTCATTCTTGTGTGAGACCTCACTCATAGACGTCATCTTGTGTTGAAAGTGCAGTCCTACAGCCTCGCTGCTGTGCATGCATTTCTGCCTGAGATCTGCGGCATTGTGGTTGTATTTGGCACCATCTTGTGTGGATGTGTGGGCCTACAGTCACTGCTACTGCGCACCATGGATGTATTATGAGAACTGGATAGAGCACTGTTTTTACATGTTTTGTCTGAAACTTGTAAGTAATATATATGACAGTCAAATCAAGTACAACATCCTTAGTAAATTTTTGTAATATCAATCTTATATAATTTGGGAACCTATAAGTACTATATATGGCAGTAAATCCACATACAATATCCTTATTAGATATGTGTAATATCAAACTTATATGAGTTGGGCAATCGTTATTGAAACCGAAATCTTGCAAGTGTTGTATAAAAAACTTACAAGACATATGTAAGATGCCACATATAGGAAACAAACAAATAAAAAATAACCAAATCTTCTAATAAAATTACAATGAAAATGACATGAGATGACCAAATGAATTTTAGGTACTTTTTAAAAACCTTTTATGGCATCAGAATGTTAAAGTTTTTCTAAGGTTAGCATTTTCTCAAACCCAGGTTTTTAGCTCACACTTTCTTCTCTCTCAACGTATTAACCTAAAATGATCACATGGGGAATATTTGTTATCATTTATAATTTTATGATAAATTATATCCAATAAAATAGGCAAAATTCATTTTTTTATTACACAGATTTTCTTTTAAAGTTCTGTATGCAGCAAATATTCAAAATCGTGTATTCAATATCAAGCAAAATAAGAACAAATTTAAAAAGACCCACTCCTTTCATTCTGTAGAAAGATTTTAATTGCTCATAAACTTAGCATATGACTTGCATATTTACTTAAAATTCAGAAAGGTGGCAATGGATTTTTTTTTTTACATGATGCAACTGACCCAAGTTGATTAAGATGCAACTTTAACAACCCAAAAATGTTATCTCTATCATCAACCGTTCTTGAAATATGACAACTTTAAAACATGCTGTTTTCTCTGTTTTCAGAGGTTTTGGAGAGTTAGGGACAGGTGTGTGTGTGCGTGTGTGAGGAGAGGGGGAGTTAGGGAGGGGCTTGTCAGTCTCTGTATTGAATTGCTATTCTTCCACCCAAAACTTTGGCGCGCTACTCCTCCCGCAGTTTCGAGAAAACCCCCACACATGTTATATCAAAACGTGCGGCTTGACCGGGAATGGTGTGCTATGTGCTTTTCTAAGTGTTTCGAGTTACCATGGTGACAAAAATCGAATGACAGAAATAATCAGAGAAATCTCTAAACAAACTCTTCTCCTGCCCACAACAACCTACACTGACAATTTCTACACTAAAACGTTGCCATGGTTGTCGTCTAACCCTGTGTGTGTTTTCATTTTCATATGAATTGCAGTTTTTCTTAAAATCACCTACATGCGCAGAGAGTTCTGGTCAAATCTCTCATCCACTTCCATGTTAAAAGTCTGCTTGAGAGTTTGTGAAAAATCAACCCGAGGGGTGATTTTAAAACTGTGATTTCTCTGTCAATTCACATCCGTTTGTCACAAATTGAAATGTGGGAGAGGCTGAAAGCCTCCTGACGCTCACAAACCAACATTTTTGTTTATATTTTGAAATATGACAACTTTAAAACATGCTGTTTTCTCTCTTTCTTCTCAGAGGTTTGGGAGAACTGCAGGTGTGTGTGTGTAATTGTCTCTCTGTATGTGTGTGGCAGAGGGTGTGGTGCTCAAATCATCACAACACCACAGTGTCACACTGTGATCGGTCAATGCTTGAAGCTTCTAGCAGTTTCTGTGAAAGTTAGGCAGAGGTGTGTGTGTGGCAGAGGGTGTGGTGCTCAATCATCACACCACCATCTTGTCACACTGTGATTGGTCAATGAAGCTCCCGCCTCCCTACTATAAATAACCTGGACCCACCTCGACTGTAGACCCTTGCTCTAACAGTTTCTGTGAAAGGCGTTGGATTTGTTGGATAACTTTGTTGGAGACTTTGGAATACCTTTTTGGATCATTTCATCAAACAAACCATCACATGCCTTAATGACTTTCGCCCTGTTGCACTAACAACGACCATCATGAAGTGCTTCGAGCGGGTGGTTAAGGACCACATAATTTCCATACTGCCTCCATCATACGATCCGCTCCAGTTTGCGTACCAACCTAACCGCTCCACTGAGGATGCCATCTCCACTGCTCTCCATCTGAGCCTGGAGCACCTGGAGGACAAGAACACCCACGTGCGGATGCTGTTTCTGGACTTCAGCTCAGCATTCAACACGATCATCCCCCAGGAGCTGGTACACAAACTGGGCCCCCTAGGCCTCAACACCCCCCTGTGCAACTGGCTGCTGGACTTCCTCACCGACAGAACCCAATCTGTCCGTGTGGGTAACAATACCTCAAGTGTCATCTCCCTGAGCACCGGTTCCCCACAGGGCTGCGTCCTGAGTCCCCTGCTGTTCACCCTGATGACCCACGACTGTCGTCCCAGGTACAACACCAACCACATCCTAAAATATGCGGACAACACAACAGTTGTGGGCCTCATTCAGGACAACAACGAACTGGCCTACAGAGAGGAAGTGCGACATCTGGTGGACTGGTGCAGGGTGAACAACCTGCTTCTGAATGTTGACAAGACAAAAGAGATCATCGTCGACTTCAGAAGATCCCGACCCAGCCATACACCACTCCTCATCAATGGCACAACGGTGGAGGTCGTCAGCAGCACCAAGTTCCTGGGAGTTCACATCACAGACAACCTCAGCTGGACACTTCACACTACCTCCCTGGTGAAGAAAGCCCAGCAGCGCCTACACTTCCTGCGACGGATGAGAAGGGTGTCTCTCCCCCCTCCCATCCTCTCCACCTTCTACAGAGGGACCATCGAGAGCCTGCTGACCAGTGGCATCTCCGTCTGGTCTGGGAGCTGCAAGGCCTCCGACTGGCAGTCTCTGCAGAGGGTGGTGAGAACAGCGGAGAAGATCATTGGGACACCACTCCCACCCATCAAAGACATTGCACACAGGTGCTGTCTAACCAGGGCTCACCAGATCCTCACTGACCACACCCACCCCCACCATGGACTGTTCTCCCTGCTGGCGTCTGGCAGGAGGTTCAGCAGCATCCGCTGCAGAACAAACCGACTCAAGAACAGCTACTTTCCGCTGGCCATCAGACTGCTAAATTCCAAATAACAATTTAGCAGTCCCCCCCCCCTTCCCGACACTATCTGTGCAATATTTAACAGTTTTTTTTTTCCTTTCATATTGCTGCTACAGTTTTCATTCCTGTTCTCTTTTTGCACTATTTTTACTTATATTTATATACATAAAACACTTTATTTATTTTTTTTATTAATCATAGTTAGTCAAAAAAGTTGGATACATGTATAGACATTTACAGTAAGATAAAAGACATTTCCCATCAAAAACTCATAAGTGACAAAAATTCAATGCTATGTGTTGGTTTATTATCTGCTGCCAAGCAACGAAATTTCGTTGCCAGTTTTCACTGCTGTGTATTCTGTGCAATGACAATAAAAGGAAGTCTAAGTCTAGTCTAAGTTTTCCTCGTATCTACATCGTTTGAGGACATTACAGGATCTCTTCACGAGTTTCTTCATCTGAACAACTTGTGAGTTATCTTATTCAATAAGTAATTTGGTTGTGTGTGCGTGCGCGTGTGTGAGAGAAATGCTCTTTTAATGTGGCCGTTTCATTTGAAATTGTTGTAATCTCCACAATCTCCCTGATTGTTTCCACCTGTGCCCCTCCCTCATGTCTATTTAAGCCGTGCTCTCTGTTCTGTCTTGGTCGTGTCATTGTAGATTCACGTGCTTGTTTCTGTAGATGTCCCATGTTTGTTCCACGTCTTGTGCTTGTTTCCCTGCATGTTTCACTGTATGTTTCACGTCATAGTCCAAAGTCATAGTCTTAGTTTCGGTGTTTTCTAGTTTTTTTTGTGTTCATGTTCCTGGCTTGTTTTGACCAGCGTGTTTTGTTATGGCTACGTTAATTAAAATGTTTTGAGTTTCACCAACCTCGGGTCTCTGCGTATGGGTTCATTCTCCCCCATGCCGGCCGGGCAGGTTGCCCCTGCTCCGACCGGTGCTGACACTGAGCAGATACTGGTACTGACTACTGTCTGCTGGAAGCATATACAGCATTTTAACCATACTACGCACTGCTTAGTGCCTGTTTATTGTGAGATATGTGGTGTGCAGGAAAACAAATCACCATACTGTAGATGTGCTGGTAGATTACATCAGTGAAGCATGCTAAATAGTAGGCAGTACACTGTTAATAAAGACTGCTGACTCGAAAGTTTGCAGCCATGTTTTCAATATAACAGATCTATACAGACTGCATTTATATCACTATATGGTGAAATTAGTTGTTCTGGGTAATGACCAGGAAAACCATGTCTTGCCAGTTTTAAACTTGTGTGATCCAAGACAGTATCAGTATAGTAACAAATGAAGTCATGTCATTTTTAATATGTGATTCATATGTTTTTGACTATAGAAACTTGTATGAGACGTTATAAATTAATACATAAAAAGCATATATTTGTTATTCTGTAAAGGTAATTTGCATTTGCTGACATAAGAATCTTATTAAAAAAACATAAAAAAAACATAGTTTACATTACATTGACATACAAATAACTTATATGTAATAGTATATATTCATATATAAAAAGTATATGTTTTTTGTACTGGTATGGTTATTTTAATTGGTTGACATATAACAGTTGTATAAGAAAAATATAAAGAAAGCATAGTTTCCCTTTAAATTTAATACACTTTACACACAAAATTCATATATTTAATATCATATATTTGTTTTTAAAAAAGCACGTCTTTATAACTGAGACATGTAATTAAAAAGTACAAACATTATATTGAAAATATGGAAAACAATGTGCCATGCACATTCCTTATAAACAATATATCTAATGTTTACTTGATTCATAAAAAATCCTTATAATTATGTTGTATGAAAAAAATGCAAAAGGGGCCACTTTCATGAGTAAATCATAGTATGAGACATATAAGTCTTATAAGACATACAATATATATAAAACATAAACATTTACTATAAGAGGCAATGGGAAATGGGAATTTTTTTTTCTATTTCTTTTCCATATGGGGCCCCTTTTGAGCCATTCAGCTCAAAGCCACCCGTTCTCTATTTGCTTGGCACGTTCATGAACAGCCAAAG
Source organism: Solea solea (assembly GCF_958295425.1). Lineage (NCBI taxonomy): Eukaryota > Metazoa > Chordata > Actinopteri > Pleuronectiformes > Soleidae > Solea > Solea solea. The sequence continues at coordinate 20,678,802 of NC_081136.1, forward strand.
GCTGATGGAAGTCACTCAGTCACAGCTGCTGTGGAGGAAGACCTGTCAGTGTTAACTGTGACAATTAGAGCATTTAATATATAATATTTTGATTAATATATACCAGGTATTTTTATATACGTAGGTAAACCTATTTGGTCTTTAATTATTTGTTATGTCTTTTAAAAATTGTTGATTCGCCTCAGGTCATTTCACAGAAACATACTGTATGATAATAATCAAAGTTTCTGTAAAAATGTGCAAAAACCTTGTGCAACATTTTTCTGTGAACTGGATGTTTATTTGACATCAAACTTAAAAGTTATAGTAACTTTATGAACCAATAGTGATGATAAGACAAGAAGCCTCCCCGGGAATCAGTTTCCGCAGGTCACAGCTCCACAGTCCACACCGTCATCCGTGTCACGATGTCCGCGACTGAAAAAGTGCAGCATGTCAGTCTCCTCTCCACACAGCAGCCCGTTAATGCATCGATAATAAGTTAGAAAATAAACACTAATGAGCAACAAATAAATAACTAAAACCTTTCTTGTCATATTTTAAAAAAAAAAAATGCAAAAGAAAACCCCCATTGCCTTCTTTTTTCACATTTCTCATAAAGTTTTCATTTTGTACAGTTCCCTGACAGTAGCACTATTCCCGAGAGACTTGGTGTGCTCGTACACAGCTGTGACGTTACTCTGGTAAAGAACTAGGTGCGTGGGAGTGCTGGAACACGAGACAAAGCTACAAACGAACTGGCGACGAGACAAGACACAGAGAGGGTTTAAGAGCAGTGCTGATTAGGGAGTAAGTGCATGCAGGTGCAGGTGGACGCAGACGAGAAGGGGGCAGGGCAAACAGGAACCTGAAACAGAGACAGGGGTGAGTGCTCACAAAATAAAACAGGAAGCCAACAAATGAAACATGAAAGAGAAATCAAGACACAGAACAAAACATGACAGACAAACCAAACCATGACAATATGGAATGAAACCCTGAATATATGGAATGAAACTTTGAATATATTGAATGAAACTCTGAATATATTGAACGAAACCTTGAATATATGGAATGAAACATTGAATATATGGAATAAAACTCGACTGACGTCAGACTTCACGGAAGTGCCTGCAGCCATCTTGTGTAACGAGTGGATTCTGCAGCAAAAAGTGACAGAGTGACAATGAGTCAGGCCACTCACAATCTCGTTGCAGCAATGTTAAACAATGAGGACATCATTAACACCCTGGCGAATGCGTGTACGTTCCAAAATCCTCCTGATACCCCTGCCCAATGCTGTTCTTCTGACAAAGAAGTTTGCTCCCTTTTTAACCGTGGCAGACCTACTACAACGAAATTCGCATTATCTGAAACCCACCTTGATGACACAATAGCGACTGAAGCACTAAGTATTCAGGGCTACAGCCTACACAAAAAGGACAGATCAAAATATGGAGGTGGTGTGGCTATTTATGCCCAAAACAATATCTCAGTGAAATTAAGATCTGATTTGATGAATAATGAGCTAGAAGTAATATGGCTTCAAGCTAATGCTCCATATTCAAAATCTTTCCTTATGGGGTGATGCTATAGACCTCCGAGCTCAAGCAGCAGCTACCTTGATAACATTGGCATTGCTTGTGATAAAAATATGGAAATCATATTCATTGGTGATCTAACCATTGATTGATTCAATGAAAAATGCCCTCTTAAAAGAAAACGTGCTACTATTACCAATGTATTCAACCTGAAACAAATGGGGGCAGAGTCCACTAGACTGAGTACTAATTATATGGGCAGTAACACATTAACGTGTATCGATCATATTTATGTTTCAGAGCCCAATGTCTTCACAAAAGCTGTGTCCATACCTACATGATGTAGTGATCATGTAACATGAATGCTTTGTGATGGAATTTTTTTTAATTTATTTTCAAAGTTTCAAGTAAAGTAAAACAAAGGAAAGTAAAGTAAAACTATGAAAATGAAATCAAACAAAACCGGAAACACTGTAATAGCGGAACATGTCATCCTACGGAGGGAAACGGAGGTAAATACTCTTCCATTAAGAACAATAATTATACGTTTTCTGGTGGAAAAATACTCTTATTTTCTGGTGGAACAATAGTATATTTTATATTTTCCCCTCACTTCTGTGACCCAGTCACACTTCTGTCATGCCAAAGCGCAGACATAATGTCTGCAGGTGGGAATCACCTATCTGCGAAGGGATATGGAACAGTCCTATCGGCAGATTGAGCTAATCACTGTGACGTATCACAATAAACGAAGATTTACACGAGAACAGACTTAAGTACAAAGTAGTTAAGCACGATAAAATTAACAACCAACGTCATTATCTACAAATATAACTATTGTATAGAATTGATATGTGTTTATAACTTCTTTGTGCATGTGTTTTTAAGATGACTTCACCATCCAAAATCCCGGCTATGTCGCAGGACCATGAAGGCCTGCAGCTTAAGCTGCAACTACTGGCGGTAAGTACATCATCAAACCTTCTCACTAGAAAATGTGTTTTCAACTCAGTTGCATATAACTAAACAAAAAATTATAAATTATAGTATTTTTAAGTATTAAAAATATATATTAAAATATATTAGGGCTGTCAAAAGATTAAAATTTTTAATCAGATTAATCAAAGGGTAGCTGTGGATTAATCATGATTAATCACGATTAATTACCATACGTAAATATGGCAGAAAATTCTCATTTTCTCTTTATATTGTTGTAGGAACGGAAAGATGAATGACAGAATGCAGATGTATACATTTAACATTTGTTTTTTATTTATGGACAATCCAGATGGTGGTGTTATTAATAATGACAAATAAAATCAAATCAAACTTAAACATACCACACCATAATTCCATGTGTGTTATGTGTCAGGTCTCTTTGCTATGACTTTGAGAAAATATAGGAAGTTGTTATTTAGAATACATTTTTCAAATCAAACTTAACTTTTATTGTAAATGTTTTGGGCATCTTAGCCATTGTTCTATTTTTTAAAGCAAATTTAGGATGGTTGGAAAACAAAACATTTTCTTTTTTTTTTAAATAAACAAACTACTACACCTTCACACAATAAAATGTGGCCGCAGCTGTCATGTTGCGTGCGCTGTCGGTCCCTATAGTTGTGACTTTTCCTTCAATTGCCCACTTGCGCGCTACTGTTAGGAAATACCAACAAAAAATGCAAAATATCCAAAACCATGACAATAAACCTATCAAGACTATCAATATGCTTTTCCAGTTACATGTAAAATATGTGCATAATTTCTTCTGTCTCAACAGTACTCATCCAGCGACCCTGCAGTGCCAAGGCATGTATTGGCAGCCAGGGTCATGATGTCTCCACAATTGTGGCTACCAAAATAAACTCACTTGAGAGAAGGCTGATGGCAGAAAAGAAAAAAAATGAGTTTCTTGAAAAAAAATTAAAAGAGGCCCAGAAGTGGATTACAGACGACGATGAGGCAATGGCTGGTTAGTACTAAAAACATAAAATATGCAATAATAAATGTATTTGACAACTCTCAAAACCTATTGATGAAAGAAAACATGTTTTGCAGGAGCCAATGCTGAAGACATAGACAGCAGTATGTTTTGTGTCAAACACAAACAAAGGGAATCATAAATCATTACAAATGCTTATTAATATAAATGTGTATTTCATATTCACAGTCAAAATGTCTTCAAAAGAAGATAAAGAAGAAGGTGAGACAAGCACAGAACTAAGCAATAGAATTCAACAAAACTTAAAACAATTTAGTCTGAGGAAAAACACATGGACTCATGAGTAAAACTCTCTATTTTGCAGTGTCCCATGAATAAAAAAAGGAGGTATTACAGTGTGCAAATCAATCCAAACATAAAAAGATGGACCTGACATATTTCTGATGCTAATTCTTTGTTTCTTTTCTCCCTTTATAATACGCTGACAACTCCTGAAAAGTAATTGTGCGTGTTTGAAAATAAAAATTTAAAGAAAAATAATGAGCAATGAATAATGTGTTATTTTTTTATTGCAATAACTTAGAGAGTATTGAAACTTTTATAACAACTATTTCTAGTTACATCATCTATTACAACTATCTCAACCACCTAAGGTGATAAAACACCACACATAGGAAATGTGAAATAAATTTTCACATAATGCTGTTTTCACAGTTTTCATAAAATGTTTTCATAAAATGAAAACACAATCTTACAAAAGCTGCAACACCAGAAAAATAATAAAAACAGATAATATCATCTTATCACATAATGTGATGAGTTTATTATTTGAAAAAATAAACAATTGAAGTTATACAATATAGTTCTTACAAATATTGTTAGAGAAATTTGCTATTACAACCATTCAATCCTGTGTGATCATATGCAAAATATAACTTTTGTATTATAAAAAGGTGAATGAAACAAATTAAAATTTTACAGGTTAGAACAGTAGTTGAGGAGCTTGACAGGGGAGTGGGAGATAATGGTTCAACTCATGTTATATCATCTTCTTTATATCGTAATATCAAGAATGCTGCAGCCCTCAATGTTGTACGATCCATGGCTATGGTTTTAGTTAACTGATCATACGTTGCTTCCATTAGCTCAGTTGAGAAAATGTTGGACTGATGCCACCATATCAAGTTCAATCCTAAGCTTATGTTTTTTCACTCCAAATGTGTAAGAAAGGCCGATATTTTCAATTTCTTCACTCCTGTGTGGCTTACATTTGGATACATTGCCATTCAACAATGATATTAGTGAATTTAATTATTATAAAACAGTGCAATTGTATGGAATTTTTACTGTTAAATAAGGTCACAATTGACTGGTATATGAACATATCTAATTTCAAAAACAGCTCCCCATGGTGTAGGCATACAATATGCCATTTTTCATGCTGCTCTAGGGATTGTTATATCCACCTAAAACTCAAGATGTGACACCACAGACCCGCCCTAGACCCGTCTACAAAAGATGACCTCCCAGCAGGAAGTGTATTTAAATTGTAAGGATTATTCTTCCTCTTCTTCCGCTTCTTCTTCTTCTTCCTCAAAGTAAATTGTGTTTTTGAGGCCCTGAACATGCCCCAAAACGCACCAATTTTTGCAACCGCATCAGACCTAGTGAAAAATGACATATATTTTCGTGGGGAATGCGCGTCAAAAAATGAAAGTGGGCGGGGCTAAAAACTGACGCAAAAAACTTTTATTAGGTCATCTGTTGTCGGGTTAAACGTACATGAACGAACCTTGGTACACACGTTCATTAACAAACTTGTCCTAGAGCTTTCATGGGATCACCTTCAAACTTGGTGAGGTCACTGTGGACCAGTTGAGGATCTAAAGTTATCAAAAGTTATTTAAAATGTCACGTGGCGTATGAGAACATGGGTGGCAAAGTTTGCGAAAATGTAAATTTTGCGATAAAAGGTCCCATCCCAACCAAATGTGCTAGGGTTGAAGATGGACCATGGCTGAATACGTCTATGCAAAAACTGTACATTTTAAAAACATCGCCTCCTGGAGTTCATTGTATTAAACTCAAAATTGGTGAAAACACTCAAAACACATGGTAGATGATGCGTGCTGAATATGATAACAAATCATTCAGCGGTGTTGCCACTGCTACAACTTTGCGAATCCTAGTCCCATCTGAGCTAAACTTGCTAGGATTGATGATAGTCCGGCCCTGAAGACATCTATATGAAAATATTCACTTTCCAAAACAGCGCCCCCTGGTGACGACAGTCAATATAACGTCTGGTATTTAAATGAACTAGTCCTAGAGCTTTTGTGCGATCACCTTCAAACTTGGTGAGGTCACTGTGAACAAGTTGAGGAGCTTAAGTCATCAAAAGTTCTTTTCAAATGGGGCATGGTGTACAAGATGGGGGGCGCTATAATTCAAATTTTTCACAACAGACAGCGAAACTCTTATAACTTCGCAATGGAAGGTCCAATCCCAACCAAACTCCCTATGATTGACGATGGGTAGTTGCTGAAGATGACTATGTTGCTGAAAATGGTAAATTTTTACAACAATGCCTCCTGGTGGTGGCAGTAAATACTAAAAAATAAAAACTGTTACAACTTTGCCAATCCTGGTCCAATCTAAACCAAACCTACTAGGATTGATGATAGTCCGGCCCTGAAGACGTCTATATTAAAATATTCAATTTCAAAAACAGCTCCCTCTGGTGAAAGAATTTGGGGAGAGAACTTTACTTACAGTTTTTTACGCTGCTCTACCAGGGATTTTTTTATCCACCTGAAAAATTATTTTTGAGACCTCAGACCCATCCTGAACATGTCTGTAAAAGATGACCTTCCGACAGGAAGTAGAAATTCCAAAACAGGAAATAAAGTCTGACATTGTCTGATCCGCAAGAAACTTGATATGTGAGTCAAGGGACCTTCTCTGAACACGTTTATGGACACGCCTTTCACCAAACAGGAAGTCAGCCATTTTGAACAGGAAGTGCCCTTTAACTTTGCCGTACATTGATTGATCTGCATGAAGTATGATATGTGAGACCAGGGACCTGTCCTGAACATGTCTGCAAAAGATGGCCTCCCAACAGGAAGTGGAAAGCCCGAAACAGGAAGTAAAGTCTGACATTGTCCGATCTGCACAAAACTTGATATGTCAGTCAAGGGAACTTCCCTTAACAAGTTTATGGATACGCTTTCCACCCAACAGGAAGACAGCCATTTTAAACAGGAAGTGCCCTTTAACTTTGCCGTACATTGATTGATCTGCACGAAACATCCTGATCATGTCTGCATAAGGTGACCTCCCAACAGGTTTGGAAGCCCTGAAACAGGAAGTGAAGTCTAACATTGTTCAATCTGGACGAAAGTTGATATGTGACACAAGGGAACTTCCCTTAACATGTTTATAGACACACCTTTGACCCAACAGGAAGTTGGCCTTTTAAAACAGGAAGAGCTTTCTAACTTTAACTTTACCATACATTGATTGATCTGCACAAAAATGTGAGACCAGGGAACCGTCCTGAACATGTTTATTGACACACCTTCCACCCAACAGGAAGTCTGCCATTTTAACAGGAAGTGCCCTTTAACTTTTATGTACATTGATTGATCTGCATGAAACATTATATGTGAGACCAGGGTCCTGTGGTTTCATTTACTGAGTCCAGCCAATCAAGAAATTTGCCTAAATGTTCCTTAAATATGGTCATGGGATAACATGGTGGTCAAACACATAACACTGCAATAACTAGATTGTGTGTAGAAAATCTGGACACTATGCACTCTAATTGAAAAGAAGGGACTTCTATTATCTCAAATTCTGTGTTCTGTGCAATATAAACACCAACACCATCATGTTGTTGATCTCTCAATGTAACCAGTCTGGGGTCATCACTAGTGTAGGATGAACTGTGTGAACAACCTAGCCCTCAAGGTCATCCTTATTCTTCATCTAAATGAATCACATTTTTGAGGCCCTGAGATTACCCCAAAACTGACATATTTCTGCGATTGCATAAGACCTGGTGAAAATGTACTTTCAATGAATGTGCATCAACTGCTATAACTTTGCAAATCACAGTCCAATGTGAACTAAACTTGCTAGGACTGATGATTGTCTGGCCTTGAAGACGTCTATGAAAATATTACATTTAAAAAACAGTGCCCCCTGGTTGCTGGAAATAACATTACATTTCAAACCTTTTCATGCTACTCTACCAGGGATTGTTGTATCCACCCAACATGTGACATGCAAGACCACAGATCTTCCCTGAACATGTCTGCAAAAGACATGGAACAGGAAGTGGAATGTTCCAAACAGGAACATTGCCATACATTAACTGATCTGCACGAAACAAGGTAACTTCACTCAGCATCTTTACGGACACACCCTTGACCAAGCAGGAAGTCAGCCATTTAAAATAAGATGTGATGTAACTGATTTAAATGAAATGTGACATATGATTATTAACTGCATGATATGAGACAATAAAACTTCCCTGAACACATGTAACATAACCTAAATCAAGAATGTCTTGGAACAATGACCAAACATCACAGGAGGTGGACATTTTTATTTGAATGGCCATTTTAGGGCCTTACAGTCGATTTCATACATTGTTTCAAACTACAGCAGCAACAAAGTACTGTGGAACAGTCTTTAGAAATGCTTTAAATGTACGTGATGTATGGATTTTAAAGAATACTGGGCCCCAAAGCGTCAATTATCTGTAGTCTTTGTTGTACCCCTGTTGATGTTTGTGTAATCGTGTATATTTAATATGTATGCAAATATAGAAATGACCAAAATAAAGGTCACAGCTGCACCTGCTGGTGACAAAGAGCATATACATTATAAGTTATTTACATTGAATGTGACATGACTTTAAACATCGATCCACATTTATCTTATTATATAAACTAATAATGTATATTTACTATACATGTAAATATAAAAAAGACCAACATAACCCGCACATTATGGACAACCAAATCACAACCATTTATACTTGTATAATGACATGGTGGTTATCACTTCACATGTGGGCACAGACTTGGTAAACAATTTAAATTGAATGTGATTTATGATTAGTATTTTAGACTTCAGTACATTTGTTTCACTTCAGAATGTACAAAATAATATAACTGTCTTATGTCAATAGTATGCATAATAACCATGTATGAAATAATGAACATAAAACTCTTCAACAAAAACTTGCATGATTTTGCAAAACCTATGTGAAAACGTATGCATTAGGACAAGATTAAAAATGCAGTCTTTCATGACATTTGCAAAAAAACAACTGCAAACTGAAAGGATTACAATATGACAAACTTTTATTTCAACTACCAAAAAGAAAACAGGCATCATTTCAAACACACTTCTGATGATGTCATATACATACAAATTCAACTAAATCCATAACAATCACAACTTGATATGGAACCTGCAGCCCAGGACACATACATATTCTGCACAGCAAGGACAATTACATAATTTTAATTAACAATATTAATACAACACAACAACCCATCTCATACAACAGCAATTTCATATGGAGCAATAACATATTACACGATACAGCAAATGCAATAGCAACTTCATATGGAACAATAACACATTACATAATACAACAAATACATTTAATTACAATTAAATTATAATTATAACAAACATAATAGCAGCTTCATATGGAGCATTAACACATTTCATTTCAGTATATAATAACAGATATCCAGGAACAAACTATCCATCAGTGAGACTAATGAACAATTGATTATTGTAGTTAGACAGTGGACTGCATGTTATGGTTTGTAGGTTATTCAGTATTACAATAAATATGGAACATAATTCAGTCTTTGCATAAATATTAGTCATAATTCTCCATCCTGGTTTTCATATTATCATTCAGCTGAAGTTACTCAGGCAACAACTGTTGTAATGAGATAAGACATCAAAGTGATGTAGATTACAATGTCATTTACAGTATGATGTGATAGACAGAGATGCTAACGTTATATAAATACATATTATATTTCTGTTGTTGTTACTGAACAGACCAGGTAAGATAATGATACAATATTATGAGTACAAACCTCTGTTAATGTCTTCAGTGTGTGAGGAGCTTCTCTTCTTTTCTCTTGAGCGACGTCTGTTCCCCTCCCTCGTCTGCTTCTCTGTCTATGACAGTGGGCACACTCACTGGCTCTCTCCCACCCTCCCTCTGGCTCTCATTCAGACTGAACACGTACAGTAAAATGCAATTATTGCTACTTTTTTATGGTTACGTTGATAACAGCTAGCCGTTAGCGATCAAATGCTAACAGGATATGAAAAAACACCAATTGGTTGGGTATCATACACGTCTATGATCTATACAATAACAACATACACAAGTAAAACTTATAAGTGTGTCTTTATATGGGAACCTCATCTGTTGATATGGTCAACATTTGATCAGTGTAGGCTACCGTAGCTCTCAGGGAAGGGAGGGGGTGAGCAGAGGAGCATTTCATTGTTGCAAATTTCAGCCTCTCCTCTAGATGTCACTGGTAACTACATACTTCCCCTTTAAATAATAAAACATTTATATAGCCTTTTATATAGCCATTATACAGTTTGAGCACTACTCATTTGACTTTTCTAATTTTTTTTGCTTTTCCATTAGGGATAGTACATAGTATTTGGTACCTGCTCTGGCCAGGTTCTAAGCAAGCTGAGCTGATACTAAAATGTGACGTGAATGGACTGCTGGCCACTGATTGGTCAGTGACATCAGTGGAAGAGTCACAGGAATCAAACCGAACAATGCTGAAATGATCGTGGGCCAAATCACAAGTTCAGTTCAGTGACTGTGCCAGACGGAGTATGCACTTTGGTCATGCTGGAAGTACTGAACGATTTGATGAACAAATCTTTCACCAAATCAAATACCAAAGAGGTATTGTGTGACAAGTAGTGTTAGGGGTTAACTGACTTCTTCAAACAGTCAGCTGGGAGGAATTCCCCTCCTCCTCCTGGAAGACCATTTGACCCCTGGGTGTGTTTGTGTGTCTGGAGGGTGTTAATGACATATGTGTGTGTGTGTGTGTGTGTGTGTGTGTGTTTAGTCTGTGGGCTATTCCTGACCTTAGTGATAGACTTAACAACGCGCACGTGTGTGCTTTGTCTAGCCTCGTTAGATATCATGCATTTGTATTGCTGGATTAGTGTGCGTGTGAGTGGGTGGGGGGGCTGGTAGGTGGTTTGTTTGGGTGGCGGGGGGATTTCCAGTCAGGTCAGCATGTGTGACCGCCAATGACTGGATAGGATGATAATCTATGATAAGTGTTCAAGCAAATGCTCAGCCCTTGTGGTTCTTACAGGATACCAGTGCTGTCATAAGCTCTCATGAAAGCTCTTCTGCAGAAAAGCGGGATTTTCAGAATAAACTTCCTTCATTGCTTCTGAGGAATATTTCTGAAAAGTGTTTATTTTCTTGTTAAATTCAACAAAATGTGTTACGAATTATTTAAGTTTGATGCAGCTGAAATCCATGGGAGATACATAACTTTCATTTTGGACATTTGTATGTTTACTAACTATCTTTAAAGGAATAGTAAGTATTTTTAAATGTGGTTGCATAAGGCACCAACATGTAGTCAGTGCTTATTTTTCCATGCACAAACCCCAAACCCCAAACCAGTTTAAGTTAATGTAATCTTTAAAAAAAATGGAGATTTTATATCATGACACAAAGAAGGTGTTGATCCACTGCTGCTTCCATTAGAAAGTTCTAATGTGTTATATTATGATTTCGGTGTTTCCCAAATCTTTTGTTCAGATTTACTTGAGTTACACAAATGGCACTTTTCCACTCGTCGACAGACTGCTAGCCACAGATTGGCCAAGAGCCATGAGCGCAAAGTCCGATACAAGAATCAAACCGAACCCTGCTAAACTGTAGATCACAACCCCTTGACTGTGTGTTCCGGTCATGCAGGAAATAATGAACGATTCTGTAAACAAATCTTTTAAATTAATTGAGTCTAATGATTCAGTACACCAAAAATAACTGCTTAGTGAGTATTTTACAAACTTCAGTTTCCAGTCAGGGAAGGTTGTCAAAAAAAAGTGAGATAAAGCATTAGAAACCAACAAAGTGAGATTTCTGGGTTCAGGCTTTTGTTTGTGCATCATTGAAATAGCTGAGGTTCACTATATATTATTATTATTATTATATTATTATAACAATAATAATCATTTGGAACTTCGGTCAGTTCAAATCCGGACAGGTCAAGGACTGGATTACCTCTGAGAAAGTTGGCCAATTGCCATTGCTCTCCACTGATTGGATTAATTGGACACTCTAAATTGACCCCAGCCACACCCGTGTACTCCTTGTGCCGGAGTCCAGATAAATGGCACAGTTGCATCAGGAACGGCATCTGGGGTTAAACATCTCAATTGCGGATCACTGAAAAAGCAGGTGAAGCAGAGTCCTTCTTATTACTAAATTTATAGATTATTTTACCTTTACCTAGTCCCATCCTCATGCTTGAGGGTCGGGGACCATGATAGCTTCCAGTATTATTGTCTTCCACACCTTCCTGTTTCTGGCTCTGTGCATCCACCAGTGGTTTTCCCATCCAGTCTCGGATGTCATCAGCCCACCTCCTGATGTTATGTGCTCTGCTGATGTGGTCGAAGTATTTGAGCTTCCGCCTTTTTATGATGTTGAGTCGTGTTCTTTCCACTCCCAGCTCCTCTAGCACCGAGTCATTTGTGCGATGGGCAGTCCAGGTGACTCGGAGCATCTTCCTGTAGCACTTCATCTCCAGGGCCTGGATCTTCCGGATGTCACTGGCATTTCCCTTGCTTTTTCCATCAGTAATCTGATGTTAAAGATGTGGTCCCCTGTACCCGCTTTCTTCATAAAACCCACCTGCTCCTCTGCAAACTCCTGCTCTTCCACTCTCTCCATATGCCGCAGGAGGATTTACTAAGAAGGACCTTGCTAACATGGGATATTAGGGCTATGGTATGGTGTTCAGAACAGTGTATAGTGTCAGGTACCTTGGGAATAGTGATGAAGACAGACTTCACCCAGTCAGATAGCCATTGTCATTATCTATATTATTATAGATAAAAAATAACCAAATATTATATAATACTATAATAATACTAAAATAACCTTACAATTAATAGTGTCCTCACATACACTGCATGTGGCTCGTAACCTAAATATAGCCTAATAATATGTTTATTTTAGCATTATTATAAGAACTACTCTTAACAACTTTCAAACACACAAATACGCACGCACACGCGCACGCACACACACACAGAGCTATTCTTCTTAGAACACTGCATTTATTAGGACAACTTAAACAAATCATTATCCTTAACCTTAACCTAAATTTCTTTTGCAAATAAATAAATAAAACATCAAAAAATAATATAAAATTCAACAGCTCCCATCTCGTCCAGTTTGACAGAAAATGGTTGTTTTTTGTCTTTATCCTCCATGCGATCCGCGCTCCCGTCTCTTCTACGAGCGCGCGCGAGGATTTCCTGGTGCGCGCTCTTGGCACGGCGCCGCGCACTCCAGTCCCTGTGCTGTGTGTTCTGTGTGAGAGAGAATGTGTGTGTATGTGTGGTAACCCAGAGCAGCAGAGCTCTCAGTCAGACATGGCGGCGGATCCTCAGCCGGACTGGCTCTCCTGCCTTCCTTCTTCTTGGAGTTACGGCGTGACTCGGGATGGACGTATATTCTTCATCAAGTAAATATCACGCGGACACACGGATTCACAGACACGCACTGCCTGTTTCTCCCACGCATTTGTCTTTTCTTCGGCTTTTCTCTGTTCACCTTTTTTTCCCCTTCCCTCCCTCCGTTTTCTTCCACTAACAGCGAAGAAGCGAAGAGCACAACCTGGTTACATCCTGTCACTGGAGAAGCTGTGATCACTGGGCACAGGAAAACTCCAGGTACACAATTATCATCTGATGCTGTGTGTGCGTGTGTTCTATTTTCCTATTTGCGCGCATGCACAAACTCGCGCACGCATGCTGCGCCTGGGGAAGGTTATGTGCGCGTAATGGTTGAGAGAAGAGAGGAGGAAAAAAAGGAGGGGGAGACACAACTTGCGTAGAGAAGGAAGACCGTGAGGGAAGATTTGCTCTCTCTGCAGCAGAGCAACAGCCCCCTGTGTTCCGCTTCTCTTCCAGCTGACCATTACGCACGACCGCCTCCTCCTCCTCCTCCTCCTACCGCCGCCGCTGCTCCACCTGGACACCACGCCACACACTTTTTAAAAGTTCCGTCACGTAGGCGTGAACCGATTCCCCGCAATGACATTGGACTATATTCCACCACTGCAAGCTGCAGAAAAACACACATTACAGTACAGTACGGTAGAGTACACACGCAAATGCTGTGTTACTGCGCATTATTTCTAAATATACCTCGCATAAATCTGCGTGTCAGGCAGGAAACGTCTGTTTATGTGTGTGCAAACAGCTGGGTTGCTGCACGCGCAGAGAGACACACACACAAAGTATGGTTGAGCAATCTCGCAATAAATGCAGCTTGAAATTAGGCAGAGGGGCGTGGAGGGAAAAATGAAATGTGTAAAACGTGCTGTCCAGACACTGCATTGCTGTGCAGGTGTGTGTGTGTGTGTGTGTGTGAGAGAGAGACAGAGAATGTGTGTGTTCTTATCGCTCCTGCAGCTCTGCTCATGTTTTTCTCTCTCTCTCCCCCCCCCCCCCCCCCCTTTCCCTTGTCCTCAGATTTACCAACAGGATGGGAAGAAGGATACACATTTGAGGGAGCGCGCTGCTTCATCAAGTGAGTCTAGAATGTGCAGGGCAGCAGTGAGGGGGGTTGGGTGTGTGTGAAGAAATAGTGATAGATGGAGATGGATGGATGCAGGGGGAGAGAGAGAGAGAGAGAGAAAGAGAGAGAGACGTGGATTGAGGAGCTTCTTGTTTGGTTGGTGTACAGATTTCCTTCTGCTTTCATCAACGCCCACATCACTGCATCTCTGCCCTGCTGAAGGAGCGGGCAAGTCACAGATGCATCTACCCCCCCCCCCCCACACACACACACACACACATTTTCCCAAACTACCTAACCATAACCAGTTAATGCCTAACCCTAAACCTATCCACAATTTGAATCTCAGCCCTAAACTTAACCATTTCCTCAGATATTGGGTTCTGCCTCATACGGACCAGGTTTTGGTCTCCATGAGGACTACTGGTCCCGCTTCTGGTCCCGACATGGTCAGTGTTTATGCTGCAAAAAGGTCCTAAAGATGTACCAAATACAAGTACACATACACACATATTCTTGCTAAGCGTGCTTACTGAGGACACAGAGACATGCATTCTCTAGCCTCTTACCCTACCTACTACTCCCCTAAGTAAATGCCTAACCCTAACCTTTAACCAGAATCTAACCTGAACCCAAGGTGACAGGTGACAAATACAAGAACACACACACCCCAAGAAAATAGGGTTTCTTTTTAAAAGCATCACATCTGCCATACAATTACCCTTGCCACCCACACTAGGCCAGTGTTTTCAATTTGAAAACGCTACTGGCTCTATTTTTGTTTGAAAATTGAGGTTCTGCCTCCTTAGGACCAGGTTTTGGTCTCCATGAGGACTACTGGTCATGACAAGGTCAGTGGTTATGACAAAAAAAGGTCCTCATCATTAGGTAAAAATACAAGAACACACTGGGGTGTGTGTGTGAGATTTTCCCAGAAACATGTCTGCAGTCTCTCTCTGCTGTCAGTTGGATGCAAGTTTGTCAACCAAGTGTGACTCAGAAGTGCTAAACAGGCTCTACTTGTCGGTGTTGCTGCATGTGTGCACATGCTAGTGTCTCTGTGTGTGTGTGTGTGTGACTGACTTCATGGTCATTTGCGTACATGTAGCGTATATTTTGTGGACCTGTTTGACGACTAAGATGCCCTGCAGTCTATCTCTCTCTCTCACACATGTACACACACACACACACACACACACACACACATGCTTTGAGTGCATGAGCAGGTACTTTTATTTGTTCCTCTTACTTTCCCACCTAGTTTTCCTGCTGTTGCTCTCTTTCCCTCTGTCTGTGGCCATTTTGAGAGGAGCAGCTGACACATATGGTGAGCTAATATAGCTGCTCTATTAATAGCTCTGAACCGCTGCTCATTGGTATGTATGAATGCCTGCAGAATGTGTCCATGGACCCTAAACGTGTTTGTATGCATACATACGTCCATGCATTTGTGCACAAAAACATGTTGTACACAAGCGTAGTTGCAGTGTTAAATGCTTGCATGGTCAGGCAGATGTGATGAGTGGATGACTGTGATCGCAGCCAGAAAATGTGAAGTACAAGAACAGGAGGCATTCAGAGTTGGTTGCAGCAAGTTGGTGACATGAGGGGGAAGCACACCAACACCACCACATATGCAACATATGGCGATTTACAGTCACGCACTATGATGAGCTTCATAGAAGCTGACAACATGATTGTACATTGTTGTCGTTAGTTTGCGGTGATTTGATTCAACGCAAGCTCAGACTGTTTCTGAATTGTTTAATGTATCAGAAATGTAGGTTTACCTCCACATGATGGTCTAGAATTGTTGCCTCACAGCATGAAAATGACTGGTTCGGATTCCCAGTTTGACTGAAGGCCTCTCTGTGTGGTGTTTGCATGCTCTCCCCAGTTCTCTCTGGGTATTCCAGCTTCCCAGTCCAAAATCATAAAACATTTGCTTTTAGGGTAGTTGGACATTCAATTGACCTTAAATGTGAGTGGTTGTTCGTCTCTGTGTTTGGGCCTTGTGATGGAATAGCGACCTGCCCAGGGTGTACATCCACCTTTCGCTGTCTGCTGGTGATGATAGATTAAGAGTCCACACATGTGTTACATTCAGAATCGTCATCCAGGAGACTAGTGTTTGAATGCTGTTTTATTTAAATGTTCCTGACTGTGTTTTATTTAAATGTTCCTGACTGTTAGCCCTAGAACCTTTCAAAATATTGAAACAGGTGCTCTGTTGGGTTTGAGATCGGGTCACTGTGAAGAATGTAGCGTGCGATTCATATTGTTTTATTTATTTAAATGTATTTAATTGTTGCATTCCATCCATGAGAGTAGATTTTTATGCACAATCCAATGACATGAAGATCGGAGTTGGGGGTGGCGGCAGATCAGTGGTAGAGCGAGACGTCTTTCAACTGGAAGGCTGTGGGTTTGGTTCCTGGCTCTGACACATGGCTTCATGCCATGTGTCCTTGGGCAAGACACTTAACCCAATAAATTGGTAGTGGAAAGCAGCTTTGAGTGGTGTATTAAAGACTAGAAAAGCACCATATCAATACAGACCATTTACTAATAAATTGAAATGTCTTCTCTGACTGTAGTTGTGCATTTGAGTAATTTTGAGACATGAAGTTGAGTCCAGACATTTTCCAGAGATTGTCTAAGTGAGATGCAGTGATGTTGCTAGGTTTTCAATGTAATGTGTCTCAGGACCCATTGCAGACTTTTAGATAGGTATGAGTCCCAGAGAAATTCAGTGATTACTAATAAAATTTGTAATTTTCAACAGCAGTCAGTAATTTTCAAGTGCAGCGTTAAACTAGTGTTTGATCTTACATGGTTATGATATGGTTATATAAGTGTAGAAAATGCATCTGAAAGAAATAAACACAATTTCAAATCTGACAACTTTAATAAAAATCTAACTATAGCCTACATTCATTAATTGCATAGGCTACAAATAGCCCAAAGCTAAAAGCTAATTTTCAATCATTTTCCCAATTGCAGCAGGGGTTTCACTATGGCGTAGTGAGAGAGGCTCCAAATGGGTATTTGCATGTATTGGAAAGTTTTTACATATTGTTATAACGTTGGTTATGATGTAGGCTGTGATGCATACCTGCCAGCCTTGAAACATTTGTTGAGTAGCAACTTACAGGGGATTTATTGTCAATGTTATTGTTATTATGTATGGAGGTGGTGCAGCGCGTGCACGCACCCCAAAATTAATCCCATTTCCGATGATTTTGGCTGATCACGCACATATTAACATATTCTCTTCTGTTTCGGTTTGCTGCCCTCTCTCTCCCTGTCAGTATCCTCATTAGACGTCATGTTTATTAACTGCAGACACACACACACACACCAAAATCATCCCAGTGTTTTATTCTATAGTATTATTTCTGTGCCACATGTACTTGCGTGAAACTGTCCTCATCTGTTCCTATAAAACAATCCTAGACTACACTTTGGAAACTCTTAATCAGAAATGCAGCTGATAAGCTGTGGGCGTCTCCCGTGTGGCAGCCTGTTGCAGCAGCTTTCGCTGCTTTAAATTTCCTCACTGCAGGACTAATAATCAAATAAAAGGATCTTATTAGCATTACATTTCTAGAGCTGTGGCGTTACAACGGCATTAGTAATGTTAAATTTTGTCCAGAAGTTGACAGGTCTGTAAATAAAACTGATGCAATTCACAATTTCACATTCTCAAACCTGGTCCATTTAGTGTTGGAACAGTGTTCAGCGTTAGATATCTATGTGTTGCTCACTCACTTGTTGACAACAGGTTAAAAAGATAACTCACTGTTTAAAATATATATATCGAGACCAGTGAATATGGTTTGAACGACACCTCTCTTTTTGTCACTGTTGACAGACTATTTTTTACTGACGAATGAGCAGATCTTCGGTTTTTGTTTTGACCACAGTTTCTGACTGTTTCGCACAGACCTCTTACCCATCAATCAAAATGCAGGTGTCAAGTTAGTCTCCAGTTCGTATTGCTTGAAATTGTTGGAAGCGTGAATGAAAAACAATCTGAGAATGTACTGACAGATTATCAAGTTACAACAATATGTTCTTTTTAAATAGCCATAGCTTGTGTCTATCTGCCTGTACCATTCTTTTGAATGCGGTATCTCAAGAATGTCTTGGAATGTCTGTCGAGGTACTCATTCACCCAGGTCATTGGCATCTTGAGTAGTTAGTTGCAGGCAACTGGCTTGAGTTAGGATTGAATATGTTTCACCTCTCGCCCCAAGAGGCTTCTTCAGTTTTTCAGTCAAGCCAATTGCCTAAAGCTAAGTCTTGAGGGAGTCCTTTCAAATTTGGTACAAACCCTGTCTTGATCTTCAGGTGGTCCAACATCACTGTGACCTCAGATATCTTTTTTTTTTTGCCTTGTGAATATTATCTCTCATGAATGCCAGGAACAAATCCTGTCAAATTTGGCACAAACACTGACTTGGACATTGAGTAAAAAGAATAATCTCGTTAGATGTTTAGTCATTGAAGATCAGAAGGATAAGGTGACCTCATGTTTTTATGAGTGTGATATATTAAGAACAACTGTAGGAAATGGTATTACACTTGGCACAAACACTCACTTGTGTTTGGCCTCTTGAATATTTAGTGCTCTATATGAGTATGGAATAAAAAGCTGTTAATAACACTGTTGTGCTGAGTCCGGCATCAGCACATCTCTGTTGCCATCTCACAAATGAAAATCTCTAACCTTGTAGCATTTATAGGACATTAAGGGTTAAAAAATGTTTTCAATAACCAATGCAGAAATACGGATTATTACATCTGCTCATTCGCTCGGGGATAATTCTAGTTTTTAAATGTTTTGCTGTCCATTGACGTTTACAATGTGTTAATACTTGTGTGAATCTTCTACTGAATGCAGCCCATTATTTCATTCATTCAGTAAGAGTGGGTATATATGCAGCACATTAGGGCCTAACAAAAAGCCACTGCTATGTTTCTGGAATTGGCTGACACAGGTTGAAATTCAGCAAAGCAACAGATTCTTGATTACAATGAGCAGTCTTTGACTGTGAACAGTTAGACCCTGTGTCATTTTGACTGAATAGCACATGCATCATCACCACTTCTTCAAATTCTTCAAATTCATACCAAATTCCAGCTGGGTCATCTTTCTATCAAGCTATTATTGGAATTCTGGCACTGCTGATTTCTCTGTATCCATGGTGTTAAAGGGCACTGCTTCCCTTAAATGCCTGTTGACAGAGTCAATCACCAGGCTCAGCCCTTCAGCCCTTCTTACGTTTGTTTGAGTTTCAAATTTTCAGTCTGTTTATATCCTCATAAGTGTCGTAAAGCCTGTTGGGAGTTCTCCAGCTATGAGCTGCCAAAATGTTGGGTTTTCTGTAATAAGGCTGGCGTGAGGCTGAACTGACTCCTCAGCTTGATGCTTGAGACGAAGAACTAAGATTAAAACCATACTGATTCAATAACAAAAGCTCTCAGAGCATCATCAGAGCATGAAAAGCTGCAGTGGAATATAAGGAAGAGATGCATCTTCTGCTTTGTGACCACTATGTCGTCAGTCCAAACCACTGCTGATTCAGGGAAAAACATGAGGATTGGCTGCAGTTGCAGTTGACATGTTTCTCATTTAGATTCAGATCAGAGTTCAGAGCTGCTGCAACAATGTCTTCCAAGTTACAACCCGAACATGCTATTACTTTTCCAACACTTCCAACACATGGTGTCAAGTATTGCTCAGCACAATAATTGTTCCTGAACTCAGCAATGACATGCTAGTGGAGTTTTTAAACAGCAACATTTTTTTATTTACTTTTTTAATTATAAACAAGACAAAATACCTCAGTAAAAATCTGTTTTTAAAACACATGTGGGGAATCGTTTGTATTTTTATTTGGCTTCATTACAGCCACTTCTTTACTGGTCCAAAAAAAAGTACTAACACTCGACTTTTGTTTATAATTGGACTTAATACATTTGGCATTCCCCGCTGGGTTCAATTATTCCAAACTACTGTTCCAATTGGCAGCGATAAATACACAACTGACACCTGGGTGAATGTGCTAATTTCTTGTTCTGCAACATGATTTTGGCATAATCTGAATTGTTAAAGTTATTTTGGTTCATTTTTTAGAAAATAGTAAGTTTTCCTCTACCTTGTGAATTGTTAAAGAAGTGCTTTTTCAGTCACTGTTGAAAAGTTTGAGAATCACTGGTCTAAACTGTTGATTAAGGCGAGACCAAGGTAAAAGTAACCACCATCACGACAAAAACAGCCCCACTACAGGAATAAGCCAAATATTCTAACATTGATTTAAATTTCCTAGTTGTAAGAGAAAGATTCTAAAAGTAGCTTGTCACTTACAGACTGTCATGTGCCTTAAAAATTAACAGAACTGGCCAAAAAACAAAACGTGCACAGTATTGTTTTAGCTTGTTACTGGTAGTTAAAGCATAAAGTAAGCTGTAATATTGTATCACTATCCCAACAAAAATCTCAGTGCACTGAGAGCTTCAGTGCGTGAATGTGAGAGTGCATGGTTGTTCATCTCAGTGGGGGGAACTCTGTGATGGACTGGCAACCTGTCCAAGATGTAACCCCACATTTCTGTGTCAGCTAGGATCGGCTCCAGAGGCCTTGTGACCCTCATGTGGAGAGTAAAGTGAATGAATTAATGAATGAATGAATTATTGCACAGCTCAACTGGACATTCATTCATAGTCCAGTCATACATGACTGTGTTGTGATACCATGGAAATGTTGGCACAGAACGAATAATCATTTTGATCATGTTTAGGGTAAAAGGTTTGATCATCGCAGGTATTGCAGGTGTCCTTCATAAATGGACTTTTATTTTTAAAGAAACCATTTCTGAGTGAGTGAATCAGTGAGTGAATCAGCGGGGGCTACCCTTCTCTAAAGTCTCTGATACTTTCCTTTTGACAACCCCGGTCTCACCCCCCTTTCTCCCCCTGCTGTCTTTGTGAGTCCTGCTCTGGGTCTCTCTATTTCTCAGCTGGAGCTGTTTGATGTTCGAACCCTGCTTTACTGAGCTCCCTATAAAGCTTTAACCAGCTTCCCACATCTGCATAAGAATGTTTGTATGAACTACAACCATACAAATTGCCACTCAACTTAATGTTGTGACTGATTGTTGTAACCCTAACCAAGTCCACCTGTAAAACAACAAGGCATAACCTTAACCTTACAGGTTCTCAAGTTCTATGTTAAACTTCTTGTTATTGGGATACTAAGTTCCTGGAGTGGAAAAAAGGCTCAGTGGCATCTTTAACATTATTTACCAGGGTTGGTCTTCAGGGGAGCAGGAATACCCTTTATTAGTACATCCATGTACTAATAACAATATATTTTAACCCTTCAGTATCATTTGCCAAATTAGTTCACACAATGCTGATTAAGGCTTTATCCATGCAGAAGCAAAACTTTACCTATATGATATCCACCATAAAGACTTTAATGCTTTAATCAATTCCATACAGTTCAACAATATGATAGCAAGAAAAACAAAATAATATTTAATATATGGTCACATTCGAATTGTAAACATTTTTAAAGAAATATAATCTGCCAGTGGGGTAAGCGACTTTTGCTTGGCTAAAATTTTTTAAAAACTAGTTTGTAAATCTTGCCACTTTCAGGCTGTAATGTGTCTTAAAATGAGGAGAAACAGGCCAAAAAATAGACAAAACAGGGCCTTTACCTGATTAAGCTGCCTAAGAATTTGTAGCTCAGAATTTATTATATTTGCACACGCACCAATCCGTGATAGTAAAATGTTACTTATTTATTTGTATTTAACACATACTTACACATACACACAAAGCAGGAGCGGTTGGAATTTTCTGTACATCATTGTTTTAGTTTGTTACCGGTAATTAAAGCTTAAAATATAGCTGTAACATCTTATTTAGACAATTTTAGATGAGATTTTCTTAAAATTTGATTAGATTAGATTAGATTTGTGTAGTGCAAAACTTGTTCGTCAAGATTATGTATCTTGACAAACAAGTCAAATTCTTAGAAAAAAGAATAAGAACTATTTCTCTGAAATTAGGGAACATACTGTATGTGCGTATGTTAGCATGGTCTGTGTACATTTAAGTGTTAGCAGCCGTTCTGTCTTCATGATTCACACCTTGCCTCACTGCTTTGGCATTTTTTTTTAATTTTGTTGACATTTCTTTACTATTCAGACTTTTAATTAACAATAGATGATTTATTATTTTTGCCCTCCAGCCAATGCAGTTCAGTGTTAGCTTCCATGTACACACACAGCAGACAGTTTGTCCTTGGTGAAGCTTGTCCCAGGCTCTCTCTCGCTCCCTCTCCCTCTCTCTCTCGCACTCTCTCTCTCTCTCGCACTCTCTTCCTCTCCGCACACACACACACACACCCACCCACACACACACCTATACCTATCATATCTATGTGTATTCCTCCGTACTCAACTAAACACCAGAACTCTTCAGTGTGAAGCTGTGCATATGTCGTTGCTGCACATGCTTCATAATTAAACTGGGGGGAAAAAACATGGAATTAAGGAAGTGAAACTCTGCAGTGGTTTTTACTTTGAAACGGGATGTGGCTGTATTTATGGCATGTGATAGATATACACTGTATGCTTGAATTGTGAAGAAAGATCATTTTCACTGTATTTGTGTGAAATACATTAAAGCGTCACTAGTTAATGCTATTTGCTGATCCAGGTGCAAATCTTCACAGTTTAGTGTAAAGTGTAAAATTATGCATGTGATAAAAATCAGTGCATCTACTGTAGGGGTGGGGGGATGTTTTGGTCCATTAGATGGTGCCAAGTGTTCACTCTCAGTCGAGCTGTTGTGTGAGTATATGGCAACATATGATTTCGCGAATCATTTGAATACTCAAATTTGAATACATTTGTAATATCGTGATAATAATAATATTTTTCTATTGTGGCATAGGCTACTGCCTCTCTGGTCATCCAGCTAGTGCATTCAGATTTTGCCATTGGCTTTCTTAGACTCCTCCACCTCCCCACTCTCTGTCTCCCTCACTCAGCCCACTTCTTGGTATTTTTCAAAATCAGGCATTGGGTAGCTTTAGGGATTAGTTACCCATAAACACAATCCCTGTCAGGTTTGGGTTGGGCTTGGTTAGTACTCTCTCAAGTTTTGGTCATGTGGGGCCAAAACAAAATTCAAATTCTATTTTTGTGACAGACATGCAATTCATTTGGACTGTAGACACAGTGGATCAGAGAGGTTTTTCGGCTCGCACCTGACCAGACCAGCTTCCTCACCAGTTGCAGTTGCCCTTGACCCTTCCATTCACTTATTCACTTATCATCTTTCAGACTGTGACATTTCTAGGCTCATATCTTGTAGTCTGATATTTTTGTGTTGTGCAGTGTGACAGTGGGCTCTATTTTCACAAGTGCTTGTCGGAGGGTTTGATTGGTTAATAGAGACAGGTTTAAGCCCCAGCACATACTCATACTACATATCCTTCATTGGTGTACAGTGTAAGCTGCATTTGTGGCATATCAGAGGTTTTGTATTTGTGTCTCTGACATTTATATCCACAACTTCCACAGTGGTAGTGGCATGTTGCCGGAACAGATTATCTTTTAACTTGCCTCACATGACTATTCAATAAGAAGGGTTGAAGGATATGGCTAAAATATCTAATTGTGATTACTCTGACAGATATTGTGCAATTAGATGTTTTTTAATATATTTTCTTGTATTAAAGCTTTAAGTTGTAGCTTCACCTCAAGATTCATGGTGTTCTAAAATGTTAAAACAAGGAGCATGACCAACTAACATGATCACAATTTTAACTACAATTCTATACTAACGACTACCGCTGCTACTAATGATGATTTTCATAAAAGTTGAATACATTTTTTTTATTAATTGATTAGTTATTTAGTCCATTACTATCAGAAAACATTAAAAACATTCTTGATCAGTGTTTCCCAAACCTTAAAATTATGTTTTTAAATATATTGTTTAGTTCTTAAACCTATATTATTCGACTTTAATGATTTATTAGTGATATAGAACAAAGAAACTCAAAGTGCTTAATAAATTACTGAAATAGTTGGTGATTTATTTCGTAATTCATTAATAATAGATTAATAGATTTAATAGTTGCAACTACTAAACAATACAAATGCAAGTATGAGAGCTTAGAGATATGGATTATTTCATAAATATTTATTGCACTTTTTTAATTGATAATTTTGTGAGAAATTAAACAATATGATTTGCAATTTTTGTTTCAGTTTTGATTTGAAAATTATACATTTTCCAGTCTTTACTCATATGAAACAACAAATAGAAAACAAATATTTCACAGTATACAGTAACTGATGAGAACCAATCAATCTGTATATTCAGACTAACATTCAGGCCTGGAGTTTCCCAACTAAATATTACCAGCAGCATTTCCAAGCTTCTGAGGTGCTCCAACACTCTGAGGTAATGGCAGGTGATGCAATGCATTGCAAATGAAAATGTAGTAGCCTGGATGTAGTGTTTTTTTTTTTGTTTTTTTAATGTGAATACTTTCTGGTTCCTTTTCTCCGTATAACAAATAAATCATTCAAACTGATTTTTATGGGTTTGAGAACATCAACATTTCCATGTTTGGGAAACATTTTGCCCCTGTGACCCTCATGTGGAGGATAAAGCAGTGGATTGATGGATGGGAAACATTTTGTGGACCAAACAAGTAGTGTATTAATTGAGGAAATAATTAACAGATTAATTGATTACGAAAATAGTCATTAGTTGCAGTCAATAAATAATCTGTATGTTCACATTTGGGAAAAGGTGTAAAAAAGGCTTTGATCACAACACACTACTGCTCATTGTACGTGCAATATAAAATCCCTAAGAATGAGAGGGTGGAGTGGGTCAACAGTTCTCCCCCGGCTGATTTGGAGTATAACTTAACTGACTCTGACATGCAGCTGAACTCTGACCTTTGTGGTGGGACTGTTAAAAAACAGAAGCCGGGTGTTTAGAGTTGTTGTTTAGTGCTAAAGCATATGTAGACAGAGAAGAGATGTGGCTGGGCTGCAGAGCCTTGTGATGCTCCAGCTCTTTGCTCACAGAAACACACAGAATAATAATACAAAAAATAATAAATAAAGAGAAAAGGACGGTGGAATGAAATGAAAGAGAATCAGAGAGTGTAACCTGACACTGAGAGCTGGGGAGGGGTCATAATTGGCCACCATGGCAACCATGCCTGGTTCTCTCTTTCATTTTCTCACTGTGTATATCTCTAATCTGTGTCTGTTTGTGTGTGTGTGTGTGTGTGTGTGTGTGTGTGCGTGTGCAAGAGTCTTGGGTTTAACTTGGCAGCCTCTCAGTGCTGTAGGAACGCCACAAAATAAACAGCTGGATTTAGTGTTTATTGAATCACGAGCATGGCTGCTCTCGTGGTCACGGTGTTGTCCAAAGAAAGAATGATTTCCAACAAGACAGCTGAAGTTTATACATCGTCTCCTTCTACTTCCGGGTCAAAGACCGGAGAGGTAATCTTGGTGAGTTCACAGAATGCCAAGTCCTACTCCAATTCGACTAAGCCGTATGTATGCAGGAGTAATCGGATTATAAATTGCTTTATTCAGGTATGTTAGTCAGACTAAGACTAGCTCGGTTTTAGTCGGACTAACGTGTTTACATGACATGACAAAACTGAATCATTGTCTTAGTCTGACTAAAATCTGACTTTTAACTTTTAACAAGCATAAACACACTGTCAGCTGCAAGCCCAGCATCGACAACATATTAGAGATGCAAGTCTATAGTAGAAGAGGGAGATTCCTGTCTCTCCTTTCTCTGCAGATAGTACCACCTGCTTTGGTGGAGATACACGGTGTGCACAGGATAATCGCTAGTAACCTAATTTAATAATGTAAGTAAGCTGGCTCATAACTATGCCAGGGACATCTGTGTGCTTTGACCACATTTTCTCCTCCGCGGATAATATTGTAAATAAAAAGAGAACTCAATATGGATCAGGTTGCCGACTTGAGTTTCTGCCAAATAATATCAGAAATGAAATTGGGCCATTTGCCTTGACTACCAGTTCAGTAATTTATTTTAATAAAGAATTGATGTAACTTTATTATATTTTAGTTCAAAGCTGTTGGAGCTTACTCCTGTTCCCCTTCACTGCGTGATATGAATACTTGAACGCTAGCAGCATAACAGTGCTGCTAGCGTTTGAGTATTCACAACTGTTAATGATTGTTAATAAATTATTGAAAACTGAGACATTTTAGGTGTATTAAGGAACTTAATTTTCAATCCTGCTTAAGTTCCTGCTTAAACATTTTAGTTTAAAATAAGATTATAGCCTCGCATTGTGATTTTATCCCTCCACCAATTTTTTTTTTTAGGTTTCTGTACCTTTAATTTGAAAAAAAAGAGAGTTTAAGCACATCAGTCGAGTTTAAAATATTATTTTAATCTGTTAAATGTGACATTTAAAAATAATTATACTCATTATTATACTGAGTTAGCTCAATATAATATTGGAACACCAACAGTCCATTTTAACAGAACAAAGTGTGTGTGGAGCCGGTGTTACTCATGGTGTTTGGACAAAAAGCTGTTAACACAGTCAGTTTATGGGGTCTAGTTTTCCTTAAGGGACAAAACGGTACAATTTCCATCATGAAAACAATTACATATTAAAGTGAAGGAGGTTAGGAAGAGGTTTGGTTAAGATTAGGGTTAAAGGAGTGTCCTATTAAGAATAGTTGTGTGTGTGTCCATGTGTGTGATTGTACAGGAAACTATTCATGACTAAATCTGCCACACCCAGCCAAAACACCCATTTAGGGCCCCTATCCCACAAACACACAACCCTTCTCTAACACTGTAGTATAATCACATTTGGCATACGTGAATTGATTCAGCACCTGTGCGCTCCGCTATCAGCCTCTGCTCGTTGTTTTTGTGTTTTGCACAGAAAACCCAGAAAACAAGACAGAGAGGATCAGCAGTTAGAGGATCAGCAACCACTCACCAGGATTATACTGTATGTTGCTATTGTGTGTCACTGAAACCATGTGATCCTTGGACTGGATTGAGATGATAGCATTTACATAAATTGATTTGCATCTGGAAAATATAAAATAAGCCAAACACATCCATGTGGCACTGCAGACCTACCCTGTAACAACTGCGTGTTTCTAATTCTCAAATGTCTCAAAAGGTCCTCATTCTGAACTACAGTGCACATTTGTACCATGGACACAACAGTAGCACTCCAAGTAATGACCTTTCCTCTGCTCTCAGAGGATGCACTCAGTCCAGCATTCTTTGCGAAAACATAACCAAGCTCCACCCCCTTCTGCGACTCATCAGACGAACCAGGAAACACACACTTCCTCACTGAGGAGAGACAGAGATGCTGTAGGAAAGGCGATAAGATTCCACCCTCTGAAGTAAATCACTGGGAATACTGCGGTCTATGCCTGTGTGACCCACTGTACTTTATTTCCAGCTTTACGCATGGCTGTGTCACTCATGTCTAATCTGCAATGACATCTTCAAAAATGTAACATAGTCACAGCAGTAACACTTTCAGCAAAATGACTGATGAAGAACAATTGGTAATACAGTTTGACCGGAAGAACTACATGAGAGTGCAAAATAATACCACCAATGATCAGTTTTAAAGACGAATCAGAGTCCCGCTTTATTTAAGGGGCAACACATGATGAAGTCATGAAGAAGTAATGCATGAACCTCACTAATAACGCAGAAGTCACGATGATTCCAATACCGTAGTTAATGGATGAATTAAAGTCATGTGCCACCATCATGAAGTCAGGCATGCCATGCCATTAATACATGTGATTTAGTGATAGTTCATCGGGTAATTCATTTATAAATTCATGATTTTTCATGCACCCTTACCATAAAGTCTCACTGCCACAGCTTCTGTAGAACCTGTCTTTACTGGTCATTAGTTCCTTTTCACTAGTCAAACAGCTGCAAGCATCCGTAAACAATACAATCGCCAATAAAGTAGACATTGTCAATGAGGCAAACCAGGAGGTAAGATGTTATTGGTTAGCCACAAGGGGTTGACTCTGCTATTTGCAAAAACAAGTCTAGAAGGGATTTAGTTACCTCCCACTTCCAAGAGGCATGGCCAATGGACAAGAGAAGATACACTTTATTTATCCCTCAAAGGGGAAATTTACTCATTACAGCAGCAGAAAACATTAAAGACAGACATGTGCAGACAGCAAAATTAGACAACACAAAACAAGCAAGAGATTAAAGAAAGAAAGGTTAAAAAAAGAAAAAAGGACTATAGTCTATGTGCATTATGTACAGAAAAAGGTTATGGACATTATATACAATGATTGAAGGCGAGAGAAATATTGCACGTTGCAGCTAGATGTGTAAAAAAATATAATGAATATTATGTATACAGTATATAAATACTTATAAATAATAACTATGGCACAGGATAATGCACGGCAAGGCTGTAGCCGCATTGGCCGAGGGGGGAATGTACACAGTTATCGTGATAACCGCCGCAGGAGGTGGTACGGTTGAATGCTAGCCACTATAGCAGCTCAATGTCTTTACTGCAGTACTGCTCTTTCATCCTGATGTGTCCCAGGTTACAGCATCTGTTGTTCACAAACATCACTATACCCCCCTCCTTTCCTCTTACTGCTCTCCTTTGCTTTTCTGTCCGCTCTCACGAGTTGGAAGCCGTCCAATGTAACATGCGAGTCTGGTGAGAGTTCGTTCAGCCATGTCTCTGTGAAGCACATAAGGCTACTACTCCCGGTACTCCCTCTGCAGCCTGGTTAGTGCCATTAGCTCCTCCATCTTCTTAGGGAGATATCTTATATTCCCCATAATAACAGATGGTATGCTTGGTTTATACCATCTCTTCTTCTCTGCATTTCGCACCACTCTGCATCCCCTACTCCTTCTCCTTAATTCCACGGGGATCTCGGGTCCTTCCACGGGAGTACCTTCATGTTGCACAGTGGTAACAGCTGCTCCCGAGTGTAAACAATGGAGCCATGGCTGAAAGGGTCAGCTGAAGTTGACTTAAATAGTCCCAGAAAGAGAAATGAACAAGTGCATAGTCTCAGGAGTTGTACTTCCATAGGTGCACACTTCCTACTGAGACTAGTGGAGAAAAAAGTATGAAAAAAGTACAAAAACACACTAAACCACAGAAAAACGCTCGGAGCTACATGCAGTGCATGAGTGGCAGCCAATGAGTGGCAGCCAATCAGACCAATGATCCGGATGACGTATGCAGAGCGATGGAAAACGTGTCAACTAACATGCTTTTCTAGCAGCAATGGCTATCTAGTAAAGACTTCTAAAAACTTTTGCGGGTCACTTAAAATGGAAGCAAAAGCGAAAAATGATGTATACAGAAGCTGCTTAACATCGTTTCTCTGTCATCATGGCGTTAAGCCCACCTTGAGAGCACCAGGGGATAAACCCTGTTTGTAATTGGTTCCCTTTTTTGCGGATTTTCTGTAGTTGGCCAAAACAGCGTCCTTGTTTCTGCAGAGTGAAGCAGAGTCTGCTGGGTTCACCCAGATTAAGTAACTTGAGGTTCTATTTATCACTTCATTTATAACATCAGTAAATATGTCACAATACCTAGTTTCAGCTCTTCTTCAATAGAACATGATATCAGTTTAGTAAATTATTGTCTTTGCTAAATGTTGGAGATGAACGCATGCTTTGGGATTTTTAACTCTTTTTAACTGATCTTTTTAACTGATCAGCTTGCTTGGAACTTCGTCAGAGAAGGTACCAAAAAATAGTGTAGTGCTTGAACTATATAATGGAAAAACGCCATTAATGCACTTTTATTGAGAATTAACACTTGCCACTTTTATATTATATATGTTTATTTAGATTATTAAAGGCAACAGATTGTTGTTGAGTAGTGCAACAAACCCTACAACAATATTGTCATTAGAAACACCAGTAGAACTATTCCAACATAACAACATAAACTGTATCTTTACCACACTTTTTGATCCTACAATGGAGTCATTTTGACCGTTTACAAATATAATTTTGCAGACTTTAAGAATACTTTCTAGAGCACTTCAAGTTTTTTTGTCTGTGAAGGTTTTTGATTCTTGAAGTTATTTTAAATAACTATCGTAAGAGTTTAAGAACAATTTATTTATTTTTCTTAATATGAATATTCATCAGTTATCTGTGATTGCAATAGCTGCAAATTGCTCCTGGATTCACTCTTTGTAATCACCTGATTTTTAATTATTATTTATTCGAACATTATAGATTTATTCTTCGACTATATAATGATTTTTAACATAATGTACAAATAATGTTTGAACAATCAAAACAACCACAGTTCAGTGTTAAGTGGACATTGTGATCAGAAGAATTATTTGTCTTAAATGTAAGCTCTAATTTAATCATTTAATTTAATAATTACATTCTTGACAGTATCTCGTTTTAACAACCAGAGAAATTCTGTGACTTTAAAACTGAATTTTTCTTTTTTTCAGCTCTTGTCTTCAGCAAGGAAGATAATGTGTATGAATGACTTTGGTCTGTGGGTAAAGGCAGGACATCTCAGAAAGTGCTGGACTGATTGGCACCTTGCCAAAGAAAAGGCAATTAGGTTTTGGTACTGATCCAGAGCTGGAGTTTCACTATTTAACAATTATTGATTGGTGCCAAGACTGTGAAATTAATGGTAAAACAGGCTGGCTTTTAATTTGTAGTGGGGATATTTACAGATTCAGGAAACTTGAGTCAGAGTCTGAGAGGTCAGAGTTGGCATTGCATCTCATTTCAAAATGAAACTTGAAAAATGTTCTGGAGTTGTTTTACAGATCATCCTTTATTCCATGTGTGTCTCTCGCTCCACCTCTGCTGCTTTCTCACTGCATATTGAGTCACTGGGCCTCAGTAATCTCATTGATCGCACTACTCTTTAGTTTGTCCTTATTCCACCTTGATTGGTTATTCCATTAACCAATCATTCTTCATTATATTATTTTTTGTCCTACATGGAGCATTCATAGTTGGCACATGTGGCCATTAATGTTTGTGCTGGAAATGAGTAAGGATGAAGCAATATGACACTCAGAACTGGTATCGGTCTGATACTGGTCAAAATCACTGGATTGGATATTGTAAAAAAAATAATAAAAAATACTACATAAAAACACAAAAAAAAGTAAATAAAAAGCAGCAACATTATTTAAGTAAGTCTGGGCTGTTTAATCTTTTCTTACAGAAGCAAAATATTTGTTACATATTTGGAGCTTTGTGGTTTAAATGAAATGGGTGGTTATGGCTCTGGGCCACACAGTGGATAGCATTGTTGCCTCTCAGCAAGGTCACTGGTTGACTGTAGGTGTGAGTGTGAAAGTGAATGGCCGTCTGTCTCTGTATGTTTGCCCTGCAACAGATTGGCGACCTGTGCAAAAAGGTGTTTTCTGGTGATTTTGAGGGAGAAAAAAAGCTTCTATCACTTTTTAGCAATTGGATATGTGTATTTCATGGGTTGTATTGCCCCTTTTAGAATATTTCAACAGGTAAAAATGACAGGGTTTGGTATAATCTGTCCAAGTCCAGGGTGGGGTGGTTCCAGCTCCCAGGGATTAAGTGGTATAAAATGAGTGAGTCAGAGTTATAGCTAGGTAATATTGCCTCAGTACAAACATGTTTTTTACTGCTTAAAAAATGTAAAAGTATTATCAGTTATTATTAGTATCTGACATGAAAAAGTGGTATGGAGCCGTCCTTACACATGGCTGGACGTCAACATTTACATCATGCCATGTTTGTATAATTGCATTAACGCCATGTGTAGCCTTGGGTTGCTTTTGATTGTTCCATTGTTACAGATTCAGTGTGTTGCTGTAGCGCTAGAGAGCTTCTGCCCCTGACTCCTCTTCTTGGGAACAGTTCAAGTTGACAAGTGGAAGTCTGTTTGATTTATTTATCCATGATCGACAATAATTTTTTTCCTGGTTCACATCCCTAGCTATAACCTTTTAGAATTATTCACATTGATGCAACATTCCTGTCCTCCCCATGGCTCATTGACCACATTTTTACTTCATGCAATAAAGGCGATACAATTACCAATGTCAAAATGAGACATTTTATGCCACTATAGAAGTAGCATTAAAGCCAGTTATGAGCTGTAACATCTGGTTCAATGTCCAGGAAATGAGCTTAGTAGGGGACAGATGGCAGGCAGGCAGAGCATTCAGTGCACTGAATGAGTTTTGTTCAAACTGTGGGACTACATGTCTAATGTTAGTGAAACCTGATTTATACGCTGCAGCTCAGCGCGACTTAACGAGTCACGAGACATTTCAATTTATGCATCTTGCGAAAGGTTCCAGTCTCCCCTGTGTGAAACCCCAAAGATCCAACCTGATCAGTATATCCATCTGTCAATGTCCATATCTGTGCCACCTTTCTCTTGGTCCAGGAGACAAGACAGTTCTACAGGTGGGCAATAATGAGAGGAAAGTGTTCTGTCACTTGACACATTAAAAAGTCCCGTGGCTGAGAGGGTACTCAGTAATGCAAGGAACCAAGTTAATGGACTTGTACCAAGCAGCACTCAATCTCCAGTCTGGTGTGGTCCAGGGTGTCCAACACCACTTTTGGAACGCTGCAAAGCTGCTCCCTCACCACAGCTCCATCACAGGGCAGTGAGGATCAGGTCAGGACTTACTGTTAGCATCAAGGCCAAAATCCATGATGCAGCCAACACTGCAAGAGGGGCAGTGGACCACTTTCCTTGTCTGTGTAGATTCTCATTCATCTGGTCATAGTTATCTAAAACACATTGAGTCAGTTGAAGTATTTCTTGAAGATGTTTCACCTCTCATCCAAGAGGCTTTTTTCAGTTCTGAAGGTTTGTGGTGAAACCACTTTCCTTTTCTGTTAGAGCTGAAAAGCATGCTTCAAGCAACCGGAAGAAAATGAGTAAGTATTATATTCTGTTGATGTGGACCTGATTAGGACTAAAGTCCTCTGTTAGTCTGGTCTTCCATACCTACACATGTGAGCCCATATTCCATTTCACATCCAACATAATGTTGTATACATAAAGCAAACAAACTAAAGTCAGATACAGTGACACATTTTGTGCTAGACATCCACACAGTGGTCCGGTTTAGCAGGCATGGGTGGATGATGATATTTACATAACAAGGACCAGCGTGGACAGCACACTGGTGCAAATGGAAAGTATTAATTTATCTTTAGCTAGTTGCAAAATAGCCTTTGATCTTTTGTGTGCCGTAAGATACATCCATAATACTCTGTTTTTGTTTTCTTCTCCTGATGTGTGTGCCGTTCACAATACTCTACTGGAGCCCCAGAAATGGAGGTTTGATATATGCTGCTGGTTTTGTTATAGTACAGGTGGGCAAATATTAAGAACTTTAGAAATGATCACAGGGCCACACAGTTGGTGTAGTGGTTAGCAGTTTTGCATTTGCAGCAAGAAGACCCGTGTTTTTGCAACCCAGTTGGAACATGGGCCTTTCTGCGTGGAGTTTACATGTTCTCCCTATGTGTGTGTGTTTCCTCCAGGTTTCCTCCCATTTTATTAAGGAGATTAAGAAAATGTTACACTTTTTAGATTAGGTTCGGCATTTTTTATAAGCAGTCACAGTTGCAACAGCATCAGCCTCTGAAGCAATTTTCATGCCCAGAAACTTTAACACGGTAATATTTCACAAGTCTGGAGCAAAACATTCTTAGCAATTACATCTGCAAGTGTGTGTTACATCTGCCTCTGCCTCACTGTAAAAATTGGTTTTCAAGAAAGTTAATTAAGCTGTAATTCTGGAGAGTTTTTATTTTAAAAGATAATATTGGCAAGCATGTTCTTTTACTAGGAAAATAATCTAACTTTATAGAAAAAACGTTACTTTTAGTTTTGGTGTGTGTGCAAATTAAGAAATTCTAAGCTATACATTCTTAAAGTCAGCTTATTTAATGGACATAATAACAAGTAAACATTTCTTTCATGACAGAATTTCTTTACTTGTTGTGATAAGTTTCTTTTGCCCAGTTGAATCTTGTTTTTGAGCTGTTTTAAGGAACATTACTGTCTGAAAGTGGCTGTAGATTTACAGGCTATTTTTAAGTGTTCTAGCAAAATAACAACCACTCTAGGCTCATTCTGGCATTCTGTGTTCCTGTGTTTACATTTAGTCTGATATAATTTGGCTGGTCCTTGTGCTGCCACTAGAAAAGTTAGGATCTTTTCAACCTGTGCAAAGTAGCAACTGAGGCACAGTGCAGTTTCACTTCATCTGTCCATTTTAATCCAATTCTTCCTGTTTCAACATTTTAAGATTGTTCAAAACAAATCTTCTTCTTTCTTGCTGAGTTTTGGATTGGTGTTGTGTGTTTCACTATGGTCTTAAAATCTACATTTTGATAGTTTATTAAGCAAAGCTTAATCACGCCACAGTCTGGCACTGCTAGGGTCAAAATTATTAACCCACACATAATTGCAGCACAAGAGAATATTAAACAAGAGCACTCAGAGAATGCAACGGCACCAGAAATGTTTCCATTTTGATCCACTGGATTTAGAAGACTTCCTAGATGTGTATAGAACTTTACCTACCTACAGCTATTACCATCCTACATAAGTCACTGAGATATACACATCTGAACTTTCAATGGGAGTTTCCATATTAAATCTGAATTACCGCTAAATCTGATCAGATCTGGCTGGATCCTACATTTTCTTTCTTTTAGCTTCTCCCTCTGTAGAGGTCACCTTAACAGATAATCCGCATATTTTGATTTGGTAGAGATTACCCTTCCTGCTGCAACCCTTTCATTTATCCGGGCTTGAGACCAGCACTAGGAGTGTCCAATTAACAATGAGTAATGGGGACTTGGGTGGACTTGATCTGGCAACCCACCAGTTACAAGCCAAGTTCCCTTCCCACTTGTCCATGGGCTACCCAGTGTCTGATCCTACACACATGAAGTACAAGGATTTCTTGAGAATTTGATTAATTTTTTCATCAGTGAGTAGATTATTTTCGAAATTTAATGGGAGGATACTTGGGAGGATAAAATGAGATTGATCCGTCAAAAACTATAGACAGGAAGTTGGAAGTTCAGGACAAACTTACAGATAAACCCACACTGATGAATACATAACCTCCTTAGCAGAGGTTAAAATCAGCCTCATTGCCATTATTTTGTGATTTCACACATATTGGCCATGCACAGATTCTTCGAAAGTACTGATGCATTCAGTCTCTGAAGGGCATTTATTGATCGTCTGCAAGAATGTTTTTTTCTGACTGAACTCGAGGGTGTTATTGTGAGGAGGAGCGTTGGTTGGACTGATTGAATGGAGCCAGTGTCTGCTGTTCAGCTAACAAGGGAAAAAAGAACACACACTGATGTGGCTGTGCAGGGACAGAGAAAACTTCAAACTGAGGTTGATCGAGTTACTCTCAGGTAAACAACCACTTCTCTGTCCTCTCCTGGGCTGAAATGTCAGTAAGACCCTGCCCCACTGTCTCTGTGTCTCCATGTTTGCCTGTCTGTTCCATATCCTTTTCAAAAAACCATGAAAGGATTTTAATTTCAGTTCCAGTTTAGGTTGTTATTTTGAGCAAAGATTATTTCTTGTATGGCTACTTGTGTTTAGACTGGGGCTTCCTTTTGGCTGATGACCCTCTTAAGGTGTCATTGCACAGTATTTCAGGTTCCACTGGGTCTGTTTAATGACTGCAACAGGTTCCAATGAGCTCTTTGACTTTAATATTGCAGATTTTATCTAAAAACAACATGTTTTTTGTAACGTCTCCTGCCAACTATCTAGCCAAATCACCAGAAATTGTCCGAGTGAGAACCTGGGTAATCCACAGCGAGTGAGTAGGTGAGTGTTCTCCCTCCAGCTGTTGTGCTTATGTCTGACCCAGACAATAAACTGTTGTGTTCATCATATGTGAACAACAAACTCAAGAATTACATTTCTGGACATTTTTGGTAGTTTGGATTTTAAAATGGCTTAAGTCTGTAGACATTTCTTATGAATTTATTCATTCAAATTGATATCTTTGAACTTCATGCCATGCTAGTTATACATCGCCATTTCTTTTCTGAGGACATTTTTTTGAAGCATGGACATTACAAAGCTGCATATGGCCCACCAAGAAAGGCTGATTATGGTCATCTCCAGGTCGGTTCTGTTTGTGACCCAAACTTGAAATGGCTCTGTTTTGGAGTAAAGTTTTGTAAAAACAAAGCAGCAGCTGTGATTGGCTGTGTGCATTTAATTTACTAACATTTCACTTTAATTGGTTACAGTTGAGGCTCCTTCTTAGCTGCATGTTGTACTGTAGGTGTCTCACACCGTCTGACTCATGACTCATTATGCAGAACATTTAAACATTCATAAACATAAACAATCTATGCAAAGAAAATTGTCTCTCACCATAACAATGGCAGACATTTACTAACTTGTATACTAAAATGTGACGGCAATATAATATTTAACAGAGAAGTGTTTGGCGACAGCCCTGCTTAAAGCCGGTAATCTTGAGGGGACTCCCAACCCTTTCAGCCGTGTTTCAGTTCAGTGACTGTGTCAGATGGATTCTGCACTCTGATCATGCAGGAAGTACTTAACGATTCAGTGAACAAATCATTTTAATTAACTGATTCTAATGGTTGAGTACACCGAAAATAACTGCTTTTCCTGTCACTAGTTTGTGTGTTCGTATCACGTATAGATGTCACCACAGTTTCGCACAGCTGCGCTATGGCGACCCCGCCCACGTTGATGAGGTATTATAAAATAATAGAAAACCATGTGCCTGATACCAAACCAAATAGAGCCGAGTCGAGAAGGGCCAAGTAGTGCTAGAACTCTGATAATCAATAAATCTGATGATTATTTTCTCAATCAATCCATTTATCAACGTTAAAAAATGTTGAAAAATGTTAACCAGTGTTTCTCAAACCTGGAAATTATGTTCACAAATGTCTTGTTTTGTCCACAACCCAAAATGATTCAGTTTTAATGATTTTTGTGTTAATAACATTTAATGATAACAATATTGAACAAAGAAACCAGAAAATATTCACAAAAAATAAATAAATTGATAATGGATCCATATTTGTGACCCAAGAATTATCCTCTATCTAATCTTTATTTTTCTTATTGGCTTATCCAGCCCTCAGCCACACACGCACACACACACGCACACACCCTCCTTCAACCATTTACTGCAGCATGAAAATATAATCCCAGGGGAAGTGATAAGAAAGCTGCACACAGGTGGTTGTGACCTCTTACTGATGCAGACAGTCACGCTCAGAGATTGTGCTTTGGTTTTCAAAATGTTGCGTATGAGGAGATGTAATCTCATGTGTGCCAGGTCTCAGGTGGAGACTGCGTGTGTTTTTTTCATGTCCTCATGTAGTTAGTGTGTGAGGCTGTACAGGGTAGAAAAGCCCATCAGACATAGCTTCACTTTTTATGGATTAATTTTTTTTTTCAGTAAATACCAACCTGACAATTGTTTTCTTGACTAATTCATTGGTTGTTTGGTCATTAAAATGTAGAAAAATGGCAAAAACAATATTTCTGTTTCCTAAACCTCAAAATAACGACATTCTCAATTGTTTTGTTTGGCTCACAAACCAAAAAGTTGGTATTTTAGGGGCGAAGGTGGCTTAATCTAATCTGGCCATACCAGTGCCCGAAATATATGTGAGGAAGAGGAGGATGATGAGAGAGCAAATTATCTTTTTGGGAATAAATCTGCCTCCAGTGAAAAATGGTGTTACTTTGAGATCTCACAGCAACACCATTGTTATATTTTCAGACTAATCAATGAAGGGCTGTGTGAGCCTTTCTGTAAAAGATTATCTTGGAAATCTTCCATCACACTCGATTGATCAGAAAACCTCAGTAACCTGACCTTGACGCTGCCACAATGCATTATGGGGACGTTTCAGACTTAATCAATCAATATTGGTGGTGGCGGCGAGTAATTCCACGAATCAGCAATGGTGAAGAGAAATTACGGCCCATGCACTGGAAACTTGCATCTTCTCCAGTTGAGATCTGTGTGGGATACATGTGGTGACTGGGTGTGTTTGTGTCTCCGCCCACACTACATGGAATTATCCCTACATGTGTTTAGTGTTTGTTTGTGTGTGTGTGTGTGTGTGCGTGTGTGTGTGTGTGGGCCAAGACTGGAGGTCACTCACAAAGACAAACAAGAGGAAGAATAAAAGGCTGAGAGAGTCAAATTCACATTTAGTTTTCTTATCTGTATTTTACGAGTTGTCTAAAGCTGCAGAGAGGAGGAAAGAAGGTCTGTCACACCTTCACAGCACCATCTCTAACTATTGTGGTTAGGCATGTCACGATTCTTCAAATCCTTGATTCGATTTTCAATTTTAAGGTCACGATTCAATTCGATTCTCTACCCTTTTTTCTCTCTTTTAGTGCAGACGGGCCTGGCATTTTTAGACTTGTCTAGTTTAGTCTAGGATCATTAGTTTCATGTCATGATAATGATTTTGATTGTCTACATGACTGATATAATGTCCATCATTTGTTTGCAGTGTACCACACTAAGGGCTTATTGTCAAATTTAATTTAATTTATTAAAAATATGAATCTAAAAATAACCACTCAGTTGGAAATTAACTGTAAAAAGAAGAGAAGTCGTAGAGTCATGTAGCTCTGTGTTGCTCTGAAGATCCAGCAATCTGTTGTTAAGGCCACTAAATCTGCACTGCTCAAACCTGCAATAATGTTTCCTCATTATCATACATGGCAGGCAATACCTTTGTAGTAAGACATGACATGCTTTGCATTTCGTAGTGTGGTTCCAATATACTAATTAAATACAGGGTTTTCCACCACTGAATAAACACGCCTATAGCGCTAGTTATCGATTTCGTAGTTCAATCTATGTCCTTATGATGCATGTGCATCCTGTGCTGTTACACACTGTGGTTTTCTTGTTGACGACGCAAACCTTGCACCAGTGATTCCACACTGGTGATTTAAGTCTCCGATTCCACCTTTGCTTTCGAAGGTCAAGATTGTGACTTTATTTCGATCAATATCTGAATTATGACACTATTCTTACCTCATTACAAGTGTTAGAACAAATGGCCGGCTGAGTTCTTATTGTTCTTATTGTTGCTTATTGTTGAATTATGATGTCATTACATCATAATTTGGGCCTTTCTTGGGGAGTTTGTTTGTTCTCTCTTTGGTTCTTCAGTTTCCTCCCACAGTCTCTCTAAATTCTAAAATTGACTGTAGGTGTGAATGTGTATTCGTCTCTATATGTTTGTCAACTGGGATCGGCACTAGCAACACTGCAACCCTCGTGTGGAGTATAAAGTGGTACACAATGGATGAATTAATATTAAGCTGCATAGGGTGGAGTGGCTCAGTGGTTAAAACCGGTACCCTGTATGCAAAAGACAACACAACGCAATGGTCGGAAGTTTGACTTCACCCCTGGCCTGATTGTATTCAATTGATTGATGAAAGCTTCTGCTAAAATGACATGTAATGTAATGTAATGCATTGCAGACACAGGAACTTTCATGGTAAAGGGTTTGTTTTCGTCTGGAACTTTGTCCTACTTCTTCCTCCCCCATACATGTAGCATAGTCATTTTGTGTGTCAGGCACTTGCTGTCCAAATACCTAGACTTACTCCCACAAATTTATGTGAGGCTGCAGACTTTAACCTTGACCATGGCTGGGTGCAGACACTTTGTCCTCATTTTATCTCGGACATAATACAGTAGTCCTCACACTGAATACACATATTGGCTGTCCTTGCTGGAATGTAATGTCAGCAGTAGTGAGTGTGGACACTTTGTGGACAATCACAAGCACCTCCACATTTTGCAACTACACAGACTGTATGCACAGACTACCGTGTACCTGTAGTACAACACTTTCCAGTCAAATGTTGGCACATTCTTGTTTTGGTCAAGAAAAGAGACAAGACAAGATAGTCATAGAAACTTATTTCTATGAGGTTATGAGGTTATTCAAGGTGTTTTGCCGATGGTCTTATTGTAAGTCGCTTTGGATAAAAGCATCTACTAAATGACATGTCATGTAATGTAATGTCTTCCCATTGTACTCCTGTACAATCTATCACTGGTCCAGGTACCAGAGATTGATTGCTGTTTCCTAAACCTCAAAATAACGATGTCCTCAATTGTCTTGTTTTGTCCACAAACGAAATAGGGTAACAAAGAAACAGAGCA
The DNA here is from genome assembly GCF_958295425.1 of Solea solea. NCBI lineage: Eukaryota > Metazoa > Chordata > Actinopteri > Pleuronectiformes > Soleidae > Solea > Solea solea. Next base: position 20,719,461 of record NC_081136.1, read on the forward strand.
TAATCACATTTAGAAGTCGTTGTTATTTTAAGGGTTATGGTGGCTCAGTGGTAGAGCCAGATGTCTTTCAACCCTAGAAAGTTGTGGTTTTGAGGCTACAAGCTGATTTGTCCTGGGGCAAGGCAGTTAACTTTATGTTGCTTCTGACACCGTTTATATTAAAGAGGCTATAGCATGGTCCTATCTCACTTATATGTGAGATATGGAGGTGTACTTACAAACATGAAGTCGTTTATATGGTCAGAAATGTCCTAGTCGCTACAAACGAGCCGATGTAAATGTCTCATCACTGACACTCTCGTTAGCCGCGCTGTTTCCGACCAAAACCACACCCGCAGAACACGGACTGCCTTGTGATTGGCCAGTTACCTGGAAGTGACGTAATTGGCACGTCAGCTCTCAGATCCGCAGCTCCCCCTCTGGAAAGGCAGATGCACCGCTAGCAATTATAAAAACATTTAGTAATGCCGTCGCCACGACCAACGAGAGTAGTTCTTCTTCTTCTACGGTTGAAAGTAGAAAGTACATCACCAGATGTGCCCGGACTCTAGTGCCCGGATTAGAAAGTACTGCTGTTTACAGGAGTGGTGACATTCGCCAGTCACGTAATTAGTCAACGGAAGTGCAAGAAAACAATAAAACCCTGCACTCAGCAGTGGCTGAACTGATTGTTATGGACTTTTAGGGCTTCATAAACGAGGTAATGACGCAGATACACACCCAAACGCAGCGGTTATTGGCACTTACGGGCTATGGCCTCTTTAAAAAAAAACAAGAAAACACTGTCAAATGATTAATCAATTGACTATGATAATAATAATAAAAGATCATTTGGGAACTTCTTACTTGATTTTAGAATGTCAGTCAATTTTCTGGGTGTTTCGCCTCGATCTCTAGTTTCAGCCTTTCTTCAATGGAACATGTCTGTTTTGTAATTGATCTTACACTTTAAAGGAAAGTAAATGATAAAATACAGCACATATGCATGGACATCAGTGTGATTGACAGTCACATTGACCTGTAGGTCAATGTAGGTGACTGATGGGAGATCAGATTCTTATGGGGAAGTTGGGACCACTTGCTTTGTTTAACAGATTTTTTTGGAAGAAGTACTGATCCCAACCTTTACTTAAACCAGAAGTTTGTGCAGTGTGATGCCATGAAACCTGCCAGGGGTGAGTTTATGACACTGAGCTTTCCTGTTGTCTGTAGGAACAAACAGAAAATCATTAACGCAGAGTTGCTCGAGGCTTATTTAGGCCATGTCCACAAGGCAATACATTCATAAATGTTGAATTATGAGAGGCATTTTTCACATGTATGGCCAATAGTAACCTACTAAAAAATTACCATAGCCATAACAAGTTAAAAAAAATTATCATGGGAAAAACAGATTATTAAAATGACTCAAATGTGTGCACTGACTCACTGAGTGTCTGGTAGTGCTGATAGAATGTCTTACATGCAGAGTGTCAGTGAGGGAATAAGTCTCAGGGCTTGTCTTCTTAAATAAGCCCACAGACAGGCAGACTAGCAAAACAAGGTTGACACATGTACCCAAGAACCATTTTGGGGGAAAGCAGGGCCAGAGGGAAAATTGCATGTAGATGTGTGGTTTAGCCTCCTTCTGTCCATTCAGGAGAAGAATCTAAAGTTGAGAGACTGTGCAAAGTGTGAATCAACTATAATCACTTTTTCTTCCATACGCAGCATTTCTTACGTCTTAGACACCAGCATGTTCGGATAAATGTCACTACCTGATTTGTACTTATGTCCCGAGTGCAGAATTTACAATATCTTCAGGAATTTTAAATAAAATTGTCATATTAAGATTTCAGTAGTTATCCTGCTATTTCTTTTTTGTAGTCATTCCACAGCTGTTGTCAGACATTAGTTGTAACCTGATGTAATCAGACTTTGTGGGTTTGTGGTACAAATAGTGGTAGTGACAACACATTGTGTGGTGGAATGTGTTCACCTGACTTACACCTAACATTCTTGAAGGTGAACTGCATCATGGGATTTTTGGGACTAAGGGCCTCTGGACACCTTGTGCTCAGTGTTCGGAGAGGGAGTCGCATATACATTCCAGTCGCCATGGTTCTATTCATGGTAAAAATGAGGGTCTGCATCAGTCTAGCGTTCCATCCATGCCACATGATCCCACATTCTATTCCATTCCATTCTAATACATTTTCTGACCTGGAGAATTTTGGGCTACATTCAAACATCCACACAAGGGTGGATGACCATAGTGGATCTCAGCAGAGTGGTAGATGCAGGAATTATGAACTGGTCTTTGAAGGCAGTAACAGTACTGACTCCACAGTATTCTAAAGAGCTGAAGGTGACTAAGGTAATTCTCACACATACTTAAAAGCTTTACGATTTACAACATGTTTCAACATCATTGTCCCTGCAGCAGATTTTTGGGTCACAGTGAAATATTTGTACCTGCTTAATGAAAGAAAAACATGCTGAATATTCCCATGATCCACAGAGGATTATTTATGTTTTGCTTTAACACTTGATAGTGGGTGTCCCTATCTTGGCTGACTTTGGCTGTCTGCCGATGATGAGTGCAGTGTCTCTGGCAACAGGGGGAAACAGCCTGCAGTGGTGGTCAAAATATTGATTTGGTGTTATATCGTCATCCTTCCTTGTGCAATATGATAATTGATACGCCAGGGCAAATATCGATATTTTAATGAAGGTGCTCTAAAGTAAACATTCCCTGCCAGTTCCACTCGCTGGGCATTGCTACTGGCTGCTCAAATGAATGAGGAAAACTTGGGTGGAAGTTACCTGGCTGAAGAAGAAGTTTACAGCAGGATAATGGTGGAGAAAGCTACGTTAAGAGCGGCCCCTTCCATGTTTACTCTGAATATTATTTATCCAAAGCAAAAATAAGATGCGAGATGCAACTCAACTTTACAGACACACTGTAAATCCACTTCCCAATGTCTATCCCCACCCACAACCCCAACACCCAGAATCAGCCATAAATAAATAAATGAAGGAGTCATACAGTGTATGGACAAAATCGTGCATCATCATGAGTAGTCGAATAACAATAATAGTAGTAATACTTTGCAACATTTATTACAAAAAAGGTTTTAAAAATAGGTTAAAAAAGTGCATATTTTATCATTTTTTTGTGTTGTTGGAGCAGTCATTTTCTTATCAAAATGATGTACTATAATTGCTTATAGTGTGATTTATCAACTTCAATTTGTTAATTTACCTGATTTCATCTTTCCATTCCCTAATTTGAGGTGTCTCTGATTTCAGCTAATGTTGTTTTATTTGTTTAGTGTAGGTATTGTGAAAATATTATAAAATAGATATTCTTTACTTACAAAGGGAATATTGCAACAGGAGGAAGGTAAACTGAAAAAATGCAGTGTTATTTATCAGGTATTAATACAGGCCATTTTTCAATTTGCAGTTGAAGTGATTTGGCAAAAAAATGAATCACCACTTGACATCAGTCTTATTGAAGACAAGGTTCTCACACTTACTTCAGAGAAAATTATTGACTGCAGACCTGCAACAACTTGCACATACCTGTAAAGCATAGAAGTAATTACTCTATGTAAGTGCTAAGAACACACACACACACACTCGTGCATCAGCAGAGCTATATTAATTCAGGTAGGAATACCAACATTTGGACCATAATGAGTGTGTTTTTGTGTGGATAATGAAGGGTCAGCAGTGTTGGTTGTCTTGGCTGAGTCATTACTGATGCAGTCACAGTCATGTGTCATCTGCTCTGATTGACTAAACCAGCCAGTGTGACAGCAGGAGCTTGTATAACAGTTTATTAGAGAAGAAAATGTACTGATTCAACCAAATGGTTGCTGACACCTTGGTCCTCATGTGTGCCACAAAAGTTTATTTACTCTTGGATTTAAGGCTTCCTGTATACATGTTTAAATACTATATATTTAGCTTCAGGTAATTGACGAATAATTAATTTTACATATCATTTTTGAAGTGGTCATAAGTCATGCTATATATCTCTTTCTTTCTTTTTCAGCAACAAAACACAGACAACTCCCAACATGCTTCTTCTCCTCCACCCTCTCGTATTCTCCCTCTCTTTTTTAACTTTCACCGTATTAGTAATTCAATACATACAATAGTAATGAAATAAAATGCATTTACATTGACATCAGAATATTACATCTTACTCCATACCTTTCACTTAATTGATGTATAATTATATTTTAACAAAAATCCTCAAACATTAAATAAAATGCCTTCATGGCCAAGACTATTTACCACTGCACTACATTAGCAACATCATTACGTAATAAGAAGCTAGCTGCTAGTTGCTAAGAAAGAAGCCTAGCTGCTAGATGCTAAGAAGCTAACTGCTGGTTGTTAATAATCTAACTTAGCTACTAGATGCTATATACGATAGCTGCTAGTTGCTAAGAAGGAAAACTAGCTGCTAGATGCTAATACGCTAGTTGCTAAGAAACTAGCTTCTAGTTGGTGGTCAATAAAAAGGCTAGGTAAGGAAGTAGAGGAAGAGGAAGTAACATTAAACTGAAGAATAGCATTAAAAGACAAACCACTGACAAACTCATTCTGCATTCTGACTTGACAATCAGAGACATGAGCTGTCACTCCTCACAACAGGCTTAACAGTTCAGTGTTTAAGAATTCCCTAACACCATATTCACGGAAACAGAACTTTACCCATATGTATATTTTCAAAAGGTTTTCCGGCATCGTTTTGCTTGTACAGGGCGACTAATAAAATAAAATAAAAGTTATCATAAAGCCAAAACACGAGAGAGGTGGGACTATGACATCATCTTTGCTCCCAAAATGCCATTTCTGTGTGGATACAGAAACATTAGCACATTCTCCTGAACTCCTCTTCATGTCCACAGCCCCAAAATGTCCCATCTGGCTCTACTTCTCCTCCCCTCTCTTCCTCTCCTTTTAAGGCTTGTACATACTCTGCAAGAACAGAGAAATGTATTCTTTTTTCTTGAGGTGGCAAGAACAAGAACAAAATTAGTTCTTACTTCACGAGGAACTCAAGTGCAGAACTCCTGGGAAGTCCCCATAGGGAATGACAACATTTCTGCATTAACCACACCCACTTCAAATTTCTGGCCAATCACACAATAGTTGTCTGACACCACACAAGAAAAAAGTTCTGCCCAGATGATGTGTCAAGAGCAAGCTGCACGAACTCCGTAAAGAAGGGCTGCAAGAAAATAATGGGAGAGGGAGAGAGAACAAATTATTATGTTCTTGCAGAGTATGTACAGGCCTTTAGCTCCTGCTAACACCCTGCAGTGTGTAACAGTGCTGCTACACTCTCACACATAGGCCGAGTGTTACAGCGGTACAAGCTGGTGCAAGGCAAAGTGTGATTAATGCCTGCTGGCTGCAGAGGAAAGGTGGACTTTTATGCTGCGTTGGCTGAGACTGCGCTCTCTGTGCCATCTGCTCGTGCTCCCTCTCTCCAGATAGATGAGAGGGTGAGAGAATAAAACACTGGCTGCTGCCAGAGCTTTCGCCTCTGTCACAGGGATTAGAGTAACTTTATGTCTGTGAGTCGTGAGGCTTGAGTGGACACAACCAATCACATGAGGGCCACACTGCAACCCACACATCTTCAGAAGGATTTACACAGAAGAGACACTATAGTGACACATACCTACAATAATAAGTAAAAAGTTTTATTTTTATAAGGGCTTAGTGATTTGTGGCACTTGCTATTTTCATTTCATTTTGAGTCAAAGTTCAATATTCACTGTGTAATAGATTAAAACTGTGATGGAGCCCATGTCACCATCCAAACATCACCTACCAGAAATTATATTGCTCACCAAGATCTTTAAGAAATTAATTCTTACCACCACATGTATGAGTTACAGTTTTTAATTTGCATAGATGTGTATTTTTGATTTCTAGCAAAAGTCAAAAAGAGAAAAGTAAAAGAAAAGCCTCGTTCTTTGTTTTACAAAAAGTAAAATAAAGAACAGATATTGTCAGATAAAGTCATGAAAGTCATAATTGTCAACCAATGACATGTAAATATATTATTAATTCTACTATAATATTTAGTCACCATTGAGTTGTTAAAAATATTTAAGTATACATATTATATAACACATTTATTATGTAAAGTATTAGAAATGTAATTATTCAATTATAATTATTAATCATGAAATACTAAAATAATAATTGTTTTTATTAACCTTTACTAACTTCTCCTTTTATGAACTGAATATATTATTGTAATATAAAACTTAATTTAGTCTAAATTGCTGAGTTTTAAAACCAATTGCCATAATATGAACATTACCGTCATTTATCATTTTAAATGTATTATAGTAATAGTAATAATAATAACAACAACACTAATAATAATAATGTTGATATATAAATAAAAAAAATGTCATTTCAAACATTTCTGCTAGAATCACTGTTCCATATATCCAGCAACAAGCTCATCAAGCGAGAACACATTCAGCTCAACTGGTCGTGTGCTGGAATTGTGTACAGCAATCCTGGAGGTCTGTGGACTTTATTCTTTTTTTTTTGCACATACACTACAGCTAAACACAAGACATAAACAACAATGCAGTTTGTAAGCAAGGTTATTACCTTTGTTTGTGGTCGTTTCTTTTGTGAGAGTACTAGTGTTACAACCCAGTTGAGTCTAGGGAAACCAACGGAGATATTTAACAATGTTTAATACTAACAAAAAGTAATTAACAAAGCAACGCACACATCCTTCGAGGACTAAAGAAGCTGGAGTCTGGTCACACAGCAGAGTCCAGATCCAGATCTCCAGATACACACAGGCCACACACTCAGCCACCTGCTGGGGGAGGACAACAGAGAAACTGGCACATAACAACTAGAAAGACCCAGGACAGCTGTCAGAGTGACACCTCCTGATAATTGTAAATCTATAATTTCGCCCCCCGTTTGTCTCCTCTCTTTTGACACTAACTGTCCTCATGTCCTCATTCACAACATCCATGAAACGTCTCTGTGGTTTTTCTCTTTTCCTCCTGCCCAAGCAGCTCCATCTTCAACATCCTTTGTCCAATATAATCACTATTCCTCCTCTGCACCTGAGATGTCCCCGAATATGCTCATTTGTAATCCTGTCCTTCCTGGTAACTCCCAACAAAAATGTCAGCATCTTCAGCCTCACCACCTACTGTCTTTTAGACCTTCGCTTTCATCACGTATGTATTTTATCATAGAATAAATAAATACATCAATGAATTTGCAGGCTGTGGGTTGGGTTTGGGTCGTAGGGTTCAGCTTTAATCTCAGGTAGGGCAGGTGTGGGTCATACAAATCCCAGAATCACTATTAGCTCATAAAAGGTGGACTTTGGGGTTTCAGACTGATAAAGGAATGGCGAACAGAACTGAAACTGTGGACCATAGTTTCCAAGGAGTAAGGGGTAGTTGTAATTTTCTCTTCTTCATTTCTTCTGTTTTAAGTTTTCAACAAAAGATGTCCAGCAGTTGATAAGCGCAGCAGAGGAGACTACTGCACAGTTCCACTGTGCATCATAGAGAGTATTCGCAGCCCTCTCTCCGTCTTCGTCATGGTGCTGGTCTCCCAGCAGACTGCAGCCTGGATGAATATTTAATCTACAACTGAGCCTTCCTGGGATTACAGTGATGCTGGGGATCTGAGCTGTTCAATGCCAGGCTTATGAATTTCTCTCAGTCCACACTGGCAGCTGCCAGACCATTCTCACCACATTACTGTTCTCAAGCTGGGTTTTTTAAGAGCCAAGCTCAAGCTCACAAATCCCCACTTTCATTATGTGTCATCGTGTGGATGAGTGTGTGTGTGTGTGTGTGTGTGTGTGTGTGTGTGTGTGTGTGTGTGTGTGTTCAAACAAACAAATGGATAACATAAATGGGATGTTTGAATGTCAGACTGTTGCTGCAGTCAATAGGAAGCTTATGCTTGGTTTATGATTATGAATTTAAAAGCAGGAGGTGGCAGCACAAACGGATTTTAACCATTGTTCATGTTTTTTGTTTTGTTTTTTTGCAGTTTCTTTTGTAGGATTAAAAAATCAACCTCTTCTCCGTTACTTTTACCCAGCAATCCCCTACAAATGTATCCATGCTTTGCTGGCAGTGCTGCATTGATTCTCACCCTTCAATTCGAGAGACACGGCCTCTTTAGGACCTTTATTCTGGTACAAACTCTGACTTTTTCAGGACCAGTAGTCCTCATGGAGACCAAAGCCTGGTCCTGATGAGGCTCTGGTTAGGAGTGAAGTGGGCATTATCACAAACGTTTGGATTAGGGATCAGGTTACTGATAGCTTTTGTTGGTTTTCCCTGTTGTTAATGCCATTATTCTGCCTGTGTTTGGTCTTCGTGGACCGAAATTATGTAACATTGTTGGTATGCTGAAAACAGTGAACATTTGTTTATGTATAAAAGTTACACACTATACTTTATACTTTAAGATTAGAGCTAAGGATTTAATTGGCTGTCCTAATAAGAGTAGTTGTACTAACCTGTAACCTGAATCTTACCCTATCACAACTAAATGCCTAACCTAATCTTACTGAGTAAATCTTAAACTGAGTCTTAACCCTCAAAAAACCTCTTTAAATTGTGAAGACCAAAATGTGACAGCCTACTACAAACATGTACACATACACACACACACACCCAAACTGGATGATGTGGAGCTTGTGTTAAAAAGATAGTAGGTCAAACTGTACACACATACCTGGAACTCACACACACACACACACACACACACACACACACAGAGGTCATTTTAAGGACTTCCATTCATTTGGACAACCTAAACACAGCCTTATCCCGAAAGTCTAACCACAATTCAAAACTTAGTCCAAAAACGTAGCTAGTTCCTCAAAGGCATCATAAATAAGGTTCTGCCTCATTAGGACCAGGCTTTAGTCTCCATGAGGACTACTAGTCCTGAAAGGTCAGTGTTTTTTCCTAATGAGGAAACAAATAAGTGCACACACACACACAATGGTGCGGGGTGTCAGTAGGTTGTGGGTTAAATTCCTGGTTCCACTAATCTACATGCAAAGGTGTCCTTGAGCAAGACACTTAACCCCATGTTGATGTGCCAGCCAGAAATATGTATAATAGAAAATGGGTGTGAATGGCAAAATCATCAAGACTAGAAGAGTGCTATATAAATACAGACCATTACACATGCTTAGTAATAACACCACTCATGTATCAATGCACATGCAGGCAACGATTTAGTCAAGTTAGTAGGAGATAATTAGATTTTAACTTGTAGTTTGCTATGGGTTCATTAACAGTCCAGCAGGGTAAGGCCACTTAGATATTATCACGTCAAAGCTGGCAATTCCATACACACATAAGAGAGGTTGCTTGCTTTAATATTCACTCTTTCATCGAGATGTACTAATTTGTTCATGGTTTCTGACAGATCATTCCAAATCCTGTCATCTTTCGTCTCTGCACAGATTAACTGTGGTCACACGCGTCAAGGCTGATTTAGTCAGAGACTGGGCTCCTCTGTTCTTCCCCCACTGCTGCTGGGAATAAACCATTTGTGTTGCCTCGTATATAAATGACCGTTTAACAAGCACAACCTCTGTGACAAAGTGCAAGGACCCACAGCTTCAGTTTCACACACTGGATCAGAACAATGGCAAAACTCAAACACAAACAAATCAACTGTCCAGTCATAGATTAGAGAACTCTGAGTATGGCATGGTTTTTCAACATGGTGAAAACGTGTGTACGTAGCTGTGGTAACAAAGGGATTGTGAAGGAATCCACAATGTGGCTTTATGCCTTTTTACTTTTCTGCCAAGCATTTGTACATTCTTCAAAGAAAAAACTTTTCTCCTAAAGTGTAGTGCATTTTTTTCAGGCGTAAACTAGTGTATATGGGTATCTAGTAACAGTTTAGTGTATAGTTTTGAAATTATACAGGTGTGGTGGTGCCAAGTATTTGAAGATGTCAACCAGATCATACACTGACACCAGTATTTTATTTTATGTCATTGCTGCAAGATGATACTTATATATAAACTTATATATAAACTGTGTTTTTCTTGTGCCTCAACCTAACCACATTCATAACACGGACATGGTCACCATCACCCAGAAGTGACACAAGTGGTTTAAACACTATCATGTAGACTTGTACAAAAAGCAAGGAAAATTATCAGCCTGCCGAACCATATCTGTGCGATGCATTTTTAAGGTTTTTCAAATATGAAACTCCATGAATTAAAAATATAGAATATAAAGATCTATACATGCCTATGTCCATGTCTCAAGGTGTCCTGTGAACAGTTTTATAGGCGTCTTTTTTACTTTTGTGGTCAGTGGGAAAATTGCTTTCTGGGCCTGTGAGTATTTTTTGTTGCAGTTCATGGAAGTGGCCACCATGACAAAATTGTCTTCAAGGCAGAGGGGGCGGTGCTCTATCCAGTTCTTATAATACATCCATGAGTGGAACTGTCAACTTTGGCTTTCCCAACATTCTTACAGGACTCGCTAACTTGTGACAGTGGCAAAGGTTTGGCAGTGCAGAGAATTCCATCAAATAAAATTACTCTCATAATTAATGTCTATTGGTCAGGCTATGAATTAATCCATTTAACTTTACCCTTTTGTTTGGGGCCCGATCCACTATAGTCCAATAACAACTATAACAGCTATAACAACAAGGGCACTAGTGCTAAAAGGATATTTATAAATATATACACACACACTTACACACGCATATATATAATTTAGCTGATAACACCTAGAAGCAAGATAGTGAATGTTAACATAATAAACAGAACAGAACTACAGTGATACAGGTTGATTGACCACACAATAATCTAATCATAAATGTACATCAAATACATAAATGTTAAAAACAGTTCATTTCTTTAGGCTCTTATTGTTGTATTGGTTTATAGTAGTTAATAATATTTTTGAGGGTATGTGGTATTAGATTGGACAACATATAATATAATATTCATTCATTACACAATTGATTCAAGTAATGAATTAATGATGAAAAAATGCAATTAGATTTTTTTTTTTAATTGGGGTAAATGTCATGTAAAATGGTTGCATGGCCATTGATTGTATTAGAAAATGTGTTTTGAAGAATTTAATACTGAAATAAACAGTCTTAAACTTGTTATGTTGATGTTAAAACAACATGGTAAAAAAAGTGTGTATGTAGCTGTGGTAACAAAGGGATTGTGAAGGAATCAACAATGTACATGTATATGTATACATGTACATTGTATATATAGGTATAATAGTACACCTAGTGCATACCCATAACACTAGGTCAGGGGTCACCAACCTTTTTGAGACCGAGAGCTACCTGAAGGGTAGAGAATAATATGGAGGGCTACCATATTAACATTTTATGCAGTTAATTTAAATGATACATATTATGCATTCAATTGCATACACATTAATTCCAGTGCTTACTCCTAATGATTATCACAGTTTTTATAAACAATATCAAGGACATTTTACTCAGTGATCATATGGATACATACAAGTGAGGTGAAGTGAAATGAGCCCGCAGGCACCTCGTTGGCTGCTCGAGGGCTACCAGGTGCCCGTGGGCACCACGTTGGTGACCACTGCACTAGATGTTAGAAAACAGACAACACCTGCCTTTGAATTAATTAACTGTTTAGATTATTATGGAATTATTGATCAATAATGGCAAAAACCAATCTGCCTACTGTACCTTTAACAGAAATGTTCCATCCAAGGTTAAATAAAGTAACACATCGTTACCACAAAACTGTGACTTTATACAAATTATTATTCCTCCACCAACGTATCCTTATTAATAAAATAACACTGTGAGAGAAAAAAAAAACTTCATTAAAAATAAATGCGGGCATTTCTTTTCCACGCAGTAAAATATCACATGCCCTTGAGCAAACCTTTACCAAATTTCTCCATGTGCAGCTCTACATTAGCAGCTCTGCCTCTTCTTTCTTTTCTTTGTCCATGAGGTAGATTTCCTTGTCAGTGCAGCAACCAGGTGAAAAAGAAATGTTAGCGAGCACCACACTCATTAGCATCCTCCAGTTGAATGGACAAATATGTTAAAAGCAACTGTGACTATGTAAATGTATCCAAAACATTGAAAATGTATTTATATATTTACTTAAAACACTTAAAAAAAACCTGTATTACACAAAGTTTTACTTTGTCAAAGAACATTTGATAAATATTCAGGCACAGATTCGAGCAGGGATTCACGCACTCCTCTTCTCACCTTTGCCTTCCTCATTTATCCTCTCATTTTCATGTTGTCATGACAACTACATTCTCACCCATTTGATCTGCAGTCCTAATTCATGCTATTATGGACATTAGTGTTAAATGGGGTGTGGAGGGGCCGGTTTTCTTGAAATGTACAACATCCATGACACTGAAAAACCCAATAAGTCTGTTAAAATATTTGTCTATCTCATGTCAACATGACTAATGTATACAATTAAAAATGAGTACATCTTCACTAGGCTTTGGACAAAATACCCACAATGCATTCCTTTAGTTACCACTTCTGGTGGTGGCAGCAATTATCACAAGGATGAGGGTAACATGAAGCTCTGAAGCTGAAGAAAACATTGACATGGAACTGGATAATGTTGGAAATGCTGTGAAACCAAAATCTCTTTATTAATAATAATAAGAATAAGAATAAGAATAAAAATAAGAATGATACTAAGAATAATAAGAATAAGAATACTTATACTGATAATAATAATCATAATAATAATAATATTCATTATCATTTGTATATGGTGCGATGCAATTTTAACTGTAGTTGTCTGGTCCTTGTAAGGTGTTCTATTCTCAAACCACATCCATGTGACAGAGGTGATCCCTGTTTCAGGTACAAGTAGGGGTGGGAATTACAAGGTACCTCATGATACAATACATGATACATGGTATCGGATTCTCTCTAACAGAAGAAAACAAAACCCCGATTAAAATATTAGGATGAATAACAGTATCGGAGATTTGGGGAAATTGTGGCCTACTGGGCCCCGTCAGTAACCCATCCTTGTGTATTATGACTTATTATTTGACTGGTTTTGAAAACAATCCAGGTGATTGAGAAGAGGACTGGTGCGTTGCAGTTTGTTTGACACTTCAGTTTCCTGGTGACCAGGTGAACAGAGCATACTTATATTCAAAGTTGTAGCATTCATATTAAAACTATAGCCATAGATTCTCAGCGGACACATGTTTAGTTCTGTGGAGAAATCTACCAGTGTCACAGCCTGATAATGTTTGTCTCTCGTCAGCTTAGAATCATCGCCCTCTCTCTCTCTATCAGTGAATTCTTGTCTCTCCATTGTAACGTGTCCTGCTTGCACACATCCATATCCTCCTCCTCCTTCCCGCTGCTTTGTATTTGCCCGCTAGTACTACATATTCCTCTCAGACAGAACAGCTGCGTGGGTGTCTAAATATTGTGAAAAGGGACCCCCTGTTTGTGAGGACTTTACATAAGAGGCTAAATCTGCTGGTAGGCAGCGAAAACAGTGGGATTGATTGAAGCAAACAGGGAAATGCAAACACGGTTCACTCCTTATAAATGAGCCACCTGCACTAATAACTTTATGTAAGATGGTAAATGTGCGAGTGGGCACTGAAACAATAGGGAAAAGATACTTGGGCATGGTGTACTTGTGGAGAATATGAGCTACGAGAAGCATTTTTGTGGATAAAAAAAGTCAGAATTCAGACTTGGCTTTATCAGTTATTTACATCGCTGGATTTAATCATTTTGATCACACTGTATTTCTTGTGAATGTGGCTGAAATTGACAATAAAGTTAAGTTATGCCTATTTCATACAATACTATTGAAAACTAAAAAGTATTACATATCTAGAAACATTTTTTACGAATTTTGAAATTCTGTTATAAATATTGTTCATTTATATACATATATAATTTCAAACATATTTCGCCCATCCTTACTGAAAAATATTTTTACTTGACAGCCCCCTCCTGACCAGATTAAACACTCACTGGCCCCATTTGGGTAATTTGAGTTTGAGACCCTGGATCGAGAGATTAAGATTAGATTCTTTAAAATTGGTATTGAAAAAAGTATAATTTAGTAATCGGTATCCAAGTCGTTATATCTATACTGATATGATACATTACTCAGCCCTCCCCTCCAAAGCAATTTAACTAAAAAATTGATGTGATCCTGTCTATTGAATTGCTATCCTCCTCTTTCATGGTTGTTCCAAGTTTGTTCATCAATCACAGTCTGTGATGCCTGCCTCGAACTAGAGGATTTTGAAATCTGGCTTGATTTTAAAAACACACAACAAACTTTGTAACTGATTTTCAAGATGATCCAGTCAAGACGCAGGACCACACACTTGGTGTTTAATCAAACCATTTCAGGGAGGAGATTCCAGGGATGTCACAGAAACTTGCGTGCAACATGTTTAATACTTACGGTTTGAAGGCTTTGATGCGTCAGAGGATGTTAAAATAGCGTCTGTTAACCCCTCACACTACAGGATAATTTGGCCAGATAATCTATTCAAATCAGCTTAAAACCAGAAGGCCTCCATGATTCTGGGAAGGTCCAGATCAGGACTGAAATCCTCTAGTGTGGAGCAGGCTTTACCAACGACGAAGGCTAACGACAGAGTGGCAGCTTTGACATTTATTGAAGGGGGAATCTGGGACAACGAGCCTATACATGAAGGTGAAGAAAGAGTGAACCAGTGAAACAAGTGCTGGTGTTTGACCAGAGAGGCAGTAGATTTTATCACATCATGTATAATTTCAATACTTAACACTAAACCTGGATCATATCATTATACCCATATATACTGGTTTACACCTGAAAAAAGTGGTTTGGGGTTTAGTAACACTTTAATATGTACATCAATTACATCAAGTTTTGGCAGTTTAAATTCCAATTTAGACATTCATCTTCAGTAGTTCCAAATGTGCTCCCACCTTTCTGAGAGGGTGAATGAGAAGATGGAAAGTGAGTGAGTGCAATATAGAGGACAGGAAATACAATGAGTGACTTTTTAAGGACAGAAGAAAAATGTATTTTTGTCGTCCAGAGAGGAAGTATTTTGAAGTAGCAGGAGAAGACACGGCTGTAGGATGGAGAGGTGACTATGGTCTCTCAAGAAAGAAGAGAGAAGGAAGAGGATTAAGAGTAGAGTTACTTTGAAGAGGTGCAGAAGAGAAAGGACAGAATGCAGGAAACAAAGAAGGAGAAGGTTTGGGGAAGAGAGAGGGAGGAGATTACAGATGATTTGGAAGAGGAGAGGAACAGATAAGAGTGTGTTGCTTTGAAAGCCTTTAATACAGTTATTGTCATCCAGAGGAATGTGGCTGTGCTCTCCCTCTGAAACATGTGCTCGGCTCTCCATTTGTGTCTAATATAGTGTGGAAGAGTTGGCTTTATTGTGCTGTTTATACTCTACGTTGACTGTTTACTGTATATATAGATACTCTTGGCTCATTTGGTCCTTGTCTATGCCAGGTGTCTTCTTTGAAGTACACACTAAGTAAGACCTCACAGAAGTACAGTGAACAAACTCGCTTATACCCCATTGTAATCAGTGGGAATGCTTTTAATCAGAATTCACTAATGGGTCAAATTCATCAACTCCAATCAGCAATAGTGGAAACACAAAACCAGGGTGAACGCACTTATTTCTTTTTCGCCGTCCTCATTTTTGGCAGCGCCACAAATTCCTGCACCATTTCTACAAAGCTGCACATGCTATGCTATGACATACATTCATTATTTTTAGCCGCTAGCATAGCCATTAGCTATGCTATGAATTTTGTAGTGAACCTCCCTTTTTGCAACTTAAATAATATTAGTAGTGGCTAGCACTGTTTCCTGTTCCAAACAACATCTTTTCTGTATGGCGTTAGCATGTTATTCTCATTTGTGAGAGTGAATGTTTGTCTCTATATGTTTGCCCTGCGATGGACTGGCGATCTGTCAAGGGCGTACCCCATCTTTCCTCCTATGTCAGCTGGGATTGGCTCCACCATACATGTGGAGGATGAAACAGTAGACAATGAATGAATAGATCAAATAATAGATGAATTGAAAAAGGGGACCTAAAGGGGAACCCTGTAACATTGTCGTTGGACTCTATGTTGTTGTTGCTGTCGCTGTTGTGGCACATTCATGGCGTCAAAACTCATGCATGGGTGACATGACAGGGCAGACGAATCAGTGATGGATAAGAAGTAGAAGAATGTATATGTATGTATATAGTGTGTGTGTACTTGTATGTGTTACCTTTTTAAAGCACACTTTACAGTAATAACATGATAATATTACAATCTTATTTCTAGCAGTGCATGACTTGGTATCAGTGTGGTAGTAAGGACATAATAATGTTTTATTCATAGTATTCCTTTTAGTTTTGTATTGTACTTTTTTTAATTTCGTCTCCGGAGCACAGACTCCTGCTCCACAGACTACAGCGGCAGGGTTTATGCAGCTCGCCTCTCACCGGTCGTGATCAGCAGTGCTGTCCCTAAGTACACCGACTCCTTTGTTAAATATTTCCCTGGTAGTTGTAGATCAACCCACGTTGTTAGGATTGTTAAGTTTTAATTGATCTACAGTTCAGCACTGTTGGGCTTGATTTCTGTGTCGGACATCTCTTCCTGTGACAGCACTCTGACCAATCAGTGGCTGGCAGTATGGCGACGTCATAATATACTCTAAAACATACACTCCTGAACAAAATCTTAAGACCAGGGGGAAAAAAAAATATTCACATTTCGTGCTGGTGGCTCGTAACCAGGTTGTAAGTAGTAGAGACAAGAGCAAGAGACGAAAAAAAAATAGAGTAGGCAATTTATTCAAAACTGCATTTAAACACAAAGAGGCTGTTCATCAGCTGATCAAAAGCTTAAGAGCATAGCCTTAAAAAGTCAAAAACAGAACTAAAAGTGTCAAAAAAGGACTCAGTAGTGAGTAGCCCCACCGTTCTTGTTGATTCATTTGTTTTGGCATGCTTGATGCGAGTGTTTGGAGGAGGCTGGTAGGAACATCACGAAGGGCATCCACCGTCTGGAACTGATGTCTGTTTTTGTAAACCTCCCTTGCCATCCATCCCCAAATGTTCTCAATGGGATTTAAAAATCAGGGGAACACGTAGCATGGTCCAAAAGTCAGGCGGGCATTCTGAACTGCAGTATTGTCCTTTAAAAGACCCAGTCATCACCACACAGACGAGGGCCCTCAGTCAAGAGGGATGCCCTCTGCAACATCTCCACATAACCAGCCGCAGTTTGATGCCCCTGCACAACATGCAGCTCCATTGTTCCATTGAAGGAAAAAGCACCCGAGATCATCCTCCACTCTGCCACGTAGAAAACATCTCCTTGTCATGCCAGTAATGCTGGAAGCCATCAGGATCATCCAAACCGGCAATTGTGTGGTGTGGGAGGAGGGTCATGTCAGTGTGAATGCCTGACAGAAAATGATGTGGAAGCCAGATATTTGCAAAGCTTTTGACT
The DNA here is from genome assembly GCF_958295425.1 of Solea solea. Classification (NCBI taxonomy): domain Eukaryota; kingdom Metazoa; phylum Chordata; class Actinopteri; order Pleuronectiformes; family Soleidae; genus Solea; species Solea solea. The sequence continues at coordinate 20,737,029 of NC_081136.1, forward strand.
TTTTAAGGCTACAGTCCTAAACGTTTGATCAGCTGATGAACAGCCTGTTTGAGTTAACCTGCAATTTTCAATAAATTGCCTACTCTATGTATTTAGTCTCTTACATTTTAAAATCTGCTTACAATCTATGGTCCACCAGTGCAAAATGTGAATACATTTTTTTCCCTGGTCTTAAGATTTTGTTCAGGATTGTACATACAATACAATATTTACAATATATATATTTCTGTATTAGTGTAATACTATGTTATTTCTCAAGTAACATCTGGGTAAAAGCTAGATAATGAGATTTACATTAGCATTAATACCTTATACCCTGACAAAGAAAGGTTTGATAATGACCATATTATGAAGTTAAAATGTACTCTAATGTATGCTCAAAACTAATTTCACATTATTATTGCTAAGCTTTTACTTGGTGATTCCTGTAGAAATAAGACTGCATTACATTAATATAATCATACTATTACTGTACTGTAATGTAAGGCGCTACCCACTTTAATCATTTTGATCACCATTCAAAGTGCTTTACACCGCTTTACACTGCCATTCACACCCATTCACTCACACATTCACAGAATAGTCAAGTCAAGTCACATTTGTGGAAGAAACCATAGCAGCAGGGTGAGTCTTCTGAGACTGCAAGTGTGTGTGTGTGTGTGTGTGTAGGCTGCAGCTTGTTCTTCTCCTCAGTGTGTTCACATATGATAATATCATACATATTTGAAGCGTGTTCCTCTGCTTTAAATGTCATATAAATGCATTAAACATCTCCGTCTTGGACTGAACTGCAGTATTTGCACAGAAATGGGGGCGGTGACACCTTCTTGCTCAGTCCCCATTGGTTGATGTGACTTGTGGTTCCCTGTGGAGGAAACACAAGGACAAGAACAAAGTCAAGGACAGGCCTCATATATTTTCAATACTCACATCACTTTGTTGTGAAAGTCTCTTAACTCCCGGTGTGTGTGTGTGTTTGTGTGCGTGTGTGTTTGTGATGCCTAATGAAATTATGAATAAAGCAAATTAATAAATATCATAATTAAAACCCACTGAAATTCAATTCTGCACAGGTCTTACCCACTTTTAATTTAAACATAATGAAAACACCATGGTCTAATCATACTGTGATTATTGCCGTCATTGCTGCTTCATCTATTTGACATTTTACTCACATTCACTGACAGCCAGACATCATTTCCTTTCTCAGGCTGGTAACTTTATTTTTTTTGCAATGGAGATGCATCGCAGGAGCTGATATGTTCAGTGGTTCACTCAGTGGAGACACTGTGAAATACAAAAGTTGCTGAAGATTGTGATGAGGAAAAGTGATGAATACTGCATTTATAATGACTTGATATGAGAGGTCATGTTTGCTACTCACTCATGAGTTTTGCTCCAGCTCTTATTTTTAAGGCCTGTACATCGCAAGAACAGAGAAATGTGTTTGTTTTCTCGGGGTGGCAAGAACAAGAAGAAAGCTCGTTCTGTCCAGGACATCTCATACTTCAAAACTGAAGAAACTGAAGTTTCTGCTTTTCCACATTAACCACGCCCACTTCAAATGCCTGACCAATCATACAATAGTTGTCTGACAACACACAAGAAAAAAAGTTCTGCCCAGATGATGTGTCAAGAACAATCTGTGAGAACACATTTCTCTGTTCTTGCAGTGCATATACAGGCCTTAACTGTTTATCAGCAGCATTACTGAACAAGAAAAGGACAAATATAGATGAATGTTTTAGTGAGGATCAGTGTCAATTTTGACAGCAAATTTTGATTTTGTTTTAGTTATATTTTAGTCATCTGAGATGTTTTAGTTTTGAGTCGAATAAATAGAATCATATTTTAGTCGACTTAATATGCAATATGCAATCTCTCTGATTTAATTGAGAGTTGGACACCCGGTTGGCACAGGGAGGGCGGCCGGGCCACGATCACCGCATCTCACTGTGTTTAGAGGTTCTGAGTGTGGCAGCGGGGTGTGTATCCAGGGTGGAGGCGACGCTGATAAGTCCATTGGTCCTGGGAACAGGTACAGCAGGGACGCTGAGCTTTGGTGGGGGGGTTTTTCAAATCAGCGGATCGGCGGGGAAGCACACTTCTGGGTGTGGTCGTAAACCTAGACTAGAGCTGAGTGGGAGAGATCTTAATCACTTTCTGTTGTGTTTTTTGAAAGTGCACTTTACTATACATACATATTGACTGTTAATGTTACAGAGAACTTTAATAAAGGTTGCTCATTGTTGTACAGCTGTTTCCTGTTTCATCAAACGACTTGTATATACTATGTATAGTGTATTTGTAAAAAAACAAATATTTGTACTCCAATGACAACCTAATTTGTGGTACATCTATTATCACAAGGTGGCAGCAGCAGTGAGCATTTAATTGGTGGACTGTGTGTGTATTTACAGAAGTGATGAAATGTATGAGAATTCTTGAATGCATCTTGAAGCTACCCCTCTAAGTTCAACAAGCTGCTGGTCCTGCAGAAGTAATAGAAATTACCAGGGTCTTTAAATGCATCTTGTTAGCTGCTCAACACGCAGTGAACCCTGCATTACTTTCACTAGCTCTCATTCACTGTTTGAAATATTTCAATATTCATATAATAATACCATACCACTACATCTAAATATATTTTTTTCTAGAGCTGGCCATGCCCAGATTAACATTTCCTCTCATTTTCACTGTATTACTGTTATTTACTTTAAACAATGCAGAAATTGCAATGTGCTGTTTCAAATTCCCAGTGTCAAAATAAAATAACACATATTACATATTTACTTTCAGAATCAGTTCCTCAGGCCTAACATAAGCCTTACTTTAAAACATGTTGCTCCTTTGTTGTCATCCTGTTAAGTCTGAGCCTGTGATTAGTTTTCTTTTTCTGAGATTCTGGAGTTTCTGTAAAACAACGTCCTTGCTAGCACATGTGGGTGGTTCACCCAGGCTAGACTAAGGTGGTTGTTCCATACTTAGTTGCAGGAAATAGACCAGCTACCCAGGTAGCAAAAAAACCAAACACACACACAAAAAACTAACAAATGGAGAATCCACAGAATCTTTAAAGTGACAGAGGACAGGTTTCTTCCAGCTACTGATTACAGCCCTCTCACTTCTGCATGATGGGGAATGTAAACTATCTTTAAACAAAGCAGATTGGCCAACCTGTTCATCCACGAGCTTTCCCTCATGTGTCTGGCTGTCAGACACACATGCTTCTGTTGGAAACTGCACACACACACACACACACACACGCACACACAGACACACAAAGGTGCTTGTGCTGGTGGAGCAGATGGCTCCATGTGAAGACATCTCTCTCTCCCTCCCCTTGTCTCCCTCCTCTCCTCACACCAACTTCCAGGAAAAGAGGCAAGAATGAACGGATGTAGGAAATGAAGTTACATTGTCATGACTCCTCTCTCCTTCAGTTATTAAGACATGAAAGTGGGCCATTATCATGTTACTATCTTGTTACTGCTTGTAACAATGGTGTAACAATGTTGTTGGTTTAAGGCCAGACTACAGTGTGACTGTTTGAATCCATGTGATAGTTAAAGCAATTATGTCTTAATGTCCCCCACAAAGTGTAATTAATCCAGTGTATATGTGTATAAAGTAAGTATTTATTTGCTGATCCAGGTTTAATTCTTCACACTTAATGAAATTATATAGATAGTATTGAAATTATATATGGTGTGATGAATGTACCGACACTCTGGTCAAACACCATCTACTGCACATTTATTCCCATTAAGATAATTTGCTTTCTTATTATCCTCCTCTTCCTCACATATATTTCAGAGACTGGTATAGCCAAATTAGATTAAGATGAAGCGAGAAATAAAGTGATATTATTTCATTTATTATCATTTGTTTCATTTTCTACGCACTCCAGACAAAATTCCTCAACTCCACTCTGATCACATACCCTCCAGTTGACAGCAAGGGAAGGGAAGTTGAGTATTTTTTACTCACTTTTACTGCCTATTCCACAAAGTTATTCCTCTCTCCTACAGCATTCATTACAATAACATGGTCAATTATGCAAAATATGCAATTTAGTGACTCTTGCGACTTTTAGGACAGCTAAAGCGACAGCGACTTTCCTTACTGAGGAGTTGGCAACACTGTTTCTGCCGTAGTCCTGTGTGGATTGAGAGAGAAGTCTGTAGACCAGACCTGGGCTGTGGTTCATTTATATCAGAACTCATAATTGGGAGTGATGTGTTCAATTCCCAGCTCCACTAGTCTACATGCCGATGTGTCCTTGGGCAAGACAGTTAACCTGCATTGCTCCTGACGGCTGTGCTGCTGGATGTGAATGGTTGTGAAAAATGTGCTGTGAGTGAATGGGTGTAGACGAGTGAATGGCGTTTAAAGCAGATTTGACTCGTCATCTAGAAAAGTGCTATATAAATACAAAACACTTACATGAGGTTGCTCCGATTTCTGACTACAAATGGAACACAACACATTCCATAATGATACCCCATGGTCCCGATGGGTAAAACAAAAAGGTTTTAATTGGTTTTCGACCCGTAGGAATGTGTTTAGTTAGCATTCACGCCCATGTCAAATTTGATATTTATCAGCTTCAGTTGGGATCAGCATTGGTAGGAACAAAAGATGTACAGTACATTTCTTCTTCGTTTTCTTTATTTTTGGCAGGTTGCAAATTCTTGGGTCATTCCTGGTGCAACGCATGGTTCAGGTTGCAACATTGGCACAAATCCAAAATGGCAACCACTGTAGCTCCTCTGTGTTTTGTTCTTTGTACTTCTCCAACATCTTTGTTTTACTTACTTTTTATCTTTAATTGATACAATTGAATAATGTGTTTTCAACTGAAAAGGGGTGGGGGTTTTGACGGAAAAACCGTTCATAAAGTTAAGCAATATTCAGCTTACTGCAGGGAATGAGTAATATTGAAAACCATTCAATTACGGCCTGTGACTGTGCTGTTTAACTGAAGTCGAGCAGAAAGAGAGAGAGAGAGAGAGATGTGCTGGAGCGATCAGCTGTTACTCCAATGGGAAATCATTCATAAATTTAAACAATTACTGCTGTGCAATTACTGTGTGTTTCTAAGTCCCATAATTAACCTGTATGAATCACTGAGTTTATTCCATGGCATCAGAAATAAGTGAACGTGAAGCAAATAGATACAGATAGCTGGGATGTTTTCATTTTAATTTCTTGTGATTGATTTTTCTGCAGTGATTCATACTCCATACTTTAAGAAACATCGTATGGTTTATGGTTATGGTCAACCTTTTGCTGGACTGTTTAATAATATGCTGTATTAAAATGGAGCCGTTTTAACCACATTTTAACACCCCATCTGTTTGACTTTGTTGAAAATAAAACTTCAGAAGATCATCTGGTACCAAACAAGTGGCTACGCTAAACCATCTCAGTAAAACTACAGCCAATCATGATAAAGTGTTGTTAGTGCTATGATCCAGCGCACCAAGGAACAATCAATATAATTGTCTAATAAAAACCAGATTGCTGACTTTTATTAATTGACAATTTCATTTCATTAATTCACTCAACCATCCACACCAAGTGACAGCACAAAATTATATATATAAAAAAAAAATGTTGTCATTAAATGAGGCCACTTCCTCAAGTCGTCCTCCCACTCAATAATTTTACACTGATGTGGAACGGACCTGCCATTTCCATTAGTTAACGGAAATGTTGCTCTGTTCACAGATTCAGTAAGTGAAGGAAATGAATACGGGAAGCAGGACCCTGTAGTTACCTCTGCATGGAAAATAAAAAAACAAAAGTAAATGGAAATAGATCTATTGGTCTCCACTTATTCCCAACACTAGCAGGCTGCTGCTTCACATGGGTATTTGCTCACTGTTGACATCTGTATTTTGCTGAAGTAGTTTTTTGCTTCAGCAGAATTAATTCATTTACAAACTTGTCAGTTTTAACTAAATATCTGTGCCTCCCTGTCTCTCTGCCTCACTGTGTGTATACTGCACATGGTCCATTAAAACTGACACATCTCCACAGACTCACGGCCTTACATGGAGAGAGCGAGCCAGAGAGCGAGACAAGCAGGACAGGTACAGACGCGAGACACTTGACCTTGCACAAGAGCTGTTGTTGTAGTGATCTCTTCACACACTTCTCAGTTGTGTGAAACAGCAAGAAGAAGGATGAATGTTTTGTCAGCCTGTACGAAATCAAAACTATAAAGGAATGTTGCAGCAGTAAAACAAGAACGTAGGCTGGATTTCACATTGAATGAGGAGAGATTTTCATGTCCTACCTACCTACAATTGTGGATCTTTGATGGTTGTGTTGACTTTCACAAATTATGTGAGTGAACACATAGAATGTGAATAAAAACGGACATTCTTTCAGTTGCTGTTAAGTACAAAGTTGTCACAACATACGTTTTTACGATTTATGACATGGCTGTGAGATCACCCCGGTGATTAGACGATAAGCACCACTCAACTCACCCCCCTAGTCAGGCACATCCAAATGAGAGAAGACCCTGAGTAGACTCGACTAGACTAGAATGGGGATAAAGTGTTTATACATATGAATTGATTTACAATTGTGCATACTGTAAGTGGACTACCTCTTAAATTATAAAAGTCATTTGTTGGGCATCTTTATATATAAACCCCCCCCCCCCCCACCTCCAAAAAGAAAAAAACAAAAACAAAAAAAACATCCAGTCTTCTATAAAGGAGCCCATAGCAGTGCAGAGCTTGGATTCAGTATTCATGGTTGAGCTGTTTCAATTCCTACTGTGAGCTAAACCACAGTGTTTATCGTGCTGATATTCTCTCTCTGTATATGAGAGCTCTGAATTCAAATTCCACTTTTATGTATTTTTAATGCTTACAAATGACAGTGAAGCATAGCCCTGCAAACGTCCACTAATGAGAGAGACAGGCAGACAGGGGGAGAGAGGGAGAGAGAGAGAGAGGGTCCTGTGAACCTTATATTTCACTTACATGAGCTGCAGCAGCTTTTTGACATAACATGCAATGGCCGTTTTACTCCTTAATCTCACACTCATCCTATTCTCACTCCAACCTCAACTGGATTTAAAGTCCTTGTGAAAAATGTGTAATTAACCATTGAGACAATTTTGTATGATTATGAAAAGTTATTTAGTTTATCAAATTTTGTCTAAAAATCATTAGAAAATGAACAGTTGTATGGTCTGAAATGGTGGAAGTATCAGCTTCACGATACACAAACATGATCCCTGAACAAAAACAACATCCACTTTTTCTTCTAATAAGAATAGGAATAATAATTTTTGGTAGGCTACACACCAAGAGATGTAGGCCCAGGCCTTTTGACCTGGTGGGGACTTGAACCAGCGACCCTCCAGTTACAAGCCAAGTTCCCTTTCCACTTGGTCACATGCTGCCCCAAATATAGCATAGAACAGGACAAAGATGATGTGCCATCACTGTTCAGCTGAAATCAATTATGCTAGGTAATAGCAGTGTGAATGCAGATCCCCTTGGCATTTAAGCAGTATCTCACTTTTTTCTATTTGAGAACCTACACATTCACCTTTAAGTTCTGGGAGTAGTAGGTGCCGCAATATTGAGAAATATTTTGTCATCATTTTTACCTGAGAGAGAAAATTACGTGGTGCCTGGGAAATGCAAATTCCAAGACTTCCAACTGACTTGCACAAGATTCCAAGGACAATCCTTTGGCCAGATGCAGATTGTGCTGCAAATCAATAAAAGTGAACGCCATGGGTGAACTTCAACCTGTCCTCCAACTGAAGCGTACATATAGGTCGTTTTTTCAACCACTGAAAACGTACATATAGGTCGTTTTCTGAAAATGTGACTGTGGGTCGTTTTTTTAAAACCCTGAATGCGACGTAAAGGTATGTTTTTACTAGTATTTTCCAACTCGAATATGCACAGATGTTACTGAGGGTAGGGTTAGGGCAAAAAAGACATGGTTAGGCAGTAAAAATTAAAGAGGTGGCATAGTTAGGAATCGAACCATTGTCGACCTCGCTCAGGCGCAGTGCTCTTGCCACTGAGCTGACTGCCAGTGCTGACATCAGCGAAGCTACTAGATACCGTCTCTAAGGCGGACGTGGTTGCTGTTATGTATACAACCGCTAGGGGCGGTGGTTTTGAAAATGTAAATAGGTCGTAATTCCTGCATACGACCTATATGTAGGTTTCATTGGAGGACAGTCTCATGAACTTACAAGTTGCCCTCCCATCTTAAGCTGTGTCAGCATATTCAGTGTCATTGAATTTGAGGGAACAAGTCCTGGAAAAAGAACTGAATCGTGAAAATGTTCATCTGTGGTGGTCTTGTGTAGATGCAGAATAAAAGACATGCGCCACAATCTTACCCTGCGACCATCTCATTCACTCTGTCTCAATCTCAAACCTTGATCTGACCCGACAAAAGAAGGTAATAAAGAGGTAACAAATACACACAGACACACACACACACACACACTGAACTTACAGTCAAGGATTCATGGCCAAAAAGCTCTTTCCTGTAATTATTCCCTGGAATTCAAGTCAGCAGACATATGCTCAGTGTGTGTGTGTGTGTACTTGTATTTGTTACCTTTTAAGGACCTTTTATTCATATAGACTGACCTTGTCAGGACCAGTAGTCCTCATGGAGATCAAAATCTGGTCCTAATGAGGCAGAACTTCATTTCTGATGAGCTGATGTGTGTTGCCATAGTACATTGAAGGAAGGGGTGAGGGTAAAGTTTGGTGTGGAAGGTTTGGATGTTATGTTAAAACCAGACTAAACATTAACAGTTCATTAAAATACACAGTTCTAATGAGTGAACTTGATTGACCGAGTGACAGCAATGTCACAATGTCCTTGTCCATGTGATTGTACAGTTCCTATGCTAAAAACAATACATATATTGTTAAAAAATATGCACAGTTCAGTTCATCTCAGTGACTTTGTTTGCAAAATTAAATATTGTCCAACTCTTCATACTGTCTTGCTACACTCTGTGCGTCACGATACTTTCATTGGAGATGGATCCCCACTGACAATGCCTGTGGTTTTTCTCGGCTCAGCCTCTGGTTGAACTCAAGTTTTTCCTTGCACTCTCTCCTGCTCCCTCTTATCGTCTCTACATTCGGGAAACTGATTCGGAGAAGCTGGAGATAAGCAGCTGTCTTGCATCACTGTGCGGTTCAGGGAATTGCAAGAGCCTGTAATCACACATAGAAGAATTTGAATATGTAGAATCTCTTATGTCTGCACTAACTCTCTCTCCCCTATTGCTTGGCCACAGGCTGCCCCAAATACTGTTCCCATATTGGGAATTGAACATGGGCTGTCTGGGTGAATAACCAGCAACCACTAGACCATAAGGGAACACTGAGAACAGCTCAGAAGTCTGAGACAGAAGTCTGTCTCCTCTATCCAGGACATCTTAATGGTTTTACATTTACATTTTTTACATTTTAAATGTCTGTGCTTTGACCACTCAAAGCTGCTTTACACGATGGTTTTGCCATCCACCCATTCACACAGCACATCTACAGTATGAGCAGTGAATCATACCCACAACCTTCTACTTCAGTGACAACTACAACTACAGTGGAAACACAGTATGCATGTTTTATATATCAAACTTCAAATAAAGGGGTAGCTGAGTTTGGTTTTTTTTCTAATGGTGAAACAAAGCAGCAAAAAATATGCTTAAGATATACAATGAAGCAGATGTAGATCCCAACCCCCGAAATGTCACTTTAAAGTTCTCAATCAGTCAGTGAAAGAGAAACTACGAAAAAGGAAGTGCATGTTATTTAAAACATACACATCTTGTAATTGTAAATTTGTTTGGAGACCTACAAAATATCTCCTCCAACCCATCTGTGGGTCCCAGTCCAGTTTTTGGGAACCACTGTGTGAAACTATTGTTACACTTATATACTTTATACTTTAAAGTGGGTGAATGGCAATCAGACGCAGTATTTGATCTGACTTTGATTAATTGTAGGTTGAACTTGTTTTATGTCACACAAATATATAATATATAACATATAAATGTATAATTTTGTGAATTTCCTGCCATCTTACAGTCATGCAACGTTTGAGACAATCCAAGTATTGTCTAAATATCATCTAATGCTACTTTCTTTCTTAACATACAGTGTTGGGTTTTGGTTTGTAAATTTTTATTTTTTTAAAGAACATAAATTGCGCAGCACCTTCTAAGTTTGCCATGTCATACAGTTTAATAAAGCCTTTTACGTCTTTAATTGCACTTCAACATTCATCCTGCGTTCCATTTATATCGGAAATCGGGACTGGGAGTAATGTTAACCCCCATGTTCAATGCGTTCCAGTTGAGAAGTTGGAAATGCACCTCGGACTAGACATTGTTAGCAATAGCACTTGATAACGATGCTCATGACTAGCAACAACTAAAAAAATCAATGGTACTATGTGTATGACATGTATGATTTACTGTGAAACATAGACAGTAAAATTAACAGTAAAATAGCAGTGTTAATATAGTGGCAGTCATTTTGGAATCCTGAACCAAGGGTATGTGAGGTTCCTCCAAGTTTCCAAGTTAAAAAGCTGAGGTCTGATCTCAGAAATTCCAACGAGAAATGGAATGCAGCATAGTTTCCACAGTTTGGTACTTAAACTGCACTATAGTTTGAATTGCCTTTGGGTTGGTTTCATTCCTTTGCAAGTTTTAACTGGTGCAAATGACCATTCCTCTGGAGAAGTGACCATCTGTCCCATTGAATGTAGCAGCAATATCAAGCCAGGACTAAAGCTGATTAACATGGAGCACAGGGTTGCTCCTCTCCTCTCTCCTCTCACATTCCATTACCCCCCCTTACATGTTAACATTCTGAAACTCTTTAACTTTCTGTCATTGTCTGCCAGATTTTGAGAAACATCCAGGATTAAAGGTCACTGTCTTTTAAAATAGTGAGAATGATGTGATACTCTTCATACCTAATAAGCATCACATCATTGTTGTTCAGTAGCTCTCTAAATATATATATATATGTCTCAATGATCTATTGTCAGATTTTAAATTTAAGTTTAATGGCAAAACTTTATTTTTTGGTTAGTATTTTCTTTGGTCATGAACTATGTCAGTTAAATCCTTAACTTATAACCTGTCTTAAATATGTGGAGGTTGAACTACATGACACTGTAGTGTTTCTTAAGCCTTTCATCTTAACAACACAGCTAACAGATTCTCTCTCTTTTTTTTTACATGTACTCTACAACTGAATGACAACTTCTCACCAGGTAAGACATACATTTGCATGTATTTGAGTGTTTCCTGTTTTGTTTTGTAGCAAAGACTTGTTCTTGTACTGCTCTCAGTGCCACGACCTACTGCATACTCAAGTTTCTTTGTGCCAATTCTGCATCTATTGTTTTCTTTTTTTTAAGTCAAGTCACGTTTTATTGGGAGTTTGTAGCAGCAGGGTAAAGCTGCTCCACTCGTGTGTGTGTGTGTGTGTGTGTCTGTTGAATGGTTGTGACATTTGACAAGAAAGTGCAGTGTTGCCAACTTGGCAACTTTGTCACTAAATTTAGTGACTAGTGACAAATATAGCAACGTTCTGGCCAAACCGTAGCTACTCTTCAAGGAGGAAAGTCGCTACATCTGCCACACGAGTAAACTATGCTAATTAGCATATGGTGTGTTCTGCTGACATCTAGCTACATTTCAAGCTGGCTTTAGCTACTAGTTGACCACATTGACAAGGATAAACCTTTGTAGCTTTCCCACGTACAGTATCTTTCAACATTCTCTTTGTCAGCAGCTTGCTCAGTCGTCACAGAAGTGTCAATGATCACATGCCGGGCCATTGTTATGCTGGAAGTGTTTTTGTCCATATTGGCTTTTAAAGTTGAGTTTGAACTCATGCTTGCTGTGAATTCGTGTTGATCGTGAAGGTTGAATGGTTCTCTCACAACGAACACCGCACAAATGTCTTGTGAGATTAGATTACACAAAGCGTCAATTCAAGGATAGAAATTGTTGGGACGTTTGTATCACTCAAACTGGACAAATCATGTAAAAGAAGCTAAAAGTTGCTTCCATCAAAATATCAGCACTTGGACTACCATTTTTAAAAGATGTGTGTGTGAGGCTATCTATAGTCTTACTACTACATTTTCATAAAACGGGATTTTTAAACAAAAAATATGCATCTATATCAGCGCACCCTAGAAACGGTTTATCTGTAGTATGTGTAGCTGTTGCTACTCAAAAACCAGATAAAAAACCCTAACTCTAACCCTTATTCATATAAGTGCATTACAATATATACAACCACAAGAGGACAATGACAAATATAAGTGCATCAAATACAAGCCCAAGAGAGAGGTGGGATTATGACATCATCATTTTCTCAAATTAGCAAATTGGTTGTCCACATGAAAGCACAAGGAACCTTTTCTTCATTTTCAGTGCCAAAACAATGTGGATAAAATGTAGATACCATAAAAAACCTTGTTTGATTCGTAGCATATATTCTGATTTTCTGATTTCAGATAGCAGGTGTTTTCAGAAAATCATTAGTGTTTAAAGTGTGTTTAAATCCTGCTGCATTCAATCTTTTAGTCATGAGATTCAAAATGCTTATTTGCCATTTGTGCACAAACAGACAATCTGGGAACATAGGAAAACATAGTTAGCATTAGCAATAGCCCCAGGCGAGATTTGGGGGTTGTGTTTACTTGTGATCCTTGTGTAAATAACCTGGGTACAATACAAATGATACAAGAACCAAACTCAAGTAAATAACACAATGCAAAAATTGGCTGTATGTTTGGTGTGAACACATTATTAGAAACATTTCTTTCCATATTTTGAAGATACTGAATTACATATGTCATTGTGCTACCACTGTATAGTCTGGAATAGTCAGTTTTCCATAGTAAACAGTCATACTGTATGGCATTTGAATCTTGTATTTATGTATTCACATCACAGCAGTTCACAAATCAGTGAGACATAAATGTGCTTTATTTCTCCACAAAGATATGATTACAGATGCATTAAAGGGAATAGAGAATGAGCAGGCCCACTTCAGGCATGCTGCAGGGAGTTTCTGTGGCTCTGCATTACCACACTGTGTGAGCTTGTCAGGTGGCTCCAGTCAAATTGATCTTCTACAACACATGAGTGTGTTTATACTGAACCTGAAAGTCTGGCTATCTCTCACTTAGCTCAGTGTGAGAGAAGAGAGTGAAGTATTTAAACCAAAAGCATACAAGGATGTGTCATTGTTTGTTTCCTTTGTTGTTTGGCCATTTCCCTCCATGCTGAAAGCCTTTGGCAGGAAGATTACATGTGTTATGAAGAGAAAGAGTTGGAGTGAGAGTCACTTGCCCTCATTTTGTCATTCTAATAATAACTGTGATTTCTATCCTCTTTTATGATACAGGTCTCTTAGGTATTGTGTTGAGTGTGGTGTGTGTGTGTGGTTCACAGGTGTTTGCTGAGTATCTGAAGCCAGCTCTCTATCAAACAAAACTTTTTTTCTCTTATCCTTTTAAATCTGGGAATGAGAAGCTAACAAGTGTTATCTTCCTCTGGTGGTTGTGCTGGCATCGTGTCAGTGGGTGTGAATGATGAAGTGCTACATATAGATGCTGAATGTGCTGATGTCTGAATGTAGGCTTTGAATCGGTGAATGACACAAATGTAGTGTAGAGTGATCATCTGAATTAAAAACATTAAGCATTGTATAAATTCATGTACAGTGTACGTAGGAAAACACATGGTATTTGGTATTGGTATATTTTGGATGGAAAAAATGTTGCGTGCTCTTGTCAAGTATGTGTAAAAAACTTGTAATTTCTGAGGTCAAGGAATACAGATTTGCAACTTACTATGTCATATTTGTTTCACAGTAAATCAGTCATACACATAGTACTGGCTATTTTTTACCTTGAGACATGATTTACAATGTTTGTGTTGCAAAAAGTACCATGTAGAGCATTGTTTTTGACTGGCAGCAAATTTTGTTATAATTTTAGTTATAGTCTTATGACTAAACCATCTAGTTTTAGTCACATTTTAGTCATCTGAGATGTCAAGTTTTAGTCAACCAAATATAATCTAATGGGTTTGTTTTATTAATTAAAGGTTTCTCTTTCATCCTATTGATTAATTATTATATGTTATTAAGGTTGGAATTTGCAACACATACTGTATAACTGTTTTGATACAAAACATTTTTATTTCTCTTAATAATCCAATCAATTACAATTTCTCTTTTGGTTACAGACAGTCACACTTTTCACTTGGATTTATTATCTTCATCATGTCAATTGGTATTTTTATTTAAAATCCAAAATTAGCAGCGTTGGTGGTTTGTTGGTGGTAGCTGAGCTGATAAAATAGTGTTAGTGTGTGCACTTTACCAAACCATTGCATAGATTTCTGAATGACTCGCCTCGAAATGTCGCTTCAGGTTCATTGTGTGTTTTCCTGTAAGTTTGGCTCTGCATGGCTTACAAAAGGTTTTGTCTTCCCTAACATTGTATGTGAAATTCAACCATATGTCCTCTATTCTCTTTCTTCCTAGCGCCATTATTTCTGCCGCTTTCCTTGTGTGTCCTCCTTCGTGTTGACATCAGTGTAGATTAACCTAACCTCCGTACTTCACAAAGAGATGAGTCTGATATATCATCATGAATATCGTTGCTGTAATATTATGGTGGACTAGCATATCATTTTGAGCTCATTTTGCCCACCCCTAGTGAACTGTTGTTGTTTTTTTTCCCTTGACCGGCTCCGTCTTGACCAGACTAGACCTTCATCGGCCCCCAGGTCATTTAGATTTGACCCCCTTGACCCCCCTCATCTTCTCCCTGTTCCCCTCTCATCTGGTTCAGTGAATGCACTGAACAAACTGACAGGAAGACATACTGATGAGGATGATTTAATGTAAGCAAAAGAGCCAACTAGAGTATGGTGTGTGTGGTTACCGTGGAGACAACCGTACCCTTAAACCAGACATTATACTGTATAAGCCTTCATATGATCCCCACTAATAGTGTTATTTATATATATATACTGTTATAAATATATATATACTGTTATAAATATATATATATATATACATATATATAAATATACTGCATATACTCTGTGAGTGAAAGGTTTGTGGTTTCTGACTTAACATACAGTGTTGGGTTTTGGATGCTCTGGAGATGGGACTTTGGTGACACCTGGAGCGCGTTGGATGGAGTCAGATACTGTTTATATCTAATATGACTTGGGCACACCTTGTGACAGATGTGCAGATATTTGCAAGTGTAGTGTAAGCAGGACTGCTACAGGGCACATATATTATAGCTGTGCCTCTTTATATTACATTGGATGCATCAAGCATGCAGCTTAATTGGCACATGTCCCCACCCACAGTTTGTGGTGAGAGAGTGTAGTGACTCCTGTCTGGACTTGACAGAACCTGTCTGTGTCTCCACATGAGGGTCGTGGGGGGAGCTGGAACCAATCCCAGCTGACATAGCAGAAATCCCAGCAGAAAAAAAACGGAGCACCGCTGCAGCCCTATGTTCACAGCATCTGCTAAATTCTATCATTTAAATACTCTTGGTAACCTCTGCACTGACTGTGAGGGTTCTCACGGTTCCTTGAAAATGTGTGAATTAGAAATGTTTTTCAAGACAGGTCATTGAAAGTGCTTACATTTTGTGCAAGCATGAAGTTAAGTTGATATTTATGGAAATGTCTCCCTACTGTTTCATACATTGCTTGATGTACATAGGCTAGGCCTATGCAGAACAAACCTCGAGTTGTAATCGCTAGAGGTGTTAGGGCACTGTACACTGTCTCTCTCCGCAGTTGACGTGAGATTCAGGTAACGTTAAGCAAGAGAGAGCAAATTACGTGATGTCTGGGAAATGCAAATTCCAAGATCTCTGGCTCACCAAAGACAATTACAAAGATTGACTTGCCCAAGATCCCAAGGACAATCATTTGCTGCAAATCAATAAAAATGGACACCACCGGGCAAAGCAGCGCTTACAAGTTGCCCTACAATTTTAAGCTGTGTCAGCACATTCGGTCTTTGAATTTGAGGAAATTGTTCAAAAATATATTTGACTTTGACCAAGGTGTGGGATCCTGGACTGTAGAATGTCTCTGCATCTGACAGCTTACCATGAATAGCCAGACTGGCTAATTGAAAACCAGGAAGAGAGTGTGCATATAGTCAAATATGATATGAAGGACAGCACATTTGTGTTCTTGTGTTCAGTATAGCTGCAATATGCTTTCCCCATGCAGTGTTTAAATTGTTTGGCAGATTGTTGCCAGACATTCGTCTGAAAGTGTTTTCAAGTTCAACCAGCCTGAACTCAATTCCAGAAAGTGTCCTTAAATTTCCAGACATTCATTTGACCCTTCTCACTGTGTCTGTATCATCTTGTGATTGTAACTAGAGTTACATTTGGAACATCAGTCAGTTCAGCTGCTTCCACTGCACTCAAGCAAAATCAGCTATCCCGGATTGACTCTATGGCAACCGGTGTGTCTGTGATTATAAGAGGGAAACATGTTTATGTTGCTTCTTCCTTCTGAGGACCATTTAACAGCAGTCACAGGCTAATTAAGTTCACTGAAACAGCCATTGGTGTCTCCCTGGACAAAATCCTCCACTGCCTAAGGCATTGATTTACTCTCAGATTACAGCTGCATATCCTGGTTCAAACCTCAGCTGGGAACACTCCAGTGCTGATTTGGTATGGCCTGCAGAGATTCTTTCATCCTAAAAAGCCGTCATCTGTTGGAGTCACAAATGTTTCCTGTTCCCACACCCTGCTGTCACAGACACTAATCAACCTTCTAGTATAATATTAATGTGACTGGTTTTCTCTGACATCAGTCATATTGTATATATGTTTATATCTAGGGTAACAAAAAGCAACATTTATATCACAGTATAATATTATCATGATTTTGTACTAAACTGAGTATTTTCAAAATCATATATTGCGATATACTCACACAAAAGCAATAGTGAGAGTGAGCACCCCGACACTGGATAGAAACTTCATCTGATGTTTTCATGCTAAGCCACAAAAAGTTTGATATTATTTGTCACATCAGTTAAAAAGGTTATATGCAAAAAAATGTAATACTTGTTGTCCTAAAAGCAATATAATATCACCACAAAAGGTACCGCAATACTTTACTGTATTGATTTTTCCCCCCACCCGTACTACTCACTTCCTAAAAGATGTATAATTTTACTTTAATAATTTTTATATAACAAAATAAGAAAAGCTTTATACCTTTTCTGATTAGAAACAAAAATGCATAAAGTACTCTCTATTCTCTCACTCCAAAATGCATCGAGAAAATCAAAGTCTTTGGCTCATGTGGACATGGGAGCTGCTGGTCTACTGCTGACTCACATAGGTAAATCTAAAAAACAGTATTCTAAACACTAATCACCAGTTATTATTTTTTGCCTCTTACACATTTAATCTCATTTTAACTTACTGATGGTGGCTAGCCTGGCTAAAGCTATCTCAATTGAGATGAAGTCTGGAAAGGATGTAGTCATTTCCCACTTGCAAGAGGCGTGACCAGTGGACAAAATGCCTCTGTATGCAATTGGATAGACTTACAACCAATCAGACCAATGATCTGGATGACATATGCAGAGCGACAAAAACACATATCAACAAGCGTGCTTGTTGTAGCTTTCTAGGAGTGATGACTATGGCATCTAACAACTTTTACGTGTGGGCTCCAAAGAGCAAGTCACTTAAAATGGAAGCAACAACTGAATGGAAAGACAGTTGCTCTCGAGACATCGCTTCTCTGTGTCTGCAGAGAGCAATGAAATCGCTGTTCTCTGTTGTCATCACATTAAGCCCACCTGTAGCGTGCCAGGGGTTTGTGATTGGCCGAAATGGCATCCCGTGTGAAGCAAACTTCAGTTTTTCAGTTGCAAAAGTCTGTGATGTAATGACAAGATAAAACAGGGATCATATTCTTAAGATATAGTAGACTTAAACAGAAATTTTGTAAGCTTGTGGCTAAAATCTGGTTAAAATCAAATCAAACAAGAAAAATCAACCAGTCTCATTATTCTGAGAACAAGAAGATTAACTTTTAATCTGTGTTGTTATTTGAGTCTTGCACCAGTGAAGAGGAGTCAAATGTTCCTCTTACTGAGCATAAATTGCCCACAATGACTCTGCACATATTAATTTATTTGCAGGAAAATTAAATTCATGAATTCATGAAACAATAATCATCATTATTGACTTTTCCATTTGTGGCCAGGTGGGTTTATATCATTCCTTTTACTGGCAGCTGGAGGAATGGCTCGTCTTCCATTCCAAAACATTTCTGGAGGCTTTCAAATGTTCTCCTCTGAACACAAAGGCACTCTGTACGACCCTAGAATTGGAGCTGGAGTCTGGATGTGTGTGCGTGTCATGTGGGAGTGTTCTCAGTGATGTAAGCCTCATAGAAGATGCTTTTTTGTGTGTCACGAATGTGTTTTTAAATTCTCCATCTGGACTGCTGCATGTCAGGGGTGTAACGAAAGACATTTTTGGACCATGTTCTGTTTGTCTTTTGGTTCCTAATGTCAAGATAAGATGGTATAATGATACAGAAGGAAACAAGAGAAAGAGGGAAGAGAAGGGAGAATGTAAACACAGAAGGGAAGCTGGGAAAAGGAATCAAAACAGTCAAGGGTGTAACCTGATGCACTCTGAGAATAATGAATACAAGGTTATTAGAGCAGAAAGCTGTTTGGTGAAGAAAGAAACATATTTTCAAAAATGTTTTCAAGGCCAAAATTAAAGTGTCATTTGTGAAGGTACAATCTTACTCATCTTTGGTAATGTAGATATCTAATTTTGTGAATTTTGTGAAAGTATCCTTTCCACATTTCAAACTACTCAGCTTCCTGTGAGGGAGGAACTACTGTCAGCTCTGGCTGACTTCTAATAATATGTGTTTCAAGAACAATCTATATCCACACAAAACCCGCTGTAGTACATATGCCAGGCCTGTATGTGACCAGAGGGACTAAGGAATGAAAACAAAAGCCAGACCAAACAATGTCAAAACAAAAGAGGAAGATGACAACAGTGGAAATAGTGACAATGAGAGAGAGAGGTGGGATTATGACATCATCATTTTCCCAAAGTAGTGTATTATTATCTACAAAACGCAAGGTGGCATTTTCAGAACTTTCTATAAAAGTGTTTCAGTGCTTCCAAATCGCCTTTTCCATGTAGATCAATAGCCGGTATGATAAATACCGGCTATACTCATGAATTAGTTTTAGTGTGTATGGCCCATATACCTCTTATCGTTTTCTAAGAAATGATGATATAAAAGCTCCTCTGCATTATGTATGATGTTTTTTGTTAATTCACAAATATTTGGAGGAATGCCTGTCCTCCCTTTTAGAAATATTTTATATATATGTAGATAAATGGGTTATGATGCAATTCAGGGATTTGCCAAATCTATCACTTACCTTCAAATATATATTTCAAGACCAGGGGCTACTATATGTATTTTTTTATTTTATGGCAACAGTCAGGCAGCGGAGGATCACAGTGAAGGCCTGAAGTCCATCTGACACATTAATGCTCATAATATCAAGTAAAACAGCATTTCAGAGATGCCTTAGTTGCTTCTGCCAAGTCATTTCAACATATATTATACAACAGTAAGATGCAGGTGAAGAATGAAGTCTTGTCAGCATAGAGAGGCTCGGATTTGATTAGCTTTTCTTTTTCTTACTACTCAACATTTATTTCCGTATGCAATCATACAAAGATCAAATATACAACAATCACATAAGATGTTTTTGCTCCACATTGACCTTCAAATTCATTCATATTCAATAAATCATATTACACATACAGCAGGAACCCCATTCA
This sequence comes from Solea solea, assembly GCF_958295425.1. Taxonomy (NCBI): domain Eukaryota; kingdom Metazoa; phylum Chordata; class Actinopteri; order Pleuronectiformes; family Soleidae; genus Solea; species Solea solea. Next base: position 20,756,991 of record NC_081136.1, read on the forward strand.
TCTAATTCAAGACCAATGCAATCACCCATGTTTTAACACATTATTACCACATGAAATACTTGTCGGGAGACACTTCCTCCCTGTTGAGGTTATGGAGAGTTTGTGTCCTTAATCAGTCTCTGTAGCTGTATTATTACAGGTGCCCATTTAACAGGGAATGCTTCTGTCCTGAGTTGGAGTTAGGGTGTAATACTCTCCATCAAATGTACATTTTTTACTCTTACCCTCCATTGTTAGACAGTTGGTGGAAGAACATTCTTTATAACACAGTAATCATTTTTTTAGTGATCAACAGCAAAACCCAGATTAAATAAAGCAGATTTTTGCTTACTGTATTTCCTGGAAAATCTTTCCCACTTTGACAATGTCTGGCACTAGTAGCAAGTCTACCCCCATAATAAGTTTGATCTCAAGCTTAATGTCTCCCCAGTACTGATCAAGTTTAGGGCAATCCCAGAAAATGTGAGTATGATCTCCAATGTTCCCGTATTCTCCCCAGCATAATCCGACCATACGTGGGGTCTTGAAAGATCTTAATTTAGTTTTTCTTTTTCATGCTTCAAACTATTGCAATTCTGTCAGTCTACCTCTAGTTAAGATGTTCAGTTCATGACCTCAGTGCAGCTTTTGATCAATAAAATGGAGCTGAGGGACATTTTGCTACAGAAAATGAATGTACAACAAATGATTTCACATATGTGTCATCAACGATGTCAGACTTTTTGCTGAAAGGCAGAAAGAGAAAAGGTTGACAAAGGTCACATGTTGGTCAAAGCTACATGATATAATGATTCCTTTCTAACCTGTGGTACAATTATGTTGGTATGCGAAAACATACATTGAACCTCTTGTTTTGACTGCTGTATTATGTTGTCACTGACAGTCCTTCACCTGTGTGGAATGGCAGCTGTCAGCTCAGGACATGATTTATTCCCTGACTGTTCAGTCAGTAGCAGCAGCAGCAGCAGGGAGCTGTTTGTTATTCAGCCCTCAACGCTGTTTGTTTGTTGTGGAGGATGATGCAGAAGAAGCTGATGTGGTGAGGAAGTGAGGCGTGGCTGGAAACACAGACAGGTCTGGCTGCGGCGCAGATTATGTTCTCGAACAAACACAGCTGCTTTTTGTGGTAAGTGTGTGTGTGTGTGTGTGAGAGAGAGAGAGAGAGACCAGTGGGATTGCAATGCTGGCCAAATATGAAATCTCTGGAAGGTGTTCTCTCTGTCTCCATCTCGCTCACACACACATTTGCACACAGCTATTCTCATAGACGCAACTAAGTGCCGGCCCTTAACCTAACCTAATTCTAACCTTTACGCTAAAATCAAGTCTAATGCTGCACTCCATGAGTAATGGAACTCATGGGGTCATGGGGGTTCTTTTCACATGAACACCCCCTGAAGTCAGATTTTCAACTCACATACGTTGAGTTAGGATTCCTTGATTTACATCCAGTTACATTGTGTGCGCAAAATACCTTGTTGTGCAGATGCCCCAGACCATCACACTATCGCCACCATGTTTGACTGTTAATGTTCTTTTTACGAAATGATTTGTTACTTTTACGCCAAATGTAACGGGACGCCCACCTTCCAAAAAGTTCGACTTTTGTTTCGTCATTCGAAAGAATATTGTCCCAAAAGACTTCAGGGATCATCAAGGTGTTTTTTGGCAAAAGGGAGATGAGCCTTTATGTTCTTTTTGGTCAGCAGTGGTTTTCGTCTTGGAACTCTGCCATGCAGGCCATTTTTGACCAGTCTCTTTCTTATGGTGGAGTCATGAACACGGACCTTAACTGAGGCAAGTGAGGCCTGTAGTTCTTTAGATCTTGTTGTGGGTTCTTTTGTGACCTCTTAGATGAGTAGTCTCTGCGCTCTTGGGGTAATTCTTGATGGCTGGCCACTCAGGGGAAGGTTTCCAACTGTTCCATGTTTTCTTGTTTTCAAAGCCTGTTTGTAACCTTTTCCAGACCAATAGATGTCAATTACTTTGTTTCTCATTTCTTCCTGAATTTCTTTAGATCGTGGCATGATGTTTTCCTTTTTTGGGATCTTTTGGCTGACTTCACTTTGTCTGACAAAGTCTGGCAGTAATCAGGCCTGGTTATGGCAATTGACATTTTCCCAAAAATGTGATTAATCACAGTTACATCATGATTTTACAAGGGGTGCAATTACTTTATCACATAGGGCCTGGATATTTGGATAGTTTGTGTTTTTCAGTTCTTGCCATTCGAGAAAGCTTTACTCGTGTGCAGCCCCTTGCTTGGTCAGACAGTCGTTTCCTCTAATTCCTCCTTGAATTTCTATAATTCTTTTTCACAGGGTTTGCCATGATGAACATCTAAAATAACGCAATCACTGCCTTTATCTAATAGTGTGTTTGTGTATAGGGGTGTGAAGCAATTGTTCTTAGCAATGTCTTAGCAAAACCTAGAGACAGTCCCCAATCTCCCAACCACAAGCCATATATCCATCACAATCACTCTAAGATTTCAATTTAATTTGAACTTTGTTAAGGTTAATGATAAGCATTAACTGAATATGATTAAGGTAAGGGATGATGCTTGGTTAGGCTGTCTAAATGAATGGAAGTGTATGTGAGTCTTTAAAGATATAGCTTCAAAAACCTGTGTGTGTCCATCCCCTCAGTGCCATGAATCTCAAAACAAATGTTCTTGGGCTATCACCAAAGCAAATCCCAAGTGTCTGCTGCTCTCCCACTCCCACCCATTATTGTACCACACACACAAACCCATGTGCACTCAGGCATTTCTCATCAAATACTGAAGGGATCCATGAAAACCCTCCACAGCTAATTGAAATGATGTGGGCTGAAATGAAAGGGTGCATGTGTGTGTGTGTTTGAGCCTTTTCTTTGCACACGTCTCCTTGTTTACTAGGCTAAGGAAGGTCAAAGCACAGTGAAGGAGGCTGCTATGAACGGAGCCACATGCTCGTCCTTTCATACAGTGGTTGATAGTATTTTCTGTGTTCAGATCAGGGAGCTCACACATGCTCATTGTTCAGCAGGGTCAAATCAACAAATCTCACTAATCACTCTGACTGATGAAGCGGGGTTTGCTCAGAGAGGTCACACGTTTACAGAAGATAGTGAATGACGAGACACACCACTTTGTGTGTGTGTCTCGTTAAGGCAAATACATTTTGCTTTTTAATAACATAACATTTTTAGAAACAATTTGGAGTTGATGTAACGCTACAGTTTGTCTTGAGGTTTGAAAATGTCAAGTCACTGATCATCAAAACACACAATTGACAAATCAGATAACCATAAAAAACAGTGCAACGAGTGCAAAATATACAGCCACAAAAAGTTTCAGACTATTTGAAGTCTATACCAAGTTGTCCAGCAGATGGTGCTGTGAGCACAGGTTGGCCTGTATATATGTCCTCATATAAAACAAGTTAACGCACCCTCCTGAGCATGTGGCATGAGAATACGTTTTCTGTGATCGGATAACACTTCACACACTTTGCGCTATTGTATTGACTCGTCTTTTCAAAGCAGAGGAAGAAGATATCTTGGAAAAATGGAAAAATGGCGAAAGCAGGAGAGACTGCACAGTTTTGTCGCTGCTTTCAAGTTAGCTGTGGTTGGACCCACCAACATATTTCCACTGATCTAGTTGTTGTGGGTGGAGCAGAGATGCATCGGAGACTCGTTGCATTTAAACTTGTGTCACAATGCGTCTACGATGCTGCATTCCATTTACATCAGAACTGGGGAGTGACATCACATCCAAGTTCACCACGTTCCAGTTAAGAAGTCGGAAATGTAAACACATTTAGGACTAGCCATTGTTAGCAATACCAGCGGATGACAGAGCTCTACATGGTATCTTACGCACACAAACAGCGTAGCAACATGTCTGCATTTAAAAATTGAATAGTACCATGTGTACGACTGATTTACTTTGAAACAAACGACATAACATTATGTTATAACTGTTAGTCATAAAATGTACAACCAGCTACAGTACAGTGAATCCAACAAAAGTGGAACAGTAATTTTTTTAAAAGTAAGACTTATTCTTTGTATTTTGTGTGATTTAATTTTATTTTTTGGACCGACGACATGGTACGTAGTCAAATCATGACAGACTGAGTGATAGTTTCTAAAAGTCTCGATTTCAGTCTGTCCAGTGGTGTCCAAAGGTCAATGGCTACAAAAGAAAGGTTTTCAGCCTCTCAAACAATACATTTCTTTTAAGTTAATACCATTTGTTGTAAGTCTTGGGGGAAAATGTGTAGACTAAAACTGCATCATCAGCAAAGCTGGGCAATGATGTAGTTTCATCATCGATGCACTCATCAATCATAGCTCCATCACACACCCACTTGCCTTCTTCTCCTGCTCCCCTCTGTTCTCCCTGCACACTTTAATTTTGCTCTTTCCTGTAAAACCCAAGAATGCCTTGCCTGCACAAAGGTCTACAAATAGGACCTGTCAGTACCGGGGTTAAGACTGGAGACTACCACCCTGGTAATGAATGCTCAGCATGTCTGAAAAAACACAGTCACATGCATCCCCTATTAGGTAAGCATGTGTGTCTACGGCTTCTTCGTTTGCAGAGGACAAGGTTAGAGCGTGTTTCTTGTAACAGAGAGAAATGCTGAGCAGCTGCTCCACCTCTAATGCTCACAGTTAAGCTGCAGAGCAAACCAGAGAAGGCAGTTTCTGAAGAAATTGCAGGGGGATTGCTGAACTTCTGCCAGAACTGAAGCTAATCTGGCAGTCTGCATTTAATTGGCATGAATTGGCAGTTGAAAGGTTGAAATTGAATATCTGAATGTTTAGAAAGAAGTTGAAAATTAGTGCAAAATGAGGGATTATATCCAAAATGTGAAGATCAAATTTTTCTTTGGGAGCCACATGAGACACATTTGACTACGTTCTGGTTAAAAATTAAGTTCAACAATCTCTCTCCAAAATTGGACACTGTAAATTGACCATAAATGTGAATGTGAGAGTGGGTGGTTTTTTGTCTCTATATGTGGCCCTGTGATGGACTGGCATACTGTCCAGGGTGTACCCCACCTATCGCCCTATGTTAGCTCTCCCTATGGCATCCACTCTATTAGTGGCAAATATTTTAGACCAAACTCTTACGTTACCTTGCAATACTTTTGCATTTCCTCGAAATAACTTTTCTGTTCCTTCGCAATAGTTTTCCCTCCCTGGTGCTACCCAGAGCTCCCCGGTCTGCATGGGCGGGCAAGACCGCTTGAGATACTCAGAGTGTGTCTCAGGTAGTCCCGGTGAGGGACAACTATTACGCATGTGGAATGCAAAAGTATTGCTGGTTAGTTACCTGTAGAAGAATGGATTAAAAACAGCTGATTAAAACACTGGGAGTTTTAAAGGTCCAACAAGCAACACTCAAGTACTCTGAGTCTTTTTAAAGCCCCTTTGCATTTTATAGAACTCTCCATAATGGGATTGACGGACCAAGATTAACCTAGGTATGAATACGAAATAGGAGTGTTCAAGGGACTCTTGATATCATGATAAACAAGCCAAAATGAACCCCAGCATATTTATACACAGGGGCCAGCATTTCTGAAGGGTCCTCAAATGCAATCATGGGACTCGAAATAAATCAAAATCAAATCACAAAGACACTCAATCGGAAGGTTTCAAAAATAAATTATTATCTTGTCTTCACTACCACCACTACTGAACTGTGCTATGTGCAGCTTGTTAGGGCCCTATTGTATCCGCTCTGATTATTCCTCTTCATCGTCATTATCTTTTTCTTTTTTGGGCCTGAACAACGACTGGTGCAAAGCTCTATTGTATTTGGTGCATTTATTCCTCTTTTTCATCATCTTCTTCTTTTTTTTTTTTCTTACCATTTGAGTGCATGCAGGGCCATGCATGGAAACTCACCCATTTTGGTTTGGACATCAGGACGTGTGATAATTTCGATATGATGCTGGTCCCAGGTTTATGTCTCTAAAAAGTGCCACCTAGTGGATAGCTTGCAGCAGGAATGGCCTATGTATGAAACCCAGGAAGGTGCATCATGCCCAGCTGCACAACAAAGTGGGTTTAAAAAAGTTAATTCTTTTTTTCAAATTAACAGCAGGTGTCTCAAACACAAATGACCTAGGGGCCCCTGAGTGTCTAGTCTGGTCAGTAGGGGCCAGCCAAGTAAAAACATGATAATATGTATGATGATATTTCACATCATTTCAAATTAAAATGATTTGCTTCAATATAAAACAATAAATAGTTCACAATAGAAACGTATTAATGGTGCAAAACTAATCTATTAATTAAAAAAATATACAGGAATATCTTGATATTAAGGTTGTGGGCCAGTTTGAGACATCTGTCAAATCCAGTAAGAGTTGTGTGATGCAGAGACTCTGATGGAGGGAATTGGAGGAAAAGTGCAAGGTACGCTCAGTCCAAACGAGGAAGGGGGTTTGAAAGCCCAAAAGCAGGTCGTCAAACAAGCCTTACACATATCACAATAGGGATGTAGCACACAAGTATGAGAGAAAAAACTCTAACTCACGTCACACTATGTATCTCGCTGCAAAAAGTGATTTAAAAAACACCCAAAATATTTTAACATCTTGTGTGGATTCTTGTTTTTCTATATCACAATTCCAACCGATATTTATTTATTTATTATTATTATTATTATTATTGTTATTTTTATTTATTTATTTAGAGTTTAGTTTTTTAGTGCAGTGATTTAGACAAAGAAAATTTTACATTGACGGATCAGCCAGCCGTGGCACAATTCATTTGCAGTCTGCACACGGAGGCGTGAACATCTCCTGCTCTGACTGCAGCTGGGAGGGACTGCTGTGCAAGGAGAGGACTGGGAGGCCTCTGAGAGCTTTGGGACAGGGGAGGGGCTCACGGTGGCACTGGCTGCTCATTGAGAAGTAAAACCATGCTTTTACATCAGAGTCTCCAAAAGTTTCCAATAATATGTCACCAGATTTATCGCTATTTGTTTTTTTTGAAAAAATAGTTGTTAAAGGTTCTGAATAGTTGCTAAATATAGTGACAAAGTTGCAAACATTGACAACAGTTTACATGAGGGAAGCTTTTTTCTGTCTTTATTCCATTACTCTAATTCTGGACTACACAGTTGCAATTTTTGTCACGTTTTTCGGTCACATTTTCCAACATACATAATGTGCGAAGAGGGAATAGGCACTTTGTATATATGTAAAACAAAATACTATTGCAATAGAAATTATGATTTGATTGACAACTGAGCGAAACCCCTGGCTCTCTCTCCCCCCTTTTCTGTAACACATGTTTAATTCACATCTCAGTGGAAATCTCAGTCACACTCCAGCAGAGCGATGAATATTTTAGCTCGACGTTGTCTCCCAACTCCAAAGACTTCCACCGCCACAAAGAGGGAAACTCTTCCACTTCTGCACTTGGACATTAAATATTGAAACATTTGTCAGAAGAATGAGTCAACTCTCTCTGCAAGCAGGAATCTTTTGTGTGAGGTAGTAATAGCTTTTTATAAGATTCCACAACTTTATTATTTATGTAAAAAATGTCTGTATGTTAAAGTGAAACTAAACCCCTAAACCACTTGTTTCAGGTGTAAACGGGTATCTAGTACGCAGTGGTTGTGCTAGACTTTTTGGCTGTCCGTCATCTTGACATCTTTCTCAATCCTGGAACCACTGCCCTGCATGTTTTAGATGTTTCCCTGGGATGGGACATTAAATATTATCCCATATATATATATATATATATATATATATATATATATATATATATATATATATATATATATATATATATATATATATATATATATATATATATATCCATATAGATACACATGTGTATATATATATATATATATATATATATATATATCCATATAGATACACATGTATATATATGTATATATATATATATATGTATATATATATATATATATATACATAAATAAGGAATTGCATCAGCAATGGTACATTCTGAGTTTTTAGAGGAAAGTTTACGATCAACTGCTGTTGCTGCAAACTTTTGGAGAGCATTGAAGTGCTAGCTTCTGCTGGAGCCTGTACCGACTGCAAAGCGTCTGTCAGCAGTGACATCGTATGATAGCCTTTTCTCGTCACGTGTCATTCAAAGGATTCACTTCGGAGGAAACGCAGTCCAAAAGGACACACTGCTGTCAGCAGGAAGGTCTGCGTGAAGCATAGTGAAAAGTTTGAACAAGGGTGACGTGTGAACCTGTGAAAATGTGAAGGAACAGAACACAAATTCACTCAGATAGACAGTTTATTTTCCATGCTGCATTGATGGATTATGACATTCTTGGAAGGTCCTAAAGTTGTTTTGACTTGATGTGAAGTGAGTAGAAGGACTACTGGTTTCTTAGACTGGTTTAAATGTTTGTACTGTTCATTGTCTTGAAAAAAACATTTGCCATTTTATCTCAAATTCTTAAAGATGAGGAAAATTTACAGAAAGATGAGCAGCTGCCTTCTTTGAGGCTGCAGTACCACTGATAGAGAAAGAGGGAGACAGAGAGCAGGACCATAGCTAAACCAGCTCTGTTTGTGTAGAGTATGTCATTAACCTGTGACATAAGGGGTAAAAATGTTTCTTCTCTACATGGCGACAAACAGCATAGTTTGCAGACTTTGCCCCCCATTAAAGTGTATAAACCACTGTCTCTGACACAGTGTGTGGTGATACCTCCAGTAAAGACACCCCCAGCGTCTTGCCCAACTTTTTTAATCCTAATTTGGCAAGGTAGATTTCAATTACAAGGATTTTAAAGGATTCTTTTCAAAACATTTTAATCAATGATGTGTTGGTAAGCAGTTCATTCCAAAGTTGAGTGACCCCATAATGAATCAGTTTGGCTATTCTGAATATTCCACATCTTTGTGTTTGTAAACCCTCACCCACTTTTTCATTTCTCTCTCTCTCTGTGTCTTTTAACATCCCTCCTATACCCTCAGTTCTAATTGCAACCATGAAATTGGTGGCATCATGGCCACAGGTGATGAACAGGTCTATGTTCATCCTCAGAGCTGAAGTAGCTGATAATAACTGTCATTGTCATTTCTCCATTCCGCACATCCATTATTCTGCACACTGTGAAATAGCTCTGTAATGCTCTGGTGTCAGGCCCCACTTGACTTTGCAAATAGCAGGTCATACTGTAGTGGAAATCACAGACATTAGCAGGACACATGCAAAAAAAAAAAACACAGAGTGCAGTCATTTTGAGCCGACAGTGGCTGGGAGCAGTTAATTCAATCTCTGTGTGTCAGACATTAATCACAGGTTCAGCACTTCAGGTTCTCTGTCCTGTCTGTCCTGCCTGTTCTCACACTAAAGAATTCATCTAAAAACAATTTTTTTTCACTCTGACATTTTCAAGTAGAGTGATGCAGCATGTAGGCTTCTGCATCAGTGACCACTGTGGCTGCAGGCACAATGAATGTTCCCAGGTTGTCCATATGTCTGTTCCATTCTTTTGCTATATGTCACCAACATCCTGAGGTCTTCAGGGAGTTCTTTCACTTGGAGTCATGGATGAACTGATTACATGTTGCTGGTCAAAGCACAGCATATTTTATTTCATTCAAATAAAATGAAATAAAATTTACATTTTGGCCATTTTGGATCTGTGACAACTTAGACTGGACTTTTGCACATTGACGCATATGAAGCTCTTTGTGTGATTGGTCCCAAGCAACAGCCCGTTGCACGTAACAACAATCAATTATACAGAAAATTTACATTGATGAATGATTTGAGAAATTAGAATCGTATATTAAAACCAAGCTGTGTAATAAGTCATGTTGATTAACATGTTAAGTGCAGTAAAGTAGCTGTCTTTTCAAAACTCATAAACTCACTACTTTTCACAAACATAACAGTTTTACACAGTAATTCATTTTTTCCTAATGTGACAGGTGTAACCCAGGTTACTAGGCCCTTATTAGAAGTTAATTAGTCAGATCAATAAATTAATAAATTCACATTATTTTATTTGACAGATAAATAGTTTGATTTAAAATAATCTTACACAAAATGAATAAATAGGATTTATGATTTAAATTTAAAATATGTCAATAAATAGATTAAAAAGGAAAGATTTATATACATAATGTTTGTTTATATCTGCTAAAAGGAATATTTGTTCATCTCAAGTGTGTCGAATGTGCCTTTCTAAAAGTGTACAAGATACGAGTGACATGTGGAGTTCACGTAACGTGACGCAGCGCAACCAATCAGACGCTGTCTGGGTGTACGTGCACTTGTGTTGGATTCTCTCGCTCTCTATCTCTCTGCCGAACTGTCGTCAGGGTGGCTACATGCTAGTCTTTTGCTGAAGTTGTTATTGTTTTATGTGAGAGAGTCAGATATTTAAGCGTCTGAGTTTCATCATCAGCGCAGAGAGCGAAGCTTTTTGCCGTCGGTTGATTAGCGGACTGTGTATTTTGTGACGAAAACGGAAGAGAAACGTAAGTTGTGTTATTAGCATTTGTGGCGCTAGCTCATGCCATTAGCCACGTATATTTCGCTAAATTTTAATGTGAGCTTACACATTACTGAACTCCCGTGTCCCTGTCTCTTCAAAAGCAAAACTTGGACAGATGAGAGCCGTGTATTCTGCCTTGTGTCCGGAGTGTGTGTGTGTGTGTGATGTGATGCTTGAGCCTCTGGTGAGTCAACTTATTTGAATGATCTGATGAAGTTGAAATGTGCATCTGCTAATATTAATATGGATTAATGAGGCATTAATTTCATGTGTGTTGTGTTTAAAAAGATATAAAATGTTTTATATTACAGTGTTTTACTTATATTACCCCCACTCTGTTGTTTTCTCTGAGAGTGAGCGGCGATAAAAGAAAATGTTCATGTTAATATAGAGAAATGTGTTCAGTTCATTTAGAGAAGTTGAAAATAATTATTAGTAAACAATGTTACAATGTACGTATATAAATAATGTTATTTGCATTTATTTACATTTAAAAGTAAATCTTATTTATATGACTATTACAGTAACCCTCTTTTGGCCTTTATAGGCCGGGTCTTTTTCCTTTACATGGATTTCTGGGTTGAGATCTGCATGAAAACTTCTTCTGCTGGGATTCCTTCCATTTTGTAAAGGTAGAAGGGAACCTCAGTAGTCGTGGCGAGCTACCCAAAACAGAGACTGTTGACTATTCTGTGGCCGGATTTGTTGTGAACTGTTGTTGACATTTCGTGTGTCGCTGACAATTTAAATTACTTTTGTCTATTTTTATTTTATTTTTTTTTTGTTCTTTAAATCAACACAATATAATACATTTAAAACATATTTGTTGGTTGTGTGAATTCTTTATTCTGTCACTCAATGCATATTGCCAATACCCCTTTCTCCTATAGCGATCTAGACTTCTGGTTCCCTAGCCCATGAGGTAATTAGTGCACTGATAGAATAAACATATCTGTATCTCCCAGTCTTTATCATAAACAGTTATAGCTGAGGTGGGTTACACATGCTTAGAGAAAATATCTATTAATTTGCAGTATGATGTCATATTTCTCCATTAATATCGTATAAAATGCCACCATGACCAAAATAATAAGTAAAACGACTTTGATTAATTTCTTTTCCCACTGAATTTCAAAACCATTTCGGAACTTTTTTGTTAGTATCCTGTGGCCAGTAAGGGAACTGCAACATGAGGATTGAATGGTTAAAAAACATATTCAGTTGGCAACAGCTGCCGCTTCAAGTAGATTTCACTATGCTAATATGCTGGTAGATACAAAACTCTCTCTTTGTCTTTCATTTTCTTTTCTTTTTTAATAAAGCTCAGTGAGATGAGCTGATTCGAAAACCCTGGAAGAAATTAGCTGTGTAGAGAAAGAAAAGATTTCTCCAGCGGTACAAACAAAGCAAGTAATCTTTGAATAAATAAATACCACACTCACAAAACCTCCTTGTGCTTCTGAGCCATGATTCATATTTAATATTTTGTAAAGTGTAACGCAGCTGATGTGACTGCTGATGGTTGTGGGAATATTGAAGTCCTCCACGCCGGGGAAAATTGCATTACAGAACACCATTACAGCCTTTGTTATGCCATCAAATATTTATGTTGTACAAGTCCATGTCACAGGCTAAACGCCCTTATTCAACAAATGACATTGTTATTCCGCAGAGCTACAAAGAGCATCAGACTAGGAGTGAAGGCTTTAACCAGTGCTTCTGGTACAGCAATCTGTCAAAACCTGGCAATTATAAGTAATTGATCAGTTAGGTGCAGGTCCAGAGAGGATGCTGTCTGGGCCTTTTAGGGACCTCTTGTTCTTGAATATTGAATTTTGAATAGTGTGTTTGATTAAATGCAGGTGCTGAAGACTGCCATATATCCACTCATCCATTACTTTTCTTTCACTTATCTAAATTAAAGAGACCATAGCATGGTCCGATCTCACTTATGTGTGAGATATGGAGGTGTACTTACAAACATGAAGTCGTTTTTATGGTCTAAAACGTCCTAGAAATGTCACAAACAAGCCAATGTAAATGTCTCATCACTGACGCTCTCGTCAGCTGCGCTGTTTCAGACCAAAACCACACCGGCAGAACACGGACTGTCTTGTGATTGGCCAGCCAACGAGAGCTTTCCCACTGTCTTGTGATTGGCCAATTACCTGGAAGTGACGTAATTGGCACATCAGCTCTCAGCTCCCGCTCTGGAAAGGCAGATGCACCGCCAGCAATTATCAAAACATTGAGTAATGCCGTAATCCCTTACACATTTGATCCGGAGTCTGACCCAGAGTCAGAAGACACTGTGACAAGTGAAAGCTGCTGCAGGATGCCTGTAGCTTGGTTAACGTTGTGGTTATCGAGATGATAAACACACATAGTTCTTAGTAGTTCTAGAGTAGTTCTACTTCTTCTACGGTTCAAAATACGTCACCGGATGTGCCCGGACTCTAATGCCAGGACTAGGAGGCGCTGCTGTTTAGAGGAGTGGTGAAATTCGCCAGTGACGTAACTAGTCAATGGAAGTGCCGTTCTGCTTCGTAGAGCTCAGGAAAACAAAGCAGTGGCTGAACTGATTGTTATGGACTTTTAGGGCTTCATAAACGAGGTAATGATGCAGTAACATAGACTTATGAACTGTAACATCCAAAATCACTTTTTTTTCTGGGAACATAACCTGTCATTGTCCACTTAATTCATAATTCCAGTTTGTCAGTCCCTATAAGGTTGGAGGTGACTTCTGTTTCTCCTGAGAGAGTTTCTCCTATCATATAAGACACATATGTCAGAGTCAAGGCCCGCGGGCCAGATCCGGCCCGTGAATGAGTTATCTCTGGCCCGCGGGAGGATATTTAATTACTATTAAAACTGGCCCGCAGTATTATGTGCCCTCAGCACCATAATACTACAAATCCAAAGATGCACTGCGAGTGCATTGGCGCATACCGAGTGCCCGCAAGCGAGCGCGATCCCGCGTCTTCTCTTCATGAGCAGCAGCACAGTCACAGTGGAGGACTAAACATCGCCGTCAATTTTCATCTCCCTCTCCCCCAAATAGGCAAGGTAGAAGGTAGACGCTGAACACAGGGGGTTTCAAGACAGGTGGGAGACAGAATACATGTTCACCGAAGTAAAAGGAAAGCCTGTGTGTCTTGTGTGTGGAGACAGCGTGTCTGTTATGAAAGAATATAACTTAAGAAGGCAGTATGAAACATCAATGAAACACACAGACGCACAGAAAGACAAATCTTGCCTAAGAAATGAATGCAACTGTTTTGCACTTTTTCAAGTTTGCACTAACTTTTCTAATTTTATTATAAAAGACAGACATTGGTGAGGATCAGAGCAGCACACTGATTTGTTTTTAATGCATGCTGTTTCATTTTTGCATTTATCTTGCCATTGAGCTTTGAAGGAAAATTACATTTTGCTGTTTACCTGTTAAAAAAAAGAAGAAGAAAAAACGTTTTCAATTTGTTACTGAAAGAGCCTTGAGAAAATATTGCAACTGATTTATGTTTTGCTTAATTTAATTTAATGATTAATGTTAAGTGCAATATAGGCTGTGTTATTGGTATTGGTTCAATATGTGCAATAATTGCGAGTTTTAATAAACATTGAACCAGCCCGGCCCTCCACTTGTACAATTTTTTTTTATTTTGGCCCCCCGTGTATTTGACTTTGACATGACTGATATAAGACCTCGGAGTATTGGCTGATTCGATGACTGCTCCTGTGGTCCTTTCAGTGGTAATCCAGACTTTTTGACCAGCAGCAAATTCTGGGAGAGGTCTTGAGGTCTCTCAGGTTGTAGTTTGCGGCCTGCCTACGCCTTCCTTCCTCCTCCTTCTCACGAAAGGCCTGCAGGTCTGGCCACTTAGGATCGAGCTTGGTCGTTGAGTTAGAGATGCACACCATCAGCTGAGCTGGTGAGAACCCATGCACCAGTGGGGTAGACCTGTAGGCCAGCAGTGCTCTGCTGTAATTACTGTCTTGTGCGCATTCCGCCTCCCCGTTTGCTTGAAGGTAGCGGGGGCTGCTTGTGGTATGTATGAAATTGTTCCGTTCTGTTTTATTTTCCTAAGCACGTGGTGCAATCTTTGGTTGTGCTCCTGCCTGTCTCTACCATACACAAGGACATTGTCCGCATGACAGAGCACTCCATCGCAACCCTCCAACATCTGAGACATTCTCCTCTGAAAATGCTTTGCACAGTTTAAACTGGACAAACATTCCTGATCACCATTCTGTTGGCTGCATGATCTCAATATCTGGATAGGCTGCTCTAATGTCTGCCTTTGTTTCCATGACAGCATCTATACTCTCTACAAGCTTTCAAGCTATTAGAGCTGGTCTACTTAGAAGTGCACGCTCTAGTCCTGACATATGTAGATATATTGAGAGGTGTTGTGCCCATGTTTGCTTTGAAGCAGCCTTTTACCTTTAGTTAAGTAAAATGTTGTCACACAAAATAATAAGTAATTTTTTGTCAAAATATTTTTTTTTGCCTAAATCATCTCCTCATGACGCTGGCCACCTTTAAGATAATGGCCTATGTCAAGTGTGTGTGTGAAGTGGTGAAGTGTTTTGTGTTTCCTGAAAAACCTGAAAAAAATGAGTTAGGCGATTATTTTAACTGGGTGACGATGTCCTTTTTTCCTGCATTTGAACTGTGCTATTTCGAAAATGATATTGTGCTTTCAGATGTAGTGCTGCTCAAATGCTGCTTTGACAGCCTCATATCTTCTTAATTGCATCAGTCAATGGTAAAACTGCTAACGCATCATCCACTGCATCACCCATTGCATACAGGAGTGAATTCACCTGTATCTCTGTTTACTGTTTACTGGTTAGGCATGCTACACGCATGGCATTGTGGGAGCTAAGCATCCTGGGACTAGCAGTCCTACTACTACTACAGTAGTATATTATTTTGGGGCCATAATACAATTAACATAAATCCCCTTAAGATAAAAAGAAGTACAAGAATGTCCTCTAAACTCGTAAAAAAAAAACTTGCAGTGTGCAGTGAACTAAGGTGATAGGTTGAATCCAGCACCAGTCCTGTTCATATTTCCTGAAACTGAGTCACATGACTGGGGCTCTATGTTGTTGCAGCCTACTATACATTGCAGGCTGCAACTGTGAAACATTAATCAATCAGTCAAGTTAATGGACCTGCTATGCTATTGCACCAATGAACATGAATGATCATGTGACAGTCCTCAGGTGTTTTACTTTGGACAGACATCCTTTAAAATGATGCTTGCTCTTCTATTTTATTGTAAGAGGCAGTGAGTACAAACATTGGTGGTCTTCATTAGCAGCAGAAACAAAAAATCCCTCAGCTATTTCCATGTCAAAGCAATTACAAGTCCTCCCTCTTGCTCTTAATCGTTTTTTCTCCTCCATCTCATCCTCCTCTCTTCAAATACTCCACACAGCTTCTCCACCTCCTCCTCACACTGTTGGGCTGAGCTGTCAGGTGGTGCTTATTGGGAGTGTGCAGCATGTCTGGTCATGGTTTGAACCTGGAGCTCTCTCGGGCATGCATCACAGGAGGATTAGGATGTTTCTTTTAATTATGGCCCATGATTAAGGCTGTAATACTTCATACACTTCACACACTCAGAAGAGGAGGGATATATCACACCCTCCATCTTCTCCTCACATCATCTGCCCCACCCTCTTCTCTTCCCTTCCCTTCTCTTCTCTTCTCTTCTCTTCTCTTCTCTTCTCTTCTCTTCTCTTCTCTTCTCTTCTCTTCTCTTCTCTTCACTGAACTGCACTGCATGATGGGATTGTGGTTGTGTGAATGTGTGTTGAGTGCGTATAGTTTGTGGAGTATGAAAAGTTGCTGAGTGGATTGAGGGTTCCCTGACTGACACTTTTTGTTCCTTTTTTCTTCTACACAATCTTTGGTGACACTGACAGGCAAGAGCAGTTAAAGTAGTTTCTGTAATTGGAGTGTTTTCTGGAGCCATGTTCTGTCATGGCGTTTGCCCGCTTTGTCAATCGGACACAGGGTTAGAGTGGTGGCTGATATCTGCTTCACAGTGGAGCAGGTTTTGTTAGTGGTGGGAGATCAGATCGGTCACGCAAATATCACTTTCAGGTTCAGGGATGAACAAGGCCATGGTGGCCTTTGTTCTTGAAGAGAGTCTGGTTCACCTGTTGGTGGAGAAAGGTCTTATAGTTGTATTGTATCTGGTGTTCCCCCGTTAATCCCAAAGGAATAGAAAAATAACTAATTTGCTATGGAAAGTTGAATGGTTTGAATGGTTCTTCTTGACTACAGAGATGCCAGACTTCAACATGTTCATTCCCTGCGAGACAGGCTTTCATGTATTTAAATAATCCATCATAAATTTAAGTGTTGTTTAAGTGTTGTTCAAAGTGAAATTTGAAAATGGATTTTACACTGGGGCCACACGGTTGGTGTAGTGGTTGGCACATTTGCCTTTGCAGCAAGAAGACCGGGGTCCAAGCCCCAATTTCTCCGGGTTCTCCAGCTTCCTCCCACAGTCCAAAAACATGCAATATGGGGATTAGGTAAATTTGTCACTCTAAATTGAGCATAGGTGTGAATGTGAGAGTGAATGGTTGTTTCCTCTCTATGTGTGTGGCCCTGCGATGGACTGGCGAACTGTCCAGGGTGTACCCCGCCTATCGCCCTATGTCAGCTAAGATTTCCACAGCATCCCCCGCGACCCTCCGGTGGAGGGTAAAGCGGTAGATGATGGATGCATGGTTTTTACACTGTTTACACAAGCTCTGGCTTTCTTAAATGCTCTGAATGTGGTGATGTTGGGTAAAAATGCTTATTATGTCAGAGAGAGTGAAGCAAAGTCACGTCACAACCAGCGCAACAAACGGCAGATCAGGCGTAGGGCAACGCTGTAAATAGGGACCCACAGCCTGGAACTAAAATAAAAGCAACAGAGCAAAATGTTTGTGATAATACTGACAGTGAATATTCAATTCAACTCAATTTTATTTGTATAGCGCCAAATCATAAAATACATTATCTCAAGGCACTGTACATAGACAACATCAAGGAGAGCAGAGAACTCCAACAGTTCACACAATGAGCAAACACTAGGCATCAGTGGAGAGAAAAAACTCCCTCTTAACAGGAAGAAATCTCTGACAGAACCAGGCTCAGAGGTGTGCAGTCATCTGCCTTGACTGATTGGGGTGAAAGGAAAATGGGGGACAGCGGAGAGGTGGGGGACAGAAAGGGGGGGGGGTAGAATCAGATACACAACAGCTGTTTCAAGTTACAAGTTTATACATTATATTGATGCTTTTATCTTTAATTGAGAGGAAAATTAGAGAACAGAATGTAATGTTTCATCTCAAGCTTCCAGTTCAAGCTTCAATAGATTTCTACAACAGTCTCTGGTCAACTGTGATGATGAGAACTGTGTGGAGGAGATATTAGAGTGACTGCTTCAGCTGGATGATACAGGCATGGACTTTCTTAGTTGTGGACTGTATAAGCATTGTCATGTATCCAATCATACTGTGTTCCAGAGCGTACAATAATGGAAAGTTTGTTTTTGATAAGGGACCTCATTGATATTTCAAAACATCAGGAATTGGATCTTGGTCTTTTGTCTCTGGATCAGGAAAAGGCCTTTGATAGCGTTGATAATGTTTATTTATTTAGGACTCTTAAAAGACTTGGTTAGGGAAAATATTTTATGTCCTATATTCTCAAGCAAATGTTTTGTTAAAAACTCAGCTGACCGGTGTTTGTTCACAGAGGTATCAGGCAGGAGTTTCCCTTATCTGGGATGTTGTATTCTTTAGCTTATTGAGCCTCTGCTCCATCAACTGAATTCAAATCAGAAGGCTTATAACTGGGTAAGTGGAACAACAATGCCAATCCAGTTTTACCAGCTGTTTTTTTTTGACAACTTTATAAATAAAAACTGGGAGGGTATAGATGAACAAATCTTTGCCCGACTGTCTAGATGGACTTGGGTGGTCCTATAGGGGCTGGTTGTTAAACCACCTGATTGCTTAGATACTCCGGCACTAGTTCACCCTTCTGAGAGATGTGCAGACAAAGCTAGAAATCTATTTCTGGGAAGGTGCGCACTGTACCAGATCTGCAGTTCTGTTCCTGTCTGTGGAGGAATGAGGTCAAGGCTTGATTGACCTCCACAGTCTGCTTACTGCCTTCCGTCTTCAAGCAGTG
The DNA here is from genome assembly GCF_958295425.1 of Solea solea. Lineage (NCBI taxonomy): Eukaryota > Metazoa > Chordata > Actinopteri > Pleuronectiformes > Soleidae > Solea > Solea solea. The sequence continues at coordinate 20,775,722 of NC_081136.1, forward strand.
CAGTGTCTGTTGTATCACAGTAAACTGCTTATCTCGCTCCAAAAAGTGATGAACTTAAACCATGACATGGATCTAACTGGAATGGAACTTACAACATCACATTTTTATCAGTCTGTTGTTCATGCATGGCGACAAACGCTCCATTGTGAAAAGTACAGTGGATCTTCAGTGGAGGGTGGTGCATGGGGCTGTGGCTACAAACAGACATGTGGCACATCTAGATCCTCATAAAGAAAGTCAGTGCTTTGTGTGTCAGGATGAGGTTGTTCTCAACCTGTGGTTGCTGTGGTAGCTTCCTTGTGCAGAGCTTGCTCTGGTAGTCCTTGGAGGAAAATACTGTAGAACAGAAATACTGTTCTACTGAATATACCACGGTATGTGATTGATGTGAAGCTGAGGAATTGAGCGTAGTGCGTAGAAAATGAAACAAATAACAAAGATAGATTCACCTTTTTAAAAGTTAAAGTAATTCCTCTTCTTTGCTTATGTTTTCAGTCTTTATTAATATGTATCTATGCCTAGGCGTACATTTTCCTCAAATTTTTCATATCCTTTATTTTAGCCTCGGTTTTGTTGTTTTTGGAGTGTTGTGAGACATGATCCCTGGTTTTTACAAGGATGTTATGAGAACAAAGATAGTTTTATTAAATTCTCTGATGTTCTTTCATATCTTTCATTCAGCAAAACAATTGAATATATCAGGCTCAGAGAGTAAATCTCAGAGAAGCTTCCCCAGTGTACCAAAACATTTGATCCACTCAGGAGCCAGAACTCAACAGACAAGTTGCATCAGTTGAAAAACCCAGATTTATTAGGGCCCAAGCACTCACTGTGATGTGAGGACCTATTCCCGTATTATTATTAGTTTTCTACCCAACGTTTTTGAGGTACTTAACGTTGGTGAAAACTGGAATTTAATAAAAAATAGCTCAGTAGAGCCCAGGTGAAACCCAGTAGGACAAAGCTGAAACTAAGTTGTACCAAATTTCACAAAACTTGGTGGAAACATGTCAGAGCCCAAGACTAACAAACAATTTGGACCATGGCCTCAACTGATTGTTAATTGTACCAGCATAAAAATCAAACATCAAAGTTGAAAAGGTGCCAACGGGTTTCACAGATTGAAAAGGGCATGGCCACAGCAACCATCGTTATTTATGACAAATTTTAACCATTCACCACGAAACAGGAAGTGCCCCGTAACGTCACTATACATTGTCCGATTGGTTCTAAACTATATAACAGGAGGAAATCAGTCCTCCAAAACGGTAGGTGCACTGTAATTTTGCTGAGCACCACCTGCTGGGAGGTGCACAATGCTTCTTGCAGCTTTAATTTTAATTAATGTTGCCCCAATCTCCATGAACATCACTGTTTCCTACTTTTTAATGCATTTTCTCTTCTTGGTAATTAGACAATAAGCATTCTTAAAATAAAGTTTTTTGGTGACATTATTAGTCAGTGCTGCTGCTGCTGATGATGTAAGGACTGACTGCTGGGCATGTTGTTCTCCTTCTGCCTTCATATTCCCTGCAGCAGCACATCACACAATCATTTTCAAACCTGTTTAATTCTCTGCATGCCACATTTCTCACTGTTAGTCTGTTCCTTTGTGTTTTCATTTTTGCCCTCAGCATCCTGTGTTCATGTTTTCCAAAGCACTTCACCTCAAGCTGCTTTTTCATTGGTTATGAATTGATATTCAAACAAGAATCAGGTTTAATGAATGAACGCCTGAATTAGTGCGGATTTTAAGACTGATCCCTGAGGGGATTCCACATGCTACCATGGTGAAAAGTGAAATGAAAGAAACTTCATCCTCCTCTCCTACAGTTCTGGAAGAATGGACCAGATGGAGTTTCTAATGCTGTTGGTCAACGGTCTGGATGTTTGTGTCCCTGCTGTAAAAATGGGTTGAGATCATGTTAGTGTGTGACCACAAGAGGGGGACAAAGCTCTACTGTCGTCAGTGTGCGTTTCTGTTGAGGACTTGTGTTTTTCAGTCACATCAGAGTGAATTACTGTAACACAACAAGGGCTGCTGCACACTGGCACTCATAGGACCTGTGGTCTAATTAATGCAAAACTTGGCCCTCAAAAATGCAATGTCATTCCTTTTTGTACATTTCTCAAATTAGAATTAAGATTTTGAAGATGACTCGTTAGACTTCTGTCTACAGTTTTTTTTGTGTGTGTGATGGGTAGGTGAGTGATATCACTCAAATAGCAGTATGAAACTACTCATTATACGTCACCAAAAATGATCAAAATTTAAAAAGAAAATCACATCTATAATTTAAATGAAAATGGGTATGTGTATGCAGAATAACGCTCTCTACCCTCAAGCATCAGTAGTATCACCTTGATCTGATCCAGATTATGGATTTGGTGGCAATTTTAATTTAACATGGTTCAGTCCAATTTAGGACTGCAACGATTATTCCATTAATCGATTCTTAATCAATTACTAATTGAATCATCAACCATTTTCAATAACCAATAATAATTTGAGCCTTTTTTTTTTTTAATAATTCAAATAATAATTCAAAGTTTTCAGGTTTTTTCCAACTTCTTAAATGTGAATATTTTCTGGTTTCTTTGATCTATATAACAAACAAATCATTACAACTGAATCTGAAACTGTAGAGAAAAACACATATTCTGGAACATCATCATTTCTCAACTATTCAACTAATAGGGCTCTGTCAAATCTAAGAAAATAAACCTGTCGAACTTAGTGGTACACCTGTTCCCAAACTGTATGAGCTAATGCTATATGAGTATTATCACCCAATCTAGTCCAACTTTATCTTTATTAAACAAACACAGTGGAACAAAGTGCTATACAGTACAGTATATGTTTAGGAAAGCTGCGTATACCTGCTGATTTTGGTATAAGAGAGGTTTAAGTAGATTTCCCTTCGCCTTTGTAAAACAAAATAATTCTAGTTTTATTGATATACAGCTGACCCCATTAGAGCCCAGATCACATTTCCTTTTAGTGGGTGAACTATCCCATGCTTTGTCCTCTAAACACAATGTTGGTGGTTTGATATCTGGTTCCGTTTGCTTGATTTTAAAAAAAGTGCAGCCTATGACTGTATGTGAATGATCAAACTGTAGTGTCAACAGTATGTAGTGGTCATCAAGACTAGAGTAGACATGTTAAAAAATAACTGAATTCATTTTATTACAGTACAGTAACATCATGGTTAATAGTGTTGTATGGAGGTAGTTTCATTGTAATACCTTCTTATTTGTAAGCTAATAACATTGTAATAAGGAAATAGCTTGGTAATGAGAATTACTGAAGGCTGCCATGAGTGTAAAACATATTTGAAGAGATGGAGAATGTGTGTGCCTTCTAATACAACAGTTATAATACTGAGATGCTATTTCAAAATTATGACTTTGTACCTCATAATTATGAGATCGTAAGTCACAATTATGAGATATACAGTATAGCAAATCATGCCCAGCCATGGAAAAATCAGCAGCAAGTCTCCCGAGAAGCATTTTGAGTTATTTACAGATTCTGAAAGTATGATTTCTACACTTTCCAACAATGTCTATCACATCAAATCTCATTTCTCATCACATCCTCCAGGTCTAGTCAGTTACTAACTGTCCGTCTGGAACTTGTTCTCCGTCGACATCCGACAAAATAATTGTAAATATCTAACATTAATAATAGCGTAGATTAAAAACGTTAATGAAAACTCACCCCATAAGAAGATAAGAGGTTCTGGGTGCTTTCTTGTCACTGCATAATGCATAATGATGACTTAGCATCTCATAGTTATGACTGTGGGTTTTTTTTTTTAAATACAGATAACAAATATTATTTCTTAAAAGATAAATAAATGCTATTGTTCAGTGTTCCATTTTAAAAACGACTGCTCACAAATTCAAAATCTGCTATGCAACTCCTGCCTCGTCACAAGGTAAGACATTCACTTTGACTCTATCTGTGACTGGTTGTCATGTGTTTTTGGCACAGCTACTGCTTTTTAGATTTAGATCCAGCTTTTTATTCACACTCGTGTATGAGAATGCCTCATTGTGAGCTGTTCCTAGCAGTTCATTTACACTCTCACACACAAACTTGTTTTTATATCTTAGTGAGGACACATCATAGACGTAATGCCTAAACCCAATTCTAACCCTAATCCTAAAACCAGGTCTTAACCCTGAGGACTTGTGGGGCCCATTCAAAACGTCCCCACAGGGTCAAAATATCCCCACAAATATATAAATACAGGTACACACACACACACCACCACCACCACTTCACCCCTTACTATGTGACATAATCCATTTCTGTGCATCAGTGTCTCTCCTGAATGTCAGGCTGCATCTCTGCTGTCAGCCATGTTCACCATCATTTATGTAAATACACAGGAACTGTGGAGATTTGTGTGTGTGTGTGTGTGTGAGAGAGAGAGAGAGAGAGAGATATTCTCGTGTATGCCCTTGTTAGATGTGATTGGGTTGTATCTGATTTGATGGAGTCCACAACAGATGAGAGGGCGACTTGATGGACGAATGAGGAGATGGATGAGCAGACAGATCCACCCTGGCAGGTTATCAGCTTTTACTTCCTGCTCTCTCCATCAACAGAGCATACACCATTTTCTTTTTTCATGATTTATGCCTCCATATGGGTTTTCACTTAGATGCTTCTTTTCACTGTTTGATAGGAAAACATTGCATGTGAATGTGTTTGTGAGAGAGAGAGAGAGAGAGAGAGAGAGAGAGAGAGATGGCTCTGCCCATGTAGTATGTGTGGAGATGGTAACCATGACAACAGCATGTTGGAAAAGGAGCTCTTGTGGCAGGCATTGCACAGTACCCTTGCTCTCTTTCTGTTTCTGTGTGTGTGGATAGAGATGCACAGATTAGTCATGTCTTCTTCTTTCTTTCTATTCAAATACTATCAACACCATCTCCATGTTTCTACAGAGAAGTATGTGCGGTTAAGAATGGGACTATTGTCACATTGTTACTACAATTTAGTCATGATACTTCAGATTGCTGATTCATGATGGGCTTTTGCATACTATTGAACTAGCCTGCTGACCTGGTTAATAATTTGAATAAGGTCGAAAACAGTCTTCCTACCTTTGTTGAAATTAACTGATAATTCAGGTTTTTGAAGTATGATTGTATGAGGTACTGTGTGCCCCATGTTGCATACCCACCCTCAGTGAAAAACATCGCTGCCAGCAGAAACACAAGGGAGAAAAAAGATATTAACCAAAGGTTCACCTATTAAAATCTACACCTGCTGAAAAATAGCACTTTCTCGTGGCCAAAGGAATGTTTAGTTTGCAGCACACAACAGGAGTTCACTAGATGTGTGAAACTTGGTAGGAAGGTGGGCCATGCCCAACAGGAAGTCTGCCATTTTGAATTGTGTCAGTTTAAACTAAAATTGAAACTCAACTTAAAACCTACAGAGAATTTTCCCATAAGCATTATATACAATTTTGCAGTTTGACTGGGAGTGTTGGTGACACAAAATGACGCACATTTCATGTTCAATCCTGCGACATTCATTTGTTCACCTTCAAACTCACTCTGGCAAGTTTAAATCTATCCAGGATGACAACATGCAAAGCCACTCACTGCGCCACCTGCGGGTGACCAGAAGTACGCCTCCAGTGACCAACACTGTTTCATTATTACATAACAAATTATAGGTGGCCTCCATCTGTCCACTGCGGTTGCTCCATCCCTGATGTGTGGGAGTCGTGAGGGCCTGTCCAGTGCTCCTTGCAGCTCTACTTTAACTTTGCAATTTCAATTCCTTATTCGTATCACAAGAATTGCGTGAAAACCTGGTGGAACTGATGTGAAATCTTTGCCTTTGCATTGACTTTGTATGTAATCTAATTGTGTCATGTTCGATGTGAACACACCATAGCATTGCCAAGGCAGAAGCCTCTGTGATTCCTCCTTCAGCAGTCGCTGCATGTCCATTTAATTACCATCAGTTGATGAGTTTACGCATCATCTCAGCCTCTTCCTGAAACTGGCTACAAACTGACCCAGTTTGGAAATGCACCGCAGCTGCCTTCACTGTCAAGTGTGTGAAAGCAAGAGAGAGAGAGAGGGGGGGAGAGAGAGAGAGAGAGAGAGAGAGAGAGCGAGAGCGCAAGCTTGTGAGAGAACTTACTTCTCAACACAACCAGAGGACAGCAGAGAGAAATCAGCAGCAGGTGTCAGTATCACAGAATCTCCTCTGTGCCTGATGTTTGCAGCTCGCTCTGCGGTCACGGTAAGCTCCGGACACATCCTGATTTAATGTCTGTTTTATATTCATCCTCGGTACAGCCGCTGTGTTTTTATCTGCAGCTCATCCGAAGCTGCTGTGGACCACATGCTGATACTGGACATAAATGATGCTCTTCTCTATGTATCTGCTGTCTCTCACATACTGTATGTTCTCATATGGAATATGGATGTGGATGAATCCACATACAGTCTGTTCATGTTAGGTGACTTTTCAGCTATGTAAAAACCAGTTTCGGGTCACTTGGATTTAAGGATGACCTGAGATAAGATATTCAAAACATCAGAGTTTAATGTCACTGTGACCTCACAAAGCACAGGTTTTACCTTTTGAGGGACACCTCAGGAACACCTGCTGGGGACCCTCTTGTATTTGGAACAAATGATTACCTGGTTACCTAATTATTATTATTATTATTGTTGTTATTATCAGGGCCTGAGCCACGAATGGCAGGGGCCGGCATGGCTCCTAGCACGAGTGCGAGGAACCTATTGAAATCCTTCAGATTATTATTATTATTATTATTATAGCACCTTTTGAAAGCAAAGTTTACAAAGTCACAGACCAGATTATAAATCAAACAAGATGATAGACAATAAACAAACAAAATAACAACAACAAAGTACAATGTTAAAACTGGACTGGACAACTTTCTTTATGTTTAGGTGGAAGATGTAATCTGAATCAAATGGTACACCAAGGATTCAGAGACAGCAGCTAGGCATCTTGGGTCTTGGTGGCAGGTATCCATGTGTCATAATGACTTGGCTGAAAGGAAGCAGAAATAGTAACCTGCCTTCAGAAAGGTAATTTAAAAATGATTCTTCTGTCTTTTCCAAATTTGCAATGGTACAGCATTATAGTAATGAATATCTCTAGTCTGATACAATCTTATTTTCACCCATTTTAAACAGTTTAATTATATCGATAATTGCAATCTTCTTTCTTTTTCAACCAAATTTGAACAATTGAATTTGAGAGCAGCCCCCACTCTTGCTCCAGTCACATGATGGTAGTGGTGCACAGCTTTACAGCCTGCACTTAGTGAAGCATCGGGGGTGATGGTAGCTCCGTGGTAGACCGTGTTGTCTTTCAACATGAAGGTATGCCATGTATGAAACTTGTGTCTGCCTGTGCTCATCAGATGAGAGGAGCTCAAGACAGAAACTCAGGGTCAGATAGAAACACATCACTTTACTACACTATCAGCTGAATATTTAAAATGGTATGAACGCTAGAGAATGTGCATTAGTTCAGAGGCTTTGTGGTTGTAGTAGGAAGGTTAGTGGTGTGATAGTGGCAAGCCAAACATCTCATATAGAAAAATTCTACTTCATAGCTACTGTATAGCAGGGTACAGTGTGAAACAATAAAGCCTTGGGTCAGGCTTGTGTTTCAACTGAGTACCTTTACTTGGTAGGCGGGGTGTGGGCTGTGCTGATGGCTGTGTCAGTGAGATACATAGCAAGATTACTTTGACGATACATCAACTTACAAGGTAACAGGGGGAATGTCCCCTCTGTCAAAGCCTGAGCAGGTCTGTATTACCTACGGAACTACGGAACTTCTGGTTTCAGGTCTGTGCCAAAAAAATAACGACAACATTCTACTTTATGGCATACATCACAGCGGAGAACATTGGCCCAGCTTTCACTCACTGGCATTCACTGGCACTCCTGTTCTCCTGTACTGTACTGTTGGTTGAGAAAGTGTAAATAGTTTGCTTGTTACCTGGTCTGAAGACATGGTTGATTGTACAGTCCTGCTTTAGAGTTCACCGGTATTGTTGGCGACCCCTGCCCACGTTGGAAAGGCACAATAAAGTAATGGAAAAAACAACATGTCTGAATAGAGTAGAGCCAAGTAGTGCTAGAACTGTATAATCGAAAAGTGCCACACATGTGGTTGTATGAGGCACTGACACATAGTCAGCTGTGAGTGTCCCCTGCCCATGAATACATTTATTGGGGAAAAAAGGTTGTTGTACACCAGGGGTGTCAAACATATGGCCCGCGGGCCAAAACCGGCCCACAAGAGGGTCCAATCCAGCCCGCAGGATGAATTTGTGAAAGTTTCATACTATACACAATACTTCATTTTTTAGTTCCAGATACATGTGACTAAATGTTGTGTGCCTTTATAAATCCACTGTGATCTGTGAGTTGTAATAAACATGCGTAAATGGCATAATATTGCTGAAATTGCAATTATTTATCTCAAGAAATGTCAGGTTTTTCATAATGTGTTTTGTAAAACAGAGGGAAAAATTAGGGGTTATTATGCTATTATTTTACTGCTCCGGCCCACTTGAGATCAAATTGTGCTGTATGTGGCCCCTGAACTAAAATAACTTTGACACCCCTGTTGTACACCTTACAATGATGCAATACAGACAACCAATCATTTTATTCGCAGACGCAAATTTGATCGTTTGCATTGTCTCAGATCAGTATGGATTGGAATGTGTACCTTCTTAACCAATCTTAACCAAGCAAACATGCCTGTAGGTGAATGGTGCAGATATTGCCTGCCTTGGGATAGAGAACTCAATTCTACACCCGACATCTATGAAGAGATGGACATGGGTGTGTGTGATTCTTTATAATTTAGTAATAAAGTAGTAAGTTACATAGTTAAGTTAAGTAGCAGGAGTCTTGTTATCTTCCCTTTCACCTCCCTCTGTTGCTGTAATGGATAAATATATTGTTTCTCTTTATTTCAATGACGGGGGCACTCACAGGAGACACAGAAGAGTCTAAAGCAAAGCCTTTGTGTCATTTGATACTTTCCAATGTTATCTGAGTGACCCGAGATGTTCGGATTGTAATGGATCTGTAAATCTGAAACCACCGCCGCATGTGGTCTGAATCAGCTTTTTTAGCTGTCCAGCAAGATAGATACAATCTGGATTTGTTTAAAAATGTGATTTGAGGCTGCAGCTCAAATCGGATTCAAGGCTTTATTTCCTCTATTGATTGTCATGAATGGACACTTCCTGATATGCAGAGCAGGAATTGTAGCCTCTGATTGTGATGAGTCATCTTTATATGCAAATAGTCTGTCAGATCATCTGGTTCATCAAAGTCCTGGTAATAGCCGTTTTCAGATTCAGGTTTGTTTGTGGCTTATGTCTGTGGAAGCCACCATTTTGAAGCCCCTCCCCACATTAATTACCTCATCCCTTTCTCCTCTCCTTTCTTTCTTCTGTTTTGTCTGTGCTCCCCAGTCCTAATACTAATTCAGTGCAACAATGATTGACAGAGGATAAATAAAGATGCCTCACCAATATTATTTCATAATGATCTCAGACATACACAAGAAAGGAAAAGAAAACATTTCACTTGCACTGCTGAATCGATGGTTTGAGATTCAGGCTGTTATTGTAATCCACTAAAATACACACAATATGCATATACAGTGCATCCATTTTACATTGCTGCAACTCATTTATTCTGTTTCCAGGCAGAATTCTATGTAGACAGATAATCACTCTGAGCCTGTGCTGCCACAGGAAGATGATGATGATGATGTCAGCAGTCTGTGATGCAGCTGAAGCAAACACTAGTTTGAAAATATACCACGTTATGTGTACAGGGACACACAAAGATGTAGAGCAGTAGCAATTTCAAAACATAACAACAGTTACATGCTGACCTTATCAATCACTTTTACACTTATTAAAGGGACAGTTAAGGTTTTATTTTTGGAGCGTAGTTGTATGAGGTGCTGACACAGAGTCAGGCAGTACTGTGCAGAAAATGGACACATGGATAAGACTTACCCGATAAAAACCTCTATTGTCTATAGGACAGGGTTCTCAATCTCAAAAAAGTCTGGAACTGTTCAGTATAGACGTGGGTAATATGGGCTTAAAATAATATCACAGTATTCTATAATGCTATTGCATGAACAACATTTGTGATGATAATTCACAGAATTTCAAAATGAAGGGGATTATTTTGAAATGGAACACCAATATACCGTTAAAAGTTCACAATAAAAACATATTTATTATGAAAAGTACATCTGTAAACAAAAACAACAGACACGATGCAGCAGTAGACCAGCAGCTCCTGTGTCCCAGCAGCTAACATCCCTGATTTCCTCTATGAACACAACGTGTATTTATCAAATAATAGTTGCTACAATAGAATGAAGTGAAACAGAATAGTCAATGTGTATGAAGGTAAAGTTTAGTTTCCCTTTTCCAACAAGCTGCTTTCAACCTTCATTATATCGCCAGATAATGTGAGAGAGCAGCTGGAAAAGGCCGTATTATAGACAGGGTTTGTCATTTAAACTGAAAGTTTTGTGTGTGTGTGTGTGTGTGGGGGGGGGGGGGGGGGGGGTTCTTTGAGATTGTGGTGATGACTCAGAGGTAAGTGAAGCACTGAGGTGGTATGTCAGGCAGAAAAGGGACAGACACATCTAACCATGTGTCATTTTACATCATAGCACCAGAGGAAGGCAGACCTCGTCTGTCGCTGTGTGTGTGTCCGCATTATGTATCATGTGTTATGTCATGGTGGAAAACAGCGCATCGACACTCAGCTATTCACACATGTTGGAATAATTTCTCAGTTTTTCCCCCGGGAGGAACCAGAGAAGTCTTAACAGATAGCAGTCAGAGTGGTCCACTTATTATTCAAGCAACACACAAGCACAGACCTCGCATTTTGTTCTTTTTGCCTCTCTATCACAACACAAAGATGAACTGTGGGATTTGTGTACAGCTGTGTGCAGTTTGTGCGTGTGAATAATATGTATTGTAACCAAATTAATGTCTTTTTTACACCAATAAATATGTACAATTTGTACATGAACCTGCATCAAAGATGGTTTAAGATAAAATATCACTCCACCGGGTGTTGCTGAAGCTCCAACAATCCGACAGAGTGAGACATCTGTCAAGGTGTCATTCTTTAACAGCACATTTATAGTACAGATGAATTGTTTTAACTGATTAATTGGCTCTGATAGTGGCCTGATGGCTGCGCTGCAACAAGCTAACTTTACTGCAGCTATTTTAAGGAAGGAAAAAAAGCATCAGTGATCCAGCTAAACCAACAGACTTTAAATTATATTTCTACAGCATTGTCAAATTAATAATTCTCCACTACAAGAAAAAATACATAAAAATCCAATGCACAGGCTCCACAGTGTGTTGAGCTTAGTGGAGCAGCTACACGATGCATTCATTGTCCCTTTAGAATTGTCCTTAAATCTGCTTATACACATGAAGTCGACAAACTGAATGATTGCTACTGCTGCCACTGATGTGCCAACTTTTCATGAGAGGTGGGCGAATATTCCATCATATCATAATAATGACATTAGTGACAATATTTCACAGAAATTATAAAGAGAAGTGTTTAATTTGACATGGAACAACATGTACAGTAGTTCACAATAATATATATATTTTTTATTTATGCTGTAAAATGACTGTTAATAAGAGGAATGCAGAAAGACCTTATTATAACTTGATGTTTGGGGCTATGTGAGACTTCTGAATAAGGTCAAAATAGAAATATGCTTAATAGCAGCCTTTGATTATTTCTGGGAATAGGTGGTAGTGGGCTATTGGCCAATTATTATTCAGTCTATTATTATTCTACAGGCCTTTAACAATCCACTATCAGTCATCCTCTAATTCATATCATATGTCATTTGTCTTTATCTCATTTGTCGTCAATACAATCTGTTTTCTTAGAAAGTAGCCATGTAACAAAGGTGCGTAATGTGCATTGAGCCACAGATTATTGTGAAAAAAGAACCTGATGCAGGAAGTAAAAGGGTCTTGAATTATCCCGAAGGTGTCATTTTTATTTACATGCCAGGTCATGTGTAGGAAATGGCTCATGCACCTTCTGGGCACATGTATCATTTGCTATGAAGTGCACATGGACTCTTAAAGGAGATTGCTGCTTTAAGTGCTATATTGAGCAAACTGTCAAATGTCAAGTTTATGCATGGATACAAAACACGCTCATGGGGAAGCCTTCAAAGCAACGTTTTCACAAAATATAGTCATCTGTGCTGGTAAATAATAAGTAAAGCAGCAAAGTGGCCTGTGATGAAAAGCCCAAAGGCATTCGCACAGTTTATTTGTCTCTTCCAGGAGTATTTGAGCAGCAAAAAATAGCGGTTTATGTCGTGTTTAATGAAATAAAATGCTCTAAATTGCAGAGACTTGTCATCACCGCTTTGCTTCATACAGTTTCTTTGAGACTAATGACCCTACTTGGTAGTGATGTCAGATGTTTAAAACATCTTTTAAGACTGCACTCCAGCAAAGTCTTGATTTACAACTTGTTGAGGTGGGAGGTGTTCGGATAACTCTCGATGGACTAAAATGAGTCATGTGCAGATCAATCTGTGGCTCTGATTTTCCCTCTTGGAGTTTAGAGGGTAGGTTTAAAAATACTGCCGCTTCGGATTCTGGGATGCTACTAGAGCACAGAGGATGAAAGCATCGGGCCTGATGGAAGACACTCACACATACAGAGGCGGCATGTGAAGAGGAAAGATGGAGAGGAAATGAGAAATGTGTTTTCTTAGAGATGCAGTTTGATGTGAAAATGAACGTAGGTCTCAGTGTTTTGCAAAGACGGGAAATAAGAGGAAGAGGCAAACAGCAGAGAAAGAGAGGGAGGAACAGACAAACAGATGACTGTGGAACAAATAAAACTGATCAGAATATCAGATTCCAAGAGTCTCTGAACACTCCTGCGGTTGATGAACGGAGCTTCTGGAATGAGTGACAGAGATGCTATGGGGCAAAAGTTTCAATGACTTCAGGCAACATTGCATTGATGTACATTAATTTACTGGAGACTTACTCTAACCTTAACCATACTGGCCTAAAATTAGCCTCATCTCACCATACAACATATTGTCACCTTAAAATGTAACATTTTACATTATGGGGACTGGATTTTTAGGACTGATGAAAGATCCATCTTCTACTGCTTTACCCTCCACACAAGGGTTGCCAATCTCAGGCAACATAGCGTTCACCCTGGACAGATCTCCAGTCCATCACAGGGCCACATAGAGATGAACAGCCATCTCACACTGATGAAAGATGATAGAGTTTTCAGCCATATCTGTAATTCTTAATATTACATTACATTACATGTCATTTAGCAGACGCTTTTATCCAAAGCGACTAACAAGGGAATTGAGCACAACCTGCCAGGGGCGGAGTTGAACTTGCGACCATGAAGTCTTTGCACACAGTGATTTTTAATTGGTAAACAAATCATTTCCATAAGATGTTTTTTTTAAATGAATAACAACTTCATTTTATGCTTGTTACTTAAAGCATATAATCAAAGATTGTGCAAGTTTGGGCAGCCCCCCAAAACAATCTCCCATGACCCATGTGTGGGTCCTGACCCAGTGTTTGGAATCCACTGATTTTGTCCTTATCCTAAGATGATATTTCATGAAATACATTTTGACACACAATGTTTGTCAGACCAGGGCATGTGTGTTTGGTTGTGTTGTGAGATTTTATGCTAAACTTAAGTAAAACCTAACTTACAACCATTGTGATGTTGTTTATGCTTCTTACTGTATTTTAAGACATAAAGGCATTAATAAAACCTTTCTTTTATTTGACAAAGTTATGGGTTCTCTGTAGAATGAGGGAAAGTTGAAGATGTCATAATGCTGGAATAATCCGTTGTGGCTGTTTCCATACTTTTAAAGAACACCTGGAGAGGTAGGATTAGATATATTCATTCTGTCAGGTTCTGTGATTTTTATTCATTATTTATTTTTTGCTCGATCTCTGAAAAGTGCACTGTGAAGTCTTAAAGCTTGAACCCAGCACATTTTCCCAGCAAACATTGCGCTGTGAGTAAGAGTCACCTGACACCGGGAGCTCTATAAAGAGAGAATGACACACATGAATTACTGACATGCTTCTACTGGCAAGCTCAGTCTACGAACATCACAATGCTCTGCCTGCTTGCAGCTTTTTAAGCATGATACACACTGATGACCAGATTAACTTTCACACTGACTTTGTAGAATCCTCTCCTCTCCTCTCTTCTCCTCTCCTCTCTTCTCCTCTCCTCTCCTCTCCTCTCCCATTGAGCTGTTGAATCACTGCCCACAGACCAGCCCCGAGGAAAAAAATCCGTATGGAATCATGAATCCTTTTGTACACACAGGAGCAAGATCGGCCTTTGTTGCCAAGCAACACAAAGGAAGTGTCAGAGGTTGCTGTTGGTTTTTCAAACAGCTGTGGAGCTGTGTGTAGCTACAGTGAACCTACTGGCAGCTAATTAGCCATTGTCAACTGTAGGTTGTTATGTAATGGCTCCTTCACAGTAACTGATCAATTTGCTCTGAGGGTCGTGGGTGATACATTCACTGCTCAGTGCCATTAACCCACTGTGACCCACTTTTCTCTCCCTCTGTGTCTGAGCAGTTTCTGGATAAACATCTAGCATGTTTTTTTGGCCCTGATCATCATATAGTATTAGTGTTAATATCGTTGATGAAAACTATGACAAAAATATGAAGAAATAAAAATAATTTTGATCCGACAAAATCCACTGACACGTTCGTCAACAAATAAAAAACAGATGAAAATGTTAGGGCGGGATGAACTGTGAAGAGAACCAATCAGAAGAGAATAATAATTAGAGATCCAATCAGACTAACCTCTGCGAAGTACGGAGGTTCAGTTGATCTACCCGGATGTCAACATTAGACTATGACTAAAAACTAACAGTTTAACTCACTACATTTAAACTACAGTTTGTGACAGGCGTCAGTGCTACCAGGAGCAAGTTAATGCTTCTCACTAACTACAATAAACAGCTATTGAAACATTCATCACTGAACTAAACTGAATTTAGCGCTTCAGTAGTCAAAGCACGTCAGACCTTGCGAAGCCCAATTTATCAAATAAGTGGAATGAATGCAGTAAAAATGCCTTTTCAAGCATTTTGCACACAGGTGACTCTCTCTCTCTCTGTCTTTCAAACACACACACACACACACAGGGCGAGTATTCTTTAGCCGTGTTTCCTTCAAGTGGAAGGGTTCGGTTGGTATGGTACAGTACGGTACATATTTTTTTGTCAAAAAAATAACCAACCATGTTCCATTTTTTGACACCCTTTCCTTGGGGTACAAGAGTAGAATGGCACGGTACATGACAGTCAGCTGATTGAGCGACAAAAAAATGTCACTCGCATGTCACCCTTGCAATCAGTGTAAATATCACATGAAAGAACGTCTTGTTGATACAAATAGTCACAAACCAATAGACTTGTAGTCAAGACAACCTAAACCGAGACCAAGACAATACCAAGACCAGGGGGCATCGAGACCAAGACAAGACCAAGTCGAGACAAGATTGAGACCAAGACTGAGACCGAAAAAAAAAAAAAAAAAAACAGACTAGTGTTGAAGTTACACCATAACGTCTCTCCCTTTGATGTACCGTCCACCTAAACCAATACCAAGACCAGAGGGTATCGAGACCGAGACATACAACTCTACAAAGGAGCAATGTGGGGTTAAGTGTCTTGCCCAAGGACACATCAGCACGTAGACTAGTGGATCTGGGAATTTAACCCAAAACCAAAGTTGAAAGACGACAATGATGATCTAATATGACGTGAATGGCATGGCACGATGGAAAAATCAGGGTTCCCACACCTTCATTTGACAGGAAATGCATCTGTCAAAACTACTATATCCATTTAAAATATTGTTGGGAGACGTTGTCAGGTTTCCACAGAGGGAAATCCAGGTCAACAGTTACAGTAACTGCTGGCTTTTAAAAACAACCTCTTTGCCGGAAAAACTGGAGTATTACAAATAAAAGCCTTCCTAATGTAGACTGCGTTAAAAGCTGGAGACTGTGTTTGTTCTGTTTGTTTGAGTATTTTTTTTACGGCACAATTGCTCACTGCACACATACTCACTCTTTGCTTTCTGTGCACATTTGAACACCGATATCTCAGCTAATGTGTTTTCACTCTGGACATCCCCCTCATCTGCCCTTTCCCTCCACTGCTGCTGAACAGTGGCACTGGCCTTTTTCCTTAATGCACTAGATGCGCTTCATTCACTATGGCGCTGTAAGTGCTAGGCACTCTTTGAAAGGTCAAACTCATTACTTTACACCAAGTCCTGAGCCCTCAAGTGGAACTTTTATCCACGGAGCAGCTCCTCAACAACCTACAGTGGCTTTTACTACAGTCTAGAAGAAATAGAAGCAGAAAAACAACACTACACTATAACACAACACAATTTCCTGCAATACCCCCATGCCTGCTACTAATGCATTCAAGGAACCTTGTTAATGTCATAACTATTACAGATGCAGTCCACCAACCCAATGCCTGCTGCTGATGCATTCAAGGAACCTAGTAAATGTCGTCCCATATACATATACAGTCCACTAAGCAAATGCCCGTTGCTGGTATATTCAAGGAAACTCGAAAATCGAAACTGAGTTCAAAAATATAACAGTCCAGCAAAACTCACAGTAAACAATGTCTGATCTGTATTTCCTCTACAGACTGCGATACATACTCATACAGGCAGTTTGTTAGGTTTTAGCTGGCAGCAAACATTACATGTTCAATGAGTGATACATTTTTTCAATTTTAAAGGCGTGCGACATCTCATTCTGGAAGAAGCGAGGACATAAAGCAAAGTGACATAATGTAAAGTAACATTGCAGCATCAAGGAACAGCCTGCAATAGCTGTTAAAATTATGAGGCTGTGAGAAGAAGACAGCCATTTCACAGTGGAAATGGATTTTCAGCCGCAGATACACTTAGAGGCACTGATGCAGGACAACGTGAGGAACAGTGTCGAGGCGTATTCATCAGCAGGAAAAGTGTTTCTATCTCTCTATCTCTGTGTGTCTTTTATGTTAAAAAAGAGAGATGACAAAGTGTCTGGTTTTCCCTCACTTCTAACATGAAGACAAACCCTGCATCATTGCCAAACATCTTCACAACTGACCCACACTTATAATCTCATAATACTATCTGAATGCAAATATTTATGGTGGACAGGAGACATTAACTCCAAGCACTTTCTAATTTGTAGCAAATCAAATCCTGTTTGTGTCTATAAGCCACCACAGTAAATGCTAATGCATTTTAATAGTGGCAATTTATTTCCTGGCACTGTTGTTATGTTGCTATGTGTCATTGCCAACCACTTGTAAACATAACGTTTTGTCGTACAAGCTGTAAGAGACATTCATTCACAGACTAACAACAGTATTGGTGTTATTTTTCACTTGGCCCAATAATTGAATAAATGTATCAACACATTTGTGAAAAGCTGCTACTTCCTGTACAGAAATATCACCAAAATTACTTAAAAACACACAGACAAAAAAAAGGTTTGGTGATGATTTGATTTCTTCACAAGGCTTTATTGGTTCTCAGTAATGTATACGGTTGCATTTACTCCTCTTGAAGCTCTAAATGACCTTAATGGTTTGTTTGTTTTCCCTGAAGTTTTGGAACCTTTGGAACATTTCATCTTGAACCAGAAGGGGGAAAGGATAAAACAAGGTGATCAATTAAATCCAGAAGAATTTGCAAATGCTTTCTCCCTCAACTCACGTATTCAAAAGTAAACATAAGACTTAGATGTTCTCTCAAGCCTTTTATTGTCCTAAATTAAGAAGTATTTGACCTATATCAGCAAGTATTGTGATATCGAATGAGGAGATCTCCTATGGTCAAACAAAGATTGAGATTATTCATCAAACCAAATAAGAGCTTATGTTGCTATCGTTTGCTGAAACAATGAAAGAACCAATTCACCCAGTGAGCTGAAAGGATAAAGATATGTCAAGTCTGTGAAGGCAGAATCCATCCTCCTTGTTCTGACACCTGAACAGACATGTGCTCAACTCAGCTGTCTTCACGTGTCAGTGTTGTGGTGAATTCCTGGAGTATTTCACTCCACAGTGACAATATCTGACTTTAAGGCTGGAGTAGTGGTGGTGGTGGTGCAGGCAGAGCAGGAGAGAGAGAAAGCGAGTGAGGGAGGGCATGTTGAGCAGCACGCACACAAGCAGTGCTGCTGCCTTCAACCACAGCGAAGCCCATGGACGAGGCATCAATCCGATTCACTCCTTAACTCCTCCTGCACTTCCTCTGGTGAGTCAACCGACCGTGGACTTTATCACTATTGTGTGCATTTGTTTTTTTTCTCTGCCATGCAGACACTGTGAAATATGCCTTACAGTGCAGCATATGCTGAGAGGTGATGTGTTGGCAGTGTAAATTGTGATGCGAGAATCACACATGCAGTTGCCAAGGCTTTCTTTTCCAAAAGATAAAATAAGCTGCTCCTCGGCGGCTCAGAGCTGTTTGCTGTGTGCTGTTTCAGATGGGTGATTCAGGGGTGCAATTTCCTAACAGCAGCTAATGTCATTACTGCTGCTGGACAGACGAACTGTCACTGGCACTGCTCTTGTCAGAATATTCACCAGTGTGAAAGCTAAACACAGCAGAGTGTGGGGCTTGTTTTCATTTCTTAGTAATGATGGCTTTTGGGTTACAGTGTGGGTGGAAATTAATTTCTGAAGACGTCATTCTGAACATCGCCGTAGTAACAATCTAGTTGTCTGTCAAATTTCAGTTAAGCTATTTTCCATCTGTTTAATGTTTAAAGAAAAAGCTCTATCACAGCTGTTCATTACTGAGAAACAAAATGTATATTTATTAGTGACATGCCTTCTATTTAGGTACAAATATGTAATTATTAAGGGACAAAAAGCACTATATCCATTTAGATTATTTCAGAAGTCTTCCAGGATAAGGAAAGGAGTTTTATTAAATCAGAATTGAAGTTGTGAGGGAAATGGGATGTCAATAGAACAGGGTTGAAGAAGGGTAAGCATGATTGGTGTGAGCTTGAAATTAAGAGAGAGTCTGGCTCTAAGATTTGAGATAGCAGGCAAGGAAACAGGCTGGAGTTTAGACATGTTGGTGATGATCCTAATAAGATACAGGCTAGCAATTGCAAAGAACAAAGACAAGAATAATACTAAAAATTGAGCATGGAACGATCTGCTGCAATGTGGGTCGGTGAACAGATAAGAGCTGGATGGAGGATCCAGTCAAGAGTTAATCAGAATGATTTGGTTGATAGCTAGCTGCTGATGCTACTCTGTGCAATCAAAGGAGGGTGGGGAGAGAAGACCTTCCTTCCAAGCCCCACTACAAGCAAATGTCTGGGCATGATGCAACATCTAGTTTTCTGTGCCCAAGGCTCTGTAAACCAGAGAAAAAGTCTCTGGAGTCGGTGTCAATTAAAGGCGACATAGACCGGCTGCTCCAATTAACGCTGCGTTTGTGTGTGTGTATCTGCGTCATTTCCTCGTTTATGAAACCCTAACGTTTCAGAACAAACAGTTCAGCCACTGCTGAGAAAATAGGGTTTATTGTTTTCCTGGGCTCTGCGAAGCGGATCGGCACTTCCGTAATTCGATGTCGTCATCAGAAATCCTCACCACTCCTCTCACCACCGTAGCGCCTCCTGGTGCGGGCACTAGTCCGGGCACATCCGGTTGCGTACATTCAACCGCAGAAGAAGAAGAACTACTCTCGTTGTAGCTGCTGAGATGCAGAGCATCCACCGTGCCAGAGGGGGAGCTGTGTATCTGAGAGCTGGCCTATCTATAACGTCACTTCCAGGTACCTGGACAATCACAGGACAGTGGGAAAGCTCTCGTTGGCTGGCCAATCACAACACAGTCCACGTTCTGGAGGTGGGGTTTTGGTCTGAAACAGCGCGGCTGACGAGAGCGTCAGATCGGCTCGTTTGCAGCGACTAGTAGGTTTTTAACCATGAAAACAAGTTAATATATGTAAGTAGACCTCCATAACTAACATATATGTGTGATACAAGCATTCTATGTCGCCTTTAAGTAAGAATTTAACAAAGACAGATCAGTAATGAGGAGAACTGAGGCAACATCAGACATGAGCAAAGCCAGACGCTACCTCACTTTCTGATGAGCAGCTAGCTGAGGCTGATAAATATAGTCATCTGTCTAATGACCTTAACATATTTCATTATAAATATACTCAAAATACAAACTACCACGGTACATGTTGGGTTGCATCAGGCTCTAATGGACCTTTTCGTCAAAGAATGAAGACAATAGCTTTCTCTTGGAGTCTTTTCTGTATATAATCATCCCCCTTCAATGGGACCTTCAATGGGATATTCTCTTATGGTGCTTTTCCATTACACAGTTCTGGCGTTAGTGTCACAAGATTCCTGATGAACAGACCGTCACAACATCCACTGTTGCTACAGTCCACACTTGAGATGATGGGAAACTCTGCTGGCTACATTTAAAATAAAAGTCTTTGGGAACCACTGCTTTATGAAACACCATGCACTTTAATTTAATGGCCATGTGGTAAACAATTTCTGCTGGGCATATTATTTCTGATATTGAGCTAAAATGCTTGTTTAAATGGAGATAGTTATTTTACAATACTGGTTTAAAGCAGACTTTGCAAGTCTGGTCACTTTTTTCATCTTTTTTTTTTTTCAGAGCTCCCCCTAGAGTTAAGGAGTACATATTTTTAAACACCCATCCATCTAACACTTTATCATCACTGATGCTTTCAATGGAGTCGGCAAACACAAGGCGGCGGAGCCATGTTCCTGTCACCATCCATTTTTCATGCTTCTGTGTTTTTAATTCTCACCATTCGTGAAAAAGCCAATCTGATGTTTACTCATGTGTGGTCAGACAGTCGTTTCCACTTTCTAGCTTCCTCTGACAACGGTTTTCTTTTTGCACACACACCAAATAGTGTGTGTAAATATGTCCTCTGCATTTAACCCATCCTTATTACACACCAGTGAAACCACACAAGCTGAGCACAGAGGGCAGCACTTATCTGCGCCTGGGGAGCAATGGGGGATTGGGTGCCTTGCTCAGTGGCATCCCAGCCCTCAGCCCGTCCCAGGATTGAAATAGTGACCTTCCATTTACAAGCCAAATTCCTTTCACTTTTGGCCATGGGCTGATCATTTAACTACAATTAGAGTTCTCAACGGTCCTGAAAAGTACAACCCGACCTGACCCGGCCTGCGGGTCTTTAAGCCTGCACACGACCCTGCCCGACTTTTCCCAGTGATCGAAGCGCGGCGTTTTATTTGCTTCATGAACCTCTTGTTCTCTCTTCTCTCTGGGTTTTCTATGATTTTTCAGTTGCTTGCAATCAATGAATATTAATCTAGGTCATTTTCTGAACTATTTTTTGTTAAGTGTGGGTCTTACCTGAAGCCCACAAAAGCTGCGCCACATTATGAGTTGATTGTGATTTATATAGAGAAACTGGCGTGGGCCTGTGTGTGAGGCCGTGTGAGGCATGGTTTTATAAATGTATAAAAGCTGAGTTGAAGCTGAGGATGAAGGGGAAGTAGCCTAGCTACCCAGTGTCCTTAGTTACTTCCCCTAACCCAGCATCCAGCAAGCCTGATGGAAATCAGAGTATTTGGCTAATTGATTTATTTCTAAGTTCATATGGCCAGTCCTCTCTGCTCCACCAGTACCTCCATTCCTGCAGGTTGACTGCCACTGTTAGCAGCTCCCAATTTCCCACATCATCATTTCACTCAGTGAGGTGAACGAGCACAGGATTCAGCCGAAAGGCTGTATTTTAGAGGTCAAAGAAGGCTGAATGTGCTTACAGGAGTGCAGCAGAAAGGAGTTGGCATTGGATTGGGTGCATGCTGGCAAATCATGGAACGGCTGTAGCTGCTAAGTGGATGTGGGTTTGGCATGACAGCCACCATCTGGATCTTTTCTGCATCATTCTCTCTTACTCCTTTATTATAAAAGATCATCTCTAATGAGGGTAGAAAAGTCACAAAATAGTACTTTCACCGTATAGCTCAGCTGAGAAGTCAACTATTTGGACTGCTTCCTACATTATAATAAACAGGAAACTTCACACATCCACTTCTTAAGACTAAAGAGAATCATCATTGCACACTATGTGAACTTGCAGAAAATGAGAAACCATGCTATAAATGTATTATTATTATTGTTATTATTATTATTATTATTATTAGTAGTATTAGTATTGTTATTATTATTAAAGTCACACCTATTTAAGATAGCTGTGAGTGTGCACACCATCACCATTACAATAAGGTTTTTCAATAAAAAAATATTTTTTAATTAAAATCATTAAAGAGAATATGTTTGTCGTCAGTAGAAACACTTTTTTGTCATTAATATCAGCAAAATAAAAAATATATCAGTTCATGAAAAAATATATAATAATAGTAAGAATATGGCGGCGGTACCTCTACTTTGCAGACAAGAAAAGAAAAAGAACGGCCAATATTGAATGTGCATTTCTTGTTAATGATATTCAGTTTGTCATTGAATGTATGATTTGTTATTCAAAAACCTTTATTTTATTTGAGTGGTGATGGTTTACGCTCTCACAGCCACACCCTATTGAAGATGCCTACACGCTTTTGATGAAATCAAACTGTTCCTCTAAGCTCAGCATGCAGTGAACCCTGCGTTATTTTCATGAATCTCGCTCTCATAGAATATTCAACAAATAATACATTGAATATTCATCACTTCTTTATAGTTATGTTTTAACATTTTGACCATAACATATTTTTTTATTATTTCAATTGTTTAGGGGCTCCATAAATGGATTGACAGGAGGTTTTGTCTGGCCCCTGCACTCTGCAGAAGTGTGATACATATACATAAATTATACACATGCACATGTGAGTGCACCTCACAACTTACTTGTAGACTGAATGAATGTTGTATTAATCACAAACAACACCTTGTTCCATTTGCAATAATAAAATATGAGCCCTGTGAATCAAATCAAATCAAATGGTGAGATATTTACTTCCAATACCTTTGACTCTAACATTTGATTCGATTAATACTGTGGAAATTGGATGAAGATTTTCCAGTTAAACATCACCGGAGGTGTAACAATGTATCTCCATCACTATGACAGGATAAATGCGCTGCTGCT
Organism: Solea solea; assembly: GCF_958295425.1. NCBI lineage: Eukaryota > Metazoa > Chordata > Actinopteri > Pleuronectiformes > Soleidae > Solea > Solea solea. The sequence goes on from NC_081136.1 coordinate 20,799,069, forward strand.
AGTGAGAAAAGTTGTATGTAAGTTTTTTTGATAAATAGAGTCATGGTAAGTGACTCTGGAACCAGTTTTCACGAGATGAGGATTTTGTGAATGAACCATGACAAACAGCAATACCACTTATTTTCTAGCTCTCCTTGAAACCACATGTCAATGTAAATTCATCAGAATGCTGGGGCTTTTCACCGTGGCCTCATTTAGCAACACATTGTGTTGCTTTGCATTTTGCTTTCTGGCCTGTTTGTGTACACCCAGGTCCACATGGCATTGCCCAGTATTTGCAATTGGACCTGTATGTAGTACCCTCCTATTTTCTTTTGTAGTGTCTGCACATAATGCTGCCAGCCGAGATAGAAACAAAGATGCTGCATGCAGCAATTTCATATCTTAATACATCACTGTCAAATGAAGTGGTTATCCTGAGTTCAACTGCTACACACAATATGAGGTCGAAGACGTATCACTGCCAGACCTGTGCCAAGTATTTAATGCACTGGGATTTTAAGTGGTAAAGATTTTATTGCTATGTCATAAATAAGTCATGTAACTGTACTTCTCATTCAGTGCCAATCAGTCTAATGAGTATTATTTAAAATATCTCTGTCTTGATTAATCTGACGGCTGTTGGTGTTGTACTGATTTAGACCTAACAACACAGACTGTTTCAAATTTAGTTTTAAATGGAGATTTTATGTGAATATAGCATTTTGTGAATGTGAGTGTGAATAGTCGCTTATCTGTGATGCGATGTTTGGTGATGACCTGACCATTTTGTACCATAACGCTAGCTTCCCGTATGAGGATAGTAGATAATAGATAGGCTTGGGCAGCCCGTGGCCAAGTGGAATGGGAACTAGGCTTTTAACCGGAGGGTTGCTGGTTCAAATCCCCACCCGGCCAATGCTCCCCGGGCGCTACTCAGTGTGGCAGCCCACTGCTCCTAATTCTAGGATGGGTCAAATGCAGAAGAATACTTTCACTAAGGGGATTAATAAAATTAAATTCTAGATGAGGTGTTGGTTGTTGACTGTTTTTGTCCTAAAGCTGCTGTCACTAGAATCCTGTAGGTCAAATCTGTGTTAAATAGCTATATTACGATTTATATCGATTTATTACGATTATATCAGTGACATGAATCCTTCAGACTCACAATCGTATTCTACCAAGCAGCAGTTTGCTTTAGCTAAAAGCCAGGGGGGAAATAACATCACTGGCCTTTTTACACACTGAGAGTCCATGGCCTTCATGATGATGATGATGATGATGATGGTGGTGGAGACATACAGTAATGGGACAGAATGGAAGGAGACACAGAAAGAGATGACTTCTATTCCTCACAGTTTTCCTATCTCCTGTATTTATTTGGATTGTCTCTTTGGTGGAATGCTCACCTGGCTGATACCGTCAACCTCCAGGGACCTCCATCACTATCCCATCATCTGTCACGGTTACCAATAGCGACATGGGAGCCAGTGCAGGAGTTTGATAGCAGTGTGAGTGATGTTGCCATTGTTCTGAGTAGCTCCAGTCCTCGGGGTTGTTGTTATTGGTACTGTAAGGTTCAGAAGTTAAGCAAATTCATATTTGACTACAATTTACAAAAAACTGTGTTTACAGTATTTACATGATTAACTATGTACATATTTATGTGTGCACACTTGTTATTTACATATTTACACATTTAAATCTTTACATTTGCATATTCTAAATTGTAATGGAGAACAGTGAAGTGCTGCTTAAGAAAGTTATCCGTCTTCACCCTGCTGTTTCCTCCCATTAAGAGTGATCTGAACCACCACATATTGAACCCTCATGTTACAGTACTTACAAAAGTCAAGACTATTTGTGGGAAACTCTAAGAAACCTAACACATAGACTTGGAGACTGGCTACTTTGTTCACCGCTACTTATTTAGACTGATTAAATATGGAAAAGCAGTGAGAATGATGATCACTTATTACTTCTGCCAAGGAGGCAGTGTATGTATCTGTCAAATTGTCCTTCTGTAAGCTACTTCCTGTCTACAGTCTGCATTTTTTGTTATGGGTAGGTGATCACCCAGAATTTACTACTGATGATGTCACAAAAAGTAAATATATATAAAAAATGCATAAAAAATAAAGAAAAAAGAAAACATATCTCTTTCAAAACTCATCTGATCCGAAAATTAATCAAGAAAATGCATCATTCTTAACTAAACAGAATGGCTCAGTCCTTGGTCCACTGCTCTTTAGCCTGTTTATAAATGACCTGCCAACAAGTTTTTCAGACACTGACTTCCAAAACAGCAAAAACCCCTAGCAACAGCAAACAACAGCAATGTGACAAAACAACAGCAAAAACACCTAGTGAAGCTTCAGAAAAACAAAGTGTGTTCAACACAAAGTTTTGACAGCTTTATCAAATTCTCTTTACTTAAATTAATGTTTAAATGTGTCAGTAATCTTGTCCCTGAATCTCTCTCCATATTTATCCAAACACAAGTACACAGTTGTGTGATGTGTGACAGTATTAAATATATTGACAGACATGTTTTACACCTGGCATTAGAATGTGTTTTCTGTGATCAGATAGCGATCGGATGGCACTTCCACCAAATGTATTTACACCATATTTTCCGACTGCTGTCTGATCACAGTCATCCCCGCTTCCATATCAACAACAACAGCTACGTTATCCGCACGTGAAGTCACGTTATTGTATATAGATTCCTCTTTGCTTTTTGAAGCAGGGGAAAATGTCTTCCATTACAAGCAGAAAACTGACGGAAGCAGAACAGACTGTGCACATAGTTGTTGTAGGTGAGTGGAGATGCGTTTAATCTGGTCACATTGCATCACTGCCCACCTCCTGGCGTGGTTTGGCAGAACAGATAACAGTCCGTGCTTGGATGTATTTACAGCTGTAATTACAAGTGGTCAGGTGCCATCCCATTGATTAATAGTGTTTGTTTGTCCTCCCCTGAATTAGAAGTGAGGGAGAGTAGGAGTAGGAAGAAATGGAGGGAAGTTCAGAGTGAAAAGGTCAGAATGGATCAAGAGCTGAAGAGCTGACCTATAATTGAGAACCTGAAAATGACTGGGACAGGAACAGATATGAGGAGGAAAAAACCAGGAACCAGAGTTAGAAAGAGAGGAAGGAATTGAGGGAGGAACAGAAAGGGGAGGAGGGGGGCTGTCAATGCTGATGGCCTTTCTGAAAGGTTAGTGGCCTGGCCTGAGGGACAGAGGGTGAATGGCAGCCACACTGCACACACACACACACAGAGAGAGAGAGGGAGAGAGAGAGAGAGACCATGCAAATGCTGTTCACATGACATTTAAAACAAAAGCACGTTTGACCACAATGAGGACTGATTAAACATTACCTGACATTTCACATGGACAGAATTAGCTGAGCTATTGTTCACTGACTGTTTGTTTTAGTGCTACACATGTGTTAATGCACAGGGCCAAGACCAAAACAGGTGGACTATAACGGTTCACAAATATATATATTTATATTATATATATTTTACATATTTTTCTCAGATACTCTTAAGGACATATCGTGCAATCATGCATAAGCTGAAAGAAAAGGGCAGCTTAGGCACATCACTGTGACAATCGTGTATCAGAGTGATTTTTTTTTAATAGTAAGAGGGGAGACATTGGGGACACATTGCTGCATTTAAACATGCTTTTCATTTCGTTTGCCTTCTAGGTAACAATATAAACTGTCTGTTCTGTCAAATCTTAAAAGAATAGGTTTTCTTGTCACTTCTCTTGTTGCTGCTAGTGTAAGCAACATTACACAGCGCTCGCGTACGGTTGCCGTTTTATCCACCTCTTCTTTACCTCTGTCATCACAGGTAACACAAAATCTGAAATTCTGATGCTGCTGACACATCCTCTATCTCTGGTCCTCCTCCTGTGTCCTCTCTCACAATTTCTACATCTAACCCGTTGCACTAAACACTCCACACCTCGCCCTCAGCTCACCTTGTGCCAAAAAAGTAAATAAACAAACCAGGTCCATTATAGGTCCATTTATATCTCGGTCACTATACCCTACATGCCTCTGTGCATCTTTTTAGTTGGTATGGACATTATGTTCACAGTACACACTAGCCCCGGACTGTGACATACATTTACTCAAGGAAACTGAGCGGTATGTTGGTCACATGACACAGAGCAGCATGCCATGATACCTAAAAACTGGAACTCAAATAGTCACAAAACGTCTTGAGTTAGTGGACTCCATGTGCAATTCTAAACGACTGAAGTCTGAAAGAGGGATGAGGCAAGTTTCATTTGCTGTGCACCATTTTAAAATGCCATTCACAAAACAGACAGAGTCACTCATCTTGTTCCATGAATGACTGCATAGAAAGAGTTAACCTCCCCGTGACTCACAGGGAAGATCCAAATGACAAGGACACAACTGCAGCTGCTGTTCCAGTCATCATATTTTAGTACCACTACAACATCATTTTACACTTGGTGTACAAAAGGTACAGCTGAGATTGGCACAGCAAACCCCCGCGACCCTCCGGTGGAGGATAAAGCGTAGATAATGGATGGATGAATAATGAAAAGGCTTCACACAATGTTGTTTAAAGCAGAAACAATCAACTGTGAGACAAACACTACTACACATATTAACAGTAGGTAGAGTATGCAGTTTGTGATTTAATTAGATAATGACCTTTCATTTTGAAAATATCACCTGCTCACCTGTTCTCTGTTGACAGCCTTAAGGTCTTAATAGCATTAATGGTAACTAACTATTATTTTCATAACTGAATATTCCGTCCATTATTTTTTCAATTAATTTGGTCCTTAAAATGTCAGAACATGTTGATTGGTGTTTCCCAATCCTTGAAATGATGATGTTGTCCATGAAACAGAATTGTTCAGTTTTAATGATTTCTTTGTCAAATGGAAACCAGAAAATATAAACATTTTTAAAAAAAACTTGTTTTAATCAATAAAAACTCTGTTTGTTTATGATTCATTCAGTAATGAATTAATAATCAAATAATCATTGCATCACTAAAATAAACCAGGTACATAACATACCTCAATATTAACATTGAATGTGATATGATTTAAGGTGCAGTGTATAACATAAAGGAGGGTTTATTGAAATGGTATATACCAATCATAAGTATGGTTGTTTGTGTTTATAGTAAGTAGCTTTAAAATAAGAATTGTTTGGTTTTTGCAGCATTAGAGTAAAACTTGTACTTAAGGCAGTAGAGAGTCTCAGAGATGGAAAGATTGCCTCGAGTCATCTGTTGCATATGAAAGTCCATTTGTCTCTAATCACAAAACAGTGGTATTCTGCAGATGATTAGATTTTTTTTTTTCCTACCGCTGCCTGTTGCTGCTCATGTTCAACGGGTTTCTGCTGATTATGCGATGAATGAACCTTTGTCAGTGGTGACACAGAGTGACTCAGGCAATCTCTGAGAGATGTCAGGCTTTGCAGGGAAGCAGCAGAGATGTGACTGATGTTAAAATTGGATCAGGCGCGACTCACATCGAGACCTATTGCTCGACATCAGGCTGTGATTTGTCTCGCTGTGTGTCTGAAATTGAGTGTAATGACGCCTCTGGTTCGAAATGCTGCTTTAAGTTAGCTGAAAGCCTGTTGAAAACTGATGAATTCACTAGCTTGTCATTTTGTTATGATATGCTACTCCTGCTTCTGGGCTGTCTTGTTATCAGAGGCAGATGTGCCTCACGTCCTTCCGCTTCACTCCAGGTACAGCAATGCAGGATGTGACTGATGCTTCTTTCTTTCTTTGTTATCTTGACTCAAAAGTGAGTTGTAAGGAAGCCACAGAGGGAAAAATACTTTTTTTTCGTCCCGGTCTCTAGCTTTAGGCCCTTGGAATGGCAAAGTAATCCCAGTCGTGGAGCTACACGTCTGCTTAGCCTCCTGCCACTCTCTCCCTGACTCCCCGCAGGTCTTGCTCATCTGCTGGACCCAGATGTGAATGTTAAAAAAAGTACACATACTCATCCTCCATCTGCTGCCAACACACTCCAGAGACCCCGATTTGTAAGGAATCTCGCTATGGTCTCAGAGATGAGGGGAACATGAGTTCTGCTCACCTGTGTGACACACTCACATTAATATTCATGGTCAGTCTATGATAAAGAGTTGCTGATATGCAGACATGAATAAATAAGTAAATGCACTATTTTAGTAATTTTAAAAGTTTTCACCTTCTAGAATATTTTTCCATTCAGAAACTACATCATTTAATTGGTCTACTCACTATAGAGCTCCAGTAGCTGGCGTTATGCAACCAGGGTTATGCCCTCTGGTAGACAATAATGCTGTTGTACATTACTGCAGTATTTACATTACACTGCCTATTGTCAATCTTATGCTACTTGAAAGGATTGAAGGATATTCTGGCATTTTGGAGGGCTTTGTTGTACATTGTCAAGATTTTCCCCAAGGCTAGGATTCCTCCTGATTGGTAGAGCAAATAGTATGTGTTGTTTGTTTTAAAGCATGTGTTGTGCAGTAATACTAAGGGGCTAATCTTCTAAGTATAATTTCAGTAATACAAAATCGATCAATGGGATTATCTGCAATTAAATCATTGACAAAGGCTGACTTTGTGAAAAGTGACCTGATATTCAATAGTCCACGTTGTTGAAGTATTTTGAAATTCACTTTTAGTGTCTGTGTTGATTTTAATTAGGTTTGTATAAATCCCTCTTCTTGTATTTATTTTTTCTGATTAAATCATTTGGGTGGTCGGGGTTGGTCATGTCCTCAGTTGGTCACGTTAGGTAGGGGTAGGGGCCCAGAGAAAACTAAGTCCAACATTGTCTTTGTACAAGCACACACTAACTCCATCATTATTTTAGTGACCTACGCTTGACGTAATCGGGTGTCGTTACAGCCGACGTGAATCTTACCATATTTATGCTTATCTTTAGCAGCCCGCTCTGGCCCCAGGGATACATTTAACTATGGTCGCTGGTGTTGCTAACTTCCTTAAAATGGAATCTCCAATGACCAGAGTTTGTTTATCAGCGGGTGTGGTGTGGTCTGGTCTCCCGGCTGCTTGTGAGCTGCTGGTTAGGGTTACCCATGGATGTATTATAAGAACTGGATAGAGCACCGCCCCTTTGGCTCCGTTCATTCCTATGGAGTAGCTCGCCCAGAGCATATGCCAAAAAAGTTTTGGACTTCCGTGTTTATTTCCAGGTTGTGCCTACAGAGCATGCACAGTAGTTTTACTCCCATAATGCCTCTCAACTATGTGAACGAGCCGCCCGCTTTCTGAACCTGCTCGGCGTGTCCATGAACAGTGAAAGGCATGATGGGAGTACGCTACTGATGTACGCAAGCGGATTTCATGAATACCGATTGCACATTTGCTTCGGGCTTTAAACCATGGATTTGTAAATGTGAATACAGTAAGTTGAGAAGTATAATGACGTCATCACAGGTTAAAATGATCAATTCAATGGTTCATTCAATTGACTGTGGCTATTAGTTTATATGTGTTGTTACAGGAATTATGTTGTTTTCTTGGACACTTTTTGTTTGATTTTCCATTCACTGATATAATATAATATAATATAATATAATGTATATAATGTAAAGAATCAATTCGATCGATTCTTTATCTTCAACTCTAATTCATGCGTTCATAAAATGTATCAGTAACTTTATGAACCAATAGTGACGATAAGACAAGCAGCCTCCCCAGGAATCAGTAGTGAAGTGAGCGCAGGTCTCAGTGCATCAGACAGTCACAGCTCCACTGTTCAGACCATCATCTGCCCCGTGTTCACGATGGGGGGGCAGGAAATGTCTTCCTCCAAAGGGGGCCCAAACGAAAAGTTTGAGAACCGCTGCCCTACACACAGTATAAGTCGAAACAGGAAATAAAGTTAAAGTTTATTAATCCCCTAGGGAAATAATCCTCTGCATTTGACCCATCCTAGAATTAGGAGCAGTGGGCTGCCACACTGAGTAGCGCCCGGGGAGCATTGGGAGTTGGGTACCTTGCTCAGGGCTTTTTGGCCAGGTGGGGATTTGAACCGGCGACCTTCCGGTTACAAGTCAAGTTCCCTTTCCACTTGGCCACGGGCTGCCCCCGAATGATACAATACTTAATGCAGCATCATAATATGTCAGGATACTGCAGGTCTGGAGTAGTGTCCTCTCCACCTGTTTAAAAACTAAAAAAAAAAGCACGTCGGGATATATCAGTCGATCTCCGTGGAAGTGCACAGTGAAATCTGACAGATTGAATCCAGCGTCACGTGATGTGTGGAGTTCTATACAAGCACTCGTGGGGAATATGTTTATTAGATGAAGTGTGTCCGATTTATGATTCAGTAGATGCTTTTTTTTTCAGTGAAAAAAATGCTGAAAAATAACCACTCCATCAGAACCAAGTGGCAACTATTTGTGAACTCAACCGTGAGCATTTGAAAACCAATTTTTTTTGCTGTCAGAATAGTGATTTGGCCATCATTGTATTGATGTTTTCGAATGGGAAGAACTAGAACTAGGAATTCCGACTTTATTTTTGACCAAATAACACTTTTTTGTGGAACATATAATACCAATATCACAACTACGACTGCAACTAATACTAATACTTTCATAATATTAATCTGTTACTCTGTAAAATTAATCTGTCAACTTGTTTGGTCCATAAAATGTTGAAAAAACTAAACCTAGAAATGATGACCTTGAAAGTCTTGTATTGTCCACAAACTAAAATATTCAGTTTTAATGATTTCTTTGAAAGAACTGGAACATTTTCACATTGAAGAAGCAGAACACTCAAACCAACAGTAGTTTTTATTCTTATCTATGTCCACTTGCTTCAGTCCGTATGTGAGTCCTGAAGAAAGACACGGACAAAACCTTATAGCTGTGTGAATGCAATGTGATGGTGAACCACTGTATCGGGAAGACTGTATGTGTGACTGCATATACACGTGATTGTACAGCACATATAAGCAGGGATCTAAAGGAAGATGGTGAAAGCAGGAGGGAAAATGTGTGCAGGAAGTGCCATTGTGTGTGTGTGTGTGTGTGTGTGTGTGGGTGTGTGTGGGTGTGAGAGAGAGAAAGAGAGAGTAAAAAAAAGAGTCTTACTCAACTGTAGTGTTGCTGTTCTCTCTGCCACACTGTCCACACTGCTGTGCTCCGCTCTGGATACTGTTTTGTTGTGGGAACTTGTCACACTTATGTGAATGAAAGGAACTTCGTGCTCGTCTGCAGTGACTTGTTGTTATCACAGCTCAGACCAGACTGGATAATCATGCTGAAATTCAGCATCACCCACGGCTCCAGGTGTGTGATTGTTAGGATGTTTGATTGTGGATGATGTTGTGAGGACAACACTCGCAACTTGTCTCTCAGGGAACTGACTAACCCTTTTGCTGCTTTAAATGTTTAACATGGAGTTTAGATGACGTTATGTCATCATGTTGTTGCTAATGTGTTGTTGTTCCGATGATTTAACGCTCTCTTCCCCTTGTTTTTGTCTCCTTCCTGTCTATCTCTGACTTTCCCTGCAGCCACAATGAGCGGAAGGTGACATGTAAGCACCCGGTGTCAGGAGTTCCCTCCCAAGACAACTGCATCTTTGTTGTAAACGAACAGTAAGTCTCTGTGCACTGTGATACACTCATACAGCATTATCGTCTTCTTATTTCTGCATTGATTTATGAAAGCAAAAAGTCAAAAGGAACTCTTAATAGACTGATCCATTCATGGAACGCCTGCTGCAGCTGCAGTGTACAGCTGTGACACTGTGAATATGTGCTACTGTATGAGGACAGAAGGCATTGAGGAAGAGACTGGGTACCCAGAATTCCTACTTATAGACCAGATCACTGTCTTAAGTCCAGACTTCCAAGTTCAGAGTTCACACTCCATGGTTTTTAGAGTTGTAGGATCACTGGGAAGTTCACACTACATGACTTTCAGCTGGAGGATCAATGTGCAGTTCACACTATGACAAGTAGCACTTTTAGGATATGACCGAATGGTACGTCTTTAGCACATCTGTATTTTCCAACTCAACTACTAAGTTTTAGTGAGGTTAGGGTTAGGGCTAATGACATAAAAAACATTGGCGTTTCGTTTGCCTAATTTATTTACATTGGAGTTGAACCCGTGTCGATCACACCAAAGTGCCTTAACCACTAAGTGAACTGCCGGTGGAAAACTCATCGAGATACCAGATTGCTTTTATTAATACTACTGCAAGGGGACACCTATTATAATGACTTACCTATGGGTCATAATTCCTGCATACAACCCATTGTTACAGTCTCAAGGATAACTGTGCAGTTCACACTATATGACTTTCAGCTGTAGGATAACTGTGCAGCTAAACAACTTTCAGTTCTATACAGTGACCCTGAAGTGCAAATCCCCACCACAAATAGAAAAACACACATTAACTTTAAACACAACAACAAAAGGAGAAAACACAACAACATAAACTTAAAAGACAACAACAAAAGCAGAAAACACAACAACATTAACTTAAAACACAACAACAAAAGGAGAAAACGCAACAACATTAACTTAAAACACAACAACAAAAGGAGAAAACACAACAACATTAACTTAAAACACAACAACAAAAGGAGAAAACACGACATAAACTGAAAACACAACAACAAAATTACTGTTCATAACCATTTTTGATGATGAAATGAAAATACAATGCTATCACTTTGATATTCATGTCTGTTCAGGAACATGAGATCTTGTGTAGCTGTGGTTTGCACAGATACACAGATAAACCACACAATTCAACTGGTTAATCCTCCAGAGTTGCCAAATGCTTGTGTGACACATGGATGAGGCTCATGCTCAAGAGTGTGGGAGTTAGCAGACCACTGGAGAAGGAAGTAATTATCAGCATGGAAGGACAGACACAGGCAGGCAGACAGCTCAGCATGAGGAGACCAGGAAGAAGACAAGAGACACCAAGTTGTTGGTCAGAGGGAGTTATGGTAAATCATTGTGTAACACTGCATGCATCTGCAAAGTGACACACTTATGCTGGGCAGGTAACATACACCCACAGTCACTCAGCTGTCTTTTCAGCCACTGCCTGCAGGAAGCTCACACAATAACTCCCTTACTGTGACTGCTCTCTCTGGTGAAACACTGTCAGTGGATTACATACAGTGTGGACTAGGCCAGCGGCTGTTCATGCTGCTGAGAGCTGCACAGGACACACAACAGACTCACAACTCTGTCTGTGCTTGTTGCATGTTGAAAGAACACCAATAGCTATAAAAATGAATATACCGACATTCTACCACAGCACCACAGTTAGTTTTTCAAGTGTCTTTCCATGAAGTAGTGATACATAATTAGCAACTTACATACAGCTGACTGTAGACTGTGCCCCTGCACTTATAGAACTAGCAGTTCTATAGGTGCCTGCCAGCGGACGCACTAGAAAAAAAGAAAAGATAATTATCCACTAAAGAAAAAGCTCTTTGAATAAAAACCCATGCCTGTTTAAATAAATGATATCCACAGACTTGCTGTTTTATCTCACTTATAGACAGCCTTGTTCAACTGACAACTCCCTCTCCCACAACAAACCCCTTTGAGAAAATCAGCATTTTGAGCTCATGATGAAAAGGGCTTTTGGTCTACTGCTGCTTCATGTGGTAAATGTGTGTCACTGAGGTCAATCAGAATAGAGGATTCCAAACCCCAAATTCACAATACATCACTGGAACACACCTTGATTGTCGTTACACAACTGAAATACAAAATTACAAGGAGAGCCCAGAGGAAACCCACGCAGACACAGGGAGAACGTGCAAACTCCACACAGAAAGGACCCAAACTTAGAATTGAGCCCAGCATCTTCTTGTTGTGAGACAATAGTGCTAACCACGACCACTTGGAAAAGTAAGATAAGTCAGCTCCCTCATCAAAAATCTGGATAATGTTCAAGTTAGACTGTATTTGCACAAACAAATTGTCCAGAAATAATTTAACAGACTAATCTGCTGGAGCTCATGGGCTCCTCTCTCTGTAAAGGTGTGTTTATGGCAGTTTCACAAACCTACACAGAATGTTCTCTCCCTCCCTCACCCTGCTCTCAGGTTGACTGACTAATGTATGCCCCCAACCCATCAGCCCTGAAATGGGATCCATTCTGCAAAAGACACACACACAAATCTTACAATTGAACTATTTCTTACTCCACAGGAGACAAACTAAAAAGGCAACAAAAAGTCAGGAATATGGTGCTGAAAATGAAATTTAAGGCGGTAGAGACAAACAAAATGCTGCAATTACACGCTCTACCTCCAAAAGAGACATCACCATGGTATTTCAATTTGTTTCAGCCTCGTCTGTGAATGACACACTCACTTTTACAGCTAACAAGTTCAGTGCAGCTGCACTCTGTCTGCCTCTCTCTCTCTCTCTGTCACACTCTCTCTATCGCCTTCTCACATTCACACACTTGTGATTTATCTCCCATCCCAATTATCGACGTTGCCACACTGCTACACACTACTGTGTGTGTGTGTATGTGCGTGTGTGTGTTATGTAAATCAGGTGAGCATGGTTTGTGTATTTTTAAACTCAAAGCAGAGTAAAGGTGAGAAAGTCACAGGGGAAAGGTGTTACTGCAGATGGAACTGCAGTGATGCTTCCACCCTGTTTTACACTGACTGGCACAGAGGTGATGGCTGAAAGTGAAATATCTTTGGGTTGAAAAGCGGCACATACTGTATGATTAATGTTTTTTAGACCTGGACATGCAAGACGTGGCACTGACTGCAGTGTTCTCCACAGATTCTCCACTTTCCTACCAGCGAAAGGGTCAGTTATTGAGCAAATAAGAAATATGACAACCTACATAACCAGGCACCTGCTTTGACTAGCGAGTAGCACTTGTAGCAAAGCAGTCTTTCCAGTACTTCCTGCATGACCAGAGCACAGACTCCATCTGACTCAGTCATTGAACTGAAATACAATTGAACAGGTTGTGATTAGGCTCACCTTGGCCGGCTTTCCACAGTGCTGTCACTATTTTTTTTTTTTAATTTTCCTTGCTAAATGTTGCAGATTAACGCATGTTTTGGGATTTTTAAGTCTTGTTAACTGATCTACAATACGGCATTGTTCTGTTCGATTCTTGTGTCTGATGACTCTTCCAGTGATGACACTCTCCAGGTCCTAAAAAAACAAGACAAGAAGAGCTAGAAATGTTTAATGGAAAAGCTCCAGTTGTAGTATGGATGCAGATCTCTGACGATGCGGAAACAGTCTGGATGCTAAAGTGTTGTCGTTGCTGGGAATCAGCTTGAGATACTGATTTTCACTCTCACTGAAAATGGCTGCCATTTGGAACATTGATCCTTGTATTCTTGGCTAAGAAGTGTATTTTTGCTGGGATGGTCTTACCCCCACTTTTCTACAGCGTTAATTTCTCAGATATCTAGAGAAACTTACTTATGATGTCAACAATAAAAAGAAAAAAAAAGATTATTTTTTTCTTTAAGAGAGACTGTGAGCTGCCTGCCCTCTGAAGGCACTGGACTCACTGGATTTGCCTGCCTATCTGTGTTCTATATGTACTTTTTGTTATTATATTTTCATTGCAGGAAAATTGCATTTGATATTTATTTGGTTTATGCAGGTGTGTAGAGACGTGATTCTCACAAAACTTGGCACACAGATTTCAAATCATAAATCCTTCTTAGTTCTTAGGCTTGGGCATGGCACATTGGCTCTATAGCGTCTGATAACAGACACCCCAAACTGAGCATCTGAGGGAATCAGTGTTATAGTGATGTTGGACCAACGGGAGGCTCAGAACACCGGTGGACTGATCAAAGTCAAGACTGGGAATAATTTCTAAATGAATGACCAGTAGTCAGCCTGGCGGGAGACACTGGCAGAACAAAGAGTTTGTCTGTTTTCCACAAAAGTTTCCTGCATCCACTTCCATGATTCATTTACACAATCAAGAAAAACGTATGAGTTCAACCTTCATTATGTAACTGGTTTATGTTTGCCATCCTTATATGATTTCTGTCATTATTATATTCATGTGACATGATGATTATTAAGATTTGAGTTATTATTTTTTTTGTCATTTTTCTGCCTCCTTTGTTCTGTTTCCAGCATGAATTGTGGAAAGCGTGTCCACCCTGACGGGCCCATAGAGGCTCCCACCAGGTAATGATCGTTCACATCACTGCAGGAGCTGCTGCAGCTTCACAAGCAGCTTCCAATAACACTAACGCCAAAGTGACTAAAACCCATGTTGCATGCTGCAGCTCCAGGTCTATGAAAAACATGACTTCAACTCAAATGAGAGGATTAATATGATATGATATGATATGAAAAGCAGCTTTGACAAGGTTCTTGTTTGAGGATTTTCCCTTGAACTATGTACTTTCTACTGCCAGGCTTCTCTCCCTCATTCAAAACAATAACAAAAGAGCTAGTTTGATGACATCTGGGAGCAGTGGGGGATCATGAGCTTTGGATCACTTCCTGATGAAGTGGCTGATCCTCTCAGTCTTTTCTCCAAGTTGCTTTATATTCCAGCTTTTTTTTAAAGTTGCATTCACCACACAACAACAAGAGTGACACCAAGCTGTAACTGCTGCTGCAGCATTGGCTGTTAGGTCCACTGATCAGCTTTATCTCCAGTTTCACAGTAAAAGCACTCTGGCATTTCTGTTTCCTGTAACCATTCTTGTTTTCAACATGGCTTCTATTGTGAAATATTTGACCTGCAGATTAGTGGCTTCACACTGAATAGGAGTGTTTTAAAGTTTATTATTCATGGTGATTTTTCAAAGGCAAACCCTATTAAAACAGCAGCAGCTCCACAAAAGTGATGTCATTAAAAGGCAATGGATGAAACAGTCCTTTACTTTCAATACAAATACAGATTTATATGGATTTGAAGGGTGCAGTAAGTACGCTACTCAAAAATATTAATGCAGAAATGCTATTCATTACATATTTAAAGGCCTACTGTCTAACATTTAGCAACATTTATCACCAGATATTGAGTAAACTACCTATTAGTGTGTTGTATTTGCATATAATCACCTGTACTTCAGGCAAGGGCCTTACCTTACGAAAGCAACCATTTTGTGGCTAAATGTTTTTACAGGAGCATAAACAGACAAATCAGCCAGATTGTGCATATTGTGTTTCTGTTCATGAAGGATAAGTATATAAAGTTATTTATA
Source organism: Solea solea (assembly GCF_958295425.1). NCBI lineage: Eukaryota > Metazoa > Chordata > Actinopteri > Pleuronectiformes > Soleidae > Solea > Solea solea. The sequence continues at coordinate 20,814,308 of NC_081136.1, forward strand.
AATATTTGTTTTAGTTGCATACTTATGTTTCCAATGAAAAATTGTGCCTCCCAACCTCAGTTTCCCCTGAGACGAGGAATATCTTTGTTCTTTTTTTTGTTATGTGCCCACCAGTGACACTTGGTCCGAACCTTGGTCCGAGGCTTGAAATGCTAATTCCACACTTTTTAGACCCACTCGTAGGGGGGCGGGACCTCATTCCCAGAATGTAAACAGTGTCCGCCATTTTTGCTTACAGGTACAGGACCAAGTGTCACTGGTGAGCACGTAACAAAGAAAAGGGAGAAGATATTTCTCAACTCAGGGGAAACTGCACGATTTTTCAAAAATACTACCCCTATTCTAGTAATACAAAGCTAAATCGGTGATGTACGGTGGTCGTCAGGTGCAAAGGCACTGCAACGACCCAAAACACATGCAGAAGAGAAACGAGCTGCATATTCACGAACAATGCAGATTCAAAAGCAAAAACCAAACCAAAAACAAATGCAACGTGAGAAACGTGCTGCAAAAGAAAAATGATCTGCAGAAAGCCAAAACTCATGCATCAACAGAAACACACTGTAAAACCGAAAACACACAAATCCCAAAACAACTGCAGGAGAGAAAACCAGCATATTCAATAACGGAAGTGCTCTAGGCCTGTAGGGACACTGTCTTGCAGCTCTACAACCAGCCGTTACGACACACGGGGATTACTTAATTTATTTATTTATAGACCTGGTCATGTTGAACAAGAGGATGATCCGTGTTTTAATCCCGCAGTAGTTTGCTCTGGGTATAGTGAGAATTTTTCCACAAAAACAATCCGATCTTGCAAAATAGCAGCAAAGACAAGAAAAATACTCAAATTGTCTCCAGAAAGTGATCGGAAGGGATTAACAACAACGCTCCACAAATTCATCATCTGTGAAAAATGAAAAGACGCATGCTTTTACAGGTACATGACAGAATACCGTGCCTTGGATTGCAGGGTGAGAGTCAGTCAATGGCAGAATCATACAAACATTGCATCGCTATTGAGTTTGAGAATGTTCCCAAAGAAACTGGCTTTCACCAGTGAGGCTGTGCCATCGTGTAGCTCCAGCACAAAGGACGCTTCAAGGAAGGAACTCGGGTCCAGAACAGGCCTGCCAGTTGTTTTTGCTGGTCCTGTGCTTCATGTCCTGCGTATAATCTGCCTGGAAACTAAAAGTACATCACTGTGGCAGGAGAATGCCAGAAGGTCCATGTGTCACAAGCAGAAACATTGCCAGCAGGTAGGTAAACACCCTAACATTACTAAAAGTAAACATTACATATATACTTGTTCTGTAGACACAGTCATTACTGCACAGCCTCTGGCACAGTTAATATATGTATTTTGTCAAACACTTGAAATAGATGTATTTTCTTTATGGTACATGTGATACAACTTTTGATATCAGTTAACGGATACTCTGTGAGAGGATACAATAACTGCAATAACATTTATTGCAGCTTAAGCTACATTTGTTTCCAGCGTGAATATGTTGTTTATGCATATCTTTCTGATCATCTTTTACTGTATTTGTATGTTGCAGGCAGGACACATTGAAGAGGAAGATGCTGTCTTGGACATGTATTTATGTTGGTGCCAAAAATGTGCAAATGTTTCCAAAGAAACTAAACAATGATATCTGAGATTTATATCTGATAACCGCTCTCCTGATATTGACAGTGATGACTGAGAGACATACTGTTATGTTGGGTGGGGTGATTCTGCTATGATCAGCACTTTGACGTTTGTTGATCCTGATTTGACTCTCCTAATCATTTTTCATAAAGATGGTGGTTTTGTACATGTATCGCCTCAGAACGGCATCTCTCTGTAATTAAACATTCGCCTCCATTGCTTCGTCTTAGCTCTGTAGCTCTCTCTATTAGCTCTGTAATGTATATTCATATGCATATAGCTCTCTTTTGTAAACCAGAAAACATTGTTATTTTTTATGGTAGCTCAATGTTTTTGCTTATCCACCTTTTTAATCAGCTCTGTACCCATAAATATGTGGAGCTACCACCAAAGAAGTTAAATGACATCTGCTCTTACTTTTGATAAAGATGGTGGTGATGGGTCTTGTGGTATTAAAAATGCAAGCAGAACCATCAGTATGTGATTTCATTTAGTTTTATTTACATTCATTACAACCATCAAAAGAGCATATCCAGCACTGCAATACCAGAATAAATCTATAATAAAAAAAAAATACATTGTCATATATATTTAAGATGTATCAGTGTAGTGTACATACACAAAAAATACAAATACATTGTCTATCTGGCTGTTCGTTCTTCATGGAGGTGACATGAAACAGTAGTGTTGTTAATCCCTGTTTCTTCGTCTTCGCTACTATATTGCGAGATGGTGTTAACAAAAAGTGGACACACTAGTGGACAAAATCTCACCACGCCCAGAGCAAACTACTGCCAAATTAAAACACTGATCATAAAAACTGCTGGTTCCAGAGAACGTGTAACTTCTAGTTCAACTTGACCAGGTCTTTTAATAAAAATGAGAATGCAAAGTATCATAACGGCTTGTCATAGTGTGTGTTTTCGGTCTTGCATCATTTCGTTTTTGCAGCGTGTTTCTGTTGATGCATGAGTTTTGGCTTTCTGCAGATCATTGTTTCCTTTGCAGCACGTTTCTCACGTTGCATTTGTTTTGGTTTTCGTTTGTGCTTTCGAATCTGCATCGTTTGTGAGTATGCAGCTCGTTTCTCCTTCTGCATGTGGTTTGGGTCGTTGCAGTGCATTTGCCACTGTCGGCCACCGTACATAAGCCTTTTCCTCCAGGGAACATCGTAAGAGCTTAAAGACAATTAAGCAAAATAAAATAAAAAGTGTATACAATCAATAAATCATAAGGCAATGCTAAACTTGAGGTTGTTCCATTGTATATGCAGTTTTTATAATTAAGGACTCAGTGTTCTAAAGTTCAAAACATCTATCACCATCTTAATTGTAATAAACTCTGTTAACTTGCCCTACACGTTGCTCTGAACTGGAAATAAAGATGATGTCGATCCTCTCATTTGACTGTATGTCACTACATTATAATCGTTAAATATTAGAGCTCTAGCAGTGAGAAGTAGTCTCTATACAGGTAAGTCAGCAACTAATGCTTTCTGGGATCTTCAGCAGCTTGACAGCTGGAACATGTATTCAGCACACGTCATCCACCTTTACATTCAGCTCAGATTCTCTTTCTTTCAAGACTTCATTCTTTTGTGTCAGAATCTTTTCCCCTTTTCTACCTGTTTCAGCCCCTTACAACTGATTTTATTTCAGACTCTGCATGCATCACTGATGAGCACACATTGCAACACTCCGCTGCCTTCAGCAGTCGCTTTCTTTACCGATAACCTGTTACTGCTTTGATCTGTCTCACTGTGAATTTCACTGATTGAGTCATGAGTGAAAAAATATTCACTCATGAATATTAGTCAGCATTACATTACTTTAGAGATTTCACAGCTTTGTAAGTGTATTTTATGATAATGGTCAAAGGCCTCTCTGTTTGTTACACAGAAAAGTGCTGAAAAATCAAGTAATTACTGTGTTACTATGTTATAATTATGTTGCTAATACAAATGCCATTTTACTTAATCATTGGTAGATAAGTCAGTAACACTTTATTTTGATAGTCCCTTGTTGACTCTCTGTAAGTAATTCAGTATCATGTCCACACATAATCATTTGACGATAAGTGACATAAAATTAACTGTTGTGTTGTACAGATTCTAACCCTAACCCTATAAGTCTTTGTAAAGTGTCCTTGAGTATTGGAAAGTTGCTTATAAATAAAATGCATAATAATAATATTATTATTATTATTATTATTATTATAATACATAATATAACATCCTGTTGTTCTTATTAGTTGACTATCTACTTCTGAATAGTCACATGAAAGTGAACAGGATATAGTCATTCTAGAGTAATTGTGGTGAGTGCAAATAGCAGTGTATCATCTGCATAGTAAATACATATATATGCTGCTCTCATTGTGAAATTCAAACTGATCAAACTGATGATTGGTGGTTCATTCGGTAACTCATAGCAACATACATGTGTAACAAAGACTTACTGAACTTATATAGAACTTAAATAATATAACACCAGACATACTTTTATATTGTTGAATAGTAATAGAGTAAAACATTTGTAATAAGATGTATTTGAATTATTAATATTCAACATTGTTTCTGCATCTGCATCACAGTTAATAATATAGTTTGCCCTACTTTTTAAAAAATGATGTTAAGGTACTCTCACTAATACCTCATCTTGTAGCTGACGTTGTTTTGCATTATTTGCAGGAAACGTCACAAACAGTAAGTTCACAGTAAATGAAGAATGAAAAAGTTCAACTCAAACTTAGTTAGTGATGTGGAAATGTACAAATATCCATATGCTAAACTTGCACTCCAGTAATGTTTTCTACTGTGTCTCTCAATGTGAGTTTTACTAATGGGATTGTGTTGGCCACACATTATTACCCATTACAAAGGACATGTTGTAATTGTTCAAAACAGCACAGTTGAGAAACTATGCTTTGGAGACATTATTCTCCAAATGAAGTCAGACTCGTGTCAGTGAGCCACCATAATACAGTGAATTATGAGAATGACTAACCTTTTTGGTTTTATGTAAATGTGTTAGCATGTTGAACAAGAGTAGTGCCAACAGTTTCCACCGGCAGCTTGTCGGTTGATAGCACCGATGGAAGCTTTTGTTAACTCGGGTCTCAACCGATCCATTATTTATTATAGTGATCTCTTCTCTAACATCTCGGTTCAGCTCACCACTTTCTTCATGAAACACTAGTATATGCAAGGTGGTGAGCAAGGTAAGAACATTTCTGCACAAGAAATCCTAGCTTGGATATTAAAATTTAAAAATATGTTCTACTTATTGACATGGATCAGTGAGTAGCAGCACTCATAGATCTCATCTTCTACAACACAACACTTCCATTTATTGTGATCTTTTTTTCCCCAAGAAAAAAGAGAGAAACATCTGCTGGAACCCTTTATTTCCCCTTACTGGCTTTTGCGTGGGGGTTTTGAGGTGGTGATGTCGGTTGTCATGTGTATGTATGTGATTAAAAAATGTGACGGTCATGCTGATAGTGCTGTCATCGGTAACACTGGTGCTCATAGTGCAGGAAAAGAACACAATGTAGAAAGAAAAGTGGATCATGGGCTGTCCTTAGATCCAGCCGAGCTTATATGGCTGAGTAAGAGCCTGCCGCAGCAGCAGCAGCACTCGCACAAAACTGTTTCATCAGCAAGTCACAGAAGTACGAATGAACAGGTAAAAAGAAAGGCATTATGGAGAAAAGGTTCATGACTGTGTGACTGAAAGATGAAAATTCTGATACAACGAGACAGTGGGGAGGATTGAAAAGAAGTGTTTGGTTGTGTGTAAATGGTCTCTGTTGATAACATTTCTAGTATCGCAGAGCTTTGTGTATGAATGGATGATTTAAAAATGCATGTGTTCTTACTCTCAGACCTTGTGCTCAGCATGCTGGTGAGATTGTTAACTTGTAGTGAGGTTAAAACACAGAGATATGTATAGAGCAACACATTTGAATACAGTGTCATATTCTGCAGTAAATACCAGAAGGCACATAATCTGAGTTTTTCTAAGGCCAAAACACCACTCACACTAGTGAAGTAAAAATAAACCTGTTTAAACCATGAACAGCTTTTTGGCCTGTGGGAATGTGTTTAAACGACCTTCACTTCCAGGTCAAATGACAAATGTGATGCTGACCAGTTTTTATTGTCATTACGCTTGTCTTTAAGATGCACAAGGTGTGGGAACCCTGAAATAAAAATGTAACCCTACAATGACATCCTGTAGCACTCAGACAATAGTTACACTAAAAAGCTAAACCATGTAACCAGGATGATTAAGAGATGGAATATGTTTGTAAAAACAGATACAGAACATATTTTAGAATATAATCAATGATATCCATTACATTATTACATGTTTTATATGAAAGTTCTTGTACTGAACCTCTGAGGAATAATCACAACACTGTGGTCTTGATTGACCTAGATTTGAGAGCAAGCGAGAGTCGTATTTTTTCTTCAGTAAATTTCAATTATATTTAAAAGTACGGCTTTTTGCTTAGCGCCCACAAGGCTATGCGTGTAACATGTCTAAACAGTAAACCGAGATACGACTCGAAGCAGCACATCGGTGTCCTGCGTTATTATTATATATGGTGTCAGAAAAAAAAAAGAAAGAAATATAAGGCTGTCAAAGCAGCATTTGAGCATCGGAAAGCACAATATAATTTTGAAAAGAGCACAGTTCAACAGCAGACGTCAGCATGACGGAGAGACTGTGGAGGCTTATATCACAGCAGTGCACAAACTTGGAGTACTGAAAGAGAAGCTCATAAGGGACATAATCGTATTTGGGATAAGAGACAAAAGGTTGTCTGAACAGCTACAAATGGACTCTGACCTGGCACTTGCTAAAGCAATACAAAAATTCAGACATAGCGAAAAAGAAACAGCAGATTGTACTCCACAGTGACATAATGGGGGACATCAAAGCGAACATGGACGCCATCAACACAAAGAAAAAAGAGAGGAAACAGAAATGCACATACATTTCTAGAGGCTTAACAGACACTGAGAAGCGCTACGTGCAAACTGGAATAGAGGCGTTGGCAGCTACATGGGCATGTGGGAGACTTGCATCGTACCTATTAGGTCTGCATTTCACACTACAGACAGACCATAAGCCATTGGTTCCACTGCTGAGCACAAGAGGGTTAGAAGACCTCCTGACGCAGATCTTGAGGTTTAGTCTGCGGTTGCTGCAGTTCTCCTACACCATCAAGATTCAATTCAAAGTGTTTATTGTCATATGCACAGTAAAGAAACACGTTTCCCTGTACAATGAAATTCTTACTTTGCTGTCCACTCAAAAAACACCAGCATAAAGTAAAAAGTAAAAAAGAGATGCTTTTGTAAAAAAAGTATAAATATACATAAGAAAAATATAAATATTACAAGAGACTAAAATAACATATATGCATAAAATAAGTGTAAAAATATGAACTGTACATAAAGTGAACACAGATTTAAAGTGACACACAGATTTAAAGTGACACACAGATTTAAAGTGACAATGTTTCAGGTTTTAAAGTGACAGTAACAGATTAAAGTGACAGTGTAACCAGGTGACAGGATTATTGTAGTCCCGTTCAGCTGTTGAGGATTCTGATGGCAGTGGGGTAAAAAGAGTTCTTTAGACGGGTTGTCCTGCATTTGGCACTCCTGTACCTCCGTCCTGAGGGCAGGAGTGAAACAGTCCATGTTGTGGGTGGGTGCTGTCCTTTATGATGGTGGCAGCTCTCCTGTGGACTCTGCGGTGGTAGATGCTGTGCAGTGAGGGCAGTGGGGACCTGGTGATCCTCTCAGCTGTCTTTACCACTCTCTGCAGGCGTTTGCGGTCCATGGCTGTAGTGCTGCCGTACCACGCGCTGATGCAGTTGGTCAGACTGCTCTCCACGACACAGCTGTAGAAGTTGCTGAGGATCTTTGTCGACATGCCAAACTTCCTCAGCCTCCTCAGAAAATACAACCGTTGCTGTGCTTTCTTGACCAGCTGTGTTGTGTTGGTGGTCCATGTGAAGTCCTCAGTGATGTGGACCCCGAGGTACTTAAAGCTGCTCACCCGTTCCACTTCAAGATCCCGGATAAACAGTGGTTGGTGAGGTCTCCTCTCCTTCCTCATGTCCACTATCATCTCCTTCGTCTTGTCTGTGTTTAGGGTGAGGTTGTTGTCCTCGCACCAAGAAACCAGACTGTCCACCTCCGTCCTGTAGGCCGCTTCGTCCGCCGCAGTGATGCATCCTATCACTGCAGTGACGTCAGCAAACTTCAGGATGATGTTGTCTTTATGGGAGGCGACACAGTCATGTGTGAACAGGGTGTAGAGGATGGGGCTGAGGACACATCCTTGTGGAGTGCCAATGTTTGTGATGATGCTGGCTGATGTTTTATTGCCAATCCTGACAGTCTGGGGTCTGCCAGTCAGGAAGTCAAGGAGCCAGTCGCAGAGGGTGGGGTGAATGCCAAGGGTGGACAGCTTGTGGGTGAGTTTGTAGGGGATGACCGTGTTGAAGGCGGAGCTGTAGTCTACAAAGAGTATCCTGATGTAGGACTCCTTGTTTTCCAGGTGGGACAGGGAGTGGTGGAGGACAGCTGTGATGGCGTCGGTGGTGGACCTGTTGGGTCGGTAGGCGTACTGCAGGGGGTCCAGTGAATCCGGGATGCTGCTCTGAATGTGCGCCAGCACCACTCTCTCGAAACACTTCATTATGATAGGAGTGAGTGCTACTGGTCTGTAGTCATTCAGGCAAGTGGGTGGGCTCTTCTTGGGGAGGGGGACGATGGTTGTTGTTTTGAAGCAGGAGGGAACGGTGCTCTGGTTTAGGGAGAGGTTGAATATGGATGTGAAGACATCAGCCAGCTTGTTAGCACATGCTCTGAGTGCACGGCCAGGGATGTTGTCTGGTCCTGCTGCCTTGTGGGGGTTGATTTTCTTCAGGACTTTGTGGACCTGACCTGAAGAGACTGTTGGTGGTGGTGAGGGGGGTCCAGTGGTCCAGGTGTGTGTGTGTGTCCCTGTGTTTGTTGTAGCCTCAAAGCGGGTGTAGAAAGTGTTGAGGTCGTCTGGCAGGTTGTCTGTGGAACTGATGGTGCTGGTGGTGGTCTTGTGGTCTGTGATGTGCTGCAGGCCCCTCCACATCCGCCCAGAGTCAGCAGTGGAATAGAAGCTGTCCAGCTTCTCTCTGTACTGCCTCTTTGCCGCTGTGATGGCGTGTCTCAGTCTGTACTTGGCAGTTTTGTACTCAGCTTCGCTGCCTGATTTAAATGCAGTGGAGCGAGCACGCAGCATGCTTCGTACCTGAGTGTTTACCCAGGGCTTCTGGTTGGGGAACTTCCTGACATGTATGGTGGGTACGATGTTGTCAACACACGTGCTGATGTACCCAGTCACATACTCAGCGTAGTCCTGTACACTGACAGAGGAGTCCTCCAGAGTGGCTGCAGCTTTAAAAACATCCCAGTCTGTCGTAGCAAAACAGTCCTGCAGGATGCTCTCGGTGTCTGGGTTCCAGAGTTTGATGACTTTTGTGGCTGGGTTTGCTTGTTTCAGCCTTTGTCTGTAAGCGGGGTACATAAACAGTGAGATGTGGTCAGATTGTCCGAAGTGGGGGCGGGGTGCAGCCCTGTATGCACCACGGATGTTGCTGTAAACATGGTCCAGAGTGTTCTTTTCACGGGTGGGAATGTCTACATGCTGGCGGTATTTGGGGAATACAGTCCGTAAGTTGCACTGGTTGAAGTCTCCAGCAGTGATGAAAACAGCATCGGGATGAGCCGTCTCCAGCGCGCTGATGACGTCATGGAGTGTGCCGAGTGCTGCGGTGGAGTTGGCCCGTGGGGGGATGTAAACAGTGGCCAAAAACACAGCAGTAAATTCCCTCGGTAGATAATAGGGACGGCATTTCAGTAATAAAAACTCCACGTCAGGTGAACAGTGCTTCTGAACAGTCTGTATGTCTCCACACCACGCGTTGTTAATGTAAACACACACACCCCCTCCTTTTGCCTTACCGGAGGCTGCAGTCCGGTCTCCTCGGTGCACGGAGTGAGTAGTTAGCTGAATAGCACACTCCGGGATTTTGTCCGAAAGCCAGGTCTCTGTGAAAATGAGAGCACAGCATTCCCTCATTTCCCGTTGGGTTGAGATCCTGGCTCGTAGCTCGTCCAGTTTGTTGTCCAGTGACCGCACGTTAGCGAGCAGGAGGCTGGGTAGCGATGGTCTGCTAGCGCGAGCTTTTAGCCTAGCGTGTAGCCCAGCCCTCTTCCCCCGCTTACGTCGCCGTCTCCGGAGCACCTTCCTGGGGTCAGCGTACTCACTCGAGCTCGGGGCTTCGGGGCCTGCATGGGGGTGGTGGTGGCGGCTGCGAGAGCGAACAAGCTCCGGTAGCTCCGGTGGAATATGAAGAGTTAAATCCAGATGGTTATGAAAACTACCGATGTCCAGAAGTGCCTGCCTGCTGTAGGTTACCAGTGCATGGCATTTCGGAGAAAAAGAAAAAAGAAAACACACTAAAACACTAAAAAAAAGCTGGCATACGAGAGCGGAGCGAGCAAACACGTCAGCCACGGGGGGCGCCATTTAGCATGTCCATGTTCCGAGGAAGCAACTTATCACGGCAGACGCCCTCTCCAGAGCTTCCCTGGAGGGTCCGCCTACAACAGGTGATCTACAGCCGGAGAAAGAGGTTGAGGTTTTTGTGGACTTTGTAATGTCTTCTCTCCCAGCTACAGAGAAAAGGCTGGAGGAGATCAAAAAGAAAGAAGATATAGTGTGCACAAAAGTGACAGAACACTGTCTCACAGGGTGGCCAGAGAACTGTGAGGCTAACCCACACATCAGCGCATATTGGCGGGACAGAACAGATCTCCACATCGCCTCCACATAAGCCTCCTTATGAAAGAAGAGACACTTGTTATTCCACCCCCCTTAAGAACAGATGTGCTACAGCGGCTGCATGAAGGACATCAGGGGATCTCGAAATGCAGAGCAAGAGCCAAAGAATCTGTCCAGTGGCCCGGCATAGGACAAAATAGGACAGATAGGACAAAAGGTGGAAAGGTGTGAACTACGTCAAAAACACAGAACACAGCTCAAAGAACCACTGGTGCCCACTCCCCTTCCAGACCGCCCGTGGCAGAAAGTGGGTATGGATCTATTCGAGAGGTCCAAGAGAGATTACCTGTTGATCATAGACTATTTCTCAAGATACATTGAGATAGCAGAGCTCAAAAGCACTTCGGCTGAGGTGACAGTCAGACCTATTAAAGAGGTCTTCTCCAGGCACGGGACTGCAGAGGTTGTCATATCAGACAACGGGCCACAGTTTTCATCAGCAGTGTTCAGAGAGTTTGCAAAAGAGAACAATTTTCCCCACTACCCTTAAGCGCACAGGGAGGAACGTGCTGTATGGACCATCAAGGACTTTTGGAAAAAAGACAGTGATTACAGCAGAGCACTGCTGGCCAACAGGTCCACCCCACTGGTGCACGGGTTCTCACCAGCTCAGCTGCTGATGGAAAGAAACCTGCGTACATCTCTACCCCAATCAACGACCAAGCTGGATCCTAAGTGGCCAGACCTGCAGGCCTTTCACGAGAAGGAGGAAGAAGGAAGGCGTAGGCAGGCCGCAAACTGCAACCTGAGACACCACTCAAGACCTCTCCCAGAATTGACTGCTGGATTGCCACTGAAAGAACCACAGGAGCAGTCGTCAGATCATCAATACTCTGAGGTCTTATATGATAGGAGAAACAGAAGTCTCCTCCGACCCATAGTGACTATTATGAGAGCTGGTCGGGTGACGAAGCCGCCTGACAAACTGGACTTAAGTGAATCGAATTAAGTGGACAATGATAGGTTATGTTCCCAGAAAAAAAAAAGTGATCTGGGATGTTGCAGTTCATAAGTCTTGAGTTAAAACATAAAGTATGCTAAGGTTAAAATGTTGATAAACTGATATTATAAATATATATTATAAACTGATAGCATTACAAACATGCCACCACTCTGAAGTGTCAGCTGTCAATTACAATAAAATGGATGTAGCTGAATACAATTTGGACTTCCACCAACAGGAAACACAAGACAGTACCATGTTCTTCTGTCTTTTTCTCTGAAAACAGCATGTCTTGCTCATGGACTGTTTACAGACAGTTAATGTTGGGAGCAGGCTGTGGGAGTTTTACTTAGACTCTTGGACCTTAAACCTTCTTTTCTAAAATGATCTCTTGTCCCTCCGTTCGACTGAGGACAAAAAAATAAAGAACATTGAGCTTGTTGCATTCATCAGGTCAAGTTGGCAGGTCATTTAAAGCTTCTGAATGTATAGGTGTGTGTAAGAGGTGGCTTTCAGAGGATAATAGCTGTGATTCATGGGACAACTTCTTCTTTATCTCCATTTTTCTGACTCATCTGTTTCTCTGTTTCTGTCACCACTTTACCTTTACTCTCCCTCACATTCTCTTTAATGGCCTTGGTTTGCCAGCTAATTGGCTGGATGGAGTCAGAGATTGCTATGGATACAGTGGGCAGAAAGGGAAGAGGTAGGGCTGAGATAGAGACAGAAGAGAGCAAATTAATCTGTTGCATTAAGTTCAGTCAGGACAGTTCTGAATCGATCGTGGTCATTTTTATACTATACAAAATAATTTATACTGTCAGTAGTTGCAAAATATTTTACTAATATCAATTTTAATCATATAATAATAATGATGACACAATATACCATATAGTGAATGGGTATGAAAGATGTGTGATAGAAAGTGCTCGTCAAGTCTACAAAAGTGCTATATAAATGCAGACCATATACCTTGTCTGTGACACATATACCTTGGCTGTATATGTGTGCATGCTTCAGGTAGGACAATATGTTGAATTAGATTATAATGTGGAATCAGCTGCACAAGTGGGATGTCAGACCAGAAGGACCCCCACTTTAGTAAGGGAACTGCAGCCATGTATGTGTGAAAACAGGGAAAGTATGGAGAAACCTAACTTTCCCAAGAACACTACCTGGTACCTGTTGTGTCGAATTGACTCGAATTAGAAGTCCCAAGGCACTCTTTTTTTTAAGTATCAAAATGCCTATTTAAAACTGTTTAAAACAAACGTGTATTTGACGAGTTTCAGCCTCAAGCCTTAATCACAGTCAAAACCATAGAGAAAGAAAAAGAGATATTTCCTGTCTAGAAATATTTTCAATATTTATTCTCATATCCTTCACACGTCCATAAGGCCTTTGTTATTAAAAAAACCCAAAAACATTTGGGCTTTTGATTTAACGCAGGACTTTGTATTCATTGATTTATTTTAGCATCAGTAGATGTTACTCTTTCCTTGTCACCATGTTGAATATTTGGTTCTTTTTATGTCTTTTCAAAAAAAAAAAACAGAACTGAACCTGAGCTGAAAGTGTTGATTTTCTTTTTTCTTCCTTCTTTTGTTTTGTGTTTCAGAATTAGGTACATTGCATACAAATGAAGATCAATGCGTAAACATGCCAGATTGGAGTGCTTGATTCACATCTGTTGTCCCTAGGCAGGTGGATGGTACAGAACGATTAGCTCAAATCTATACATTAGACAATCATGAGCAAGAAAATAAGTAAAAAAAACAAATAAAAACTGTCATGGCACATTTTGACTTCATTTATGTACCATTTATTCACGTACAATCTAGGTTAATATAACCCCTTGTGGGTGATTATTGGATTACAAAGTATTTACAATATGTACATAAATGTACTATTTCTTCAAATGAGGTACAATATCAGAAGACAGTTTTCCAACACACTCTCTGCTATAGAGGGGCAAATTAGAATAGAAGAATTTGTTATTTTTGCACACACCATTTTTGCCGTGCTCGACTTGACTCTACTCGGCTTGGTATCAGCCATGTTGTTTCCATTACTCCAATGTACCTCCTCAACGTGTGGCTGTGTGAAACTGCCTTGAGGTTGTTTAAAAATGCATCGCAAACATCAAAATAATGACAGGCAAATAAGTTATTTTCGGTGTACTGAATCATTAGGCCCACCATCGCCGGCTTTCAGCAGTGCAAACTTCACTCTTTCTGAGAGTGAAGTAAAACCAGGATTATTGGGACTATTGGTTTTACGGTGTTCAGTGATGGATCACCCACCAGCTGAAAAATCATGGTCACACCTCCTAGCTGTCATGTGGTTCAAGGTTCAAGGTTCAAGGTTTTTATTTGCCATTTGTGCTTAAACAGATAGTCCAGGCACATTGGAAATCGTGTGCGGGTTCTACGAGTCAGTTGTAGGAGACAGAAACACAAACTTAAGTATAAATATAAAAGTATAAAAGAAAATGTAGAAGATGTAGAAAAAATAAAAATATACATATATATATATATATATGTGTGTGTGTGCTGCATGGTACTGTACATTCCTAATATAAAGGTCAAAAGTCTGACTGACTCCCTCTCTCTTTGTTTCTCTATGTCTCTTGCCCTGTGGCAGGCTGGCTCCTAAGGCTTCATCAGAGCAGGACAGTAGCGGCAGTGACAAGAAGGAACGTCCCTTGAGCACCATGAGCGAGGCTTCAAACTACACAGGCGGCTCGGACTACAGCACCTTTCCTGGCAGCCCCACTATCACGGACACTTCACCTACAACTGTTACCTCATCCACACGGGTCAGTCACCAATAGAGCGATCTGAGAGAGAGAATTAATCCAAGCCTCCCCCAAACCAACCAGGCTGTCAACCCAAACAGACCCCAGAGAGTGCCAATTGTTTTGTTTCTTTTTTTTTCAGATGCTTAGCTGACCATTTTGAGTCTCCACAAAAGTTAAAATGTTTGTACTGGGACCCACTTTTTAAAGATGACAAAGTCTCTGATCCATTTCACCCACTCATTGTGTACCGCTTTTTCCTCCACATGAGGGTTTTGGGGTATCTGGAGCCAATCCCAGTGGTAGAAAATTCATGAATGTAAGGCAATTCACTGTGGGCTTACAGTATATGTATATTGTAGACCAGTAATGTCTGTCAGTGTAAGGTATCAAATCCTGCAAATACAGCACATGAGCTTCTGTTTATGAAAAGGGAGGAAAAAAAACAAAAAAATTGTGAAACAACAATTATTTTTGGTGTTGGAGGTAGAGTTATCCTCTAAACAGGGGTATTGCTGTTTGATCCCCAGCTATCTTTTAATATATTGTACCAAATAATTGGCCCCCAACCATTCAATATTTGGCACCCTTCCCTTGGTGTACCAGAGTGAAATGGTACTGTCAGGGTGGCGCTAGACCGGCTCCACCAGCTGATTGGGTTACAGAAAAACGTCACTTCCTCCATGTTTGTCTGTTGTGCTGTTGTCTGCTGTGTCGTGTTCGTTGTTGTTGTTCATTGTCATTGCACCAGCACGACGTCACGCTACATGTCTCGCTGACATGGCCATTCCCCACCTTCCAAGTAAATGTACTGTTCTCAGTCGAAATGCAAGCCTGACCCAGGCTTTACACTTTACAAAAGAAAAGGTCAGAGGAGAATTTTCTGACTTGTAACAAAAAATAAAAAGGCATTTGTGAGGTAGCTTGATTAAAGACGATGGAGGATGAGTTACTATGTGTGGGGGTTGGTGTGAACAGTCAGAGGACAGGATATGGAATATGACAGAGCAGCTGAAGGTGTTGATTATACAGTATATAGGACATATTTGCACTTTTTTTTAAGATGAGATACACACATTAGGTTTGACCCTGACACCTCCAATATGTAACCACTTCCTACAGGTTTGGTATCCTTGTTTTTGTGCCTGAGCTGTTTCCATAAACCTCCATATTACCTTGTTCTAGTTGCACTGCTAAAAATAGAATAATATATATTGTGTTACAGAACCATAGAATTGCCACAGGAGAGAAAATATTTCAGTTGTGACTCAAACCTTCTTTGATCATTGTAGAGAGAAACTTTTGAGACAGTTTCTTGATATAATGAAATTGTTTTCTCAAATTAGTTTTACCTTAAAATTGGCTTTATTGATTGATTGTTGTGGGATGTTTACATCAGGGAGGCATGGAGTTTGAAGGTTCAGTTAAGTGACGCAAATTGCAGAACAATAACTTTAGACAGAGTTGGCAATTTTAGGGGATTTATTGACTTCAACTTGTGAATGTCAATGGAGGAGTGGAGTGGGCAGGCAGTGTGGAGAGAGCTTGATTGTCCAAGATCCAGAGCAAACTGAGGCAGGAGAATGAACCAGACGTTAGAACCTGAGCAGAGGCAGTGTTACGGCCTCCCTTAGACAAATCAGAAAAGGTGTCCGAACATACATGGATGCCACAAATTGAAACCAATGCTAATTAATTTTATGAACAAAACATATTCAAAAACAAACTGAAAAGTGTGTTGGGGGTGGAGTGGCTCAGTGGTTAAGAAAGACATCATGGTCACAATGGCTGCAAGTTCGACTCCACCCCTGGCTGATTGTACTCATACCCATTGTAAATCGCTTTGGATAAAAGTGTCTGCTAAATGACATGTAATGTAAAAAGGGTTTGAGATCCTGACAAAAAGGTGTGTAGCATCCTCTGACCCATCAGAACTAAAATAAATCAAATTTTTAAATAGCTGATAACAGGACTGGCAGAAATTTTCAACCAACTGATGTACCAAATTAAGAAGACTAAGAAGACTGTAATGACAAAAACAAAAAGGGAAGGGAGCAAAAAAGAAAGAGATATTGCACTCACTAACCAGCCTCATCCTCTGGTTTCCCTCTCCACTGCCGTACAGCCTACTTTTAAACTTCCCACTCCACAACATTCTCCACTCACAGGACAGATATGTAATCACTGGAATGAAGCACAGATGAGCGGCGAGGAGGGAGAGAAGTAGAGGGAGTCATAAAAAAGAGAGACAAGCTGCAAGCGGACAAAATGTTCAAATTCTCATTAGCAAATTCACAGCTTAAAAGCTGACAGACACTGTTACCATGCTGTGGAAACTGATGACCTGGCAGTGCTTGAGAAGAGCTGGATAGATGCTGGATACTTGTCGTGAGGGTGAATGGAGAGTTTGTTATGCCCACATGAAGGGAGGGGGAATAGACTGAGGAGGCGGCAACCCGAACATTTCTTTGCTCTGAGGTTCACAGCTGCAGCAGGAACTTTGTCACTCCTCAGTTTGTCAGTACATTCCTCTTGCAGCTGGAACACAGAGCTTCTCTCCTGGAGATGTGCAGCTTCCTTTCTCAATATAACGAGGAAATTTAGAGTGTTATGACGAGAAACTTCCAACTGCTTGCATGGAATAGGGGAAGAGTGTGGTTGGATGGGTGAAGTTCTCCTTATGCAGTGTTCATAAGGGGAAACAGGAAATAGCTGCTTTGATCACTTGTGCTTCACACAGCTGATGTGTTGTTTCATTAATGCTGTAGGTTAGTAAAAAAAAACAACTTGCTGAGTCATCGCTGGAATTCAGTGACCAGTGAATGTCCCTGAATGGGTCACTGCTCTGTTAGGCTGCAGAGCATGTCGATTTTTATAGGTTCATAAACCATTAATATAACACAACATCTTTGATGCAGTCGCAAAATCCAGATCAGACACTAATTATTTATCATTTGATGGCGTCAGATGTACCTAGACAAACTGAACAGGTGCAAGTATCATATAATGTTTATCGCAGCAATTTTAATAAAAATATTAAAAGGCGATAGTTCAAAGTTCTTCAACACTTTAGACTCTGTTGAAGAAAGATACAAGTGTATATATTAATACAGAATAATTTAAAGCACATATAAGAGTAACACAGACTAGATAGGAGTCAAAGTTTGTTGCTGCATCATCCAGGATTTGGATTACAGCCAGGTTAATTACGAGGTTACAGATTTCTTCCAGACTTTCGTGGTTTGTATGAATCTGGAGAACAGCTTGATCTGACAGTATGCTGCTCCAATGTTTCCTGCTCTCATGGGATGTTTTGAGGCTTTTTTGACTTTAAAGAGGCCCTAGCATGGTCCTATCTCACTTATATGTGAGATATGGAGGTGTACTTACAAACATGAAGTCGTTTTTATGGTCAAAAACCTCCTAGTCGCTGCAAACGAGCCGATGTAAATGTCTCATCACTGACGCTCTCGTCAGCTGCGCTGTTTCAGAACAAAACCACACCCGTGTGGGCACAATTATTATATTTTTTTTACCATGTCATGTCCGGGGCTCCAACGAGAGTAGTTGTTCTTCTTCTACGGTTGAAAGTACGTCACTTGATGTGCTTGGACTCTAGTGCCCGGACAAGGCGGCACTGCTGTTTAGAGGAGTGGTGAAATTCGCCAGTGATGTTATTAGTCAACAGTAGTACATTTCTGCTTCGTAGAGCTCAGGAAAACAATCAAACCCTGCACTCGCAGCAGTGGCTGAACTGATTGTTCTGATTGACTTTTAGGGCTTCAGAGACGAGGTAATGATGCAGATACACACAAAAACGCAGTGTTAATTGGCACTTCTGGGCTATGGCCTCTTTAATGCATAGTAATGCATAGATGGAAAGATACGAAGCAAAGGACCTGCCCATACGTTTTGTAGGCAAGCTATATTTTTTGTCTTCACGGCACATCATAAATCATCATGTTCACTCTCACTCACTCATTTTCCACCACTTTATAGTCCACATGAGGTTCACAGGGAGCTGGAGCCAATCGTAGCTGATATAGGGCGAAAGGTGGGAGGTGGGTTACATCCTCAACAGGTTGCCAGTCCATCACATGGCCAACATATACAGACAAAACCCTTCACTCCTACGACCACCTACCATTTTAGCGTGTCTTATTAACCTCTGCATGTTTTTGGACTGAGCGAAGGAAACCAGAGAACAGGGAAAAGCCATGCACACACAGAGAACATACAAACTCAAACAGAAACTTGGTCAAACTAGGATTTGAACAGTAGACCTTCTTGCTGTAAGGCAACAATGCTAGCCGCTACACCCTTCATCCCCTTCGACATATTCAGTGTTTCTTTATGTAAAAGTATCCTTGTTTTTCTTTAGTATGGTAGTGCTGATGTTTTTAGGAATATGTGCTTTATTTTGTGTGTTATTATTCCAATGTGAATATACAGCATCTGCCTATGTGGTTATTTTTACTGGTGCTGGAAATGCTGCTGTTTTTTTATTGTACAAAATCACTGCACAGAACAGTCGTCATGTCAGACTGTTTTGTCTGAGATCAGTGGAGGATGTTTTGGGTTATTTTCTGTATCCCTGACTCTCTGAAATGTCAGCTCCAAACACAAGCACAATGTGGGTTTTATTTTTGCTTGATTATGTCAGATAAATATGGCCAAATAGAACTCAAACTTTCCCATTTGTTATCTCACAGCCCTCCAGGTCTTCCAAGAAAGTTCACAACTTTGGCAAGAGGTCCAACTCCATCAAGAGGAACCCTAATGCCCCAGTGGTCAAGAGCAACTGGCTTTATAAACAGGTACAGGAAGCAATATGATTTCAAATTTATGATGTGTGTGAGTTTGTGTGGGAGTAAGTAAGGACAGTCAGAGGATAAGTGAGGGAATAAAAAAGGTAAAAGTTGCACAAAGTAGTTTTACACTACAGAGAACATACTCTTTGCTCTTTTTTTATTTAATTGAAATGAGATGTATAGGATTTGGTACTGACACCCACCTCCAGTAATATGTCACCAGTTCCTGTATAATGGGTATCTGCCTAGCAGAATCACAAAGATAAATTAAGTTCCTAATTTTGCTGCCTGAGCAGTTTCCATAAGCCAGCATTTCCTCCATATTAATTCATTTTCTTTAAGATCATAGCTCGCTTCCAGAGTGATAACAGGACTGTGTATAGGGATGTGCATGAGTATTCAAGTATTTGCTTGACCATAACATGTCCATCAGTTACTGTCACTATTGGTTATTTATTAAAAACATCCAAAATGTACGTTTTATCAAGATAATTGCATTTATAAAAACAATACCTATACCATACAATACAATACAATACCATAGAATATTTCAATAATATTTAATATTGATAGTTGAATTTAAATGTCTGCTCTGTCACACAAGTAAACAATGCAAAGGTCAAGGCAACGTTATTAAATGTAGATTTGGTTTGTAGTGACGTGAGTTGGCTTTCTCCAGACACATACCACACATGATGATGAAGTGCTTCATACTAAAAGACAAGATCAAAAGAACAGTGCAAATACACGACAGGATAAAAACCATCAAAGCAAGATCAAAATAGTTTCAGATGGAAAAATGCTGGGTTTTGTTGATCACTGTGACGGCTCCAGGAACAAGACCATTTGTATCTGCGGCCTGACGAGAGAGGCTGAAATTTACCATGTAGATGTGGGAGCCATCTTTCAAAATGTAACCAGCCATCCTCTGTAACTATCTGGTTAAGCAGTGGCTCTCTAATCAGCCTACTAACCCACTTCACAATTTGGTTCAAGGAGTTTTTGTTTTTTTTAAAGAAAGGTTGCTGAACCAAGACACCAGACTAAACGCTAAAAATAGATTTAATAAAAGAACGATACAACAGGGTCAACTGTGTTCTATCGATGGACAGTATAGACACTCAATCCCTTTTTTGTACACAGCTTCACAGTTTATGTAACCATCAATAAGATGATCATTTATAAAATATTCAAAAGGATGGCTGAAGTTTTATCGTTAATCAAGCATACAATCTGTATGTTTGATTAAAACATAATATAATATAATATATTTAATATAATTTATATTAAAATGTGTACAATAATAAGCGTATAAAACAGTGGGAATTAGAATACAGTAATTTCTCTCATACAGATATGTCCGTTCGCTTCTAAACTTAGGTAAATAAAGGCTATTTCAGGTTCATGTACTATGTACTTTGGGTTATTAATATTGAGGAAAACATAGTGAGCCATTGCTAATTTTTGAAAGCAGTCTACAGCACCAAACATCACTTTGCCCATTATCAAGTGTTACACATCTCTGTGAGTGTTCTCACTCACTGCTGTATGTCGATGTATGTATG
This sequence comes from Solea solea, assembly GCF_958295425.1. Taxonomy (NCBI): domain Eukaryota; kingdom Metazoa; phylum Chordata; class Actinopteri; order Pleuronectiformes; family Soleidae; genus Solea; species Solea solea. The sequence goes on from NC_081136.1 coordinate 20,834,987, forward strand.
ATGCAGCCAGCTCTCTGTGTGTTACATTCAAACACGACAAACTGTCCTAAAAAGGAATGACCAATAGTCTTGAAAGAGTTTTGTTGTTGCTGCAGTCAGGCAGCACCAGTGAGATGAGGAGAAACTGAGAGAACCCCAGCAGCAGCAGCAGCAGCAGCAGCAGCAGCAGCAGTGTAAAGAAGAAAGTAGAGACCTTTGCCCTGGACTCCAAGCAGGCAAAATGTAACTGTATTAGAAAGAGATAAAAGAAAAACATGTCTCAGAGGAAGAGACAGAAGCAGAAGCAGAGGCAGCCAGCAGGAGACAGTAAGTGTGTGTGTGTGTGTGTGTGTGTGTACTGTAATTACTTACTTTCTGTAATGTTTGACCCCTGCAGGACAGTGCAGGAATGAAGCTGTGGAAGAAGAGGTGGTTCGTGCTGTCAGACATGTGTCTCTTCTACTACCGTGGTGAATACATACACACATGCAAACACACACATGATTATCGTTGCCTAAGTCGAGACATGTTCTGGTTCTTGAAAGTGTCTGCATGTGCTGTATGTGTCACTGTGGACCGAGGTTATAATAGTTTTTGGATTTGGAACAAAAAAGAAAAATGATCTGCAGAAAACCAAAACACATGCATCAACAGAAACACACTGCAAAAAAAAACAAAACCATGTAAAACCAAAAACACACAAATCCGAAAGCAACTGCATGAGAGACAACACCTGCATGTTCACTAACGGAAGACCAGCCTGTTGACTTGCATAGGCCCTGAGGTGAACCCGTTTTTAATGTGTATGTATACTACCCTGATCCCTCCTCTTACAATATATTGCACTGTATTTTGTATTTAAATTTATTCTAGCACTGGATATGCTCTTTGGATGCATGTCTATTAGGGAGCTGTAGACCTACAGTATGTATGATTTCTGAGCGTTCTCTGCATTTTCTTACTCACCTAAATTCACTTATTGTAAGTATCTTTGGATGAAATTATCTAGTAACTGACTGTACTGAGATACACCCTGTGGTGGACACATCTTCAGAGGTGTAACCAGGGTCACAGGGTGTTTCGGGCCAGCCAGGGGTGATCAGGCCTGTCTGCCTGTGACACATGGACCTTCTGGCATTCCCCTGACACAGTGATGTACTTTTACATTATACACAGGGCAAGAAGCACAGGCTTGTTCCTCAAAATGTCCTTGAGTGCTGGAGCTACACAATTGCCATCACAGCCTCACTTCTGACTTTGACTCTTCAGCATTACACTGCTCATATGTGACCTGTTTCTCAGCTTTATTTTTTATCTATCGACCGTCTGTAGCACGTAGGGTGAAAGACAGCAAAGCAATGTTTGTCTGCCATTGAACGATTCTCACCCCGCAATCTAAGACACTGTGATGGTGTTCCCGACGTAGCCCCAAGGGTCGGAACAAAATTTAACGAAATACAGGTTCACCTTATGGCCTATGGGAGTCAACAAAGTGGTTGGTGAGCGCCCTCACAAGCCCGGAGCACTTCTGTTATTGAATATGCAGGTGTTTTCTCTCATGTAGTTGCTTTTGGATTTGTGTGTTTTGGCTTTCTGCACATCATTTTTCTTTTGCAGCACATTTCTCACATTGCATTTGCTTTTATTTTCGTTTGTGAATATGCAGCTTGTTTCTCCTTCTGCATGTGTTTTGAGCCGTTGCCACCGTACATAGGTATTATGTCATTTTAAAAATGTATTAGGGCGTATTAGGGCAACAACCATCCACAAATCCAGTATAACAGTTTATAAGACAGTGGCCTGAAGTGCATAATACTGCTTCTGAGGTTGGATGCAGGCGGTGTGCCAGGGAAAAATCAAAGAACCAACAGACTATACTGCAGACACACATGAACATAACAACATAAATAATAATAATTATGATAATAATAATAATAATAATAATAATAATAATAATAATACTGATGATAATAATAATACTGATGATAATAATAATAATAATAATAATAATAATGATAATAATAATAATACAATGAACATGCATGAGGGTTTATTGGGTTTTTGAGCTCAATCTCCTAGACTTGAGGTTTGATTCATTTAGATGAGCCAAAAGTGTTATGTATGAAATAAATTGACAAAGTAGAAAACAGAGACCATTTTATTGTTTCAGTTTGACAACCTCCACATTGAGGAAGTACTATGAAGTAATGGAAAAACGGCGTGCCTGATGCCAAACCACGTAGAGTCAAGTCAAGCGGTGCTAGAAATGTATATGGAAAAGCATCACAATCCTTCTTGCTGAAGTGAAAAGTAATAAAGTAAAACTAAGGTGCACAAGGTCGTCCTTGTTTCCAGCCACAGTCGTGACGCCGACGTTGCAGCACTGACTTGGAACTTTACATTCATGCAGAAGCTCGTCTGTTTCTCCTTCATGTCTTCTAAGCTCCCGAGAGAGATTCTGCCATCTCCTTAAATTGACAAATTAGCCGTTCCCATAGCACAATCAGGAGCTGCTTCCAGGGGAGGATTAAATGTTTTACTGACTTATCCAGCTGGAGATGGGAGAGAGAGAGACAGAGAGAGAGAGACAGAGAGAGAGACAGAGAGAGAGAGGAGGCAAGTTGCCCTTGTGAAGAACAAGGCCATGCAAGGCTCCATTAAGTCATCATTTTCTTTTTCATCTCTTTCCTGGTTTTGCTGGATTTATTGCAGGATGGGGGGTATATCCACCGACTCCTGTTGTATATTTGTGGGAGAGAGAACAATAAGTGACTGCAGCGAGGTGATATCATATTTTTAGTCAATTAGTAGTAGGACACTTCTGGCAGTACCCCTGAAAAATCTAAATTATGAACAAAGCAGGTTGAGTATATTTACACTTGCTCTTTAAAGGCCAATTGATGGCTCTGATTAGAGGTTTGGGAAAACCTGACCCATGATTTTTGACCAATCACAGGGCAGTTTAAAGAGAGAGAGAAAGAGAGAGAGAGAGTGCTCCTCTGTTGGCTGTATCCTTTCTGCATACACGTCTCTTTGGTGGTAAGATGATTTGAGCACCTGCAACAACTGCCTACTCTGCAAAGGATCTATGACATGGTCCCATAACATTAATATTTTAATGTCCTGCAGATGATACGTAACAATCAACTGTACTGCCAGATGGAGCTTTAAAGAGTACCTAAACCCCTAAACCACTTTTTCCAGGTTAAAACTATAGTGTATATGGTTATCTAGTAATATTATTCAGTGATCCAGGTCCAACTCTTGATAGGTTTGTTATTTGATTTACGTATTTTGTGTTAAAAATGGGTGTATGTACTGCCTTCTCTGGTTAAACTCCTCCCATTTGAATTTTTGTATTAGCTGGCTCTTCCCAGGCCACTTTCCCCTGTGCTTCTTCATCAACCGTCCTCCTCCAGTAGAGCTGCATACAGTCAGCGGAATTCAGCATTAGAGGAAGTAGAAGTAGGAAAATAAAACATCCGGTTTACTTTTCAGAATAAAAGATCCCGTGTTGACACCACATCGTACTTCAGTTTACTACATCACAGAATGAGTCCCTGAGCTCAGCGTGCTCCTGTTTATTTGCTCGGTGGAAATACTGCTCCGTTTGTAGTGTTTGCAACATTTACAGTGTATTTCCATGCAAGAAGAACCCCAAAAAAAAACAATTCTCGTGACTCCAGCTGTCCAGCTGTGTGGAAACGGGCAGACATGAGACACAAGCAGTGTAACTTGATAGGTCGCAGAGCAATCTGCCTTCGCATCATCAATTCATCGATGGTGACTTTTATCACTCATCAGTGTGAGAAATGTCACGTGTTGCGTGTGAGTGTGTAAACTTATTGAAATGCGTGTGTCACACGCTGATTGCAGGTCTAAGCTGCCACTGGAAATACCACAGCAAGCTGCCACTGCCGCTATCTGCACTTGTCACTCGATCATCACGCCCCCTGCAGTGCTCAGCCACCCCTCTTTCCCCTCCCCACTCACCGAGAAATCCCTGCCCACTTTTTGTAGATTTTCAAAATCAGATATTGGGTCAGCCTCTTCTAGTTTCTAAAAAGGTAGATCCTTCCTAACCCAACCTTTCCCAAGAATAACTATTCCTTGCAAACAAATGTTTGAATACGACAAAATGACAGCTAACAATGATACAATGTCTTAAAAAAACATTTAAAAGAGCTACTATGCTTCAACTAGATTAATGGTTCCCAGACCTTTTATACCAAGTACCACCTGAGAAAATATTGGAACACCATTATCACTAGCGTTAAAATAAAGTGGTGTAAATAGGCCGAGCAAAGTCAGCTACGGACTTTTCACAGAAGACAGATTTAGATCCCAGTAAGATGATTTGCTCTCTCATCATCCTCCTCTTCCTCACATATACTTCAGACACTGGTATAGTGAAATTAGATTAAGATGGAGCGAGAGATTTTCCACGCACTCTAGTCAAAATTCCTAAGCTCCACTCTGATCACATTCCCTGATATATACAGTAGAACAGTAGTTCAGATTTCCCTCCAAGTGGGAAAAGCTTCCTCCACAAGAGGAAGCTTGTGTACCACAGTTTGAGAACCATGGAACTTGACAATTAATGGTTAAACTTGATTTATTTTTTTGTTTGGCCATCATGTCCAGCTGCAGCTCTGTTGCTAGGTTACAGCACCAACTATCTATCTGTCTGTCTGTCTGTCTGTCTGTCCTTCATCCACCTAACAAATACATGGCCCTTTTGCTTGGGTGTGGAATTGTGGAAAAGCCAGCAATACCAGGCTACAAGTAGACATAATGCAACTTATATAACATACCCCAGCCCCACATGTTGGCTCTGTGGATAATATCAATTATAACCACTTGTGTTTGATCTCGTAACTCGCATATTGTTTTCCCTCAGTGGTCACCACAGTGGATCACCTGCTTTTTCAGTGATCCGCATATTTGATATGGAAGACAGTGGAGAGAGAGAGATTGAGGGTGTCCAATCAAAAGTACTAAGTACTACAATTAAACGCAAATGGTCACAACTGACCTGGGGTTAATGCTAGGGCTAGGTTCATATCATTTTACAACTTTAAGCTCTCCTCTGTGTGCTCTCTTTGGGGTTTGCCCATACAGCAATTATACTTATTTTATGATACAATGTCAGGATGTTGAAAGAACCTCAACATCGACTGGCTCTTGCAACATCATGCAAATGTTTTGCTTCACTTGAAATATTCCATCTCCAGCAACTGGAGCAAGATTCAGTTCATTTCTTTTATTTATCTATTTATCTGCATCGTTGTATGGTATTTCATCATGGGACACATTTCATCACAATTTTTTTATTGTGTTTAAACTCTTAACTGAACACACTCTTGAAATGCTTGGATAAGGAGGTGGACTTTGTACCTACAGCATCTCCTTGCATGCAACATACTCATTCCTTTTTCTTCTTGCTCATTTTCCCTGTGTGTGCGTGTCAATAATTCAGCAGCAGCTGTGAAGCTGGAGGAGGTGCAGGGCTCAGTGAGCAGCCTCAGCTTCACTGGCTGCAGGGGATGTAGGTTTTTCCTTCTTTTGTTGCTGCAGCTGTGGACATACAGTATCTCTTCCTCACACACTTTGCATCTCCCAAAGCAGCATCATGCTGTGGGGAGCAGAGCGGTGGTGTAACGAGGTGGTCATCAACAAACCAACATGAATCAGCTCTGATTGGCATTGATTGATCAATTCATGGCGGCAGCAGCATCACATTGTCCAAGCTTTGCAGCTTTTTGTTGCTTTAGAAATGTGGGAAAATGAAGGTGAGAGCAAAGTTGGTGCTTTGCTCTCTAGGTGATTTCAAACATGACTCAGCAGAGGCAAAAATACAGAAACTCCCACTGGTAAATTGAAAACAGTGAAATAAACAGTACATTTTTAAACTTTGTTGTTAAAAGATTTGTAGCCTGCAATGTGCCCACAACCTGACTATATGACCTCTTATCTTAAAAAAGAATCATCCATGGCTCTTTAGATGCACACATCTGATATATTATCACATGAATCTTGATGTGTCTGTGTCTTAACTGCAGATGAGAAAGAAGACAGCATCCTGGGGAGTATCCTGCTGCCCAGTTTCCACATTTCCATGTTGTCAGTGGATGATCGCATCAGCAAGAAATATGCCTTCAAGGTAAAACACTGTGTCCTTTACTCATGACTTCTTCAAAGATAGATTCACCCTGGAAATGGAATAAGTAGATCATAGAAAAGTCTAGTTTCTTCCTAATGGAAAAAAAGATGATAGAGATACATTTTCATGTCTGAAATGTTGGATTGCAATTTTTTACTTGGACTGGACAAAAACGAAAAGGAGTTGATCATCTTCTGGTCTGGACTTTAACTAAACTGGCTATTGTCATATCAATTAGCTGAATAATTAACATGTTTGCAGTCAGTGATAATAAAAAACAACATAAATGTAAAAAGAGGCTGGTTATGAGCTATTTCTGTTGTTTGTATCATAGCATATTTGGCTCTATCTCATTTAGGCTGAAAAATGAATCATTTTCAAATCAAAATTGTAGTTTGAATTCAATTCAATTCTTTTTTTTTGACTTGCAAAGTTTGTATCTGTACATTTTCTGTATTTTCATGGTGATGGTTGGTAATTCTCCATGACATTTTAAATGTAATACACAGTGAATATTTTGCAATATCTGACAGAAAAATTGCAATCACAATCCTTTTTCAGCAGGAATGATGTAAACACCCCATGCTGGTAGTTTAAGGTCACCACCCAAAGCTGCTGCTAACACTGCTGTTATATCTGCTCTCTCTCTCTCTCTACTAGGCCACTCACCCAAACATGCGGACTTATTACTTCTGCACTGACACGGCCAAAGAGATGGAGACCTGGATGAAAGTCATGACGGATGCTGCCCTCGTCCATTCTGAACCAACCAGAAGGTCTGTGCTCATCACAGGGACACTGCTTGAATCATTTAAATAAGTCCCATCATTAGTAGTGATAGTTATGTGGTTGTGTGACATACAGTACCTCCTATTTCTGGAAATCATACTGGCACACGGACGCTTGCCCTCACTGAAAACACCCAACCCTCAACCTCTTAATAATATGTTTAGTGCTTCACCTTGTTAGTAAGACAGCCAAGTTCGTAGAAACTGCTCACTCTTTTAGCTATTTAGTCCAGGATGTGATGCAAATATTATAATTTAATGCAATATGGCTGGTGGCTGGTGCTGCTACCACCAGTAGCAGATGTTTCTGTCCTTTCAGAAGTTGGTTTTGGTTAGACTAAAATGTGGACAGGAAAAACGTTCTGCATCAATGTATCGTGTTAGCATTCACAGCTGTACAGGGCCATATTCTGTGCGATTCCATCTTCAGTTGTTTTGAAAGAGTGTGTTTTCAGCTTTAATTAGAGCTGTGCACTAACAGGGATGACTGACAGATATCACACTTTTAAGAAGTGTAAGGCCAGAGAGGAGAGGTGATAAAAGACAGAAGTGCTATCAGACAAACTAGGCACTGAAGTTGACTTTGACTTTTTCTCTCCTCTCAGAACGGACAAGTTGAAAGTGGACCAACGAACGCCTCAGGAGCTGAACAACCTACTGAACCACAGAGTCCTAACTAGGCCCGAGATCCAGAACAATGAGCGGAACCGTGAACCTGTGCGGCAACATTCTCTATCCAGGGCTGACGACAAACGGCAAAAGGGCTCCGAGAAAAACAACGGCCAGCGGGAGCGCGAGTACTACACCTTACAGAGAGAGGGAGAGAAGTATTCTCTGAAGAAAGATGGGGTGAGCTACATGCTGCAGAAGGATGGAGAGAAGTACCTCCTTCATAAGGATGGAGAGAAGTATTTGCTGAAGAAAGATGGAGAGAAATACTCTCTGCAGAAAGATGGAGAGGTTTACAGCATACAGAGAGATCTAGAGAAGTACGCAGTTCAGAAAGTGGGTGATAAGTACACAGTGACACCGACACAGGAGAAATATGCTCCATCAAAAGATGGAGAGAAGTATCTGCTCGCTAAGGATGGAGAAAAATATGCACTGCAGAAAGTTGGAGACAGACACACACTCAAAAAAGAAGGACAGACGTATGCTCCTCAGAGGGAAGTGAAAAGACAGCTGTCATTAAGGGAGACAGACAGGTACGGCATGATGGAGAATAAATATGGTACACTACAGGTTGTGGACAAATATGGCACTTTGAGGGAAGTGAAGAAATACAGCACGCTACGAGAGGGGGACAGATATGCGTCTCTCAGAGATGCAGAGAAGTATGCTACACTGCGTGACGCTGATAAATATGGCTTCCAGAGAGACCCAAGCTCTGAAAGGTCTCAGATCAAAATCAGCAGCATCAAATTACAGCCGGCTCAAGCTGCCGCCATCGCAGCTGCTGTGTCTGAATCTCGCCAGGGTCAGGCCACCATCAACGTCCAGAAACCTATGAAGGTTAGCAGCTCTGGGTCTGGGGAGCAGACTGGGGACTGTAGTCCAGCAGATGTGGATGGCAGTCTGGCCAAGGCTCCGGTCAATTCCCCAGCTCCTGTGCAGGAGCCGGTGACAGGACTGTCCAGAACCAACTCCATGAAGCAGCTGGAACACTGGGTCCGCACACAAAGATCAAGAGGACTGGACGACGACACCAGGAGGTGAGCCTGACCCTCTGTCTGTACTGAAACTCAATGTGTGATGACTACATTTTGTCCAGTGTAAATTACAATCACATACCCCCACTCAACCAATACCACGCCCAGGTATAAGTGCAACTTCATATGGCAGTATTTTAATCTAGCAACCCACTTGGACCATGCTCTCTGTGTTTAGCTGTAGGCGACTGGATTTACTGGAGTCGAGCATGTCTAGTTGTCTAGAGCTAACCACAGAAGGTGACTACGACCTGGATCACTGAGAACCTTCACAGACAATATTTTGAATTGGGATTGCAGTAACCACTTCAGGTTCCATGACATAAAACATGTCAGTTAAACACAGACTTATTCGCTCATTGTCTACTACATTAGAGGGCCGTGGGGGTCTGGGGCCATTCCCAGCTGGTATAGGGTGAAATGTGGGGTACACCCTGGACAGGTCACCAGTCCATCACAAGACAAATAGATAGAGATGAACAACCATTCACTCTCCTCATCCACACCTATGGTTAATTTAGAGAGCCGGAGTACCTGGAGAGAAACCACAGACACACGGGGAGAACATGGAACTGACACACAGAAAGGCTGTGAGGCAATGGCGCTCGCCACTACTCCTCCATGTTTAAAGGTTCCATGAGTTCTGATCCATGAGGTCTTCCATGGTCAGCCTTGTCCTTATCTCTATTCGACTGAGGTCCTTTCTGTGTAGAGTTTACATGTTTATATGCAAATGTTGCTATTGTTTTTTTTCACAGCATTAAAAATAGCATGAAGCTGATATAAGCATATATATATATATATATATATATATATCTTTATGATACTTGCCCCAAAGTGAAACTGATCCTTGCCCTGCATTGTACCCTTTGTATTGTGAGGCTGTTTTGATGGAGGAAAGAACATAATCTTTGGATGATAATTTCTGTGTAGACGTGTTGTGATGGCAGATGTGCATCTTCACTACTATCTACTATCCTGACAGGTCTGTTCCTCAAGATTTAAAACCTGCCTTTTAATCTCTTTCTCTGACACTCCATCTTTCTTATCCCGCCCCCCTCCGTCCCTCTGTATCTTCCCTTGTCCTTGCTGTAACCTTGCAGACCAGAGTGAGCTGAAAGCTTTCTGTGTCACCACAGACAGATGTGTATCTCAGCTGGGAAATGCTGGATGTTTAGCTAGTGTTTAGCAGTTCTGTACTGGGAAGTACAGAACTGCTAACTCTTCATTTGCACTGATCTGCTCCCCCTCTCCTTATGCTGCCATTCATAAGTCATGGAAATGAGACTGTAATGAGAAGAGAGCATGCTGAGCACCACTGACACATTTGTCGTCTTTATCAGGACTGGACACCAAGTAGGGAATTGTTTTGTGTGGATCATTTTAGATTTCTCCTTCTGCTAACAACAGTGGTGCTGGAGTACAGTGGTATGTTTGTGTGTGTGTTTTAATTTATTTCATTTCATGAAAGGTATGTATTAAAAATGAGTCATTTGAAAATACTAATATAATATTTTATATGACAAAGAGGTAAATAAAGGAAAATCGGCCGTGACCAGCCAAAAGTGTGACCAGCACAATTACGTTTTGCAGATAAAATAAATGATTCTGAAGATAATTAATTACTGTCACTATCCCATGCTAAAGAGATAGTTGAGTTTTTTGACTGGACTGTGCATGCCCCCTGCACTGAGAACAAGCCAAGTTTCCACACAGAAAATACCATCTAATAGCAAAGTAAAATGGCAAACATATTGGGCGTACATTGTATTATTTTGTTGTTGAGACTTTTTCTACAGTTATTCCTCTAGCACGCCACGTTTATACTGAGGGTGAGCATCTGTGCGCACAGGGGACACTTTTAGTGAAGTCAGTGCTTACTATGTGTTAGTATGTCATACAATGGCTCTTAAAAACATGAACCTCCCTTTAAAACGTACCTGAAGTGGCCTGGACACTAAAGCCAGGTTTCCACTGAGAGGAACAGTTCAGCTTGGTAAGGTATGGTACATATTTTTTTGTTTCCATTAGGAATAGTACCAAAATAACCAGTCCCATCGTTAAATTTTCGATACCCTTCCTTTGGGCTACCAGAGTAAAATGGTATGGTCTAGGTGGAGCTAGACCGGTTCGACAAACCAAGCAGGAAAAAAGAACTGCTGAATGCCCCCCATTGTTGTCTGCTGTGTCACGTTCATTGTTGTTATCATTTATTGTCGTCACACTACAAACTGTACCATACTCCACGAAACCAAACCGTTAACATGATCCCACTCAACATCAGTGCTAAGCATCATTAGTTGTTGTGCGATCAAAAAATTAAATACTAAATTGTACAATTATGTTCTAAATTTCAAGATAGGATAGACCAATATTTTTTTTATATCAGTGATGTTCCCAAGAAAAGGAACAATCTGTTTCAATGACAGATATTTGGAGACCAACAGTCTGTGGACTTCCTTTTTCACAAGAGTAATTAATAGTTGATCAAAATTAATTCATATTACCATTGGCTCTGAACACTCCCCATTAATATGCATTAATTCTACTGCATGTATCACAGTCTGACTTTTTCCTGCAAAGTCAGACTTTGCATTTTCTGGTCTTAACAAACAATCAGAGCCCTTTTACACAAGTGACAGAGTAGTGAGATGCAATTAGAGTTTAGTTTTTTGGGCCACAGTTGCTCTTCAAAAGACTGAATTGGGGTAACAATCCTGTGGCAAACTGTTGGACTTTACCTTTCTACTGGAGTCTCCAGCACTAACACTATAGGGTGACACTGTGATGTGTCCTTAAGCACTGCCAGCTTCAGCTTCAGCATCCTATGTAAATCAATAATGCTTTCACTCAGAGCACTATGTCGAAGTGTCACCTTGTGGTCACATGCTATAGGTTTGTTTCTGCACATGGTGAGAGCAAACCTACCCAGAAAACAATCACACAATGTGTGTGATGGAAAAAGTCAGACTGTGATACATGAAAAAATAAATTGTATCCCATGTCTTGTCCTGCCTTGTATTCACCACAGCAGTGGCTGTGGGTCAGTCAGTACAGCTGGTCATCTTCTAATTGGAACATCAGAGGTTCAATTCCCAGCTCTATGTGCCTTAGTGTCCCTGGGCAAGACATTTAACTTCAAATTGCTTCTGGCAGCTGTGCCTGCAACTTATAAATAATGTGTGTTGGAAAAAGTGCTGCATGGCACTTTTTCCCTCTCCCTCCATCCACTGTATGTAACATTATTCTGCTGTTTTTATATGTTTTGATAAGTAAATAATTCAATTTACATTGAAAGTACACACATTCATCATTTATAGCAAGGGGAAGAGGAGGAAAGTATTTTTAGGCCTGACAGGGTTTTGGCCACCACATTGCTTCTCCACATGGTGGAGTAGAGTAGGTAACATTGTTGCCTCAAAGCGTCTTGCAAATGTTTGTTTTGGTACAGTACAGTGTGTATTTGAACAGTATCAAAATAACCAGCCCCAACCATTTTTAGCACCCTTCCCTTGGAGTATAAGAGTAAAATGGTACAGAAAGGTCAGGGTGGAGTTTTTCTGTTGCCCAATCTATTGAGGGTCGTGTGTGGTGTTACTTTCCATGCCCACAAAGTTTGACGTCATGTTGAGACAAACCACAAAATATGCAGGCAACATAAGAGCTGCTGGATGTCCTCCACTGCTGTCTGTTGTGCTGTGTTCGATGTCGTCGTTCGTTGTCTACACACCGGTACAAAGTCATGCTATGTGTCTGTATCATCTTCTGTGTTGGCTTAGGTATGGTCTGTGACAAGGTCATATTGTTAACTAAAACTAATGAAATAACGAAAACTAAAATTGAAAAAAACATTTTCATTAACTGAAAAAAAATAAAAACAAAAAAACAATAACTAACTGAAACTTCATACGAAGGGTATTTATTTTTTCCTCTGCCTGCAACTTTGAAAGATTGTATTTGAGACAGCCTCATAATAAAATATTTCAACTTGGGTTTTTACAATGTGGGACATAAGGCTATGCAGGTTAAACATAACATTTGTTATGTAGTTAATTGTTAAAACACTGGATGTGGACTCAGTTTGGAAAAACCTTTCCCAAAAAGCATAAGGAAAAAAAATACAAAAAATCATGAACAAGGTCAAAAGGCTTCTCGTAACTGATCTATAGATAAGGGCAAGGACGCAGACAAGACTAACTGGCAACAGACACAGGAAACATGCAGACTAAATACACAGGTGGAGAGATAACGATAAACAGGTGAAACACATCAGAGCAGGGCAGGTAATCACAGAGGAGGAAAACTTTACAGGATACAGACTCTGAAACAAGAGGCAATGGTAATTATTTCAAAATAAAACAGGAAACGGAACACAAGACTACCCAGGTTGTTACATGTGATGTGTCTCACTAACTGCATCCAAACTTAGCAGTATTATGCACATTGTGCACTTCAATCTACTTTCTTATAGACTGTTACATTTGATTCAGGGATGGTTGTTCATCTGTCCCAATGATTTTTTTAAATGGTATAAGTTAGGGTTAGGGTTTAAAGGGTTTAAATCTAATAAAAACTAAGCATTTGGATAAAAATAAATAAACTAATAAAAACTAGAACACCCACCCTCAAAAAACTAATTCAAGGTGGACTATAATAAATCTATTTTTAGCTTTAACAGGCCAAATGCTGCCCGAGTTGTTCACACAGATGGAACGCTGCTCACAACATGGAAGTGTTTGAAATAATCTGAAGTTCAATTCCATGTATCATCCACTGGTGCTAAAAGCTAAGCTTCTGTTCTCTCCATACTTTGATTTAATGAGGGATTCAATAAAGCACTTTTCAAATTAGTGTTAGTAGCAAACAGGCTTTGGTGTTGTGTTCAGGCGTAAACAGGAAAAAGTTGCAACAATAGCTGTGGGACTGAAAAATAGAGCTTGATTGATGCACTGTCTGTTCTGGGAAGTTACCACAATTACAGCAAGACCTTGAAAGTTGTATGAGGGAGGTGTTAAAGGAACTTTTTATGATCCAATGAAAGTTTGGGGTTTACTGACCCTATAGAATAGGGATGTTATCTTTATGTACCAGAACAGAGACTGGGAGTGACCAGAGCCGTGCAATTGTAAAAGTTTTATCATTCATAAATAACAACTCAACAAAAACATTACTGCTCTTATAAATCACTGGTACGACAAATGCAGTTCAGTCTGACTATCAGACACGATCACAATCTGCAAGAACAGACATTTGACCGAAGTATCAAATACTGTTTTCTTTGCTGGGTGCAACGAACACTGACATGTGGTAAATGTGGCAGAAGCACTGTAGACTGTAATAAGAAGAACTATCCTTTAATACTTCTGTATGATTAGGATTGTTTTCAGTTTTTTATCATAAAATTGAGTGAAAGAAATATTAAATATAATTGTCAAACATACTTAACTTGCTTTTTGTGAACTAGAATAAATCTCATTGTGGCAGGTTTTGATGCCGGCAAAATGATGTCATAGTCATATCACAATGAAACTGTTGAGTTGCACCTTTATTAATGAGATTGCAACACATGCATCATGATCTAGTCCTATATTAGTTTAATGAATAGAAACCTGTGTTGTTATGCTTCCTGAAAGTACTCATACTGGAAATCATTTCATTTTAATATGAAGACACTTTTTTATGGTATGGCAGGTTAGAGTTAGGTTGTGGTTAAAGTTAAGCACATGCAAGTGTGCCAGAATTGAGACTCACATGTTTGTCAGTGCAAGAGTGCAACATGTCTACATCAATGCATCAGTGGCTTTGCAATATGAATGACGTTTTTATTCAGGCCATAGCAGAAAGATCTGCTGAATGTGCCCTTTAGAAATGCTTTGAAATATGTATGTGTATCTAGTAATGTTATTTGTTGATAACATTACTCTCTTTACGAGTACACACTTTCATCACTCTCTAGTCCAACCAGCAGCCATCTGAGGCTCATTGTCCCAGACTCCTCCCCTTTTATAAATGCTGAGTATTGCGTCATCATCTTTCCAGGATTCTTACACCTTGGTTGACATCAAATCCAAGGACTTTCCAGGACAAATTCCCTCAAATTCAAGGACTGAATGTACCAGTCTTTTTCATTTTATTTGGTGAGCCAGAGGTCTTTGAATTTGCATTTCACAGGCACCACTATTGAAGTGTGGTGTGAGCAATTGAGAGGCTTTAGTTATCCTTTAAGACATGTTGAACATTTAATGTGGAATAACTGTATGTACAAAGCTTTACAACTGATTTGTCTCAGCACCATTATTAACATCCTAGCTAACATAATCTCACCATTAGTGTCCTGGCTTCACTAATGAAGCCAGAATTGGGGGGGATATGACTTCAGGGGGATATCATTTAATTTGAGCCATATGTAGCAGAGATACATCACCATTCTGCATAGCTCTGTTTTTGAAATGACCTGGGGATGTCAAAAACCCTGCCACAACACTCGTACGTCCTTTCTAGTCCTTTTCAGAAAGATGCTGGGTGTAGAGTTAGGCTCAGAACTGTGGGCAAAGTTACACTGCTCTGCAGGTTATATCTCACTGTCATATCTGACTCTTAAGGTCAAAGCCACATACTTCCATTTTATGATTAACTGCAAATGGCTATAATGAGAATAAGCGCCTCATTACCTCATGTCACCAGGTCAGCTTAATCATTAAATTCACTCAGGCACACCATACATGTCAAAGCACACACACACATATAGATAATTAGGTCACTCACTGCTCAAAATCACGAATTAACTGGCTGCTATAGGATTAGGCATTGATATCAATACTGATTCTGAATCTACAACATTCTCTAATTTAGTGCAAAATTGATAGACGAACATGTAGGAATATTGAAACATTAATTCATTTAAATTTAGTTTCAGAACATAAATAAGACATTTTCAAAACTGTCTGCTGTGTTACGATTAGGCAAGGCTGCAGTTAGGATGTAGCAGTTTCACTGCATTGCCTCATTTTATTGTGTGTTTTATTTGTTCCCCCTTTGCCTTTGGCACCTATTTACTGTGCATACTTTAGACATCATTGTTGCTTAAATTGAGCAAAATGAGCCCACACTTTGGATTGAGTAAGTACATTGCACATTGATGAACATCAGCTGATAATGTAAGTATGTCAGAGTACAGCTTTTGGCTAACTATGTTGTTCCTAGTCAAGTAGATGGAATAAAACAAAATACACAAGTAGGTTGGTCCTGCATTGCATTTTGTGAATTGATAAAAAAAAAAACAAATCTAAATTTAAAATAACTGGTGGTATAGAGCTAGATTTTGAATGAGTTTGAAATAAAGTACACATTACCCACATTTTTAGCACTTCCATTTTTGTACATTGTTATTGTACTTCAGGGCAAGAGTAGCTAAAACTTTACCTCCTCTTGGGTTAGTTAACTGTCTTCCAGCTGTCTTCCACTCCACTCACTGTGACCGCTCTATCATCATTTGGGAAGACTGGGAATCACAAAATGCTACCAAAGTTAGAATTACTGTAACATAAAAAACGATAGCACTTTTTGTACAGACACTTATTCCATATTTAGTTTGGTAATGACCGTTTTATACAAAGTTGCAGGTTAACAGTGAATGTAGGTGTTAATGGAGCGTGTGGATCCTTTCATGACATTTAATACAGTTTCTGAATATTCTCAAGAATATCTGCTGTAGAAATCTGCCCTACCTGTAATCAGGAGAAACAAGCCTTCATCTCTGATAATTACCCTCAGTACTCATCATTTCTTTTCTTTTTTTTTGTCTTTTATCAGCATTACCTCCTACCAGACTTTACCCAGGAATATGCCGAGCCACCGTGCTCAGATTGTGCCCCGCTACCCGGAGGGATATCGCACGCTGCCACGCAACAGCATGATGAGGCCGGACAGCATCTGCAGCACGGCGGGGTCCGTGTATGACCGTGCACTCCGTCCTGCCTCGACCTCCGCTGTCACCACGGCAGAGAAGAGGAGGTCGATGAGGGATGACACCATGTGGCAGCTGTATGAGTGGCAGCAGAGGCAGGCCTTCTCCAGGCAAAGCCTGGCTCCGCCAACAGGTACTGGCTCATGCTTACTCAAGCATATTATGCTTAGGCCATACTTTTCATACCTAGTGTTGACAAAGGGCAGCAAGACATTTTCACATACGCACGCGTACATGGCCACATTTCCATTCGCACTAAGCAAGTGTCTGCATCAGTCTAAAGTGTTCAACAACACAATGGAGCTCAGCGACAGTGTCACGGTTATTACTATTTTACTTCTTTTGATTGGTCCCAATGTGCTAATGAAATGAAATAATATTAAAGAAAAATTATTAGGGCTGTCTCAAGTAAAAAGTAAGTATGCTTTGCTAAATAACATCTATGCTACAGCTATGCTAACAGCCGGAGGGTGAATGGTCATCTTTGCACTAGAAATGATGCTAGAATTTGAATTGCTGCCCAAAATGAAACAAATGAAGAAAAATGTGTGTCTTCCATACCCACTTATGCAGATAAGCATTGAAACAGATGTAAACAGTGTTGCCAACTTAGCAACTTTGTCACTGTATTTATGGAGTATTCAGACCCCTCTAGCAACTTTTTTCAAGGGTCAAAACAGCGACAAATCAGGCAACTTCTTCTGATGTTATTGGAGACTTTTGGAGACTCTGACATGAAAGTACATATCGTTTTACTTTTACTTACGAACAGTGGCTGCTGCCGTGAGCCCCACCTCCATCCCAAAGCACTCACAGACGGCCTAGTCCTCTCCTCTTGCAGCTGCGCAGCGGTCAGATATAACAGCGTCCAATCTTCTTGGAAGATTTTCCTCAAGATTTTGAAGTATTTCTATGTGAATTTGTGCCCATTCTTTCTGTAAAGCATTTATGAGGTCAGACACAAAGGTTCGTTCCAAAGGTGCTTGATGGGGTTGAGGTCAGGGCTCTGTGCAGGCCAATCAAGTTTTTCCACACAAAACATGTCTTTATAGTCCTTGCTTTGTGCACTGGAGCACAATAATGTTGGAATAGAGGGCCTTCCTCAATCTGTTGGAAGCATAGTATTGCCCAAAATGTCTTGTTATAATGAAGTGTTAAGATTGCCCTTCATTGGAGATAAGGGGCCTATAACCCAAAGGCTGATTGAAACACTTGAATTCAATACACAACCGGTGAGTCCTATTTCATGAGCAAGAGAGAAAAACCTGAAAGCAGAGCTTTTGACTCCACTGTAACTTTCTTTCCCACTGCTGCAGCTGTGGGTCATTATGGCACCCTGCCCAGCACAAAGACCATGAGCAACATCTCTGAACACACTGTGGCTCACTCCATCCCCACCTCACCATCTCACGGTTCCCTGGCCCTCTACGGCACCTTCTCCGGCTCTCGCCAGCAGGTGGCTCCAAATCCTGCAATCTCTTTCTCTGAGGTGACGTCACCGGTTCTCCTCGGGGACGGGACTCTGGACCGCCGGCAGAGAACACACCTCGCTAAGGTAGAAAACAGTGCAGTCACAAATTTCATTCACTTAGTATGGAATAATTAGTATAAAATAATACAAAATATAATAAGCTTTTGGCTACTAAATATTACTTAACCTCACAACGAAACTGAAGTCTCAATAAAGCTTTATTCATATTCAATAACACAACACTTGCAATTTTATCAAAACAATATATCATCCAAATGAGGAAAATTACAACTATTGATAAAAAAACAACTGAATAATACACTTATCAGGATATAATGTAAGTAACAGAGCCCAAGCTTTAAAACAGTTATATTTAATTATGTAAAATTGAACAAATGAATAAATGGCTTGAACAGGTGTTAAGCTGTTGTCCTACTTCAGTGGAATATTTTTAGTCCACTGTCCCAAATTCAATTAGACTAACATGAATTGTGTCTAATTAATAGTCTGTGTTTGCTAATACAGAAAGCACATGTTGGCTGATAGATAAAAGATCAAACTATGGCTGATTGTTTCCTATTGTTAATATATTTTTATTTTAATATTGTTTCTGTTTTGCTTTGTTACATGACTGAACAGAAACATTACATTTGTACTGCATTGTAATGTCATTCATTCATTATCAGTATGCATGCTTTGGCTCTCTTAATTAAAAAAATGTGTTTATATGCTCCATCACTTTTATGTTAATTCACATGCATTTATTGGCAGACTCATTAGTCAAGAGACAAATTAGTTTTAATAGGGATCTGTGATTGTTTGTGTCAGTGTAAATAATTGTATAGTTTAAGGTATTGTAGCTGCTTTCACAAATGAAAGTCCAAACATGTACCTGAAACTGTCCATAAGGGCTTTAGTCATTCTGGACATGTTCTGTGATTATTCCTGCCAAGTGTGTTTTCCAATGTCTGGATGACATAGAAGTGTCACATGTGGGAATGTGGCAGGAAAAGGGTATTATGCATGTTCAACTCAGGCTCCACCCCTTGTTTGGATGTTGCTTGCGAACGCATCTGACTAAGACAGTCTCCTTTTGACTTTGTGCCAGAGCTTTAGTTAGTGGTCTGTATGTGTGTGTGTGTGTGTGTGTGAGTGTGAGAGAGAGGGACACTGGCTGAGTAATATCTCATCCCTCTTCCACAGTACGGCTTCCCAACAGACCGACGGTCGATTGCAGCTGGCGCCTCTCCTCAGCCCATTACTGCGCAGTCGCTGCAAGGCAAGACGGTGAGTCTTCCAGTGCCACACCCCCCCTCTCCCATCAAACACACACATACACACTTTGACATTCAACCCACTGATCACCTCCCCCAGTGAACTCGCCAAAGAGTGACTACAAGTTTGAGAATATCACTCCGGTAAGAAAAAAAATTTCTGCTGTCCACCACTGACATTTTTCTTACAGCTGTCTCATTAGCTGCCTTCCATGTGCAAGTGCGCCAATCCAATAAAAGCAGTTAACTGATATCACTCAGTTATACTGATGTAATTTTTTGTAATCAAGGTGCTAGGGTAGGGTGGGTCATGTTTTGAGAATAAAAATTGCAAGAGCAGCCAACAACTATGCACCATATCACATTATCAACAGCATTTTTTGATAGGTTTTTTTGTGCAATTCATTATAATGGCCCTAAATAATCATTTCATAGGGTACACTCATTCTAGTCTAGTTTTTGTTTTTAGGGTTTCTAGAATTTTTATTTTTATTGTTAAACCAGAGCAATGTCCATTGCATTTTTCACTAATGTTTAGTTGTATTCACTGACTTCACTGACAATTTAAGACCAATACAAATTGAATTAGGATCAGGTTTGGGCTTATACTGGGTTCCATCACATTGGCTGGGCCAGTAAGATGGTCATGTCAGGCTCAGTTTATGGTCTCTCAGGCTTGGATCAGCTGTGAAGAGAAACACACTGCACTGTCACTCTGTTGCCCAGCACTTTCTCTCTAGTTCTTTTTTTCTCCTTAGATTTGCCAAGTTATGCTTCATCAAGGAGCAAGTGCAGAGTGAAGACCCATGAGTCCAAAGCAGCTACAGAAAGTATTGATTTCTTTTAAATTATTTTTACTTATCAGAACTGAGAAAAAAAACAACTATACCTGTATGAAAGGTCACTTATAGGTAAACAATTGATCACCTCCCTAAAGAACTTCAATGCAAAAATACAACAAAGATGGAAGTCCACTTGCAATTTGCTGGTGTGGCTGGTCATAAGTTGATGGTCTTAAATTGATCCAGTCTATTGCCATCTTGGTCAGTTTTATACTTGTACTAGGCAGCCAATCTTCACCAAGTGTGAAACCTTGTATCAATACTTTTAAATGATTAGTGGTAACACATCAGACAAATGACCTGATTGGTTCACCTGTTTGAACCACTTTTACAATCCTATGACAGCTTAGAGTGGAATCCTCAAATTGGTTGCATCTATGGCTTTCTGGTAGGAATTGGAACTGACAATGTTCAAAGTGGGATCTACAGCTTCAATTAAGTCACGCACATAATATCAGAACTTCTATATCAGAACACATAAAGCAACTGTGCTTTGTCCTTTACTGATACAATGTCCCGAGATAGATTTGCGACCTGTCCAGGGTGTACCCTGCCTTTCGTCCCCTATGTCAGCTGAGACTGGCTCCAGCAGCCTTATGACCTTCATGTGGAGGATAAAAGCGGTAGACTGATACAATGTCAGGAATTTGGGAAAATGTCAATTTAAAATATTTAAACTCGATATACAAATGTCATGAATTGTCTCTGTACGATGTCAGTGTGTGAAAAATGTGTGCCATGTTTACATTACATTACATTAAAGGAAGAGCAATGCAAGAGCAACATTTGCTCTTACAGTGCAACATAAAGAATGTAGTCGTCTACATATAACATCGCAAAAAGCCACTGTAGTAGTTTGTCTCCTCTTAAAGTTCATCTGAGTCACTACATCAAGTTTGTGTTGATGTGGCAGCTCTTCTCTCCTCTGTGTGTGTTGCCGTGTGCAGCCTGAAGAGCTGACATTACTGCTGATCAAGCTCCGCCGGCAGCAGGCGGAGCTCAACAGCCTGCGGGAGCACACAGTAACTCAGCTAATGGCCCTGGGTTTGGAGGGGCCCAACGCCAAGGTCAGCACTGAGTGTATACATACATGTGTGCATGTACGCATTTATGTTTTCCAACCAAAATAACAAATACGTTTGTCTTTGTGTGTCTGCAAGGGAAGGTTTCTTGTGTAGGCCGGCTGTTTGCTATAAATAAACTGAACTTGGTGATTGACAGTATAAATGGTACCTGCGATAGCCAACTTACCTCGAAAGTCAGTAACATCACAGATTTAATATGCAAAGTCTAAAAGTTGTAATGAAGTCTGACTTTAACACTTATTTTGATGAAAGAGTTGATAAAGTCATTTTATGTTAGTTGGATTAAGTAGTTTTATTAAAAGTTAAAAATAAATAAAAAAATAAAAAGTAAATGATGTGATAAATAATCGTATTTTGCATGGACAAAGTGTTTGTGTAGACACTATCAACTTTGCTCACGGCAAAAACAATTAAAACTGAGGAGAAAGTGAAGCTGTTATGAGTCAGCAGCAACATTAAATGTGCTGATTTATTCACTTTTATATAATTAAACAGTCTGATATTTCTCCAGTTTATTTGGTGCTGCAGGATAACTAACTAAACGCAATAATATTCATTGAAATAATCTAAAAGTGTACATAAACAAAAATAATCTTTGTAGACAACAAATTTGAGTGATTTGTCTGTCTGTTTAGACAATATTGTCAACTCACCAGGTTCAATTTTGATTCTGCAGTGTTGTCTTGTGCAGACTGGTGGGTGCAGTTTCATGCTGGGGAATTGGTGCCTTGGGTCTTCTTTTATCATCTTCCCTTTTTTTGCATGTTGGCCTGAGGTTTCTTTGCAGTTGTGGTCCAGGATAGCATGGATGCATCAGAGCTGATGCATTAAACAACATTCCATTTGTGGCATAAGTTCTGGTTTGTACCCATCAGCGTGCTGTTTCATTTATGTTTGTTTAAATATAACCTTAATGTGTATGTGGAATTTATTTGAGTTATTTTATTATGCATGCACATGCATGCACATTACCAGAAAGTGCACATCATGTCTGGCTTCAACCCTGTGTTGCAGAAAAAGATGTATAGCATGCTGTCATGTGTTTTGGGGTAAATGGCTTGAGGTAATGTGTGATTACTCTTGCCATCCAAATGATATGCATGTGAAGGGTTGCATTTTGGATTGTGGATATGGTAAATTGATCACGAGGCTTACAGATTTATTATTTTTCCAAATTCAGTAAATAAGAAAATGAGGGTGATGTCAACAATTTGCATTTTGCCGGAACATAGCGGCAGAGAAAACAAATATAAACTAAAATATATTTTAGGTATTTTTCCCGGAACACTGTTTTAAGATCCTTTTAGGTGAGAAATTAGTCATTTAGAATGTGGTTTGTGTATTAAGATATGACATATTCATAGTTTGGCTGCGACGTTGTCGGAGGTGATCAGCTCCGTCTCTGTGGATGCTCGTGTACACAGTGCCTGGCACCGAGCAGCGCTACCTAGGCCTGTCCTGTTGAAATGATCCGCTGGCTCAGACGTCTCTGTCATTAGATACTTGGTGTGATCAATAGATTTGTTGTTGATGCATTTTTTTATTTTAATGTAAAAGTAGAATTGGCCACCCGCCATTCAAACAATAGAACAAGGACTCCCATACGTGGCGAGTATGTACTCCAGTCGTGCTTCCCAAGTATGCAAGTACATCTTTGCATACTGAGAAACGACTTCTTACAGTGCAAATTAAAGAATGTAATCATCTACATACAAACAGCCATTGTAGTAGTTTGTCTCCTCTTAAAGTTTATCAGAATCACTACATCAAGTTTAAGTCCAGTTAGTCAGTTTGTGTTGATAGCTGACAGTACTGCTGATCAATATAACAGGGACCTTCGCCATAGTCCCTGTTATATGTTTTCAGTCCGTGATCACGGGATAATGATGCGAGGGCCTTGTTGTCTCGTGGTAATGCACTAATTGATCTCATTTAACAAATGAATTGTTCCCTGATCTCGAGAAAATGGACTGAAAAAATGGAGGAGCAACCATGACTCTCGGCTTCCGTAAAGTCAAGCCTTGCAAAAAATTTCAGTTTTATTGAAAAGATTGAAAATGACATACGAAAAAATTGACAATATAAAAGCTATTCAAAATCAACCTCTTCTTTTAAAATGCTGCTGTATTAGAGAACAGAATGTAGGTTGGGCTCAGTGCATGTACACACTATATTCCTTTTTTACATGACTCCACAGCAGAAAAAACACACCCTTTCTTAAAGTGTGGTGTGGTGCATAGATGACCAGGGGAATATAATTTGACGCTTTTTCTTGGGAATTATGTCACCTTTTTCTGAACATTATGTTAATGAATCATTGATCAACATTATTCTCACAGAAAAATAAATATAAAATATATTAATCTGCAGTTCCATATCTCCAAAGATCTATCACATCCATATTTTTCTTCTCTCTACAATCTTCTCCTGTCACCTGAAATGGGCCTTTGACTCCTCTTTTTTTATTCCCTTTCTCTGTCGTCTCCCTCCTACTCCTGTCTGCTTCTGGCACTTTGCCTGGCTTCTCTCGTTCTCATTCTGTGACTACTGCAGACTGATGTTCTTTCACATCACCTCCAAAGGAACCTTGTTTACTTGGACAGTCAGGTGAGAATGTCTGATTCTGGCTAATTTTGTACCCGTCTTTATTTAATTTTACTTTGCTTTTTTTTTCCAGCTTGTCAGAGCATGCCATAGGTTATTCAATTAAGGGCGGACCTATGTATTTATATGATTTAATGGCCATTGGTTTCATTTTGAAACCAATGTAAATTTTGGGTTAGGGCTGCACCACACTGAAAGAAATTTACACAAATGTCTTTCTGCAATATATAGAGGATTAGGATGTGAAATGTCTTTTGTAATAGGGTATTCTGAGAAAAAAATTCTCAGAAACTCTTTATTTTTCATTTTGTTGTCAAAACGTTTTTTTCACAGAATCCTAATCCTCTACCATAAATTATAATATCATGTTGTGATATGCATTTTAACAGATTGTGGGATTGTGAAAGGTAGTGTATCATATTATCTTATTAGGTCATTCGCGGTTTGGGAAGCTACTGTCTTATAATAGTGAAACTACTCCAGAATAAATATGGTTTGTGGCAGTGGGTCTGTCACTCAACAATAAACTTGTATAACAAAGAAGGAACCCTAAACTGGAGGAAATAGGATTTAAATGACATTATAGTGGATTGAAGCAGAAAAATAATTGCAAGTTCCTCCAAGTGACCTTAATTAACATCAAATGTCTTTGTGAGTGCAGTGTGTGTGCACATTGTAATGATAATGCTTAAACAATAACCTATGCAGCCTTGTTTGGGTACAGAATTGTTAGCAGTAAATATAAAAAAGGGAAGTCAATGTGAAAATTCCCCCCCCCATCGTCTCAACACCGTATTACAATGCTGTGTGCCATGCTAATTGGAAGGCAAACTTAATCAGCGGACAGTTCAGAGAGGCAAAGCATGATCATGGCGGGTATTTAAATGTGCCGATTATTCTCCTGTAGATTTTGTATTCCCACAGTTTTTGCATTATTCAGTACAACTGCTTTGCTATGAAAAGGTCATGTGCTTCGGTGAGAGACCAGCCTCCTACACTGTCAGCATGTGTAGGAGTGACATCTACAACTAACTAACTATAACTACTACATGCGCAATGGGGTTGAGGTCAGAGCTCTGTGCAGGCCAGTTAAGTTCTTCCACACCAAACCTGTCTTTATATGCTTTGTGCACTGGGGCACAATAATGTTGGAATAGAAAAGGGTCTGCCTCAAACTGCTGCCACAAAGTTGGAAGCACAGCATTGTCCAATATGTCTTGGTATGTTGAAGCATTAAGTTTGTCCTTCATTGGAGATAAAGGCCATAGCCCAAAGCCTGATTGAAACACCTGAATTCAATACTTAACAGGTGTGGCCAAATACTTTTGTCCATGTAGTGTATGTTGGCACAGTCCTTTAATGCTAAACCAGAATCAGGTCTGAGAACCGTAAACTGTTTGCGTGATATTTCACTGTTTATATCATGTTTCTTGCTCCGTTGTTCCGTTGCTCAATGATGTTTTCCTGGATTGCTAAATTTGGTTAATTTAAGTAACTGCTGGTCATTTTAAACCACATATCAACTGCTGCAAAAATTAAAACCCATGTTAGATATTCATCTTAAAATTGATGTTGTTTGAGACTTGAAGCATCATAAAATATTGTTTTTAGTGAGGCTTCATTGTGAAAGCATTAAATATGTACCCATACCCGTAACATGTAACTAGCATAGCATCTAGCATAGAAATTTGGGCCAATTTAAAATACATGTTGAAAACCTCCCTAAAACCTTTCAAAACCAGCCTTGAGGACAGTTCCAACAAAACGGCATTATCTGGACCTGACCCAGTTTGGGTACTTAAAAGTGATCTACTCACTCAAACCAATGAAGATCCAAGGGCCATCTCCAGTGCATCATGCTCGTAATTTAATTTAAATCCATGACTGCTTGCAATCATTGCTAACTGGGGGTATTCAACGTTTTATCTGGTTGTAGTAAGGTCTTGAAGCATAGTGTCATGGTAGAACAGTACATTTTAAGACTAGGAATGGTTACTGAGTCACTCAATGACCATTGGACTACTTCCAGTTGTGTTATTATTACACTATTGTATCCTCTTTCTCCATGGTGTGCCACAAGACAAAGGAGAATGAGCCTCTAATCTTCATGATTCATACAATGATCGAGAACTCAGCACCGAGGCCACAACTCTACCAGCAAGTAAGGTCTTTGGCATGCTCTGGCTTGAGACTGTGTCAAGGCAGTCCACTTGTCTGTGGACATACTTTATTTGTTACTGTTGTTGGTTTAAAAACACTCAACAACCAATACATTCCAATGTACTTCAATTGAAGAGTTCAGTCAAGTAATGTACACAATGCACACAACCTCATAAACCCTAAATAGCTTAGGGTTTGTTTTCCCCAAATCGGGAATCTCTGTTGTTACTTAATGAACTCTTCCATTTTGAGTTGACTGAATTAAAGCAGACTCAAACCAGACCATTGCCCTGGTAGTCCAGTGGTTGTGTATTCAACCCCATCACCATCAAACCTCTTGTTTTACCACTTTGGATGCAATCAGTCCCAGATATCACTCAGCAGTCCTTCCCAGATGTCGTCATTACATTATTTGTGGAAATGACATTGCTTTTGGTTGCAGCACATCTCATTTCATTACTTTCTGTTTGTTGTCAATGGATCAGCTGTGACGTGAACATATCTCATGGTGTGATTCTACACAGTCATGGAATTCTCCTCTCCTCTCCTCTCCTCTCCTCTCCTCTCCTCTCCTCTCCTCTCCTCTCCTCTCCTCTCCTCTCCTCTCCTCTCCTTTCCTCTCCTCTCCTCTCCTCTCCTCTCACTGTATCTCTCCATTCCCTGCCAGCATGTCAATGTTTTGAGCTGACATTATGGGTCCCAAGTGGTTTTGTCCATCGTTTCCATGGTGGCCCCACCTGTGTTTGCCTCACATCCAATAGGTTGCAGGTTGTGTATGATAAGGATTTTTAGCTTAAACAAAGTCAAATCAACAAGTTAGAAGCTTAACAGAGATATTCAGTGTTCAGTGAAAGAGCCAGAATCAAAGAACATGTTTGTTTTATTTTGGATTAAAATGTTTCCTAGAGTACATCAGTGAAAGACAATTGCCATTGTTCATTATACTCAAATCAAGTTTTCATATTAAACTTGAATACATTGCTAATATTAGAGCAGGATTAGTTATGATGTCATAAATCCAATCTGCTGGTAAAAGTTGAAAAATCCGATTCTCAGTAAAGAGCGACAACATTAACGGTGTTCAAACTGCAGGTGTGGGTCAAACACATCACAGGGTAATGTGATTAGTTTGATGTGTGGGGCTCAGTTTCTTAATTTGTGTGCATGTGTTCTCTCAGGCTACACCTCCATCTGTCTTTCTCTGCATTACACTGTTCAGCTACAGTCTCTGTGGTAACACCTGGGTAAACAGCTTCAAGGGAAGCTACACGAGATTAGTGAATATCCCCCATACGCTCATCCCTTCATCCCCTCACTCACTGCCTCTGGGATGAACAGCAAGAGGGAAATGATGAGTGTCTTTTCTCCAGCTGCAACCTTTGGGGGCAAATGAGAATCTTTTTCAAAATTCTGTATGATTCTCATTATTGATAGCGGACGATATGTCCAGATGTCCCTTTGATTAACATAGATCATGTCCTCATTATGCATTGTAAAAAAAAAAAGTAAATTAGAAAGATTTGTCATTCTGTCCCCCAAATAAAACAGCATTCTGGGTAGAGAACTCTTCATGGCTGCAGCTCTCAGCTGTCCCTCCTAACAGATGTGCAATTGTTGCCCCCTGCTGCCTATTTCTGACTGTGCCTCCTCCTTTCAGGTCAACACAGAAGACAACACAGTTGTCCAGCACACAGAGGAGGCTGACCTAGACGTAAGACACACACACATGCACCTTTATAGATACATATTTAGTTATTAGATTTATGTTATATTTAGCATTAAATTCATGTGTGTCTTTGTGTGACAGACCAAGCTGAGCAGACTGTGTGAGCAGGATAAGGCAGTGAGGATGCAGGAGGAGAAACTGCAGCAGCTACACAGAGAGAAGGTACAGCACTGTGTGTGTGTGTATTATTATTAGTTGTAGTATTAATATTATTATTATTATCATTATTATTACTATTATTATTATTATTATTATTATTATTATTATTATCATTATCCATTATCATTATCATTATCATTATCGTTATTGTTATTATGATTATTATCATTATTATTATTATTATTATTATTATTATCATAAGATAGTGAACAGGTGGTATAGATTTCATTATGTTAAGACATTTTTGCTGAGATATATATGACTATATGTAAGACTCTGACTGTGTGTCACTACCTTATACAAATGCATTTTAAAGAGCCTAAACTGCCACTTTAAGGTGAAGATGTGTTTCAAAATTTGATATAAATCCCAATGTTATGCCGCCTGAAGTAATGTGACTATGTGTGTGTGTGTGTGTGGCAGCACACGCTAGAGACAGCCCTGCTGTCAGCCAGTCAGGAGCTGAGTGACCAGAGCGGCAGTGGAGCAGCAGCCACACAGAGTCTGGTCCAGCAGAGGGACGTGCTGCAGAACGGCCTGCTGAGCACCTGCAGAGAGCTGACCAGAGTCAACGCTGTGAGCACAACACACACCACACATACTCATCACTGTGGGACAGGTGGAGGGGGTTTATCCATGAGAAGCTCTTCAAGACAGGAGGCGTCCAGTGGTAGTTCCCAGGAACACAGTGGCCTCAATAGTTGAGAAGTAGTAGAAGTTTCAAGAACTGTTTCTTGAGTCAAACCCACAGGGGACGGTCACACAGAGACACTGGAGATCACTGGAAAACCTTTGCCCTGTTTTCTTATGTTCTTCAATCTGGCTGTCGTGTTCTCTACATGTGCACCTCATGGCATGTTTTACCAACAGTTCTTCAACATGCATAAAAATGATTATTATTATTGTTGTTGTTATCAACTCACTGCAGAGATGCAGAGACACAGTACTCATCAGTATCACAATTGACAGTCATTAAAGTGTAACTTAACTGTGGTGTAAAGACTAGAAAAGTCCTAAATAACTACAGACCATTTACCATTACCATTAAACACCTACACATTACAGTTTTGTGTAAAATATTACATTTATACGTGTACCTACTGTGTCTCTGGTCAACCCCCAGCTACTGCATTCAATTTTAAACTCTGAAGTCGGAGGTGGCGTGAGGAGGACTAGAGAGAGTAATGATTGGGCCAGCCCAGTGTCAGTATAGGACGTAAACCAAGATCCACTGTCCGTGCCTTACCTGCCAGCCCACCCCCCAGCCGGCGGTAATAAATATGATTCAGCCAGCCCAGTGTCAGTATAGTTAATCAACCAATGGGCCTGTGTTCAGCCTGTTAGTATTGGCCGGCCTTAAGGTGGAAAACAAGATCTGTGTTGTCTACCGGCCCTGAGGTGCGTCGGCCACCGGGAAAATGCCTAGTATGCCAGATTAGCAGTCCAGCCCTGCACTCTGTTGGATAATCAGCACTCAGTGTCACCCAAATTAAAACCAATCTTTGTGTCCACCTGTGTTGCTAATAAATAGACAATTTGGCAACACCCCGTGACCATTACTGTGCAAGACTCATCAGGTCAGTTAGCGACTATACCCGATCACATTCCTGTTGTCAGCATCTGCACAATAAAATATCATGTTTGAAAAACATAAAAGTACCAAAGAGTCATCATATCAAAAAGAAAACAAGGCAATATCTCAAGAGCTGCCTTTGTTTTGATTTTATGGAAGTTTATTTATATGTTAGCTGTCTATTTCTGCATATATACCTTTGTAATTATTCACTTTATTCTTTTGGTGTGTGTGCATGCAGGGGTTAAGGTTGGGGGGCCTATATATGTCTATAAAAACGAACAAAAACAAAGACAGAAGTCATTGTTTTTGGTCCCAAAAACGCGAGGCTTGATGTCAGTGGCCAACTTGACTCAATGACACTAAAAACCACAGACCAAGCCAGAAATCTTGGTGTAGTTGTGAACTGAGACCTGAACTTTCTGATATTGCCAATTTTAACCACTTTAACTTTCATATCTGCTTGTTTAATGATGTTTAATGATTTTAAATTACATTCCAATGTTTTATTAATTTTAAGTTGAAAGATGCTTTATCTGTTCGGTGTTTCTTCGAGTTAAAAGGGGACTGATTAGATGAAATGGGAAGAACAGGTAAAAGAGCACTTGTTGAGTCTTGGAGACTCAGGGGACCTGAGTGGGAGTGTAAGCCCTGTGACTTACTTCATTTTCATATAGGGGACAAATAAGGGAGGGCAAACACAGAACAGATGAAACATTCTTTGTCTGCTTGATTTTAAATTGTTTAATGTTTTAAATTGTTTTTATTTCTATAATTTATTTTTAATTGATTTTGGTTTAATTTCCAATGTATTTACTTGCCTCTGTAAAGCACTATGAATTGCCTTGTGTAAGAATAGCGCTATACAAATAAACTTGCCTTACCTTGCCTTGACTTTGACACAAGCAAGGGGGGCTTCAGAGAAAAAAGGTTGGGAACCACTGATGTAGAGCATAAAGCACTGCACATATTTGGGCACGGACACGTGTGTGATTGACAAATATACTGTTCAATAAGTTACAGATGATGATGGACACGCTCTCTACTAGGCTCCACCTCTGATCATCTAAATATGGTTGTGGTTTCAAAAACTACACTCACAGGCTGCAAAATGGAGTTCACAAACCATTCACTCTATCAGAGTAGAGGTCATTAGCTATGACAGAAGAAACTCCCAGAGGGAAAAATATGACCTTTTTGAGCAGAAAGTACTAACTGTGCCACTCAGTTAGTTTTCTTAGAAGTACGGCTCAGAAAGTCCCATTGACATGATTAATTCATCACTGGCATACCTGAGAGTAGACAGAAGACAACCAAATTAGTTCACTCACTCATCTTCTACCTATGGTCAATTTAGCGTGTCCAATTTGCCTAATCCCTAGATCGGCATGTTCTTGGACTGTGGGAGGAAACCAGAGAACCTGTAGAAAACCCACGCACACACACAGGGGAAACATAAACTCTGTAACCTGTGACACAAAAATAAACATTGTTTCAGACTAAGCTCTCCTTCGTTGGCTCAAAGTAGGTTTTCAGGGGAGTTTGTGTCCTATTTAGGGCTC
The DNA here is from genome assembly GCF_958295425.1 of Solea solea. Lineage (NCBI taxonomy): Eukaryota > Metazoa > Chordata > Actinopteri > Pleuronectiformes > Soleidae > Solea > Solea solea. The sequence goes on from NC_081136.1 coordinate 20,866,048, forward strand.
CCCTTCGCTCCCCTGTAATTGGAACCACAAATGTTGGACATAATATGATAAGTCTTTAGGAAAACAGGAAGTAAAAATGAATGTCACACCTTGATGTTGGCTGGTGTGCTGGTTCCAGGAGCTGGAGCGCTCCTGGAGGGATTATGACAGGCTGGAGGCAGACGTCACTCTGGCCAAGTCCAACCTGCTGGAGCAGCTGGAGGCCCTGGGCAGCCCACAAGTAATTTACGCACACATGCACACACACACTTTCTCGGGTGGTTAAGCTTTTAACAGTATTTTTTGCATGTATGTCTCCTCAGACAGAGCCTCCGAGCCAGCGCCACATCCAGATCCAGAAGGAGCTGTGGAGGATCCAGGACGTGATGGAGGCTCTGGCCAAAAACAAGCCGCAGCGTCGCACAGATAACAGTGAGAGTCTGGAATAACACTTATTCTTAGATTCATGCCATCAAAGTTTGGGTTGCGTGGCAACTGCCCGCTAGCTTGTACCCTCTGTGCATGCATGAGAAGTAATTTGTCATGAGAATATCAGATTAGATCAGACAATTTCATTACATTTGTTTTTTAACATTTTGACTATAGCTGATAGACGCTGCCTCTGTATACACACAAATGCTCCCTGTCACTACTCGATCTGTTACCGGAAACCGGATTTGTTTGTGTGACGTGTGACTACTTCCTGTTACCACTAATGTATTACAACAGTTGTAGAATGACTAGTAAAAGTAAAAAAATAACTTAAAAATATCTATATTTAATTTAATTTTATTATTTCATAAGAATAATAACCATAAGCTATTTTTATTGGCAAGCCATATGGCAAAAGGTTTACACAGGAAGTAGTAAAAAAAATAAGTCAGTGGCTCCTTTTTTGAGAGCCAGATCGAGAGAAGGTGGTGCAGAGGGCCTAGGTGTCAATTATGTTTTTAACTGCACATATAGGTGTTCGGCTACTTGTGTTTATGGTTTTCCTACTACAATAAACTAAATACTACTAAAATAAAAAAACACATGAAACGGGAAATATTTATTTATATGAATAGCGCAACAAAACATTATATATAATTGTTTGGACAGGAACATATTTTGCATACTCCCTCAGTCAGGTCTGATAATATTGCTCGAGAGAGAGAGAGAGTCTGTTTTCACATGGATCACAAAGACGGGAAATGGGGAACATTAATAACATCCACAACTAGAAGAGAAACCAGTTTAGTCTATGACATCTTGAGAATATGTGCATCATTTTTCTCACAGAAAGACTTTTATGACTGGAAATGAAAGTCCATAGAGAAAATCAGTGCATCACTGCATATGAATCAGACCAGTAGTTTCTGTGTCATCGTGAGATCAAATTTCTCCAATTTCTCCATGGACTTTGGTGCAGGAGAGTCAACAATGAACAACAGCAAACACACTCTAAAGTTATAGTAGACTTAAGCAGGCTTTTATTTTTTTAGGTGAGCTTTTTTGTTAAGTCAGTTAAATCTGTGTATCGCTTTGAGATACTGAAGAAAACCCATCTTGAGAATATGATTACAAATACTTTTAATGTGTCCTTTGTTATACATAATGCTAAAGTAACTTTCCAATTGTCTCTCTTTGCTTTTTATTCAGCAGATTTCCCTGGTTCTAAACCGCTCTCTAGTGAACAGAAGAATGAGGTAAGGCAGTGTCCCAGCACACACAGCACACAGTACTCTCCATATTATACCACTCTGTTGTGTTCCAACTACACATGGAACGCACCATTATTCCAGCATCCTGAAGGTGGCTGTGTGAGACTCATGAGGCTTTAAAGCAGCTTCTGCAGTAAAGTCCAGTAACGATTTCCTCGGAATGAGCTCTGGTGTGTTGTTAACAGACAGTGCTACCGCCACTGGCCCTCAACCCCCCCATAGTGGAGGGCAACAACGTGCCCCCCCGCCCGCCACTCCCCCAGTACTACGACTCGTCCGAGCGGCCTCACCAGCCGCCGCCGTCCCACCACCACCACATGCATACCAGCGGCCGCCTGCCCCCCCACACGGCGCGCCCCGAGGACCGCAAGGCTGGCCCCAGGAATGCCGCGCACAGCGTAAGGACGACCGCCACGTGCCTTCCCCCATATGCGTATGCCCTCCATCACGTGACCGTCATCAGTCCATGCTCTGCTTGTCATCATTGTCATACCTCAGCTCCATCCTAAATACTGAAGTAACACACAGTCATGTGATTCATTCATCACCCCGGCCCCCCCAACCAGCCCATGCTCTATCCAGTCACCACTGTTGCTCACCTATGGTTGTCCTGCCTCCATGGAGTCATCAGACCATTTCCATCATTGTGAAGATCATTTAATGTGTAGTTAAGTTAAGTTTGCATCCAGTGTCTAGTATCTACACACAGGTGTTACAGGACTTGAGTCTCACTGACCTAATTTGCAGGATTCATAACTTGTCTCAGACTCGAGAGCTGATGACTTGGACTTGACCTTTGAGAAAGGACAGTTGGAGACACAGACTTTTTAATTGAGAACTTGTTGTGTTGTTAAACTTCAACTTTTCTTTTTAATATATTTATACGTCAAGTGCTCGAGGACTGGACTCGAGCACTTGAGGGCTTGATTACAACACTGATATTCACAAAAAGACATTTTACAATATCAGAATTGATTATTTATTTTAAATCGAATGGCTATTTTCTGTCTTTGCAACTCTTTTTGTCCTGAACAGAAGAATAGAAATTGACATGTTGTCATAGCTTTGCTGCTTATTCTTGTGACAAAACATTTGTACTTTTTCTCATTATCTTATTTAAAATAAAAAATTGCATTACTCGGTATGAAATTATAACTTTATTCTTAACATCTTAAATGATTTCATCTTCAGAATATCATAATCTTCTGAAATAACTGTTTTTTTAAATTACATTTGTTAAATCACACAGTTGCAATAAAATTAAGATGTCATTTCAGAGGATTGTGATATTCAGAGACATAATGATCTTATCATCATTATGAGTATTGTTTCTTCAAATATTAATCAAATGAAATGTTTTACCCTGTGATTTGTGCACATGCAAAAATATCTACAGTTGTGAAAGTGACATTTGGGAGATTCATTTCTAAGAAATGATCCAAGTCAACAAAGCTTAGAGGTTCACTCTTGAGTTCAGCTGTGTATCAGAGGAGTAAGTGTCTGTTCTGACCTGAGCGATGTCTCTTTCCTCCTCACAGCAAGCTCCAGACTATCGTCTGTATAAGAGTGAGCCTGAGCTGACCACAGTGAAGGAGGAAGTGGACGAGGCCAACGGAGAGGACAAGGACAAGACAGAGGGCTCAGAGAGTAAAGACACTGCAGTATCAAAAGGTACCACTGTAAAACCCCAGTGTGGTTGTCTGCGTGCCTTGTGACGTTGAACAGCAAGTTATACTCGCCCTGTTGTTTATTTTTGGGAATATTTATTTCTTTTCTGGCTGTGTGATGAGTGCGTAACTGGACCAGACAAGGAACCCACTTTTTAAAGGTGGCAAACTGTCATGTCCCAAATCACAAAATAAATGGTGACAAATGCATTCATAAGGTAGCGGCTACTTTACAGCCACATCTGTAACACCTAATATATTGTTTATTTTGGTAAACAAATCATTTCGACAAAGAGAAATGTTTCTTTGGGGACCCTAAAAAAATACCTTTGTTACGTTTGGGAACGACTGTACCAACCATGCAAAAGCTCAGGGGTGCTTCTGCTCTGAGAGTCCGTAATGATACAAATATTATTTAAAGAAAGCCACAGCAATGAGCAGTAGGTTTATTATACAAAACATTGGCCTTTTTCTTCTTTTATCATAAATAAGTCCACACACCTGACTTTAGTATAGTTTAGCCTGTGCTTAATCTGTAAATCAGAATGTTTCCTGTTTCTCTAAACATTCATAAAACACGTTTAGAATCTCCTCTGTCACAGTGTGAGCAGTTATCCTGGCTGCAGTGTTGGTTTGCTAATGTGTGAGTGACAGCGTTCTCCCTTCACTGTCCCCCACACAGGTCCCCCCTGCCCAGTGGGCATCGTCCCTCCCAGAACCAAATCCCCCATGAGCCCTCCTGAGTCCTCCACCATCGCTTCCTACGTCACCTTGAGGAAAACCAAGAAGCCTGAATCCAGATCAGTAAGTGCTGAGCTTTAATATCAACACAGGCACACATGATGGAATTGACTAACTTCTTTTTCTTTATTAATTTTTTTTCAAAGCTATTGCTTGTTTGCATTAATTTGTAGAGTGTTAACAGGAAAATATAGTGATAAACAGTGTTGAATTGAAAATTGAAAAGAATTGAAAAACATAGAAGCATGGAAATAAAGCGGTAGACGATGGATAGATGGTTGTTTACGGTGGTGTCCTAAAAATATGTACTCTGATGAAACTGTAGGGGGAGCTCCATAGAGACAAGGCAAACCATTAACCACTTTAATCACAGTTCAAAGTTCTAGATTTCCACCACTCTTCTTCTGCTGATAAATTCTTCAACACAGAAGTTCCGTTTTTCTTCTTCTGCTAATAATTTCTGGCAGACTGTACACTGAGAGGTGTAATGCTTCCTACCACAGTTTGAAGTCATGCTTTAATCCTCATCCCTTAATCCCTCTGAAATCTTTCTCTCCCTCTATGTTCCTCTCTTCGTTGATGTTCAAAGCTCTTCAAAGCAGCTCATAGTTCTCCACCCAACTGCCCTCTAGTCTCTTCAGTCTCTTTTCATAATGTCGTCCTTTATTCTCACCCTCATTATTTTATACTCATCCTCATTCCTAAATCTTTCTGGATTCACCCATAAACACAGCAATGGTGATGTGGAATGTTACGTGCTCCTGTGCAGGATCGACCCAGAAGCGTACTGGATCATCTGGGCTTCGGGGAGCGAGAGGTTGGCAGAATGAGGATGAGTGTGGAGGAACAGCTGGAGAGGATGAGGAGAAACCAGGAGGCTTCATCACTGCGAGAGAAGAGGAGGGAAACCCCATCCCGCTCACCGTCTTTCAACAAGGACAATCCTTTCCTAACCCTGCAGGTCAGAACAAAACACAGTACACTAGCCCTGTTAAAAGGGTTTCTTATAATAATATAATGTGCCTTGAGATAATGTATGTTATGACTCAGTGCTATACAAATGAAATTTAATTGAAAATGCACTCAACGCCTCAAACAATCAATTTGTTTCCTTGTCATTGTCAAACTTCTGGAATGTCTGGCCTGCCTCACACTAGAGGATTTTCAAATCTGACTTGATTTTAAAAACGTGGGAGACCACATACACAACTATCTTTGCTTCTGAACTGATCCGAAACATTGAACATTGAATCTTGAGAAAGCAAAGAGAAGACGATCAATACACGATAAATGTACACTACTGTATTTAAATGTTGCTCTGGGACAATGTAAGACATTATGTAATACATTATTGTAGATATTATCATTAATATGTTTATAATGGTGGAACAATGAAACACACAGATGTACTTCCAGCTACTTTAGAATTTGCTGGCCGCTGCATGTGTCTCTCGGTTGTTTGTGTGTGTGTGTGTGTTTTGGCATGTTTCCACCGCCTCAAGCCGAACAGCACCGAACAGCAGATCAGTTAAAAAGATCTAACAATCCTAAAAACGTGGGTTAATCTCCAACAGTTACCAAGGAAATGTCAGTCAGTCAGTCATCATCATCTACCGCTTTATCCTCGGCCAGAGGGTCGCAGGGGGTGCTGTGCCAATCTCAGCTACATCGGGCGATAGGCGGGGGTCAATTTGGAGTGTCCAATTTACCTATCCCCACATTGCATGTTTTTGGACTGTGGGAGGAAGCCGGAGTACCCGGAGAGAACCCACGCACACACGGGGAGAACATGCAAACTCCATGCAGAAAGGCCCTTGTTCCAACCGGGGCTCGACCCCGGGTCTTCTCGCTGCAAGGCGAGAGTGCTAACCACTACACCACCGTGTGGCCCCCAAGGAAATGTCTCCAATTTAAATATTTAAATATTAACAGAGGAGTCTGGTGTATTTAGGGACAGCACCGCTGATCAGGAGCGGCATCACAAACCTTGCCACCATATTTCGGTCCAGTGACTGTGCTCTGGTCATGGGCGAAGTACTGATTCAGAAAACAACTGATTTACAAGTCACTAGTCATTCGTTGTTGTGTGTGTGTGTCACCACAGTTTTACAGAAATGTTTACATACATCATTTTTTCAGTACATTTTGTTTTGGGGACTTTCCAAAGCTCTGAGGAAAATGATTACCTCCAACTTTGAGGGACTGTTGGGAATTTTTAATGTATTTTACAACACATTTACCGTATAAGAGCATATCTTGGGAGTGAAGGGTGTTCAACAGTACAATCGTTTTTCATACTGCTTTCAACTGTTTCCGCACATACAGTACTTTCATTCCAAAGATGCATCAGGTGTTTTGCACACAACTGTAAGCAGTTTCTCATATTTTTTGTCAAGACGGTATTTTTGGACCATATTTCGGTTGTCCTTGACCTGTGTGTGTGTGTGTGTGTGTAGAGCCGGGCACAGGCAGAGGGAGCCTGTGCTGACCCTGCGGAGCTGGAAGCAGCTTTGCAGCAGCTAAAGTTGTCTCACATGGAACAGAGCAGGACAGCTGCTGAGACTCACACGGTCAGTGCACTGACACACTCCACACATTCACAGGCTTTGTTTGCACATATTTAATGTCAAATGTCACAGTGAGGCAAGCAATTCCAACATTTTCTCATTCTTTAAATAAAAAAAGTCTAAAACTTGTGTGCTAATTAGTATGTTTTGTATGTATCAGTTGTCAATGGATTGATCGTCATGGATTTTCTATCTATATCCAGGACATGCAGAGAGCAGAGGAGGTGAAAAATGACAGTTGTCAGGAGATGCAGCAGTGCAGACCCATGACCCTGGGGAATGTGAAGGAGCAGAAGGTGGAGATAAACAGCCTAGACAGTGAGGTACTGTAACACTGCACAGCTACAGTGGACAAGGCCTCGGTGTGGCTGTTAGTCTGAACAAGAAGCCAAGCTTTGTGTTAGAATAAACTGAGGAATGGGGAAGAGGGGGTGGTTATTTTGGTACCATTCCTTAATCGAACCATTCCACTCGGTAGACACGCAGCTTTAAAATCAATGCAGTTTACTTTCCCTCAAAAGTAAGAAAGGAAATTTCTTGACTTGTCCTTTAAGGATTAGAGTGGATGAGTTACTTACATTTGTATTTCTGTGCACACGTCTCATGAAAAGACACAAACTTTGGGCAGCCAGGTTTTTGATTCCTCTATCCTATACTATACGGCCAAAAGTTTTATTCCTACGAAAACAAAAAATTAAAGTTTAAACTGAAAGTTTAAGTTTTTCTACTGAACTCAAAGCATACAACAATTAAATATACTTTGAATTAAATTCTGGAATTATTTTGAATACACCAGATTCTGTCTGCGTTAAGAAGTACAGCCAAAGATTTGCGCTGTAACAGCCACGATTTAGTTATTCTGCAATGCGTTTTTTCTTGTCCATCTTCATTCAGGGGTGAAAACACATTCAGCAGTAACAGTGAGGAGCTGATTGGCCGAAAAAACAACAAAAGCACTAGAATGTGGTGTCACCGCACCCTAACTAGGAATCTGTCAAACAATCCTAATTTAAATATAGTTTATGGTTAAGAAATTTTTTTGCAATATTATTGCAAAATTTTACAGACTGAATATATCTGATTGGTCGTTAGCGGTGGATTTAAAGAGACAGTGAACTCTGACAGGTTGAATCCAGCACCAGTCTTGTTCATTTTTGCTGCATCATAGGCTACGGTCCGTAGAAACTAAGAGTTCAGCTCTAAGTTTACGCCCGAATGCACACAAATACATCCTGAATGTGTCTTCATTCAAAAAGAAAAATAATGCTTTACATAGAGTGAAGGACGGAAAGGAGTGCAATGGATCTTTAGTATAACCCCAAAATTAATCGTAAACACGGGAAAGAACATGAGCGTGAACATAGATGGAGAGACAGCATGGCCCAGCATTGTATAATTTAATTATAGTTGAATGAAATAAAACTACAGCCGGAGGGTTCACAGTCAACAGATGGTGGAGGATCTAATTATCCAGCAGTGTAATCCCAAATCAGCCTGCCACACTGCAGCTAACCAGCTACAGTGACTGTAGCATCTTTTTGTAATCTGAAGTATTAACAAAGGATTTGTAGGAAAGCAGAGGAAGACAGGTTGACTTTAAGGGGTTTATCCTATGGTTTTAGCCACAATTAGTAGCTGCTTCTGGGCTACTCTCCAGTTGGAAGCAACAAATCAAGCTCCATGGAAATAATTTTTTCCCCCATTTCTTTGTTTATTTCTTTATGTATTTTTCATTTATTTGTACTGTGACCTTCTGTAGTTTATATGTTTGGGGCTACTGTAGAAACATGGTAGTGCAACATGGCAAACTCACTCCTGATACAGACATTAAGGGCTTATTCTAAGGTAACAAAAACACATGGAATAATTATAAATATTGATAGTAAGTTTCTGAAACCTGTATTGTGCAGAAAGGCCATCAGGGGGTGTCTCTACTGGTTTGTATGCAAGGACAAAATATAAACTGGAGTCTTAAAAGCATCACTGTTGGTTGAAACTCAACAATATGTAGCATTGGAAAATAAAGTGAGAACCCCCTTTGGTTGGAAACCTGCTTACAAAGTCCTATGCCACATGCTTTGGAGTTGAGTTGCTCCCCAGCACTCTGGGGAGCCTCTTGAACCTGCAATGTAAAGCTGTCCATTATGAATGAATGTCAATGCAATATTTAAAGAATTGTGTGTTTGTGTGTTTCTAGTTGTTTGAAAGTCAGAGGGTAATGATTCTGGACCTGGGCACGAAGCCTCAGCATGTTGAGATCATGAACCTCGAGCCCTTTGAGGATGATGACAGCAGGAAGCAAGATCTGACGAGCTCACCCACAAACACCACCACAGAAAACAGGTAGGTGATAGAAAACACCAAAAAGTCTGGTTAACAGCAGAATTTTAAAGGAGTGTAGTCACCTCCCACTTCCAAGAGGCATGACCAATAGATATAGATTAAAATGTATGCAACTGGACAGACCTAGGTATGATGCTGTGCTCACACCAGACGTGATCGAGTCATCGTTTGGTCTGTGCATTGACTTACACGCTGGTCTTGCTGTCATTATGGTGTTCTTGACATCAACACTGTCAGTAAAAAAAAAAAAGCTACCAATAGCAGTCTACACTTTCAAGATCTAGTGTGTAAGAATTAGTGAGATCTAATGGTGAGAGTAAGGAAGGTAACCAATAAAGGTAGCCAATAAACCTTCCAAAGAGTTAGACAGAGAATATACAGTATCTGTCACTTTATCGCACTGTTAGCCAGCATATAACAATTAGAAACTAAAATAACACATTTGAACTTACTGATGTAGGCAGCAGTGGATCAACAACTCTTGTGTGTTGTGATGTAAAATTGCTGAATTTCACTACGGATTCTGGTGTGGTGTGAACGTGGCTTACAAAACAAGACAAACTTCAGTTTCTAGTCAGAGAAAGCTGTCAGCGTGTCAGTATCTTTCCATACACTCCAGTGCAGAGGAATAATCACTCTCCTGTTTATTAAACGGTAAACACATTATAAAATAGTCCTCAGATGACTGTCCTTCACCTCCCGTCAGTCAAAAGAATACTGAAAACATCTCAATGAATCAGAATCAGAATCAGAATCACCTTTATTGTCATTATACAGTGTACAACGAGATTAAAGGACAGTTCTAGTAGTGCAAGTGAAAAGATAGAGTGGAGAAGAAGAACGAAACAGTGCACCAACACCTTCTAAAATTAGAAGGATATGTAAAAAAAAGTATTCAAGTATTTACAGTACATTGTACAGCAGAGTGGGTGTATGTGGGGTGTGTATATTGCACGGGTACGAAGTGTAAGAATATTGCACAGTTTGGAAGAGTTACTTAGTATTAAGCACTCTTATTGCACTTGGGTAAAAGGTGTTCGCAAACCTAGAGGTACGGGCTTGGATGGACCTGTACCTCTTTCCTGAGGGCAACAGTGAGAACAGGCTGTGCCCAGGGTGTGAGCTGTCACAGGTGATGCTGGTGGCTCTGCGCAGACACCTGGTGTCGTAGATGTCTGACAGAGAGGACAGCTGCACTCCTATGGTGCCCTGTGCCGACTTTCTGACTCTTTCCAGAGCCTTCTTGTCAGCCTGAGAGCTGCTCCTGAACCACACCAAGATGTTGTGGGTGAGGATGCTCTCCACAGAGCACCTGTAGAAGGACAGCAGCAGGTCCCGGGACACGTTGACCCTTCTCAGTGACCTCAAAAAGTACAGGCGCTGCTGTGCCTTTTTCACAAGGGCATTGGTGTTAGTCCCCCATGTGAGGTCCTGAGAAATGTATGTTCCCAGAAACCCGAAGTCACTGACCCTCTCCACCAGGTCTCCCCCAATGAGAAGAGGAGCAAGAACCTCATTCCCTCTCCTGAAGTCCAGCACCAACTCCTTTGTTTTTGAGGAGTTGAGTGCCAGGTTATTGAGGGAGCACCAGGCAGCGAGGTTCCGGACCTCCTCCCTGTAGGCTGTCTCGTCACCGTTTTCAATCAGCTCCACCACAGTGGTGTCATCCGCAAATTTCACAAGGACGTTGCTGCTGTGAAGAAAAGACATTTTCAGCTGTTCTGTCAGACATGAAATGCTCTTTACTTCGGATCAAATTGATGCTGTGCCATTTCTTCAGTTTTACACAGTGTGCTGCCTCTGCTGATTGTAGTCTCCAGACGCCAGACCCTGAGACATCCAGCCCTGAGCCCAAGGAGGAGGAGGCAGAAACGACGCAGCAGACCAGCAGAGGGCAGAAGCTGGAGAGGAGCCTGGACTCTAACAACCAGCTGACGGCAGACAACAAGAAACACAACAACAACAACAACATGTTGGCTTGTAAGTGAACTGTGGCACATGTGACCTTCACAGCTGACAGTTGAGAAGTTATAGATCCATGTTATGTTGGAGGAAAGCAGAGCCAGAAAATCAGGGTTGAGTCATCGTCCACTTTCTGATTAGAGTGTATCAGGGTGTGTGTCACACCGAGTAAGATCATGCAGTTGAGGAAAAGGGTGACACCAGAGTGTGTAGGAGGCAGCACAGATATGTCATCAACCAACCCTGTCTCCCAAAAATGACCCTCCTACACAACTAATCCGCGTTGTTTTGTTTTGTAGGAATTTACGTTCTCCCAAATAACATTTGTGTTTGACATAATCCCCATTCTCACTGGTCAAAAATAATTGAATAGATTTAAGCTCACGTTTTTTTCTCTCAGAGTTTGATGTTTCATTGTGTTGACATTCAGGCTTTTATATATAATACTGTCATGAAACATGTGGCCTGCAAGCTTAGCAGAAAGCACCCTCTAGTGACAAATCACAAACTGCAGTGTTTTTGAAAGGTGAGTATCTGAAGATCAGACTAAACAACATTTGCTTTTTTTGAGGGGAATGAGAGAGAAACTTGATGCCACTGTGGTTTCTGTCCAGTGACATGCAAAGCAACAGCCAGCAGCTAAGTAGCTTAGCATAAAGACAGGGGGAGGCATCTACCACAGTTCACCCTCTCATATCAAACTAGCCAATATATGTGACACGTCCTCTTAGGATTCTCTTGCTGTTGTGAACGCAACTAAAAAAATGCAGCACATTGACCACAGCACAGCACAGCAGAGCACAGCATTGAAAGGATTCTTAAATCATGTCGCCCTTTTTTGTCTTTTTATTTTTGACAATAAAAGATAATCACGATTGAACCCACAACCTCCTCCTTTTTTCTTTTTCTTTTTCTTCTGCGCGTAAAACATTTGCCCTTTCAGTAGTGGCAAGCAAAACCATAGGAACCATGAGAAAAATGGGATTTTTTTGCCACTACAAAATCTGTTACTTAAAATGATTTGTTCACTAAATCACTGAACTTGAATACAGCTGAATGCGTTGTACATCCCCAGCTTTTGGCACTGCTGTTGCACCAGGTACTGTCCCTAATGGCAAAGCAAAAACAACAAGTAGAGTTGAGTCAAGCCAAGTAGTGCTAGAACCGTATAATGGGAAAGTTCCCATTGACAACTGACTATTGATCTTGTATCCTTCAGTATATTTGTCCCAAAGTTAGCCTTATTTAAACTTGTTTTGTGTTTATTTTAGATGTGTTTGAGACACCTTAGTTACAGTCTCTTAATTAATTAAGTTAGTTTCTCAGTTCAATTAGGTGGCAGCACCTCCTTAAGACCCTTGCATATTCATAAACAATGTTAACTACAACACAAGGTTTTCATTTGTTTGTACATGTATAATCAGTATGACTATAAAGAAGATCTACCAACATTTGGAATCTAAAATTTCTTATTTCTATTTCTCTCCCCCTTTTTCCTCTCCGCAGCACAGACGTTCACCTTGGTGAGCAGCGACACATGAGTAATGCCGCCTGCAACGTCTACACTAACATCCCGTAGAGCCCAATTGTAGCCCAGTCTGCACAGAGCATGCTCCACGGCTTCTTACAACAGAACTACTTTGATACTACTGTTTCAAGCCCACAAGGAGACTGAGAGTGAGAGGAAGGCAGCCCTGCTAAAAGACTGAACCACACACTGATGGACCGCCATCACATGCAAGACAAGAGAAAGATCTGTCCATGCTGACATGTCCTGAAAGCCATCCATATGTTGTCCCAAAACATTTATGCATAAATATAAGATTGTGAAATAACTGGTGTTAATCTGTCTGAGCAAGGCAAGAAATATTCTACATGCCCATATGAAAGAAAACATGACTCACGCTGACTCTCAGTACTCAAAAGGTCCACCGTCCAACAATCATGAACGCACAAGTAAACACGACAGTTGAGCTTCTGCAAGTTGTTCCTTGAAATTCAGGGAACATCCAAATTGCCATGAAACATTTTGTTCCAGAGATCTCTTTCTTAGTTTGTTTCCTTTTTGTGTTCCTTCATAGTCAGCATGTCCATGTGGGTAATATTTGGACTGACAAGCAGGTTTTGTCCATGGCCCCACTCATGTTACTGAAACCATATGGGACCTGCATAATTAGCCCATGTCCACTTATAACACAGGTAGTCTGGAAAGGGAACTATGTGGACATGGGAATCGAAGTGGGAAAACACGGGTGGGGTCACCATGGAAACCATGAACAAACCAGCTTGGGACTCATATTCTCAGCCCCAATATAACCCTTATGGGGCCCACATGGGCATGCTGGCTGTGTTCCTTCTTCCTCTCGTCTACAGCTGACACTGACTTGCCCACAGATGACAAAACAGTTCTCGATGAAAAAACATATTTTTTCGGTTCTGAATCGGTTTATTTTCCGTGTGATCATGTTGGCGTGTCCAAACTGAACTGTGCTGGAACTTTAATATTTTTCCAGCACCATCTTGTTTTTACTTTTAACCAGAAGAAACCTTGTTCAGAAGAGCATGGTGGGCCTGATTGTGTGTTCCACTTACATGGTTCTTCATAATTTCCCAGTTACTGGAAGTTTCAATTGACTCTATGCACGGTCACTTCCTGGTTTTCAATCTGCAGACGTTACCAAGGGCAGTTAGCGAGGAATTATACAATCTAGTGGAGGCTGTACACTGAGGAAGCAGTGCTATGCAGTTGTCCCCTCATGAAAAATGCCTTTTTCATTTTAGGCCATGTTCAATCCCTCTGGACTAACTATCAAAACAACTACAAAAAGACAATATAAATATTTTCAATCGATATTGGACGTTTTATTCACTAACATTACCTTACAAAGTCCAAATTACTCCTTAGTGACAACTGACTGTAAATTAAGGAGCTGGTTTATAATTTAGCAGAAGTTGTAAGTGACACTCTGAGCTATAGTCCATTGAGACATCATATGAATTTGTAAATCGAGGTCATCCAAGTTGTTCAAAATTCTCATGCCCCAAATTCACATTTCAAGATGGCTGCTCTGAGCGTCCACAGAGTGAAAGGTGCAGTTTACTATTGTGTGAGCACTGTTCCACTAGTGTCTGTGGACACGTTGCTACAATGCTTTTGTGTAAAATGTACTCCATAACGTGTTTATAAAATGGAGTAGATTCGCTTGCTAGTTAGGGAACCTAGCTATATTCCTAATATTAACCACAAAATAATCTGACTAGTGAAGTTTAGTGGAAATTAGTGGAAGAACGCTTTTAACTTTTAACTATTGACATCATTCTCAGTTCTGACTTACAACTTCAGTTGTACGTGTTTTGTATTGCTTGTCCACTTTCACCTGCAACCTATTGGACAGTAGCTTGCCGTCACACAATGTCCACAACCCTGATTTATTATCTTTTTCACTCTGAATGGGACCACGATTCACAAAATGGACATCATGAAGAAGACCTGAAACTAGTGATTGAAACCATATACCCCTCAGGAAAACTGACATCAAGTGAAAATTAGGCTCATTTTGCATAGTTTTACAAACAGACCAGTGGAGCCACCACCTTATTGCCATTTATATGGGTCACATACACTTTCTTATTGGCTTTACTATAAGGCTGAATGGATTATTCAATTAATTGATTACTAATCAATTGCTAAATTAATCGTCAAATATTTAGATTTTTATATATATATAATTGAAACTTCTTAAATATGAATTTTTTTTGGTTTCATTGCTCCATTTGACAAAGAAATCATTAAAACTGAAACATTTTGGTTTGTGGAAATAACAACAAATGACATTTGTGAACATCGATCACTTATAGGTTTGGGAAACACCGGTTTTATGGACCAACCCTGTTGCAGCTCTACTTTACTGTCAAGACTCAGACTATGTCCATTTTACACTTTAAGAACGTCTATCTCCACTGGGTTCTATCTATCTCCAGGCATGTCCATGTCGTAGGAGGTCACTGTAATATTTACTTCAAAAGGTTGCTTTGTTATACAAGCCAGTGACAGTTGCAGTTAGAGTTCATCAGAACTTTCTGTTTTACTGATGGGTAGTTATCGCCGCATGCGACAGCAGAATGTTATATGTAAAGTATCCACTTATTCTAAATGCGGACTGCAATATAAACACAACAATTAGCACGTTTTACAATTGATCCAGTCAAGCTGAATAACAAAGTAAATGGTGAACAGGCGCCACCCATATTGACATGATCTCTCTTTTATGCTGCGTACACACCAAACACAAGTTTTTTGCATTGTGCCATGCCCTTCTCACCACGGGATCACTGCATTTTTTAGGCAACATCAAGCCGCTTCGCTGACCATTTACCATGCTCTCTCATTTTTGTTGTCCCGCTACATATATCACTTTGTGTCTTAGAGCTCCGGGTGCCCACACACAGAAATGATCATTTTCCAAAGTCGGAGCAATTATATGGGTTTCTTTACAATGTGGGCAGTTGTTACGAGGGAATGCACAATATCACTTTTTCATGTACAATACCAACATCACAAACTTATTCTATACCGATAAAGATATCAATCCGATACCATCATTTTAGACATTTTAAACTATGAAGCCATTTCATGCTAATAATTGTCCAACTGTAACAAATATTCTTCTCCTAGAAAGTAATTAGCAGCCTGCAACATTAGTGAAATGCTGTTGCTGATTTTTATGCTACAGTCTGTGCACAGTATTGGATTTTTGGATTATGTCAGATTTCGTGTTTTTATCTTTCCAAAATCCAATCCAGTGATTCCGATACCGGCTTATCCCTAGTAGCTAGCTACCAATACTGGAATAGCAACCTTTCCACTGAAGGGTCCATGCATGCACTTTCAGCTTGGTAGAACAGCCACTAGAAGGCCCCTCCCATTTTCATAACTGCCATGTGATTGGTTAAAGCCTCCTGATTTCCCTAAAGGCTGGAAACAGAGTCTAAATAGGGTGCAGAAGTCCAGCTCTCTATCAGATCACTTGATTTACATTGTGCTGAATTTGGTTATTATGGAATTATGGATTATTAACACCAATATGCCAAATATATGTTGCCTACTCCAGCTTTAATTAGTCTTTAAGTGTTTGACTAGAGCTAAAAATATGAAGAAAAAAACAGTTTCACAATCTTCACTGTATGTATGACTTGTTTTGGGATTTGACGTGTTTTGTTACTCACAGCTTTTGAAACGTTTCTCAGTGTTAAAGTCATGCTGACTTCCCACTGATGGTGAGAGGAGACTAGAGCTGTAAATGTTGTAGGAGCAAAAAAGATGGGCTCAGCACCAAAATGTGACACACATGCAGTGCTTTACTCTCACACCTAAGTGATTTATCTTCCATTAATGAATTACTTTAAATTGTTTGCTTTCCACTCTATTTTCACACCCTTTACACCTGCCTTGTAAAAGATTATACACACATATATAAGTATATAAAGAGTATATGAACAAACTTAAAGCAGGTTTTTACTTTAACAAGGTGCCCCTTCATGCTGCTGTTTTCCTTTTGGACAGAAATATGTCTCTTGCAAGAGTTGTGATTGCTTCTCCTTGTTGCTGATGGATTTCCAGTCCGTCTCTCTTTGTGTCCCTCACTTTGGTTTACATTATTCAGATGTTATAGAGCGAAGAGGCTGAGGGACATTACACAGGTGAGACTTCTTTTGTTTGCGGGTTTGAATCTCTTTGAGGTGGTGAAGGATTGGGGGAATAGCACATGTACGAAGCAATAAGTGGGACTCGGGAGCTCCAGGACATAAAAAGAGTTGTAAAAAGTGTAAAGAAATAAATAAAACCAGATAGAATAATTTATGTAAACACTGAAAAGAAGAAAAGTGAATATCAAAATTATAAGAGGTTATTATTATTATTATTATTAGGGTCAATATGCAAAAAGTTCATACCCATCTGTTTTATAACATGTGAAATAAATGTTGATGTTCTTAAAGATGTGTTTGTAGCTTTTATTTTCTCATATACTGATTTCGTCTTTATTTGACTCATACCGAATCTGCGCGAATATGTGCTTGTGGTTATAGCTGTGAGCAAATTAATTGAACAGTTTCCTATCCTTAATAGATGAAAAACTAAGAAAAGAAACTTTTACTTAAATTTGATGTCAACAACGTTTTTCTGTCCTTTGACTTTATCAGCCCTGCCCAGCAAAAACGAAGCCTGCCTGTGAAAAACCTGTCCTAAATGAGCACAAAAAGAAAAGTGAAAGTGATAGTTGAGAGTGGGTTATTGTGTGGGTGGTTTATTGACTTACTGAGTGCGTTTATGTGCATGTTGAAAGTCTGATTTTAGTCGAACTAAGACAATAATTAATGTCATGACACGTTTGTCCAACTCAAATCTAGCTAGACTTGGTCGACTAACCCGGAAATTCCCAGTCCTATTACTCCTGCATATGCTTTGCGTTCTGCGCATGCACCAAAATTTCCTCTCTGGTCTTTGACACAGAACAGCCATGCTCAATCTAATTTAAGTTAGAACTCATCTATAATGACCCATAAATCAAATCATATCATTCAAATTAATTAATTCAAATGGCCCATCCATCACCGTGGACGACCCCCTCACCACCACCACTGTTTTCTTTAACCATAAAACCACTTATTGTAATAATAATTACAATAATAATTGTTACATTATTAACAGTGCTGCTAGTTTTAGAGAGTGGGATGAAATAAACATTCCGATCTGAGCGCTCCGACTTTCCGTTCTTTATTATCCAGTCACCATTTGTCAATGCAAACAGCTAAATGACTGATATTATTTTATAGAAACACAAGTCTGTCAACTTGAATGGGATCGAGAACACCTGGTGCTGTGTGTTTCTACACAAGAAGAAGATCTCACCGTGAGATGCAGTTACTTGTCTCTCTCCACACTATATATCTGCAGAGAGAGGAGAGGGCTGAGGCTTGTAAGTTGTCCTTGCAGCTGCATGCTGCAGCTGACAGCCCTAATGCAGAACCACAGCACGGCCAATCTCACTGTCCATCTCGCCGTTCGCTGTTTCTTTTTCTGTGATGTAAAGGTCAACAGGAAACTGATTCAATACGCACTGGCTTATAGAGAGATACAGCACCACCTACGGAGGCAGAGTCAGACATACACGGCCAATATATCGATGTTCTCCTCTGCGTCTATACTTGGCATGTTGTCCAATTGCCTGTTTAAGTTGAACGTAGGCCTTAGCTTCATTAAACTGTGCATGTAAACATACTCACTGACTCGTACTCAGCACTGATTGTGCCCCGAGAATAACAACCAGCCTGAGGCTGGCAGAAATGCTACTGATGACAGTAAAAAACACACACATTTATCACATTCACTGAAGTGACACAAACAAGTCAGTAGTAGACCATAAACCCAAATGATACCATTTTATTGATCCAGATAATGTTCACATTTAAGTAGCAAAAAAAACCAACAACCCTCAAACGGAATAATTGACAAAATAGTTGACAACTAATTTAGCAATCAATTATGAATCTTTTTCTTCTTCTATAAAAGAAAGTTACATACATAAAGAGACATAAAACATAAAAAGACACATGACATGACATTCATACTTCATCATCATTCAACATAATCTTCATCATGGGTGTTAGAGGGAAGGGATGAATATAAAAAATAAATAAATAAAATAATAATAATGATTAAATATATATATTTAATCATTGTTTATTATATGTACACATACATCCATAAATATGAATGGTAACAACAAGCATAATAATAATTCTAATAATGATGATAGTCAACATTTTACAAAAAAAAAGGGTTTGTGTCAGTATCTGGTGTGACCACCATTTCCTTGGCATAGAGTCGATCAGAGTTACCACTCCGTGGGGTGAAGTAACAATGATCATAATAAGAAGAAATAAATAAATGGAGAGAAACAAGGGATCTGCCTCAGATCCCCAAACAGCCACTGTGTAGGCCACCCCCACCCATGTCTGGACAAGGGGGGCAGCAGGCCACACCATTTGGCATCTGCCCGTGACCCACAATCCCTTGCTCTTATCATGATTTATATTGTGATTTGGGTCAAGACAGTGTGTGCTGTCTGTAAAGAGAAAGTTTGGGGGAAAACTGGTGTAGACTATGGTTGCAATTGATGGAAAATGATAAGTGGATGGTGAACTGGTCATTTATTTATTTATATTGTGAGAACAGTTCTTCGTTTGTTTCAATTTTGCCCCCCCTCCCCTCTATGAAGACCATGTGATGTGGTTGAAAAATAAATCTATTAGAAAATTAAACATGATTATACTAAAGACTTAATCGTACTGAGATGTGAACGTGCTTTTTCAGCACTTTTTTAGACCAGGATCATTTTTCTGTTTGTCGGAACACGTGGAGCTGAGAGGCCACAATGCCCAAGATCGTCTAAGTGTGCGAAGATGACTCACTCAGCAATATGTTCAATCTACTACACCCACGGTGACATTTTATAACAAATTAACAGAACAGATCACTACGGTATGTAAATGAGAGACATAATGCAGAACAGAACTGTGTTTTGTTTTCATAGGAACTTGGAAGTCAGAACCTGGAGTGATGTCACCTCTGAGTTCACAGCATTCCAGTTGAAAAGTCAGAAAAAACATGGACACAAATGTATCTCGAGCTAGTCAATGTTAGCCATTTTGAGCAATACCAGATTATAACAATGCTATATATGGTATTTTGCACACACAAACAGCGTGGCACCATGTCTATGGTTAAATTTAAACAGTACTATGTGTACAAGTGATTTACTGTGGAACAAATATGACAGCGGTGCTATTAACGGTAAAAGCTAGCAGTGTTTGTATGGTCCAATGTCGGGGTTGGTGAGGTCAATATGAGTATCCATGACTTAGGAAATTCTAAGTTCCGACTTGGAAGGCACCATAAAAATGCCACTGTTGTGATTAAGTGATTAAGTAATTTAAGCTGTAGTGCATGCATTTTTTTTTGTGTCTGTGGACACCCTGATGGGTGCAGTGTGGATTTCATGCTCTGTGAAATTACCGATACACTGCATGGATGTGAGTAACCCAAATTTTGTGTTGGTTGGGCATGACAGCGCATGTGATGCGATAATTCATGTTTGGTTTGAACGCAGAATATAACTTCAGTTAGCATAAAAACTCAAAAGATGCTTAGTTTCTTCATTGTAGGCTACTGCAAATACACAGTGGTCCAAAATGGTGGCCTCTGGATGGGTAATGAAAACCAGTAATTCATACACTCACTCAATCTCTCTTTCTATCCCATTTTATTCTCCACATGAGGGTCGCAGGGGGCACTGGTGCTAATCCCAGTTGGCATAGAGCTGACATAGGTACGCCCTGGACAGATCAGGTGAATATACATTTATAAAAAAATAATAAAGACAAGTATAATTATCTTGTTTTTAATTTCTGCCATGTGGAAAAATCCACCTAAAATGTACACACTTGCCCTTTAAAGCAAAACTGTTGCAACTGTAGCAATACTATCAATGACTGTACTTATTGTGGCCAGGATAATCATGACTACGTGACGTTTCCTTGTCGCCCTATGCAGGCAAAGGGGAAACACCGAGTGAGACATCTTCCTCTATCGAGCATCTTCGACCATGCGGGGCCCCGACGTAATGCAAACCCACACTGCCGTGTTGTAGCTTGAAGCGGAGAGTGTGAGTGGAGGAGAGGGGGCATCCCGGGGCAACTTTTCCACGGGAACATTACTCAAATAGATCGGCGTGTTGTTCCAAAATGGCTCAAATCACGAGCGAGGGGGCAGAGCAAGATTCACAGTCGAAGCCGGAGCAAAACGGGACCGGTGAAACAGCAGAAACCGGCTCAGAGGAGCAGGCCGTGCCGGACCCCAAACAGGAACCGGGCGACAACAACGAGCTGAGAACAGGAATGGACGCGAGTGGTGGTCGCGGTGCACCGGAAGAGCACGATGGAGAACC
This sequence comes from Solea solea, assembly GCF_958295425.1. NCBI lineage: Eukaryota > Metazoa > Chordata > Actinopteri > Pleuronectiformes > Soleidae > Solea > Solea solea. Next base: position 20,887,017 of record NC_081136.1, read on the forward strand.
GTCCCGAGTCGCCGAGTCTGACAAAGAAGCCGACTCTCCAACTGAAAAACAACATAGCGACGAGGGGGATCCCGGTGACAAACTCTCTGAACCGGGGAAAAGTCCCGTTCAGGGGAGTTTGGCGAGTAGTATCGATTCTGCACAAGAGGGCTCCCGGGTGCTGAGGCAAGAACAAAGAGAAGGGGAGAGCGTGTCCTCCTCACCGCCTGCCGAGCGCACAAAGACCGCGGAGAGAGCCGCCCACGGCACCAAGAGACGGGCCAGCGTGGAGCTGACCTCCTCGGATGGAGAGCCGCTGAGCCGCATGGATTCTGAGGACAGGTCTGTTGAACCAACGAGAGGCCTACACTGATTTCTACAGCAGCCGAGGGCTGTTGATAGGTCACAGCAACTTCACTGTGTGCTTTATGTTAGCTACACACTGTGACTTTGCTGCTTTAAATATTTCTCCTCCGCCAGATTCTATAGTTCCTATAATATATTCACTCACAGTATGACGAGTTCACAGTAGTCTTTCTGTGTGTGGCGAGTTTCTCCATCTGTGATGAGTCTAACAGCAGCACGACTGAGGAGGCTTGTTCCGTTAACCCTAAAACACACCTTTTCCCTTTAACACACGTGGTGTAGGGATACAATGCCACTGCAATGACTTTAAAGGTGGCAGAGACTTAAATAAACGCTGCCAAACTTTGTGACCCTTAATACAAAAGATACTTTCCTTAGTTTGAAATTGCTAGAGGGATGATGAAGTAAAACTATTAAAGGTGTGGTAGACATCATTTTTGGTGTAACAGTTTTTAGGTCCATTTAGCAGAAATATGTAAAATAATCATACTGATGTGTAATATTTGAGTTTTCATCACTGCAGAATCGACCCTTAATGTTTACAACAGGAGTGGGTCCCCTCAATGGAGGCCACCATGTTGGCCCGCCACCTTTTTAGGCTTATAATAACGTAAATGCGTGTTCCATTTGTAGTTGGAAACACACTGCAGCTTTCATTACTTTTACCATTAATAGCACTTCTGTCGCATTTGTTTCATGTTAAGTCAGTCGCGAACAAAGTAGTTTTTTATGTATTCTATTGTTTAAATGTACACCTGTTTATGTGTGTTAAATAGTTCTTTGTCGTTGACTGGTATTGCTAACAAAGGCTAGCCAAAGATATGTTTGCGTCTATTTTTTTTTTCCAACTTCTCAACTTGAACCAGTGAACTATATGCTTAGGTAAGGAAAGGTTGAGGTGAGAGCGATTCTACACACTAAAATGCACAATTCAATAAGGCAGTAACTAGTCCTTGGTATAGTTTTATTGCATTATTCTGTTAGCAGTCCATTCCGCTCCAAACGACTTTCAACGTTTGTTAATTATACCCCAAAAACCAGCCATGCCGAGAGCTTTGTGTGTTTTAAATGTGTCCTGAAGCTCCACACATGAAGCTAAGTAGGTCTGCGGGGCCTGTCCACGGGCTCCGGGTTTACCTGCGGGACAAGTCGCTCACCCTGTGTGGGTTGGGCTAATCCAAAATAGTGAAAACAAGGGGGGTGTTCTCTGAAGACACGCAAAATATGTAATTAAAGTATGTATGATTCGTGCTGACATCGGATCAATATCGGTATCGGCCAATACTCAAGGCTGCAATATCTGTATCATATCGGAAGTGAAAAAGTTGTATCGGGACATCCCTAGTTGTTAACAGCTTCATAGTTTAAAGGTTCTACAATGACTGTATTGGACTGATATCAATATGGGCAGACACTTGAGTTTGTGATATTGTTATCGTATCGGACACGAAAAAGTGGTATTGTGCCATCCATAGTCCTCTTCCATACACAGTCTGTCAAAACCATGCCAAGTTAACAGGTGGCAATAAACTGTAAAGCCTTGTTGGCAATCAAGTGTTATTAATTTAATAACACTAATCACAGTCACACAAGAGTGTTGTTGATGACGTATATTCTCCGCAGCAGCAGGTGTGTGTGTGTGTGTGTGTGTGAAGCAGACAATCGTGATGTGTGTGTGTCCCCCACATTGCACGTGATGTGCATGGGAGGGTGCGTTTGCGTCTTTATTTGCCACCAAATGACATGCACTTTCATCCTGTCCAGTGTCCGAAGACCTTTAGAACGGTACATGCTTTCACGTCAGATTCTCCAAAAGTCTCTAGTAACGCCAGAAAAAGTGGCTAGATTTGTCACTAGTCTTTTGAAAAAGAGTTGCTACAAGGATCTGAATACTCTGTATTAAATACAGTAAAAAGTTTGCTAGGTAAGCAACACTGTTTGCTGGATGACAAGCGGGACAGCAAGTCATGTACATACATACATGTTGCTACATTAAAAGTGTTATTTTCAGAATAAAAGCCCCCATTTTGTAATTGATTTGTTTTGATTATATTGTTTTTGTTAAAGTTTGGGCCCATAATTGTAATTGAAACACAAGTTTTGATTAATTGCACAGTCCTAGTGCTAACAACAGCTTGACATTTTAATTTGATATCCATAGCCTTGTGACAGCAGGGTGTGGGTGGGTATAAATTATGTATGATAGAAAATGCGCTGCACATAGATGCGCTGTATGAAAGTGAGTGAATGGCAAACCTGTAGTATAAAGCAGCTTTGATTGGTCATCAAGACAAGAAAAGCACCGTTTACTGAGGTTCACATGCAGAAGTGATGATGTTGGTGATTAACAGTAGTTGACAATGTCAGTTGGCCACTTTTGCTAGACTTGCACATACATAAACACGTTCCCCATGACAACAAGATGGGAAATGAGTAGACTGACACTAATCACTAACACCTACACTGCTAATCATCAGGTGCACTGTGGGTACAGTGTAGGTTCACTCAAAGCTCCACGACTCATAGAACCACAAACAGTTTCCAGATCTATATATTAATTATCTACTGCATTGTTCTCTCATCAGCAGCTATTTCTGTGAATCTTGCTCATATACATTCATCTAGTGAATGATTAGGTGGGACCTTTCTAATCAGGCTCTAATCTCTAGTTGTTGGATATACCAGGGTTGCATGGTGAAAACTTTGCAGCCTACTCAATGTCTTCTGAGTGGAGAGGAATGGCAGCTTTCTTGTTGACTAAGAAATTAAAGATTTGTGTGTTGATAGTTTTCTTCTTCAAAGCTATAGCACTCAGTAGGTTTTATTATTTGAAATATTAATTGGATGAGGAAGGGATGTAATAAAGATAAAATAGTAATAGTATTGTAAGTATTGTAAGAGTTTCACATTTCCAGCTTCTTCTACCTGCAATGACTCTTACAACCAGCCATTTATTGGCGAAAACAAGCACTTTTTATGGATATAAATGGTGTGATTGTGCCCAAAGATTACACTGCAGCCATTGCCACCTGTCGCGGCTGTCGCCCAAAGCGATCTGCTGGACCAATTATGAAACTTTTTAAATGCACACTTGGACCTAGTGGTCTGTCCCAGATCAGAGCTGAAGAGTAGAGCTGAAACGATTATTAATTGATTACTAAATTAATCGACAACTTAATATTCGATTCATCGGTTTGAAGCTTTTTCCATGATTGAAACACAATTTATTTGCTCTGGATAACAAAGAAATCATAAAAAAGTTAATAATTTTGGTTTGTGGCCAAACGAGACATTTGTGAACATCATCATTTCCAGGTTTGACAAATGCCAATCAACATTTTTTAAGGTTTTCTGATATTTTATGGACCAAACAATTAATCGATAACGCGAGAAAATAATCGACAGATGAATCGATTATGAAAATAATCGATAGTTGCAGCTCTACTGAAGAGACAGCCAAAGTAGGAGAAATGCCTATGTTGGAAATGATAGTGCGATTAATCATCATATTTCCAGTCAGTGTAACTATAAAATAATTATGATGGATTTTGTTAAGGTAAAATTGTTACCCTGTATTACTTTAAAGGTGAGGAAGTAAGTTCAAATAGCAAAGAACAAAACATTTCAAGGCCTTTGGAACAATTGATGACCTTCCTTGACAAAAGTGTCTGCAGATCATGTAACTTGCAACACTGTTGGACAGATTTACATGAATTCAAAGCAGTTTGAGCCATCTGATTTTCTACTTGTCTTATTTTCTAAGACAATTATGTTGAAGTTGATAAATAGCAATGGAAGTGTTAAAGAAAATAATGTTAACACATTAACAGCAAACATGATTTAGTAACTAACTTTGAGTGGCCTATGCTTGAGTAAAGTGCTGTAGGATACACATTGATGAAGATGGGGGATGGAAGCATCTGTGTTAGCGACATATCTGCCTCTTAGATGTCTTATTCAAACAACGACAAAGTCAGCCAGGTTTGAAGCCTGTGAAGGGAACCGTTTTTATGTTTTATTCGCTCACTTTTTTGGTCCTGTAATTTCAGGACTTCTAGCCACTGAGTAGTCAAACATTAGGCCTACAGTTTAAAAACTAACTGGATAGCATATAACTGATGGTGATATTCTGAATGTTGAACTGATCAATTAATATTTATTTATACAATTATATTTGGCTTTAGTTATTTACAAAAATCATGTAAATCATTTTCAGTGGAAAGGTAGTGAGGGGACCTGGGAGAGAGCCCTAACCCTTGTGATTATCCTACCGTGACATTTATAATCCCGGTTAATCGTAAAACTGGTTAATCATGACATTCCTACTCCTTAATCTATTTTCTTTTTCTTATACAAGATCCTGAATAAATGACCTTAATACTATAATAAATGAAGACATTTCTTTTTAGGAAGTCATATAAATAGGGCTGCTCCAGGCTTATGATGCATTTTAATATATGTTTTATATGTGCTTTTAACCTGCCTCTGTAGCACTTTGAGATTAAAAAAAAAAGTAAAGTGCTTTATAAATATGTGAATTATTATTATTATTATTGTTATATTTTTGAATAATTTTATCCATCAACAATAGACAACACAGGTGCAGGATGTGAAAGGATCTGAAAACTCCCTATCTAACCAGTCACACAGTATAAGTCTTCATTCACACCATAATAAAATGTGATTTAGCAAATATACAATTGTTTTCAGTGCCATACCAAGCCTGACTCTAGTACCAGGGTCTTTGAATGCATCTTTTACTCTAAATCAACAGTCAAATATAAATCAACATATGTTACCAAATACCTACTAGGAATGGGCATTTGTAGCAAAAATGCTATGTGAATATTAGGGCTGTAAACTAATAGTAGACTGGTTGATTTATTGGTCGATATGTTTTGGCTTGACCAAAATTCTGATCAGTCGATTTTTTGCCGTGTTAATTTCATACAGTCTATGGTTAATTTCATCAGGAGGAGTGCCAAGTGCTAATAGGGGTGTTTTCAGAGCACCACTGTTTCACAGGTAACTGCTTGTCTTCAGAGAACACCCCCCTTGTTTTCACTGTTTTGGATTAGCCCAACCCACTAGAGACAGATAGAACTTCCATGTTCTTCAACGTCCTCCAACTTCCATATTCAAAGGCATCGGCAGAGTGGCAGCATTTAACAAAAAATGATGGCGGGAAAAAAGTCTAATGCAAAGTTTGTATACCACAGCTCGACTACAAACATGGTATATCATATAAAAACGGTAAGCTAAGTCTGCGTTAGGTTGCGCCGTCCATTTTGAATATATGAACATATCAGAATCGGCATATTTCAATGTTTTAGTCAATTAATTGTTGATTTGTTTTATAACTGCAGGCTATGTTCAGTCTCACTCTGTGCGAGGCCATGCACAGAGCCAAATAATCTAAATGTTCCTCAACAGTTCTTGTGCTGATATCACTAGTTGGCATAGTATATTTTCGGAAATCATGGGCTAAGATATTGCACTTCAGTCGACCAAGAAATTCTTTGTTTGATTACATCCCTAGTGAATATTCAATGGTATTATTTGTCAATTATTTTATACATGTTATAGGCCCATGAATGGTGTATGAGAGCTAGTGAAAGTAATGCAGGGCTCACTGTGTTGAGCTACAAGGAGCAGCTTACAAGATGCATTCAAGGACCCTGTTGAATTTCTTCACTTCTGTGGGATCTACAGCATGTTGAGCTTAGAGGAGCAGCTCCAAGGTGCATTCAAGAAACCTTGTAAATTTCATGAATTCTTCAAACACTCATGAAGTCACTAAATGATTGCTGCGACATTTGTATCTTTTAAATACATAACAAATAGTCTGAGTAATTGATCGACTTTTTATAATCAAGCTTTTATCAACTACTCATGCCTACGATATTTAATCATCTATTAAAGCCGTTAGTGGACTAGTCCTCACACAATATCATTACGATTGTGTTTTTGGTATATTTTGGGTACATTTACATTTTGGGGTCACTTTTTCAAGAGAGACCTGTTGAAGAAAATGCCATGAGTTCAAGTAAATTTTTTTTATTACATCTTACGATATTGTACAATTAATGGTTACTCCATGAAGACAAGTTGGAGCAAAAAATCTGATTAAATCAACCTTTCGCTTTCTTTAGATTAGATTTGACTGTATTTGTCCACACTGGGGAAATTCATTTGTTACTGCAGCAAAAGGGTCCGAGGTAGGCAAGTGATAATTACAAAAAAGTAACACAAAAAGGATATAAAATTATAAGTAAGTTTACAAATACAAATGGAAATACAAAAGGCACTACCATTTAAATATAGAAGTATGTGGGAAAGTGTTGAAATATTAAATTATATTTATATTATATATTAATTATAATTATATTTTAAAATATTTACATATATGGAGTATGCAATTTACAATTGATTTTGTCTCCCTCTCACCTCTCAGGTGTTACCACGGTTCTCTACTTCCCATTATCCACCATTTCACAATAAAAGCCCTCTGCACAGTAAAGTAAATCCATGATGCTGCAGCTGTGCCAATACCACAATACATGTAAAATAATTGACTATAGTGTGTGTGGCCCAAAGAGGAGAGAAGCTTGAAAATAGTTGAAACAATCTGCTGCCTCTTAACTGAGTAACTGTACTGTTGTAGCAGCTGTAAGACAACACTGTCAACTGTAGTTCCCATGCAAAGCAGCAGCTGGACACCAAATGTGTGTGTGTGTGTGATTTGTTTTTTCTTGTATTTGTTACCCGGGTTAGGGTTAGGCAATAACTGGTTTTGTCAAAGTTAGGGATATGGCCAGGCTGTCTAAGGGAACAGAGGTCAATGCAGAGTCTTTAAAAGGATTGCCGTGCCAACCTGTGTGTGTGTGTGTGTGTGTGTTTCAGAGGTGTTAATCCTCTGGTAGGATGTGTAATCTCTGCTCCCACAGTGAACCAGTATGGACACTGATCACAGCAGATGTCGCCTGGCCACACACACACACACCTGCTGCTGTTGCTCTGTAAGGGCTGTAAAATGAGCTCATATCACATTTGCATCATGAAATGGTTGCGAAATTTGAGATAAAACTTAAGCCGTACGCTGTGTTGCATTCACATCGCGAGTTTACTGTGTTCCAGTTCAGAAGTTGGAAAAAAAACATGCTAGCAATGCTAATCTATAACAATGCAAAATACATGGCATTTTGTGCACACTAATAGCGTAGCAACATGTCCACTGGTAAACGATTAAACAGTACAATGTGTATGACCGATTTACTGTGAAACAAATGCAACAGAAGTACCATTAACGGTAACAGTACCAGTATATGTATGGTGTAATGAAATCCTGTAATAAAACCTAGGAGTCTACAATATCTTAAGAATATGTGGAATCTCAAACTTGCACCAAAGTCCATAGAGAAAGTTGGCATTTTTTGCTGATGGGGACATATGGGTTAATAAGTTTGTGTTGCTTGGGTAAATCAAAAAGAATAATATAACATTTGAAGTTACTGATGGAGGCAGCAGTGGGCCAGTAGGCTCTGAGTCCCCGTATGCTAAAATTGCTGATTTATTGAGCATCATGAACTTCTATGTGTGGCTGTGAAGAGGAGAACGTATTCTGAAGATGGTGATTTTATTTGGTGTTCCTGTTAAGTGGCTAAAATCATTTTCCTTGTGTCCTGCCGGTAGCCAAGACTTCCAGAAATTCTTCCTGGAAGTCTTTAAGCTGTTTTCACACAAAGAATAAAGACACACACAATTGGGTTGAGAATGCAGAAAGAAAACACTTTGAATGTGAATCATCCAGAGATGTTTCTGCATAAATTAAACGTTCATATTCTTTTCCAGCGTATTATTAATGTAACCTTTGTCACAGTCATTTGTGGTGTTGCCCATCTGATATCTTTTTTGTTGTCTGTATTCTGCTCTAGTATCAGCAGCACCCTGATGGACATGGAGAGCACGGCGTCCAGTGGTCGCTCCACTCCGGCCATGCTAAATGGCCATGGTGGGGGTGTGGTGTCAGGGAGCGGCGCGGTGCCCACTGGAGGAAAGTCTCTGAGCTACACTTGCTGCTGGGACCACTGTCAGTTGCTGTTCCTCAGCAGCCCGGACCTGGCTGAACACATCAGAGCCATGCATGTGGACGGACAGAGAGGAGGGGTCAGTGTCCGTCTCTCTGTTAGCTCATTGTACTCTCACAGCTGTTGTTTTATTTGGAAGATTAATATATGTGATGGAATAAAACTCACTTTTATGTGTGTTTTTCTATGCCTGTGTCATCACTGAAGGATACAGAGGAGCAACTTGAGTCGGCAGCTGTTGATTTGTGATGTTTTTGCTGCTTCTACCCAGTAATATTTGCACTAAGAGTAATGTTGAGGTTTCCTCATCAGTCCACACGGCAGTGTAAACACATTTAGATTAGTGTTTAATAACTGGTTACTGAAGTTAAGTTATTTTCCTATTTGATTTATAAAAATCAGCCATAGATATGTTAGGTTACGTCCTCCTCTTGTGAAAGTACCTAGAACACACACATGTACAGCATCATCTGCTGGTCCCCACATGCAGTGTAGAGAAACTAAGACTTTATCCACACTGTTACATTTTCATTTTAAAGCTCATTAAATCTGCTAGAGTGCTGTCAAACTACAGTTTTTGTGCACCTTAAATGTGAATTTTGAAAATGCTGTGTGCTTTGTTTCCTTTTCAAATCCTCAAGATTGTGGTTCATTTGTACAGACCGATGGATAACACACTATCAGCTTTTTCTAGAACTAGACTAGAAAATCTGCTTCCTGCTTATGGAAGAGAAGTGGACCAAAGGCCTGGACAATAAACCTTTAGGTTTCTTTTGATGTTAAATAATCTGAAAGCTGTTTCTTCATCTTCAGTCTGTCTTTCTCTGATTTGACTGTTTGTGTTTGTGTGTCACAGGTGTTTGTGTGTCTGTGGAAGGGCTGCAAAGTGTACAACACACCATCAACCAGTCAGAGCTGGCTGCAGAGACACATGCTGACCCACAGTGGAGACAAACCGTTCAAGGTGACCACACACACACACACACACACACACACCCACCCCTCATGTATACCACACTGTGCATCAGCGTGTTTACACTGACTATAAATCATCCGTGTTCCTGCAGTGTGTCGTCGGAGGCTGCAACGCCACGTTTGCTTCCCAGGGGGGGCTGGCCCGTCACGTCCCCACTCACTTCAGCTCCGGTTCATCCAAACTGTCCAGTCAGGGCAGAGTGAAGGAGGAGTCTCCGTCCAAGGCCGGCCTCAACAAGAGGAGGAAACTGAAGAACAAACACAGACGCTCACTCCGTACGGACAACACACACACAAACACTTGATTTTATATCTTAGTGAGGACACTAAGGCCCCTTACCCTAACTTTAACCATCGAAACTAAGTCCCTAACCTTAACCCAATTCTAACCCTAACCCTGAAGCAAGGTCTTAACCCTGAAAAAGCCCTTTAAAGATGTGGGAGAAAATGTCCCCACAAAGATAGATTCTTCCATTTTTTGAACCTCACGAGGTATGAGGGCTGAATATTGCTGCTGATTTCCAGAATGGATTTGATAACGATGAATTAAAAACGAGATATTTCAGTTTCCATTAATGCACTTTTGTTTAATATGACCACACAGTGTAACTCTACAGTACAGTTGTGGATGGCAATTCAAACTTTAAACCTTTTTAAGTTCAACAAAACTCTTCAAAAGTAATTTAAAAAACTGTCCAGGAGAGGGTGCCGCGCGCAGGTGGGCCTTCATCCTTATACTCTTTGCTCATGAGAAGACAGCGGTGATGTTGTGTTGTTTTGATGTGACAATAGAGGAAATAAACAAAGTAAACTGTCCTCCTGAGCCAATAATCACGACACCAAAGCTGCTGAAAAGCAACAAATGTACGATATGTATGATATGATGTGTTTCTGGTTCTACATCAAGCAAAGTAACGCTGCGTTCCGTTTATATCGGAAGTTGGAATTTGTAACTGGGAGTTGAATTTTATTTGTATAGTGCCGAATCACAACACACATTATCTCAAGGCACTGTACATGGACAACATCATAGAGTCTTGTGTTTGTCTTAGCCTTGCCAGATTTGTGTACAGGAAACAGAAAATTGCATATGTTAAATGATCGATCTAAGGAATCAATATCAGATCTTCCATAATCATAATGATTTTTATTTTTTATTTTTTTCAGCCCGACCCCATGACTTCTTTGACGCTCAGACCATGGATGCCATCCGTCATCGAGCCATCTGCCTCAACCTGGCAACACACATCGAGAGCCTGGGCAACGGTCACAGTGTCGTCTTCCACAGCACGGTGAGCTCACACACCAACACACTTAACATGGCACAATTATAGGTGATACTGCAAGTCCCAGTCGACTGGTCGATTTATGAGTCGATACGTTCTGGCTCGACTTAAATTCTGATTGGTCGACTTGTTGCCGTGTTCATTTCATACAGTCTATGGTTAATTTAATCAGGAGGAAAGTGCTAATGGGGAGGTGGTCAGAGCCCCCCTGTTTCACACGTAACAGTGCGTCTTCAGAGAAAACCCTCCTTGTTTTCACCATTTTGGAAAACAATATTCAACAGTTGCACAGATGCACATGATGCATGATCCCCCCTGATTAGTTGATTTTTAGTCAAAATTTCAGAGCTTCAGTCGACCAAGAATTTCTTGTATGAGGTATTAATGTGGAGTTAGTGTGTGACATAAAGAGAGTGTTCTGTCTGTTTGGAAATAAAGACAGAAGCTTTGATTAAAACAGTTTTCTCTGCAAGCAGGCAGCATGCTGTAGGTTGTTGACTGTATGAAACACACTAACACTGAATAAGTGTCTTTATAACCCCACACATAAGTGGCCCACCACTTCTTGCCAAGTCATAATAAGTTATTGCTCTATGTTTTTTAATGGGTAGATTCATTTTGTTCATAAATAAATTTTTTGTGTGAATGATATATCATTCCATGTCAACTCAAACACTTTTATTTTGAAAATCTGTAAAAGGTGTGTCACAAATAGTTATTACGTTATCGTGATGGAATATCCTGAGACCCCTGATATAAGTGTTGGTGTGTGTTTTCAGGTAATAGCCAGGAGGAAAGAGGACTCTGGGAAAGTGAAGGTCCTGCTACACTGGACCCCCGAAGACATGTGAGACCTGATCTTCTCATCTTAGCCCTGTCCTCTTGTTTTTCTCTGCCATTAGATTCGATTCATTGTTAAAGCTGCTGACATCATCTGAAGGCTACATCCACACTGTGGTTTTTTACAATGAAAACAGTCTTCATGAACTGAGTATGATGTTTCCTGTCCACAGACTGCCAGATGTGTGGGTGAATGAGAGCGACAGACTGCAGCAGAAGACCAAGGTGGTTCATCTGTCAAAGCTGCCCACAGACACGGCTGTGCTGCTTGACCCCAACATCTACAGGTGTGTATGTGTGTCCAGAGTGATGTACTGACACTTAACAAAAGACTCAACCAATAAAATCCACACATGCTTAGTCCATAGAGAAAATCATTGATTTTACGGCACAGCAGACAGCACTTGTTGATCCTAAAATGGCCATGTTCTCAGTGCATGTGGTATTAAGTATATACCAACAGCACATCATATAACTCGTGTAACGTTTGTAAACATTTACCACTGATGAATAATGAAGCATTTCTCCCACAGGATGTTCTTCTAGCAGCTTCAGTGAAGCTCTGTTGTCACTTCCTGCTAATCAGACCCTTCGGAAGGGAGGTCGTCTCCTCATCCACTCCTCTCCAACCCCCCCCAGAGGATGTTGGGAGTTGTAGTTACTCGTTTCTCATGGCTACGTGAGACCTTCAGTGTTTCTTCTCAATAGGTGCTGAGTTTACTGAGGAACTTTAGAGCATCACGTTTGCTTTATTTAGGTGACACAACTAGACTGTAAACTAACTGATGGTGCTTTAACTGTAGACAGTTAGACATGTGTAGAGAGAAGCTTTTCTGTAAATACTTGAGATTTGTAATATATTTTTATACTTTGAATTTTTTTTTTACTTCACTGTAGATGTCTTTGTTTTCCCTTCACTGAACATGTTTAAATAGATGATTTTAAAACTGATAATATTGCCCATGTGCATATAGTGTTGCTATGATTTGATGTTATTAAACTTTTCCACCCTCTACCTGCTCTAGTTACTCATTTTATGTCTAATAAATATTGACACCATCACAGTTTGAAGTTTTAAATGAAGGGGATAAGCAGAAATATTGCAAAAGCTGTTCTGGAACTACAGCCATTTTATTCATTGTGTTCCTCCATTTTCAGAAGCCCAAAATTAGTAGTGGAACAAAACATTTGGGGGTAATCAGCTGCTTTTTAATATTATTTATTACTCAACACAGACATCAATCTACATAAATGACGATAACTTGTGATTTGATAAAGTAAAACATCTAAAATATTCAGTTTGTCTTTTATACAATGTTAGTGTATTATCCAAACTCTGCTGGACACAAAGCAGTTTCCCACCAGTGAATGAACATTTGTGCCCATTATACAATTGAGATTATAGAGGATACTATATAGAGTATAGTTTAAGAAAAGTACACTTTTCTCTTTATGTGCAATCTTAACAGCTTTTTTCCAAAACAATACAAATACAAACTGATACACACCTGTCAAAGACATCTAGTAAGTGACAACAGTGTAGTTTTAGATGTAGTTTTAGTCTTTGTTATTAATAACAGACAAATCAAGTCCAGCAATTCAAAATTCTGTACAACAACATAAATAAAATAATAAATGTATAAACAATCATATCTTTCACTTGGCGGCACTCCGCGACATTTTTTTTTGCAAACATACAGAGCCAATCATGATTTAGAAGTGCCAAGAGAGATGCATTACATCGCCAGCAGAGGGCGCCTGTCTGTGACAAGGCTACAATTTAAGCAGGGGTTGTTCTCTTTGTTTTTGTTACGTTGAGTTCCTGTAAAAAGGTCATCAGAGAAGTGTTATGCTTGAGCAGCCACCGTAAAGTTCAGGTAGAATATTGTGAAGAAGCAGTATTTTACCTGTTCGATTACATATAATAAAAAAAGAAGATATTTTCAATATCGCTTTTACTAAAAATACATTCATTTACCTGAAAGCCAAATCTGAATATTATAAATTCACTGGAAGGGTAGATATAATTAATCATTTTGAAGTGGATTTCTTTTGTTTTGGATGGAAATTGGTATTTATGAAATTTGGGTATATATTTTTTGTAGGTCAAAAAAGTTCAGAATGTAATTCCTTTAAGATTGAGCAGGGTATAAATCATTTTAGCGGATCTATTGAATTCGTTTGAGTATTTTTTTTATAGATACAAATAGTTCCATGTGTACACTTTTTCCAACACAAGAAAAAGTTAATAATATATAATAAATGTCGCATAAATATGACTATCCTACGTCAAGTTTAGTAGCCGGAAGTGGCTGGCGAGACTATTTCCGGTGAGCGATGGCTGGTCTATTGAAGAAGGTACGAATAGAGGTCATGATTTTGTTTTAAATGACATTTAAATAGGAACAACGCCATATAATGCGAAAGCATTTGCTTGACATTGCTCGCGGCAGCTGTTTATTAACGCGTTTGCGCTGCCGCGGTGACTTCGTGAGCTGTCGTTTGTTTTGCTAACGCAGCTAGCATTAGCTTTGCTTACTGGTTAAAATATGGAAACAGTGAAAGCGGATTGTGGTCACTACGTTCGCCAGCCCAGTCCTCCATGAAACATGCTGCACTTATCACCATCGACCTACAACTTTAAACCCGGCATAAAGATTTGATGTTCGCTCCATCAATGTTTAGCTAAATGTCACATTCAGACTTTTTTTTTTTCCTATTTAAATGCAATGTTTTTCTTTGACACTGTGGTCAAATCTAAGAGCTAATGTGCAGGTAAACACGAGGAGCATGTCTGCACAGGCAGGTCGGAGGTCATCTGACTGGTAAAGACAGGAAGATAACGATGAGGAGAAGAACAGGCTGTAAAAGATGACGGACACCAGTGAACAGAAATAACTGTGATTTTAACCAGCGACTCTGCTGCTGTTCTTTTCTAGACAACCGGTCTGGTTGGCCTTGCCGTGTCCCACAATCCACATGAGGTGAGCGCGCACACACACACACACACTCTTCCCTGCATGTTGTGTTTGTGTCTGGTGTGGAGAGTCCTGCTGCTGTTACACCTGTGTATCTCCATATCCTTTATTTTATTTTATATCTATATACAGTGCTTAACAAATTATTAGACCAGTACCCAATGTAAGGTTTATGCCACAGCTGCCCTTAATTAATTGGTAATTATCAAAATCATATAACGATTAACACACCAGTATGTAGAAGCTCTTTAAATGAAATTATATTTTTAATGCTAAAATTGTTATCCAGGAAATTTCAAATTTTCTGTTTCACAAAAAAAATGAAATGCTACTAGAGCACATTAATATTTCTTGATTTAAGATGTAAAATTATAGTTATTTAATTACATTCCTGAACAGAAAAATGTTAGCCTGAGTTGACAGCACATTTTGGCTCAGCTCGCTTTGAACCTGGCCAGAGCAGGTACCAAAAAAGCAAATAAAACAAGTAGGTGGCTGATTGGAAACATTTTCCATATCACGTAGCCCTACTGTAAAAGTGATTCCTCACTTATTTGATTCAGTATGTGGTCATGCAGCATGTGTTTTCTGCTCTGCTCTCTCCTTCTCAGCGTCTGAGGATCCTCTACACAAAGATCATGGCGTCTCTGCAGACGATGCCACAGGATGCCGCATACAGGAAGTACACGGAGCAGCTGGTCACTGAGCGCTACAACCATGTCAAAACGGTCAGTAACCGGCCGCAGTGCAAGTGTGTGTGTGTGTGTGTGTGTGTGTTTATACATCCATGAGCATCAAGGACATGATTAAAAAAAAAAAAACTCTCCACAGGAGCCTAATGTTGAGGAGCTGGAGAAGAAGCTGAACTGTGGTCAGATTGAAGAAATCATATTCCAGGTACGTTATTGTTCCACTCAGTTGATAATAATGAGGTCATCATATTCAAAAGCACTGCCAGAGTGTTTAGAGTGTTTGTACTAGAAATGTTATTTGCTCTCCACACGTTCAAAGTGTGACTACTTCCTGTCAAAACAATGTACACCAGGTTCAGGGATTTTTAAATAAAATGTGTAATATAACTATCTTGGTAGTTATTCTTATAAAACAGTATAATGTACATTAGGGATGCACCGAAATGAAAACTGTTGGCTGAAACTGAAAATCAGCACTTTTCACTCCGTGGTCCGTCAACCTTTGTGTAGAAGGCACTTTAGTTCTGCAATTAAGGGACTAAGGTCTCTTTACTTCACTGCTCAAAGGGGGCGAGAAGAGAGAGAGAGTGTTCTCTGGTGTGAAGTGAATGTCATAATCTGCGCTGTATGCAGCCAAGTTTCGCTTTTGTGCAAAAAGACGTTCAACAGACTGCAGTCCTGTTTTGTTCGTTTTGTTTCGGTGATAAGTCTTTTGGACAAAAACTGAAAATTTCGACAGGCATTAAATTTTTTATCATTTCACAGCGGTGATAATACATAACAGGAAGTACTCACTCCACTGGTAATGTCATCCTTTTCAGGTCACGTTGGACCTAAAAGGGATAGTTCAGCATTTTTTTGTAACTGACGCTGACTTTGTTTAAAAAAAAAAACCTTAATTTTTTGAAAAAGTACCAACTCTATTAGATACTCTACTTGTTTCTTTCTGTGATGTGATTTACTCACATGAATTGAGCCATTTGCTTAATGTGTATAGTGAAGGTGTGATAAGAAGCTCTTATTTGAAACTTTTACCATTTATTTTACTTAACTTTTGATGTGGAAAGACTTGAAATGTCCAATTTATTGTTAAAACGGTATAGAAATGTTTCAGTGTCACTGACTGTGTGTGTGTGTGTGTGTGTGTGTGTGTGTGTGTGTGTGTGTGTGTGTGTGTGTGTGTGTGTGTGTGTGTGTGTGTGTGTGTGTGTGTGTGTGTGTGTGTGTGTGTGTGTGTGTAGGCGGAGTGTGAGCTGGCTCTCTCCAGGAAGATGTCACAGTGGAAAGCCTGGGAGCCGCTGATAGAGGAGCCTCCAGCCAACCAGTGGAAATGGCCTATTTGAGTTCACTTGTGTAAACTGTTGTCTGAATGCGTGTGTGTGTGTGTGTGTATGAACCATACTTCTACAAAATGATGTACAAATTAAACTCCTGCAAATATTCCCCATTTATTCTCTAGTCATTAATTGACCAGACAGATCCATTTTCACATGTCTGCGCGTATTAGTGTGAAGATCATGAAGAGGAAAACTGCTCCTGTGATCTGGATTCAGTCTTTTACAGACTATAGTAATCGTTTCGGGCTATAACTATCTATTAGTCAGCTTCTATAACAACTATTTACTTTTTTCTGTGATTTCCCCATTTTAAATGTAGTAGGTTCTAATTGTGTGACTTTTGTATGACTGAAAACTGAATTTGAACAAAACAAGAGATTTGAGGCTTTTCACCATTTTAATGAGCAAATAACTAATAAATTGAGAAAATACAGATAAATTAAGTAACAATGATAGTTGCAGCCCTAAACCAGAGATTAACCATTCCAATAATATTCAGCTTTTTGAGTTAAAGCTGCGTCAGTTCACATGAAGCCACACAGGCTCCGCCTTCACTCTCACTTATGTGGTCATGATGCAGCAACAGCATCTTCAGCCTCTGACATCCTGTGAACCACTGGTGGCTCTCTGCAGCAGCCGAAGCATGATGGGATAGACGGGCGCAAACTCCTTCCCCTGCCGAGTCCTCACCGACTGCACATAGGCCTCCAGAGCGCCCCTAAGAGGATGACAGAGGAAACGGTTACACTCAATTCTCAATAGCGAGA
The DNA here is from genome assembly GCF_958295425.1 of Solea solea. Lineage (NCBI taxonomy): Eukaryota > Metazoa > Chordata > Actinopteri > Pleuronectiformes > Soleidae > Solea > Solea solea. Next base: position 20,904,324 of record NC_081136.1, read on the forward strand.
CTGCAATTTCGGTTAGAAATCCGTTAGGAAACAGGAGTTTTTCAAAGTTAAATGTCTCGAGTTACTTTCACCTCTGTGCCTCAGCTGTTTTTTTTTTAGCTGAGTAAAAAAATAAAAATGGTGAACCCAAAAAACACATTAAGAAGCAAATCAATCTGATGAAGATTATTCTAAACTTAGTGTATGAGAGCTAGTGAAAGTAATGCAGTGTTCACAGTGTGTTGAGATGCATTTAAAAACCCTGGTAAACTTCATCACCTCTGCTGCATCTATAGCGGGGTCTCAAACCTTTTAAACATAACACAAATAGTATTTACAGTGCCTTGTGAAAGTATCCGGCCCCCTTGAACTTTTCAACCTTTTGCCACATTTGAGGCTTCAAACATAAAGATATAAAATTTAAATTTTTTGTCAAGAATCAACAACAAGTGGGACACAATCGTGAAGTGGAACGAAATTCATTGGATAATTTATACTTTTTTAACAAATATATAAATTATTCGGCCCCTTTACTTTCAGTGCAGCAAACTCACTCCAGAAGTTCAGTGAGGATCTCTGAATGATCCAATGTTGTCCTAAATGACTGATGATGATAAATAGAATCCACCTGTGTGTAATCAGGTCTCTGTATAAATGCACCTGCTCTGTGATAGTCTCAGGATTCTGTTTAAAGCGCAGAGAGCATCACGAAGACCAAGGAACACACCAGGCAGGTCCGAGATACTGTTGTGGAGAAGTTTAAAGCTGGATTTGGATACAAAAAGATTTCCCAAGCTTTAAACATTGCAAGGAGCACTGTGCAAGCAATCATATTGAAATGGAAGGAGTATCAGACCACTGCAAATCTACCAAGACCCGGCCGTCCCTCCAAACTTTCATCTCGAACAAGGAGAAGACTGATCAGAGATGCAGCCAAGAGGCCCATGATCACTCTGGATGAACTGCAGAGATCTACAGCTGAGGTGGGAGAGTCTGTCCATAGGACAACAATCAGTCGTACACTGCACAAATCTGGCCTTTATGGAAGAGTGGCAAGAAGAAAGCCATTTCTCAAAGAAATCCATAAAAAGTCTTGTTTAATGTTTGCCACAAGCCACCTGGGAGACACACCAAACATGTGGAAGAAGGTGCTCTGGTCAGATGAAACCAAAATTGAACTTTTTGGCCACAATGCAAAACGATATGTTTGGCGTAAAAGCAACACAGCTCATTACCCTGAACACACCATCCCCACTGTCAAACATGGTGGCGGCAGCATCATGGTTTGGGGGGACAGGGAAGATGGTTAAAATTGATGGGAAGATGGATGGAGCCAAATACAGGACCATTCTGGAAGAAAACCTGTTGGAGTCTGCAAAAGACCTGAGACTGGGACGGAGATTTATCTTCCAACAGGACAATGATCCTAAACATGAAGCCAAATCTACAATGGAATGGTTCACAAATAAACGTATCCAGGTGTTAGAATACCCAGTCAAAATCCAGACCTGAATCCAATCGAGAATCTGTGGAAAGAGCTGAAGACTGCTGTTCACAAACGCTCTCCATCCAACCTCACTGAGCTCGAGCTGTTTTGCAAGGAAGAATGGGCAAGAATTCCAGTCTCTCGATGTGCAAAATTGATAGAGACATATCCCAAGCGACTTGCAGCTGTAATTGCAGCAAAAGGTGGCGCTACAAAGTATTAACGCAAGGGGGCCGAATAATATTGCACGCCCCACTTTTCAGTTTTTCATTTGTTAAAAAAGTTTAAATTATCCAATAAATTTGGTTCCACTTCACGATTGTGTCCCACTTGTTGTTGATTCTTGACAAAAATTTCAATTTTACATCTTTATGTTTGAAGCCTCAAATGTGGCAAAAGGTTGAAAAGTTCAAGGGGGCCGGATACTTTCACAAGGCACTGTAATTCACCTCCATGTGTATTTTGTGTTTTCTGTAATACAGTACAGTACAAAACAATGCATTTACAATTGCACCAATATTATGGCTTATTCACGTTTCATTTTGTTATTATCTGCCCACTTGTTACTATATCACATGTACAGTATAGTATGTTTTTGGCCTCTAACTGTATGAGCAGTTGCCACAGTCATTATTGCTGCACATCTCACAACACCACTCACTCATCACGCTGACAGCAGTGCAACTGTTTGATTAACTAATTGGTAAATGATCACTTAGTGTTAGAGGGCAGGACACCTCTGAGTTAGATTGGATACAAATGTATGGTTTATGTTTAGTAATGAACCAACGAGTTGGATCTACAATGTGCTGAGTTGAGAGGAGCAGCTTGAAGATGTATTCAAGGAACCTCATAAATGTCAGCACTTTTGCAAACATATGATGTCCACTAACTAAATGCGTGATGTCGCTGCCACCTTGTAATAACAGATGCACCACAAATGAGGTTGTCATTGGAGTTGAAAGATTGCTTTCGTTTGTTGTGCAGCTTTTTAATATATTACTACAGTACTAACACACTTTTTATTATCAGTGAATAATCAAATATGCATGCCTGTTGAAAAATGATTGTTGTTTCTTAGAGTGGTTCTTAAAGGTTTTGTTTGTTGAACATTTTAGCCAGAGGTCGATCGAAAAGCCAGACTAAAACTCAGAGTCAAACAAAAGAGTCCGTCTTGCAGTCAGATCAAAGTTCACATTTAATTTTTATCAGTGGCTTCTTTCCTGCAGTCTAGTCTAGTCTGCACAGGCAGCAGCAGTGTCCATCATCCATTTCAGACTCCTGGCACATTTATGCATCAGCCTGGAACACACAAAACCAGGGCACCAGTAGTTTGTGCTTGTGCGTCGTTATTCCCATGACAGACAGGTGGCAGTACTGAGCTGTGAAACAATCTGAGCTAAGAAATGTGTTTTATGATTCATTTAAACATCATTATAATTAAAAAAGTATTATAAATGTCACTGTTATAATTGTATCCCATATTATCTTGAGTCTGTGTCTTGAAGGTTTTCCTTTTTTCCTCAACATAACATAAGATGTAATGCAAATAAAACTGGATTAAATAAAGGTGAACAGAAGAGGCAAAAAAAAGCTGACAGTTTACCTGATGAGGCTGAGTCTGTCTCTCTCTGACGGATGATCATCCAGCCACTGAGAGTAACGAGCAATGGACCACTCCGCTCTCTGAGGGGGAGGAAGCACCGTCATTCACTATCATTTTCAAATCATTAATAGTAAGAATTGTAACAGGTCAGGGTTTTTTAATAGTGGGACTGTATGAGGTAGTAACATAGTCAGAGCTGTTTGCTCTGTACACTGAGACACAAATGATTGCCCTCAGTGAAAAATGGATGTCAAAGTGGACACAAGGGAAAAAAAAACACCTGATATATCTTCAGAAAATGTTGACCTCTTAATCTCACTTTGTATTGATCCACTGCTGCCTCCATCAGTAAGTTCAAATGTGTTATTTTGTGACTTTGGGATTCAGAATTTTGGAAACATTACATGTTTTTTATTAACTTATTTACAAATATAAATCTGACAAGTATTGAGTGCATATGTATTTACCCACTCGGGTAAGTAAAATCCAGTGGAACCAATTGCCATCGGAAGTCACACAACTAGTAAATAGAGTCCTCCTGTGCACAATTAGATCTCCGAATAAATACACCTGTTCTGTGACGGCCTCAGAAGTTTATTTTTTTACCAAACAAACAGCATAGTGAAGACCAAGGAGCTCACCAGACAGATCAGGGATAAAGTTGTGGAGAAGTTTAAACAGAGTTAGGTTATCAAAGAATATGACAAGCTTTAAACATCTCACTGAGCATTATTAAATCAATCCATTGAAAATGTAAGGAGTATGGCAAACAGCAAACCTACCAAGAAATGGCCGCACTGGGAGCAACTATGCGTGTCGTATGCTGGTTCTCAGTGCAGGGAACCAGCATACGACAGTCAGCAGCTCAGAGAACATGAACTGTGTGTGTCTGTGTGTGTCTGTGTGTGTGTGCGCTGACCTGATGAGGGGACTTGAGTTCAGACGGGGCTCTGGTGAGGAGGAAGTGCAGCAGGGTGCTGTAGGGGATCAGATCCCCCACAGCTGGACTGTTGGCTATCAGCTCACTGGTCTGAAACAGCAGGGGTCTGGAACACATGAACACACTCTCAATGATATCTGTCCATTAACAGCAATGGGCTAAAACATGTTTGAACAATGACCCTGATATTATGGCCTGGTCATGTTTATGGCTGTGCTCCAGGTTAGATGCAAACATGTAGCTTTTGAACGCACATTTATGGCAGTATTCAATCTTAAGTGAAAGATGTTTTTGAAGGTACTGAACTAAAACTTGGACAACTACACACATCATTCTTTAAAGTAGACACATCATGATCAGTTTGAACACTGATCTCAAAGCTGCCGTCGGGGCTGTTTTCTTTCAGCTAACTTCTCATGAAAGCATTATGTTAGGTGGCTGACAAACAGCCTGCAGTCACGAGCAGAGAGGACGGCCTCTTTGTGGAGTTCTGGCTCTGATTAGATAAAGTGTTGAGAGACACTGGAAACATTTCACCTTGATTTAATGTCTGAGCCTAAGACTGAAGCTGTGTTTCAACTGAGTGGAACAGTAAGGTACAAATCTTTTTGCATTCCATTAGGAAAAGTACCAAAATAACCAGGTCCAAATGTTCCACTTTTGGCACACTTCCCTTGGGGTACCAGAGTGAAATGGTACAGTGCAGTCAGCTGATTGGGCGACAGAAAAACGTCCCTCCCCTGCGATCGGGGTAAATATCCCATGGAAGTCGAGGCAAATGCCCACAGTCTATTCTCGTACAAGCTTCGTCTTGTCTGCTTGTAGATGACAGTGACAGCTATCAGAATTAGAACATATCAGGAATGAATTATAAACCATTAGATGGTTACTCAAGGTCTGCAGTTTAATGTTAAATTTCAACCCCTATTTATTTTTCTATTTTCCATGAACTATTTCACGAAGTGTAAATTGTATGAAAATGTGAATTGTTGTATTTTGTTTGTTTGTCACCTACAACTTCAATTAGCAGCTTCTGCTAATTCAGGCATATTTACATGTGTGTTTAATCCGGATTTGCTCTGCCCTTCTTTAAATGAATGAGATTTCAAATACAGGATTTCACTGAAAGTAGACAGACATTTGTCAGTGGCTGCTGTTTGAATATACAGTATCTCCTCCACTGCTTCTACACCACGAAGTGATACCACAGAGGACTGTTGTGAGTGTTGATGTTTACACACCTGAAGGAGCGCAGCATTCTGTATGGTTTCCCCAAATCAGACACTCTCCTGCACAGAGGAGCCACTGCCATCTCCATCTGACACACACATGAGAAAACGCACAGTTCACGTCACTACTGCTGCATCACTGAGCCAAACTCTCCGATGGACCAGACACAGCTTGAGAGGATCCGCCTCACCTGAGCAAAGTCAGCAGCCAGTCTCATCTTGCCTCCCTCGCCCAACGGGCGCAGCAGGCTGGCATGGCGGATGAACAGCTCGATGGCTCTCTGAGCGATGGACTCCGTGCTCTGGTAGATGAAGTCGGAGCACTGGACGTGTCTGAAGTAGTCGCTCATTACTCTGGAGATGAAGCCCTGCAGCTCCTTCATGTACAGGGAGCAGGGCACATCTGGTTTGTCAGGGCTGGACAGGGGCCTGCAACACAAGACACATTTCAGTTACCATGGTTACGCTAAATATGGTAAAACCACAAAAGAAAAACATTCAGTCTTGTTTAGAGGATGAAACACAAATCACTGCAGTTGCTTTCAATCTGCCTGCATGTGTGAACACAAATGTTCATTAAATGACAATAACTTAGGTTTCTCTCCCTCCCTCTAGTTTGAGCTCTTCCTCTCTGTCCTTACTAAATATCATTACTGCTAACGCTAATATTATCCTTATCCAGTCTTCATCTAAGGCTTGTCCTTTTCTGAGGGTCGCATGAGGAGATGGAACCAACCCCGAATGGGATTGGGGCAAGATGCATGATGTCACACCCTGGAAGAGATGATGAAAATGATAGTGATGATAATAATTGTTATTTATGTTATTGATTTTTGAAATGCTCCTGGTCTCAATGTCTCCTCTATCTTCTTCTCTCCTTTCCATTCTTCTTTTCACCCACCTCTCCTTGACTAGCCCCTTTCCTTCCCCCTCCTTTCTCTCCTCTCTCCTACCCTGAATGGTCGAGGTGGAGGACCGTACTCTCCAAGTCTGGAGATTTAGTCCTGTTAAGAGAGGTTTTTTTCTCTCCACCGTTGCCTTGCTCACTGTGTTCCTGTTGCGTTTCTCTGTAATAATTGTAATATTTTGACCTTACAATGTAAAGTGCCTTGAGATAATGTATGTTATTAACGAGAGAACAGAGAATAATGTAGTAATAATCCCCCCCCCCCATCTGTCCTTCTGCATTCTTTATATGTGGACGACAAACCCAAAACAATGTCCAGACACAGATTTGCATTCTGCCAGAGTTCATGTCTGAAAGCAGGTTGTAAAACTTAATGCAGGTGTTTTAAACCTTAATTTGGGGCAAAGTCAACAATCTCTTAATTTCTTAAAATCAGATTTGACTCATAAATCGAGTTCTAAGTCCCTGCAACCTTAAACGGTAAAACTATGACTGTCCACCCATTCATTTAAATAAGGGCCTGGGTTAGTGGTTTCCAGAAATCCCTGCCGGGTCCATGGAAAAGGTTCCTCTGGTTCTTCTTGAGGTTTCTTACCCCGAGAAGTCCTCCTGGTGTAGTGTGATGATGATGGCCTCTATGGAGTCACTGACTGACTGCAGCAGAGGCTGCACTGCGCTGCTCATCAACGCCTGCACTTTCTGCATCATCAAAATAACAAAAAAAAAAGAGAGGGAAACACAGTTGAAGAGCAGGAAGATGAATTTGTACCCAGAGCTGGCAGAAGACAACAGCTCCTGGTCCAAATCACATTAACTCTTGAGACTTAGGGGCACCCTGTTGCCATAGCAACACAATTGGGTGAGCAGTGGGCACACGCATGCGCGCACACACACACACATATGTGTATAAATATATATAAATATGTATAAATATAGGTTTGATGAGTGGTTCACCTTTGAAATATCAGCTGTGGGTGTGTGCGTGTGTTGACAACAGTGCTGTTTTCACTCTTCTGATTTTCCACCAACGTCAGCGGAGATTCAATATGTGATCTACTAGTGTGTGTGTGTGTGTGTGTGTGTGCATATTAAGCTGCTTTCACCCTTGTGTAGAAAGATAATGTATGTATCATAAAATCTGATACAACCCAAAAGTTATATGTATCACATGCTTTACTATGCACAAACTGTAAAAAAATAAATAAAATAAAATAATCAGCAACAGGAATTTAGTCATGTTATGGGCTTTTTATTTCTTCTTTATGGTAGAATATTTGTGACACAGTTTGATAATTATATTTTTGAAATAGCTTGTTGTGTGTTGTTAACAGCTAAATACATACTACTCTAGTTTGTGATATCGGTATCGGACACAGAAAGGTGGTATATTGTCATCCCTATTTAAAAGTAATAAATGACGTTACAATATTACTTTCTTTACAAAATAATGCATTAGTTACTTTTATCAAAACACCTGCTGGCGCATACATCCATAAGTCATATTATTTATTTAATTCAGTCACTAAATTAAGTGTTTATTAAGGTAAAACATGACTTTTTTTTTTTAACAGTTCGTAAAGCATACCAAGAAATGTGTAATCTGTAATAACAGAGCATATACTTGGAATTAATTAATCAATATTTTATTACCGACAAAACCATATGTAAGAAACAGACAGTTGCAGAAAAACAAGAGCATCAAATCATGATCCTCAGTGTTTTATACTTGTGTTCATTCATGTTTCTTTCAGTATTGAATGATATGATATATTCAGACAAATGGAGAATATCACCTCGAGGAGAAAGAGTAAATGTTTTGGGGCATTTAAATACCAAACTCTGAACATAACCTCATCCCCACCAGGTTAAGTTACCATGGTGATGTGGGTTAAAAGAGTCTCTCTCACGACACTGAAGAGACACTTTGGTCACTGACATTGTTTCACACAGACATGTGGTTTTATAACATCTCATGTCTGACCACCACCTGAAGCTTCCACAGTTCACAAAGAGCTCCAGGGAATTAGGCGCTGTATTACTTGATATATAATGTCATTTTGTTCATCACTTTGTTCCCAAAAATATTATTTATAACCACAAGAAACAAAACAACCGTTATGTTGTGTTTCTGATCTCCTCCACACTGTTTCTGGATCAGCAGGACACCTACACACTAACAACACAAGCCAGAGTCATGTGTGTGAAACCATAATGTGCCAAAATAAATTTCATTTCAATTTAGTGATGAATAATAATAATGCTTTGATACATTACTGTGAAAGTCTGACTTTCAATGGAATCGTCAAATGTAGAAATAGCTTTTTTTCTACCCTAACCTGTACTTATTTCACATGATCAACTGTGTATTTGTTGATTTCTATTATTATTAGTTAGTATTATCGATTTTTAATTTAGGCATTTTTGGTCCTCAATAGAAAATCAGGAGGCAAGCAGAACAGATGAAGGACTGCTTTCAGAAGAGTCTCTTCAAACAAAGAAATGGCGGCTTTTGAGTGACAAGCCAGAGTTTGAGACGAGTCTCTCAGCTTAATCCCCGTTTCAACCAGATGTATCTAAGGAGTTATGATCACTATGGCAACCATTTATTTCAGCTGGGAACACACACAGACACATGACTGAGATCAGTGGATCACAGTTTGCACACACACACAAATTCCTAAGTTAAAAAGATGCAGAGAGACACACAAAAATACAGCAAAATAAATCTGTCATCTGTCAATAAATACAAAACAAAAAAGATGACATTTTCAAGATTGCTGTGTGTCCCTAAGCAATAACACGACTACATTGCTGTAGTTAGTTAGTGTTATTTGAGTATTGAGTATGGTGCCCCTGTTGGTCTTGTTTTATTTGCTTTATTTTATTTTTTGTTGCTTTTCATCTGTTAATTTTATGTTTCATATAAACGCTATATATACACTGAATTGCCGAATGCAATAATTAATATTATTTCTAATTGATTAAACTGATCGAATGTGTAGAATTGCCAAGAAGCTGATAAAGAAACTTAAAATTAGTATTTGCAGCTGCAATTTAGCAGCGGAAGGTCAGAGGGACGATTCTTGGCTCATCAAGTCCACATGCCATGTTATTGATTGTTTGTGTGTGTGTGAATGTAATGTAAAAGTGGTTAAAAATACACATGTACAATAAAAAGCTTGGAGGAATATTTTTGTTATTTGTGAGGAAGTGCTATTTAAATTATATACACAAAACTTCTATAGCAAGGACACATGTAATTGAGATGCTTTCAAGTGTCAATTGCTTCAAAGAAAGTGTGTTTGCAATTAAAAATATGACAAAAATGTTTTGCTGCAATACCTCCAGAGAAGAAGACATGGCCTCTGCAGCAGCTGGTGGACAAGTCCCCAAACCTGATATAATCTGCAGGGCAAAAGTAAACAACAACATTAATAAAATCAAGTCATTTCAACAATAACTGTAATGCTACTTTCATATTTGACATTATCCTCTATGTGCCTTTCATAAAACTGTTGGTGACAGAACACATGGAGAGACATATGCTTTATTTGATTATGATTACAAGAGAGGAGGAGACTGCAAAGATTCAACTCTTTATGTAAGACACCAGAAATACTAATACTGCGATTATGATGTTGCATTCACACTGAATGTGTGAATTGCTGTGCCGTTCATACCATTTGCACAGCATAATTTTTGTGATATTTTTTGTGTCTTCACTTCTTTCGCATGGGTAGCTGACTTTATTCCTTTTTCTTTTTTTAAACAGTCTCTGTAGATAACATTTCTAGTGTCATAGAGCTCTATGTGTGAACACACAGAGGTGATACGTGTTTACTTTATCGGACTCAAGTAAGTCGGCCTAGCGCCGGACATGGACATAGCATTCAGCATAGCATAAGTTGCATAGCATAAGTTGAAAAATGTCAAAATGAGGTGACATCTTTCAATTTAAGCATAAAAATGCAAATTTTGCAAAAATGCGCCACCTAGCAACACCAGTGTAACTGCAATATTAGTGACCTGTAGTACTCTAATAGGACAGGGTACAAGTATTTGTCCACTAATCTAATATAAAAAATATTTTATCAATTAAAAATCGGGTCAAGCCCTGGAGGAAACTCAGTGAATTAGCTTCAGCATCAGATCTGGCTATCAGCCACTCTCACTTACTCATCTTCTACCACTTTATTCTCCACATGAGGGTCGCTGGTGCCAATCTCAGCTGACATAGTGCGAAAGGCAGTGTACACCCTGGACAAGTCACCAGTCCATCACAGGGCCACATATACAGTAGAGACAAACAACCATCCACTCTCAACTACAATCAATTTAAAGTGTCCAATTTGCCTAATCCCCAAATCTGCATGTCTTTGGACTGTGGGAGGAAACCGGAGAGCCCGGAGAAAACCCTCCCCGGTCTTCTTGCAGCAAAGGCAAGAGTGCTAACCACTACACCACCATCCCAAATTTAAAACTTTTCGAAAACATTCACTTAATTCCAAACCAGTTTCCAGACCTGGAAAACAGTCTTTCTAATTTCAAAACCTTTCTGGGAACTTTTCTAGGAACTTTTCAAGGAATTTTTCTACAGTGACACAGCTTCACTTGTATACTGTATGTATCATTAGAGACGTTCTTTTTCTTCCCACCTTGGCCACAGCCTGCTGCAGACGGTAAAGGGAGTTGATCACAGCCACGTTCCTCCTCTGACCCTCTGTTAATGGACCGATCACCTGACTGGCATCACCCTGAGTACACAACTGCACACAGAGGAGGGTGTGATTAATGGACTGACTGATTAAAGAGAGACACACAGCAAGAAGGTATATGGTGTACACATATGACATTTAAATGTCATATTATACAAACCAGAATAACTGCATTTCACAATATTAGTTTGATAGTAAAAGTTGTAAAAAAAAAATGCTTTAAACTCATTAAATGGCTCTAAGATAAACTGAAAACACATTTCCTTACATTTTTAATACTTTAAAGTGGAAAAAAGGCAATCAAAAACATTGTGTTAGAATGACTGGAAAAATGCATATTCCCTCATGTGGAACCTCGCAATAAATCACTAGGAGCTTACTGTGAGTGTTTTATTTTTTATCTGAATGTGTGATGAAACTGTGTATGGCCCTACCCTTACATAAACAAGATACATATAAGAATGTATCACATTTTCAAACCTCAAAAACTGTAACCTCATCCTAACGGAACATGTCTTCACCTTAAAATTTAATAATTTACATTATGTGAGGACTTGATTTTTTTGTCCCCATATGTGACTGTATAAACAGATTTAGGTTCCCACAACATAGGTAATAACTGGATCTCTCTCTCTCTCTCTCTCACACACACTCACTCTCACACACACACACACACACACACACACACAGCATACATACCAGCTGTTCGGACTTGACAGAGAACAGTTGGACAGTCTTGGCAGCATTCTTCGCCACAGCCAGGGTGAGATCTGGATCTACCAATGCTACATTTAACTCACTGTAAACAAACAAACAAACATGCTATTTCAATTACATCACCTGGCTAATTACCACATGCAAGCTGTACGCTAATAATTTGTGAGCCTAATCTAATTTAGACAATTCATGTAATGTGAGATGTTTGCTTCCTAATGCCAAACATGAGCAATAAATGGACATGACTCCAGACTCTGATGGACTCATTAAAAACAGGTCTATATATCTATAGAGCCCCTCGCTCCTCCTGAAGCATAGGCCATTGTCAATTGCCCTCAGGCGCGCTTAAATAGTGACCGTTTCAATTATTGCCGACCTGGCTCATATATGCTACCATATATAACATAACATAATAACAGCTTGACCAGTGACTGTACAGCTATATATTAAGTTACTGCAAATGCAGGATGAACAATTAAGTTTCTACTGCTCCATCTTCACATTGAAAAATCTGTAGTTAATAACTTTTAAATGCTCACAATGCTGATTAAGTCAACATGACTCTCAGTATTGGGACATTGCTGTGTTGCACACAGGAAGGAAGTTATTTTACATCAAAGCAGACAGAAGCAACAGCAACATTGACCTAGTAAAGGGAGATGGCTAATGTACATGCCTGCTGATGGTCTTGATGATGCTGTCCAGCTCATCACTGGAGGGCGGGTTGCGGCCACCCATAGGGAACACAAGGTTGATGGGATCGAACAGCCGAGAGAGGGACTTGGAGAGGTACGCTGCTTCATAAGGCTGCAGAGAGTCCTTCAGGGCCTTCTCTGGACTGCCCACATACACATTGACAACAATTCACAAAAGAAGAATGTTATGGGTTGAGCGGTATCAGTAACATTGTAAAAAAGATCTGGAACCTCACAGTTTTTTTTTAAATTGTTCCCCCTGCAGTAAAATCTTCTTCATGTTTCTTGGTAGATGTTTGATGTGGATCTGTGTTATCACACGCGAGAAAACTGTAACACAACATGAGTTTTCTAACTGCGACTATAAGAGAATGTGTTTTGTAAAGATTATTGATTATATTCTAATATAGTGACATACTGTAATTACATTAATGTAATTAAAACCAGCTGAATGGACGATACATTTCAGGGTTCTAGCTAGTGTATATTAGCATAACAGCCCTTTATCTTATACTTTGTGGGCTTTACGTTAAATAGAGGGTGTTACGTTTTTTTGTTTTTTTAAGCATAACACCCTCAATTTAGCGCCAGTGTCAATACTGTGCTGATTTCCTTGCAGTAACATAGCATGTTCGTGGCTACTGTGATCTAATCATGCCAGTGTAACCGAGCGTCCGGGGGTCGCCTGAACTCTTCATAAAATCAATAACCAAACATCAATAAACTGGACGAGACACGAGTTAGCCGGTTCAGGTATCCATCACTTCCCATTCATTCTTTTTATTATTAGCGTAGAACAAGAACAGTGGTACAACGACATTAGTCATCTATGAATCGATGATGTAAAGGCAGATTGCTCTGCGCAGTTCATTCATACAGCTGTCTTGAATTAGCAACCTATCAGCCAAATCAGAAAATAGTATTTATTGTTGCAGGGGAAAGTCTGAAAAAAGGTTTCCGCTACACTACTCGTTCCACGAAGGCTCAGGAACACGCATGAATGCTGTGAATGTGTGCACAGGTTTCGAATGAACGAGCACAGTCAGGTAATCACTTCAATTATATCACTTAATTTATGATAATAGATGCTTATTAAAGTGTACGTTTGAAGTGTAAAGAGTATGAACTTAATGTTTCTCTGTTCTGCCATAAACACTTAGAACACACAACACCATTCATAAGCTCAAACACAGGCATGTACACACCAGAGGTTGCGCTAGACTTTTTCGTTGTCTGTCATTTTGACTGACAGTGTCATAAAAATCCCGTCATAATCAATTTTTACCGGTCACTTTAAATGATAATAATGACATATTCAATTGCATTGTTCATATTGCAGTGGAATATGAACAGTTCACCTGTGGCCTAAACGCACAGTCTCACACCTTCCTCCTCGTCCACATGGACTTAAATCGCGTGCCTGCTTGCGCGTAGTTGCGCGTGGTAGGAAATCCCGCAACATGCGCTCCTTCTGCACAAGTGGATCAGCTGCACCGGTCACAGACGCGCTCCAAAGCCTCCTGTCCATAGCTCTTTAACACGCTGTCAGCACTACAAGGATAGCGAGATGCATTGAGTACGGTGTCCAGGTCAGAAATTATGCTCAGATTCTCCGATGGGAATCTTTATTTTGTCGCACAACATTTTTCTATCCGCCCTCCTCAGCCAGGAGAACTCCCGCTCCTACTGAACTCGCCTAACCTCCTTACTGCCGCTTCCTCGCTCCGCTGAGGCCAAGGGCTGAGTTTGTCCTTCATCTGCATCTATCCCTCTTTTTTCACCTCTTTTATCAACATAGTTTTTAGGGCTGTGAATTGCAATCTGTCAAAATGACGGATGGCTCTCAGATTTTTCCGTCACCGTTTTAAAAAAAACGGTCAATGACGGAAAATATTCGGTTAACGCGACCCCTGGTACACACACAGACAGACAATGAACCATGCTGTTTTTAAGGGGACAATTTGGGGCCAAAAAGGCAAAAATAGGTTTAGTGAAATATGTTCTTTATTATATTAACATATTATCTTCAGTATCTTTTTAATATATAATGAATCCCCACAGTAACTGAATTGAACAATTGTATACTGAAATACGTGAGGAGATAACAAATTTATACTATTAAGCCTTTTGTTGAAAACAACCCATATTCAACCCATGTGATTGACAGGTGTATTAGCCAATAGTCACAGGAGGAAGCTCTCCTCAGACTTAAGATAATTTCTGACACCAGTGGATGGACAGAGGATGAGTCCAATTGAAAAGAAGATGTCAGTTTGTGGGCTCACCTGTAGTCTTGTTTGCCATGTGTGAAGAGGTCCTGGGTGTCTGTTTCCTGGGACATGATGTCCAGTGACACATCCATTCCCCCGTTGCTTGTGAGCACTCCCTGCAGACTGGCACTGTACTGCTGCAGGCGGCGCCACAGCTCATTGTACAGACGCAACAGTTTAGGGTACTCTCCTTCAAATGCCTGTTTTAGAGAGGATGAGGCTAGAGAGAAAGAGACAAAACTTAGAGGTAAGGGGAGTGACCAAAATGGTTTGGAACCACCAAGACTCTTATTGTTGTTATGTTATTGATACTTATATTAATGGTTGTTATTACAATATGGACCTCTACAGGCCATTAGTCTGTAAACCCAACTGAAGGGAAACCATTTCACCATGGGAACACAAAACAGCATATCAGAAAAACTTTATTGAACTCACTAACAGAGGCTCTCCAACTGAAGGCCCTTCAGTACGGAGCTAAACAAGATCCCAGCAACAAGATAACCCTCTGCTGATTTCCAACTGCTTGAAGCAGCCTGTTATCCTCCCATCAGAGGCAGTGACACTGAGCCTGTCTAAGGTTCAACCAAGGATCCAGAACCAACCAAAGAGGAACAGACACCAGAAACATGGTCACCATCTACTGTCTCTGGACCAACGCAACAGCACCTTAAAAGTACATTTCTTACATCTTTCAAGGACTTGGTAACATAAACTGGGCCTAGCATAGCATCACACAAATTGGCTAAGCAACCTTGTGAAATATTGTATTGAAGTTACTCGGTGCATATGGGTTGCTGTTATGTCTAGATTTAGGTTACTATGATGTTAGTGATGTAGTGCTTCTTAGCAGCAACCATGCGGTCAAGAAGTGGCCATCTTTGTCAACTGCCATCTTGATTTGTAGTCTATCTCTACCTGACTGACACAGACAAACCGACACACACACGTCTTTATAATAAATGTTTCTAAAAATATACAGTCTGGTCTGATTAATATTGCACAATTGTGAATATTGCCACACTCTTCCCAATTGAATTCCAATCTTTCAATTCAAGCTAACTATTTATTAAGTATTTATTGGCATTCATTAAGTTACTTACTAATCAAAATTGAAATTGGTATTCGGCAAAATGTATAATTCTATAATTCTTCTTCTATCTTTTTCCTTCTTTTGAAGGATGGTGCCCTGAGGAACTGTATTAAATAGTCATTTAATCATATTCATGTTTATATTATTATTACTAATAATAACAATAACAATGATGATAATAATAATACTAATGATAACAATACCTGATACAAAGTCCCCATTTTATGGTACCTCACTTGATACAGGGAACTGATCCCACACAGAGGTGTACTGTAGTAGACTAGAAGAATGTGTGGAATGAAAAATATGCTATTTATGGTTTTGTTACATTAATCAGTGCCTCCCGGACCCTCCACATAATCCCAAGTAACCTTTGTCGCTGTGATTAGTTAATTTTACCCATAATACACAAATGTGCACTGACATACATTTAACTTACTCCCTCAATTATAATAGTGAAGTTGCAGACATGTTTGACACAAACAGCTAACATGTATCAACAAATGTATTGCTGAAGTACGTGGTGGTGGAGATAAACTGATTTGTACCATTAACAACATTAGACCTACCTGAGCTGTTGGGTAATGTACATGTAATGCTTTTAACTTTTAATCAAAAACTGTGTGTAGAGTTACATATTACGAACATGCTTCTACATGACTAACATGTTCAACACTCCACCTCACACAGCATTCTGGAATTGCATGTTTTTCAGAAGTGTGAACAGAAGCTGATTCTGTTAACAAGCAGCCAAATGTGTTCCTGTTCTCACTTTGTTATTCCCTTCAATCAGACAACTTTCTGCTGACATGCCACCATATGTGGTGTGTGTGTGTGTGTGTGTGTGAGAGAGAGCAAGTGCAAGATTATTGTTAGCATAAACACCCATTGTTTTTAATTCTTTTAAATACATATTTATTTTTAGATTGATTTAGATTTATGATTTACAGTTCAATCAAAAGGTCCATGGTCCACGATACCAATAATATCACAATATGATTCTGTGATAATCAACATATTGCAAGACAATCATAAAGCGATACACTGTCTAACTGAAGAAAACAAAACGGTGAAAAGTTGCAAGATTTCTGTATTTATTCACAACATAGAGAACAAAGTGCATTAAGTCGATGTGTTAAACGTGGATGGGGAATCTCTTAACATAGCTTTCTCCACCAGGTAACTACCCAAGTTTCCCTTGTTCATTTGCGCTAGGCACATCAAGTAGCGACACCCTGCCAGTTTCACTTTCCTTGTTTACTTTAGTGCGCCTTAATTTGTTAATTATCAATAATTGTATCAGTTAATGTATTGCACGAGTAAGGACAACGATAAATCACCAAATTAATATTTTGACCCACCCCTAACTAGTAGGGTTGCAACAGTTGATTAATTGATTATTAATCAACTAAACCAACACGTTTGATCATCAATTAATCTATTTAAGTGTTTTATGATGTTAGTTTTATGAATTTTCAGCTTCCAAAATCTGAATGTTTTCTGGCTTCTTTGCTCAATTGAGAAATAAATGATTACAACTGAATAAGTTTGGTTTGGGAACAAAACAAGACATTCGAAAACATCATAATTTACAGGTTTGAGAAACACTGGACAGTTTCAATATTTTCTAACATTTTATGGACCAAACAACTAATTAATTAAACAAAAATAACTGAGAGATTAATCAAATTCTGAAATAATCATAAGTTGCAGCCCTAAAAGCTACATCAAAGCTGCTGTCAGTTAAATCTATGTAAAACAGCTCTATATTCTGAACCTGGTTGAAGCCTATAAAAAAAGGTGATTAACACTATTCTTACTGTTGGTGGTTTTTCTGCCTTGTGGTTTTTTCCACCCCTGAGTCACCCACACTGTGATGTCACAGATTTGCCAGGAAGGACAAAAAACACACCACAGAGCAGTGACAACTCTACGAGTGTTACACTTTTGTACTATTTCAATCAATCTTTCAGTTTATCAAAAAAACTGTGAGCACTTTCCCTCAAAAGTAAAGTTAGTTTGTCCAGGTTCTGGTCATGGTCATCTTCAACTCAAGTATGTCAAGATGCCTACACCTAACTTGTGAGGATTTAGGTGTTAATGAACGTCCTCTTCTGCACCTCACTCTGTCCAATGCCTGATTTACTAACATGACTAGGTATACAGGGTTCCCACACCTTGGTTGACATCAAATTCAAGGACTTGTATGGTTTCACATTACCACCACCCATCACCCAGAGCCAGACACAACCACTTCTAGCGATACTTTTGCATGACAAGCAGCTAATTTGACGATTTACATATCGTGAGCAGACCAGGATTTACCGGAATGATACCAACTACAGGTATTTCATCCCAGCTGCGGATGGTCTGCCCGTCATGCAGAATTCTAGTGCCGTATTGCTGGAAACTGTTCTCATCCATATGGAGCTCCCAAAGATAACAGTGAAACTTGCCGAGCTGTGTCCGGCTCCGGGTTGTGGTGTTGTGAAACCACACATGACAGCTGTTTCTTCTCCCTCGTTTCACTACTCAACATTTATTTCCATATGCAATCATACAGAGAACAAATACACAACAATCACAAAGCAAATGTTTTCACTCCACCTTGTTCTTCAAAATCCAAATCAAATTACACACACAGCAGGCATCCGATGCAATTAATTAAAGCCCATATGCAATCATCCATGTATGAACACATTATTACCACAACAAATACTCATTGTTTGGTCTTTTTGTTTTATGATAACTTTTTTGTTTTTCCTTATTCAGTGCCCACAACACCGCTAGTAATTACAACTCGACATTCTACGTACAAGTCTACGTACATCAAGCAATGCAGGGTGCTTTAAATATTTACCTAAATATCAACTTAACTTCTTTCTTGCAAAAAATTCAATCACTTTCAATTACCTATGTCTATTTAGGGTGATTTTCAAAAACTTTCAAGGATTTCCATGGTAACCCTGACTGTCAAAACAACCTGTGGATGAAACTCAAAGCTAGTTTTCTAGCCCTCCTGCTGACTGCAGCTTTAACTAGTACAGGTTACAGCTTACCCATGTCTAAATCTAAAAACAGATTGTAACAGACCTCCAGACCTGTAGCTGTAAAGCTACAAAGTGATGCAACCTGCTCCATCATGAACAACAGGCAGCTCATTACTTGCATTACTGCAGTTCCACTGATTTCCTGCTATTAACAGA
This sequence comes from Solea solea, assembly GCF_958295425.1. NCBI lineage: Eukaryota > Metazoa > Chordata > Actinopteri > Pleuronectiformes > Soleidae > Solea > Solea solea. Next base: position 20,923,167 of record NC_081136.1, read on the forward strand.
GCTCTTCTTACAGAGCTTGATTATTATGGCTCCGTAAATGAAACCTCCCACTAGTTGTTTGTACAATATCTATCTAGTGTGTGTCTAAAGGAAGCTTTAAAGGCACACAAAAACACAAACACACCCTTTAAGCAGTTCATCTTTGCTTTCAATTAGCAGCTCTGATACTTTCAGCATCCTAGATGGCGAGAAAATGGCTGATCTTACCTTCAGTTGCTTTGTGAAACTCCTCACTCAGTGTGTTTGTTACATCAGTCCAGAAGGTATACAGGATATCAGGCTGGCCATCCTGGCATTTAGAAAACAGAAAAGGAAAATAGTAACAAGAGTTAACAAAGTGACATACACGCAACCTTAGTTTAACACTCAGACCCTCTTTACACATGGCATTAAAATGCATTTACTGCAGTCGGATTGCAATCTGATAGTGCCTATAAGTACAGGTGTAAATACACCAGAGGACAGATTGTTAAATTACACATAACATATTTCATTACAGGCAGGAAGACATGAACTCTCTCTGGAATAATCTGCTCTCGGCTCATTCATTATCAAAAGTCTAGTTTACACCAAGCTCTGATTGATCAACCTTGAAACTAGCTCAGTTGTCACTGTTGTCAGTGCTCAGTGTACAATAACATGTTCTCCTAACAACTGGAAATTAAATTATAGCAACAGCTCTATGTTTATAATTAATAATATTCAATAATGCTAAAGAACGAATAAAGGATTGTGAATTTCCCTCACAGACAATTTTAGAGCACTGCTACACATGTCATGTGGGTTAGAAGAGAGAAGGGCTGACAGAGATACCACTAAATCTTCACGTCCTCCACCAGCAGATGTACCTTCCTTGTCACCAGTCACCCTGTTCACACCTGATGCCAACACCCAGGATTTTTACACCTGTGTTTCATGAACACTTGTTGATTTGTGGCCTCGACTAACCCATGGTCATTTCTGTTCTGGCACAATCTTCTATGGTATTTCACCAATATACTGTACTTAAAAATATTGGAATTTTGACTCTGTTGGAAGGGTTCATCCATTTGTGATATTATCAAATCTCATTCTTCAGAAAAAAAGGACATTTTATGTTTCACAATACAGCTGCATGGAGCACATTGATTTGGCCTCTCCTGCCTCTGCAGTCTCTCAGTCTACCTCTTACATTGATAAATAAAAGCACACAATGACAGTACACACTAGGGCTGTTGGAACAAATTTTGGAGTCGAATATAATTTGAATAATTAAAAAAAATCAATAATAATGGAATGTTGTAATTACTGTTCAAATGTGTATGTTTTTTTAACACAGAGACACACAGTGTCACACTGAGTTGTGTCAGATTTCACACACTACTATGACACGGCAAGCGGTGGAGAGAGGCAGCAGTGGAAGCACCAATTTATGGTGTGGGTATGGTGAATATAAGAGTGAGGAACAGAGAACAGTCAACAAAAAGATGACTTCCTGCAAAACTTGTGCAGTCTGTACAGTCTGTACAGTCACACTTATTTACATTTAAGCATTTAGCAGACGCTTTTATCCAAAGCGACTTACAAAAGAATTAGCTAAATAGAAGAAGTTTTGGAAAGAAATCCACTGGCTGGACTGACAGAGGGTGAGAGTGCAGAAGGAGATTGTGCAGGGGAGGGGGGAGGGGTAGGGTAAGTGCTAGGACAGAGCATACTAACCTGTGTAACTATGCATAAAAAAGCCCAGGGGATGTGTAGAAGCTATTTCTGAATCAAAGGCTTTACACTTTAATGCTCTGCTACACTCATTACACTAAATATTATCATCTTCATAATGGGTTCCAGCTATTTTTTTGCATTTCTGAATGCCTCACTCCTTCTTCATCTGCTTTCTTTGTAATACAAAGACAGAGATCTGATGCTTTTGACTCAATTGTCAATTGTTGTATATATATATATATATATATAACTGAAGTTAAATATGCTGACACCAGATACAGTCCTGGGTCTGTCCATTCATGAGACAAAGAGTGACAGTGCACCTGCAACACTGAGGAGGCCTTATACATTTAGACATTTCATTAGGTTTTCAACTCACACCTACATCTCTGGGTAATTTGTGTGCGCGTTGTTTCCATAGAAACAGTCTCTCACTCTAATTTGTATTACTAGCCTTCTGTGGAGGTAAGAGAGATGATGGTCATGAGGATGTGTTAATGATTGCCATAATTAAAAATCCCCATATAAATGTGTAGCAGCATACTGATATATGGACCTGAAACTGACAGCTTCACTTCATGTAACATTTCTTGCTCAAATTTAATGAAATCACTTATTTTATGTTTTATATCGACTGTAAGAAAAATGAACATAAATCAATACACAAAAACTACAGTGGTGTTGTTAATCTACCTTGCTTATCTCATCAATGAAGCTCACATGAGTGACAGGGTCTCTCTTCTTCATCAGGACCTTCTGTAGATGCTGCACCTGTGAACACACAGCATTGAAATTGTTGTATTTACAGTATAAAGCACTCTTCAAGTCTTGATGACCACTCAAAGCTACTTTACATTATTGTCATTCACCCAAACACTTTCATACAGCGCATCTACGTATGTGCAGCGCAGCCATCAAGGTCGAACACACAAGGATATATCGGTAAGTAGACTAGTAGCAGAGTCGGGAATCAAACCCACAACCTTCAAGTTGAAAGACGACTATCGCCCCACAGCTTCACGGCTAATTAATCTGCACTGTTAACTGACCTGTTTTAAATGTGATTTCACAGTGGTTGTACACTAACGTAGCTGAATACACACCTGTCTGCATGCAGCACATATTTTGTCCATCAGTTTTTCCAGGTTGGTCCACAGAGCAGCACGGAAAGCAGCCGTGCTCCCTGGTGTTGGCAGTACTGCTCTACCTGGAGCTCCTGCAGAGATACATTCTTTATTCATTTCTTTATTTCACTGTTTGTTTTTTGATATTTGGCCTAAAATATCACCATATTTTTTCCTTGAAGATAATTTTTTTGTACAAAAATATAACATATACCTGTATGTATATATATATATATGTATATATATCTATATGTATATGTATATGTATATGTATATATATACACATATACGAGGGCTGCTTATGCATTAATTAATTAGAACGATGAAGTGACTGCTTCATCAAAACTATGAAAATAACACAGGCCCTTCAGCCAGAATTGACTATTCTCTGTGGCCATGGTTTAATTATCTATTTTGGATCGAGTCAACTGATGAACTAGGTCAAATTTTAAAAATGCAAAATGAGGACAATGTATCCAGTGTGTGTATGTTTTGACTTTCTCCTCCTTGGGTCTCACCTCTGGGGTTCGCCGGCTGCGTCATGGCCTTGATGTCAAGAGCACTGGTGATGTTGTCCTGTATGGTGGTGTGGTATCCGCCCACCACACCGCTGATGGTGTCTCTCAAACTTCCCAGGTTGTAGAAGACCTGCAGGGCTGTGCCAACCTGGGTTGGATTCTGCCCGACAAAAGGAAGAGAGCAAGACAAAGACAAAAATAGTTGGCAGTAATTCAGAGAGTGACTATTTTTAACACAGTGCAATTAACTTAATGCATCTGAAAGTTTCACATGCAAAACAATCCTAGAACTAAGGTGACAACAGCAGCTAAAAATAAAGCGTAAGGAAGCGGGGGAGGGTGGCGAGTTATCTACACTGTGTATACCTCATACATTTTCTTTGACTTCTTTTATTTCAAGACTGTTGTTTCATGCCAAACAGGAGTTGTATTTGTCACTGTATAATGCATTTGAAAGGTCCAATTTGCAACATTCTGCCTCAAAAGATGTCAGGAAGCAAATATTAACTATGTAAATATACAGTATATCAGTGATTCAATTAAACAGATTACATCAACAAGAAACAGTTCTTGGTACAATAAGTTATTTATTTAAAATTGTTGAACGTCGGTCAACTCCGAATTTCTCAAGCTGTGGCAGACTTGAGATCCAACAGTGTCTGGCATCTCTTCGTCCCAGCTATACTTCTGTCAACAAAAATACTAAAAGATTCTTTTGGTGGGCAGTATTACTGGAGCGAGAAAGCCCAACGGGTCAAAGATGGAACTGACAAGGGAAAACAGGCCTTTCCTAGTTTGTGGTTGATCTTGAAAAGGAACTGGTCTGCTTCGGCACACAAATGAATGCCCAATGTTCTCTCAATTGGCAGGTTGTCTTCATCAAAATCCAGATCTTGAAACCCTTGTGCTTGTTGCTTGACCATGTAAGCTGAAATCCACCTTTTGCCAACATACTCTTCAGCTCAGCACAAATGGCTGTATCTTCATCAGTAGCTGACTTAAGACCGTCATCTATGGAAACATTTTCTGTTTTGGCCATCTCATGATACAATTCATCCACAAAATCGGTTGGTTGCAACACTTGGTGATGAACCTCAGGAGGACCCCCAATAGAGAGCTTGTTTAGATCTGGCCCCTGCAGTAGCTGTTGGCTCAATAATGTTTCTCAAAAGCTTGCTCCACAGTCAAAAACACGTAGTTTCTGCTTGGTTGGATGGATGTCTGACTGGTGAGGCAGATATCACGTTTGTTTGAACCACTGAACTCCATGTTCAATGGTCTAATATTCCAGTGAGTTTTGATTTGATTTTATTTTATTTGAAAGGGACCATGTGCAATTAAAAACATAAATGTCACCATTTGATGCATTACAGTTGCCCTTGAATGTTGGAATGGTAAGACATGGTAGATATAGAGATGGTAGAGATATAAGTAGAGATGCTTTGTGATTCTTCACAAGATACTCTATGACATTGGCTTGCTGAGAGATGGCTTGGCAAAGTCCATCAAGCATTAGTCCTGATCCTTTGAATAGCTGCAGGAGGAGCATCATGTTTAATGCTGGGTGTTGTTAAGCTGTGCTGTGATGGTAGCTGAGAGGTAGGGCTCCTATCTGCTTTACTAGCCTGCACACCAGCTCCAATGACACTTTTGTCTTCTTGTGTGTATTTATATTTGTGCAAATTCTCCATTTTAGCATCAGACTCTGCAAGCACGGTCTCCATTGCATGCATTTCCTTTTTGCCTTTATTGCAGTTTCTAATCTCTTTTGCTGGGCCTCAAACTCTTCAGCTTGCAGTTGAGCCTCCCTGCATCATTTTTGTGCATGCCACTCTGCTTCTTCCTATTCTATAGCCAACTTTTTTTTAAATGCAGCAGCCTTTGCCTTTAACGATGCCCGCTCCATTTCTGCCTTTATTCTGACTGAAGAAGATGACGACATTGTGCTTCCACATTGTGATGCAGATCTACTTTGGCGTCTACTGGTCAACTTTGATAATTTAGACCTACAGCAGGTGGTACCTGTCTATCACAATCTTCAGCCTGCTCAGCACATATATTTTTTGGATCAAACCAACTCCTTTAATCGTCCATAAATTCCTCTTCAGTTTTTTTACAGTGTGCACATTTTTATCGTCTTCCATTAATTGCTCAATTTGCTTCATCAAGTGAGTTAACTGGGATAGCTTGTTCCTGCGTGTTTAGATTTATCTAGTCTTGTGTTCCTCTACTGCCTTCTCAGTCATTTTTACTGTTCGTTTCCCGCTATTTTGTTCATCAATGACAAGGTTTTTTTCACCTTTAATTAGCAGAAGAGTCAAAGCATGTAACAGCTTTACACATTAAATGTGCTCCACATTTTAATTCAGCTAAATGGTCCTTTGTATCTCTCCTTTTTTTCACATGTACTGACGCATGTCAAATAGACTCGCCCAGTGCAATCATCTGTCACCAGGCAGAGAAGCTCACTCTGCGGTCCGCCAAAAGTCGCTATGGACATTTTCTGGAACTTTTCCTGACAGTTCCCTAGTCATAATTGCAGATAATGTCCAAGTGAGCTCATGAGAGAACCTTAAAATAAAGTTTGTACGAAAGTACGTAACTCTTAAATAAAAAACAAATACCTTGTGGTGTTGTAATTTGTTTTATGTGAGGAGAAATGGAGGGAAGTTAGTGAAGCAAGATGGCCACAAACAGGTTGCATGAAACACAAAGAAGCAGCCATGAAAAGTTGTATAAGTGGGGAAAAAAATCAGTCAGCTGATGGGATAAATGTTTACTGCCCACCTTTCTTCAGAAGAAAGAAGTAGCAAATGCAAGTAATATTGTATTGCTTCTGTTGATGAAGACCAATCAGGGGCATAATAATAACATCAAAAAACAAACAAAAAATAACCAAAAGTTATGCACTGCAACTTTAAACCAGGCTCCACCCCTTGCTATGATGCTCTGGATATTCTCCTGCTGTTGTGAAAACCCAGACAACCTCCTGCTGCTTTCTTATATCATTCATATAGCAGTGGCAACCTCCAAGTCTCCAGATATTTTCAGCAGCTCATGTCTAAATATGGCTGTCGTGGAATTGAATGGGGACCAAAATACAGAATAAATAACTGTAGGCCAGAAAAAAAAGGCTAATAGTGGGGGTTAGAGTAAGGACTTAAGAAGAGAATACTATGAGACAATAAGTCGAAGTTTGCACTTTTGTGGAAAATATGCCTATTGTCCTCATTACTAGAGTATAAAAGAGACAAGACAACAGGTCCCACCATCATAGGGATATAGTCATGCATATTGGATAGCGCCATATCGTGTTAAGGTATCTGTGATAACTGCAACTGTTGCATTGATAATCATCATATTTATTACATTGAATACATTTCCATGAACTATTATAAATGATATATAATATATAATGATTAAAAGTAAAGTAAATATCATTAAAATCCAAATAAATTAACCAAGTATTATCTGAAATGTATTTTAAGCATGAAATACAGATCATAAACAGATATCTTATTTTAGAGTGTATTTACAGTGCATACAGTGTATTATCACTCTCCTTTGAGAAGCACAAACATCTCAAAAGAATAGAAGAGAAGAGAAGAGAAGAGAAGAGAAGAGAAGAGAAGAGAAGAGAAGAGAAGAGAAGAGAAGAGAAGAGAAGAGAAGAGGATCTTCTACGTGGGTCAGTGAAGCTCCCACTCAACAGATGGGCCACAGGGTCTCTGCTGGCACAGAGAGAGCGCTGAGGTGAAACTTGCTCCCACTCAGCTATGCCAGCATGTCCAACTGCTTACATAATCTTCACAATAAACAACTTCCTCAGCTGATAAAAGAAACTGTCACTGTGTGCAGGGATTATTCTAAACTGGGTAACAGCGGATGCCATGCCCTCTTGCAGTCGTGTATATGAAGTTTTCCCGTAAATATAAGAAATTTATGCCAGTAGAAAATACTCCCGTTTGCTAGAAAATGCACAATGACTCCTTAACATTACCAAAATGATGGTAAATAGACAGTCAGACAGCTTAAACGCTGTTTAAGAGACTCTCTTAACCTGAGATAAACGCTGCCATCCCGGTGTTGTTTATTTGTCACTGTCACCAGCCATTTTGCTATTGCAAAATATTACCTTTAAGGTAAATTCAAGTAGAAATAATAAATTCCCCCAGCAAGGAGGAATACTTCCTCTCTGACAGCCAAGTTGGGTCGAACCCTGTCACCCTACAGTGACTGGACCTGTGCTGCTTCTCGTGGGGAGGGGGTGCAGCAGGTGGGCTACTGCTCTGCTCCATGGATGTATGGCAGAGATACTCTGGCTACTACTAGCAAGGCATCCCCCCAATATAATGGTAGGGGAAACACTGGAATGGATGGACATAAAACAGATGAAAATGAGGCCGATTTTCAAAGCCCCCTTTTTACATTCACAGTCATAACAAAGTTGTAAAAGTAGCTTTGTCGAGTCGAAGTCATTTATCAATTGGCTGAATCATTGTAAATCAGCTGATTGACAACTCAACATGCTTTACACTTCAGTTTTGCAGTTTTGTTTGTGTTTGGCTCACGCCACAACAAAATGAACGAGGCAAAATTGCTATCAGACATCCGCAACTCTTACTCTCTTCCCCTCTACAAATCCAGACTCAAAATCCACCTGTTCAAAATAGCCTACTCTCTGTAATCACACTCCATTTTACTGTTTACTGTGTTGTCCTGTTGCCTTGTGTGATGAAAAGGCGGTTACAAATAAAATGCCGCAATACCGTAATTTAAGATGTTTTAAACTATGAAGCTGTTAACGACATGTTTGTGCTAGCCATTTCAAGCTATTTCAAAGACATATTACCCAACTGTGTAACAACAATTCTTCTACTATAAAGATGCAATTAACAGCCCACCACATGACTCAGCTAAAATGATGTTGGTTTAGATTATGTGATGAAGATGTCACCGTGGATGGCCGCCTCAGTATTTCACTCTCTAATACTTGTTTTTTTTTTTGCTGCTATACTCCCGTCACTTTCACCACAGAGGAACTCTGTTTTTTTCTCCAGTTTACACCGACCCTGACATTTTTCATTTGGTTGGAGGCGGCTCTCTGTATAATATACAGGAGACGGAGACGGGGAAAGCGTGCTGGAGTGCTCGTGAAGCTGCGCCAGCAGGGCCTAAGTGCCCCACTCCCGTCCATACACCTGGTGAATGTCCGCTCCTTTGGAAATGAAATGGATGAGCTGCTGCTCGTTAATCAAAAAAACTTGGACTTTGTTCCGCCGCCCTCTGTTTCACCGAAATGTGGCTAGGTGAACACATCCCGGACTGTGCACTTCAGCTACCGGGCTTCTGGCTGTTCCAAGCGGACCGCAGCGCTCACAGGGAAAAGAGAGGAGGTGGAATATGCTTCTATGCAAACAAAGATTGGTGTACTGATGTCCCAGTGTTGGAAAAGTCATGTGGCCCTAATCTGGAGTCCCTTTCCATAAACTGCAAACCCTTTTATTCACCACAGGAGTTTTCCTTATTCATTCTGGTCGGAGTTTATATCCCACCACAAGCCTGTGTGTCAGAGGCTCAACAACTGCTGGCTGACCAGATAATGGTCAGATGCCCTCATCATTATTCTTGGGGATTTTAACAGTGCAAACCTGACCCACAAACTCCCAAAATACAGAAAGAATACTGTACTTACTGGACCACCGCTACACTATTTTAAATGATGCCTATTGCGCTGTTCCCCGGGCTACTCTTGGACTCTCTGATCACTGTCTGCTTCACCTCATACCTAACTACAGACAGAAATTAAAAACGTCTAAGCTTGTGGTAAGAACTGTGAAGAAGAGGACAGAGGAGTCAAAGCAGGAGCTACAAGCTTGCTTTGACTGAACTGACTGCAGTGTCTTTGAAACAGCAGCCACTGACCTGAACAAACTCACTGACACTGTGACATCATATATCAGTTTTTGTGAGGAACTGTGTGTGCCAACCAAGACATTTCGTGCATTCAGTAATAATAAACTATGGTTCACACCAAAATTAAAGAAGCTGCGCTAGACCAAGGAGGAGGCCTACGGCAGTGGGGCCTTGTGCAAGCAGGCCAGGAACAAACTGACCAAGAAGACGACCCTGCGTCAGTTTGAAGAGGCCTGCAGCCTATCACCAACTACAGGAGCCTATCCCCCCACCTTGAGAAAAATCCTTGACTGGCTGAGAACCTCAACAACTTCTTTAGCAGGTTTGAAAAGCAGCACTTCACACCTCACAACCACTCACCTCCTCCACTCACCTCCACAAAAGGACTGCCTGCTGCGCCCACCACCCATCGACACTTACAATCTGTGAGGAGGATCCACAGATCCAGGACCTGACAACTAGCCCCCCCATCTTCACCCAGATCCCTGGAGCTGTGCAAAGTGCCCTCCTGCTTCAAATGCTCCACCATCATCCTGGTCCCTAAGAAGCCCGCCATCACAGGATGAAATGACTACAGGCCTGTCGCCCTGACATCTGTAGTCATGAAATCCTTTGAGAGACTGGTGTTGAGCCACCCTCACACCCCGGACACAAACTATTTAAACTGCTGTATTTATGTGAATTTTTGGATCATATCAAATCTTACATTTTTATCTGTCTGTCTGTCTGTAATTTGACCAGTATCGGACCGATACTGATATAGAGTACAGAGTTCCCAAACTTCCGTTGACATCCAATTCAAGGACTTTTCAGGACCAATTCCCTCAAATTCTGGGACTGAATGTGCTGATACAGCTTGGAGGGCAACTTGTAAGTGCCACTTCGCCCATGGCCTCCACTTTTATCAATTTCTAGCACGCTCTACATTTGGTCAATTAATTGTCTTTGGAACTTGGGCAAGCCAGTCTTTGTAATTTTCTTTGGTGAGGGTCACCAGAATTTGCATTTCCCAGGCATCAAGTAATTTTTAATTAACTGTTCTGCATGGAATCTCATGTCAATGGTGGAGAGAGACGTGTACAGTGCCCACAACACTGCTAGTAATTACAACTCAACTTTTGTTTTGCTTAGTCCTTGTATACTTACATAAAGCAATGCAGGGTGCATGAAACAGTAGGTGGCGTGGTAACAAACAAGGGCACATCATCGGTTGGAGACATTTACCTAAATATCAACTTCACTTCTTTTTTGCATGAAATTCAAGCACTTTCAATGACTCATGTCTATTTAGGGCTATTTTCAATAACGTTCAAGGGCCTTAACATTTTCTTTCTAATTCATAAGCTTTGAAGGATTTCAAGGACCCATGGGAACCCTGTATCGTATAAGCTCATCCCTACCTTCGGCTATCCCTCAACTTTTGATATACAGAATTTGGATTTAGCCGATCCAACACAGTGTTCATAATAAGTAAATGATTATGAGGTAGTCAGTGTTCATGTTATAGTGGTGACCACAAATTTAAGTATGGGAGACAGTGAGAAGCAACTACATTTGGTTTATGACAGTGTAGCAGGCCAGAGAATGCCAGCCGAGTAGGCGTTTCCAGAGTGAGAACATGTTCTGCTTTTTGGGTGCAAGCTGCTTTATGATCAGTATGATTATATCAAAACCCACTGACATAACTTAACTGTAAACAGAGGCCAGTCATTTTAAAAGACATATATCCATTCCATTCCTAATTATGCTGTATAATTCTGTATAGTTTAGTAGAGTCCTTCCCATTCAATTTGCTGTTAAAGAGGCATTTCATTGATTTTTACACACATGTTGTATAAAAACAAAAATCAATGAAATGCTGTTTACTCATCACTAGTGCTCGTAAACCAATACAAACAGTTGAATGGAGTCTTGTGTGCTTCTGAAAGGGCACTTTCCTCCGAGGGTGTTATCAGGATTATCTTGAAGGTTGGCTTCTCAACAGAAATACCATTAACAAAACAAAAAAAGGTTTTATGACACGTCATGTGTCACGTGTCACTGAGCCACACGTGTTTTACAGTGAGGGAGAAGCTCTAACGTCAGCACCGAGCAAATGTCTTTGCTACTTTCGGACATATGGTGCATTTGTATTCAAAGGTTGTAATTTCCCTGATAAGAGCAGCAACTTTCAATTGGAACACTGCCAAAAGTTGTACTGTTATGTAAAAATTGCATCAACCATCAATGGTGAGAAAGCTGTAGTTTTATTTTTTTTTATTACCAATTTTAAAAAGTGCTGTACTAATACTGGTATCTGCTCACTTGTTACTGTTCACTTTGGTTAATTTCTGAGGAACTGGTTAAGTTTATGGCTAAGATCTAAACAGTCGTTTGGTTCTGGTTCTGGTTAGACTGACTGGGGATAAGGCCTTGGTTAGGCTGTCCAATTGAGTGAAAGTCAATGCAGTGTCCGAAGCAGAATAGCTTTATGCGTGAGTGTGTACTTGTATTTGTATATTGTTGTGAGGTCCAACAAAATGTACAAATCTATCTTTGTGAGGACATTTTGACCTTGTGGTGACATTTTGTCTGGGCCCAACAACATTAAAGAGTTTTTTTTCAGGGTTGAGACCTGGTTTTAGGGTTACAATCGGGTTTAGGTTAGATAAAGTAAGGCTTAGGATTAGACATTTATGGCACTTTTCCATTATAAAGTTTTATCACTACTCAACTCTACTTGGTTTTTTTTTTGCTTCTCCATTAGGGATAGTACCTGGTACCTGGCGCTTTTGTGGGGCCTGCTCTGACGAGGTTCCAAGCGAGTTGAGTCGATATTAAAATGAGACGTTAACAGACTGCTGGCCACTGAGAGTGTTGTCACTGGAAGAGTCATGAGTGTGACCATAGATCTGTAGATCAGTTAAAAAGCCAGGGATCGTGAGCCGAATCACAACCCGTTCAATTATACTTCAGTGACTGTGTCAGACGGAGTCTGCGCTCCTGTCATGCAGGAAGGGTTGAACGATTCGGTAAACAAATCTTTTTAATGAACTGATTCTAATGATTCAGTACCAAAAAGAACTGCTTTGCCCGTCACTAGTTTGCGTGTTTGTGTTGCGTATAAAAAGGCGTCATGGCAATTTCAAGCAGCTGTGCTAAAAAGACCCTGCCCCCATTGAGGAGGTACTATGAAGTACGAATGAAAAATGACGTGCCTGAAACCAAACAGTTAGAGTCGAGGAGAGCCGAGTACTGCCAAAACTGTATAATGCAAAAACACCATTAGTTGCAATGGTTAAGGCTAGGATACGGGGCTGGGGAATGCAATATCAATGTCTATGGTTTGTATTTATGTAGTCTTGATGACCACCCAAAGCTGCTTTATACTACAGATTTGCCATTCACCCATTCATGCCCAATGACTCATTCTTTCATATAGCGCATGTGCTAGTTCTAGTGTCTTGCCCAAGGACAGATCGGCATGTAGACTGGCAGAGCAGGGAATCGAACACACAAACTTTGAGTTGAAAGATGACTTGCTCTACTACTGAGCCACCGTCGCCCCAGTGAGGTGTCCTCACTAAGATACAAAAATACATTTGTGTGTGTGTGTACCTGTATCTCCATGCCCTGCTCCAGCAGTCTCTTGGCTTGGTTCTCCACCTCCAGTCTGGCTCTGCTAATCATCAGCAAGTCATTTTCAATGACCTCAATGCCGCTCAGGTCTACGCCTTGTGACAGGTAGTCTGGAGAGAGTGCAAACAAACATCGAAAACATGAGTCAATACTCAGAAAACCAAGGTAACTAAATTTCTGCTAATGTATATTTGTGTGGATATATGAAATATCAGAGTCAGATATCAGACTGTTATTTTGAAAGGTTCATATATCTGGGGTGATGCTAAATACACTGCAGAAACTGCAGTCATATGTTCATAAACAAGAAATTATTTACTATTTAAATATTTTAATGAACTTGTCTCATTATTAGCTTGGCCTCGTTTTTAATCTGGCAATGTATATAAGTATATAAATGCATATAGTGTGTAGGTGCAGACAAGTCTTTAGTTGAGAGAGAGAATGTATGTTTGAATTTAAACATGTTATTAAATCATGTATCTTGTAAATGTAAATATAAAAAAAATCCTTAAACATCAATATTTACACGCTTCAGGATTATTCACTTTTTTGTTATAATTTCTATTGTCCATCAGTAATATGTGTTGTCTCCCTGAGGGTCAAAGGGACAAAGTTCACTGTAAAGTGATGAGAGGGGCCATTACTAATCATGCCTGCTTTACTTCTCAGTTCATTAACCAAACTATTTATATTACACTATTATATGCAGAAGAGCAGTGAAAGCTGCATCACATCAGTTTGTCAAAACTGTTGCTTCACCTCCTGTATTCATTCTTAAGAGTGAATTTTATTATTATATTATATGTATCTATTGTTAATAAACATGCACTTATTATCTACTCTTAACAACCACTCAAAATGCTTTACACACATGCAGTGCTGCTATTTATAGCACTTCTCTGTCACACATCTCATTCTCCCACTCTGTGACTTCGCAGTCATCAAGAGACAAAAGGGATTCCAAGCTGTGTACTGAACTACAAACTTCTGATAAGTGGACAACCCACTCATGAGGACATGGTCCGGAGGTTAAGCCAATTAACGTTAATTAAGCGTTTTTGTGTGTATCTGCGTCATTACCTCGTTTATGAAGCCCTAAAAGTCCATAAAAATCAGTTTATCCACTGCTGAGAGGGCAGGGTTTGATTGTTTTCCTGAGCTCTACGAAGCGGAACGGCACTTCGGTTGACTAGTTACGTCACTGGAGAATTTCACCACTCCTCTAAACGGCAGCGCCTCCTAGTCCAGGCACTAGAGTCTGGTTACTTCCAACTGTAGAAGAACTACTCTCGTTTTAGCTGCTGAGCTCCGTACAACCGATAAACTCAGCAGCTACAACAAGGGTAGTTCTTCTTCTTCTTCTACAGTTGAAAGTAGCAATATAATAGCACCAAACTTCACTTAGAGGAAGGAGCAGAGCCAACAATACATATATTATAATTTTTACAAACCGTAAAACTGTCTTGGTGTGCTTGTTTTGTCGTTTAGCATTAGCGATAGCCGGCTACATGCTAAGCTACACGCTACGCTCGTGTTTCATTTGCATGTGTGTTTATCATCTCAGACTCTGGATCAAATGCGTAAGGGATTATGGCATTACTCAATGTTTTGATAAATGCTACCGGTGCATCCGGGTCTGAGAGCTAATGTGCCAATTACGTCACTTCCAGGTAATTGGCCAATCACAAGACAGTGGGAAAGCTCTCGTTGGCTGGCCAATCACAGGACAGTCCGTGTTCTGCGGGTGTGGTTTTGGTCTGCAACAGTGCAGCTGACGAGAGTGATGAGACATGTACAACGGCTCGTTAGTAGCGACTAGGACATTTTTGACCCTAAAAACGACTTCATGTTTGTAAGTACACCTCCATATCTCACAGTAAGTGAGATAGGACCATGCTATGGCCTCTTTAAGTTAAGTTTATCGTCCACCTGCACCTTATTCAGAGTTCCTATCAGAGTTCTCTGAGTTCTTATCTGACTTAGTGCTTAAGACAGATAAAATCATAATTGTAGGGGATTTCAACATCCATGTAGATGTTGACCGTGATAGTCTTAGCTGCGCATTAAACTCGCTGTTGGAATCAATTGGTTTTATTCAACACGTTAATAAACCAACTCATTGCCTTAGTCACACCCCCGATCTTGTTTTAAATTATGGTATTGATATTGATAACTTAAACATATTTCCTCAAAAATCCTTACTGATCATTATTTACTCACATTTAATTGTACAATAATGAACTACAATAACATAAATAAGAAATACAGCTACAGCCGGTGCATGTCTGATAATAATATTAATACATTCAAAGAGACAGTGCAACCTTTATTTAACTCGGTGCCATATGTCAGTACATCTGAAGGTACCTTTTGTGATTTTACTCCCGCCCTCATAGATAAGTAAGTACAGCGGCCTCACTGCGTACTACATTAGATTGCGTTGCCCCTCTGAAAAAGAAAGTGGTGAATCAGATGAGACGAGCACCATGGTTTAACTCCAATACTCGCGCTTTTAAACAGGCGTTACGTAGATTAGAAAGAAAATGGCGTTCCAGTAACCTAGAGGAATTTTATATAGCCTGGAAAGATGGTTTTGTAAAAAAAGCCCTACACAAAGCTAGAGTTGCCTATACTTTTTACCTTATATATGCTTCCTCTAGGAAACATTATTAGGAAGCACAACATACACTTTCATTGTTATGCAGATGACACACAGCTATATTTATCAATGAGGCCGGATGAAATAAATCAGGTTGTTCAACTCCAGGAATGTCTCAGAGACATTAAGTCCTGGATGACCTGTAACTTTTCTACTTTTAAATCTGAGGTCATTATACTTCTCCATACAGACAGCACTGGCTTGTAAGTGTTTAGATATTTACACTTTGTTTCTCTGTTATAGTGTTGCCTCTGTGCTGCACCACAATGGAGTTGAAAGTAAGAAGTATGAACACCCATATAGAATGATACTTGGGGTTGGAATCACAGGGTACTTCACGATATGATAAGCAATACATGATCTACGACACCAATAATACCAATACAATTTTATGATAATCAATATATTGCAAGATAATCATAAAGCAATACATCAATACATTGTCTTGCAACACAATCATTTGAGTTGAGCCCTGTGAGCTTTCACAAACCCTCTGAAGCACAGTCTCTTTCTCACTCCCTTCTGCCTGAGACAACTTAAAATATCGATATTTGCCCTGGTGTATCGATTACCATATTGCACAAGGAAGGACGACGATATAACACTGAATCACTATTTTGACCCACCCCTAAATGACAGACAGCTAGTTTTATTTAAAATCCAAAACTTGCAGCGTGATGCCCAAAATCCATCCAAAGCCAACACCGGAATAGGACACCATCAACAATGTAACCAATGCAACTAAACATGAATAATGATGAATAATAGCCATAATACCCAGAGTTTCCAGTTATTATCTTGACTGTAGCAGTCTGCCATATTCTCATAATAACATATAACATATACAGATCAGGGATTGCTTGATCAATTCGCTTGATTGTTCAATAGATCAGTTAGTGTGAGTATTATATTATATCACGCTGTAGACCCTGCTATGGCTGGGCGACCTGGCTTATAAATAATATTTCAATATTTTTTAGGCTATATCTAAAGGTGGGCAAGATATAGCATCTGATATAACATGGCGATTGTTGTTTTAAAGATATGCAGATTCTCAAGTATTGAAATGACCGATAAAACACACACTAAAACGCTACACATTTGCATGCAGCAGAAGCCCACCTTACAGCATCGGTGAGCACGATTCAGTGTTACATGACCACTAGTGCTAGCATCCTCCCTGCCACACAGGTTAGCCATGCTTGGTTATGCCAGTAGGGATGAAACATGGAGACACCAGCCCACGCAACTAAGTCTTCGAAATTATTTTATTATTTGCTCTTGCCTGTTTTTGCACAACAGTCGAGCATCTGACTGTTTAGCCAGAGTTCAATGTTTCTACACTGTAGTTCAGTTATTCAGTTAAGTCTTTTTACTTGAATGCTAAAGATTAAAGAAAATAAAGAGTTGTTTTCCTGAAACACTGTGTCCATAAATATAATCTGTAAGCAACAATGACTTAAACTATTAAAATAGGATATTGACTAAATATCGTTATCATCAAAATCCAACAATTAGAGATATTTGCTCATGCCCTATTGCCCACCCCTAGCTCTAAGAGGATATAAAGTTAATGCTTCTCAAAGGAAAGTGACAATACTGTAAATACACTCTAAAATAAAATATCTACTGTTTATGATCTGTTTTAAATGCTTAAAATACAGCTATTACCTTCATTTTTTTTAGATAATACCTGATTTATTTATTTGGCTTTTTAATGTTAATTGAAGGATAATTACATGTGTTACAAACAATGAATTTGACTATAACTACGGTCAAGTTCTGCTATGACACAAATAATTAGACTTAAAATGAATGTATTCGGTGACTTTTTTACAATATAATTTTATCGATTCTATTTATTTTTTAATCAGTATAATATTTAATGTATAATATTTGGTGTATTTCACACATCTATTCAATATAATAAATTATCAATGCAACAGCCTATAAAACCAGGAAAAATCTGTCTCATGTCACAATATAGATATAATATTGTTCGCCAGGCCAGGCAAAATTATCGAAAGGAATTATTGGACATAAGCCTCCATTTAAGAATTTTTAATAATTTTTAATCTAATTAATCCCCTTAGGGAAATTATTCCTCTGCATTTGACCCATCCTAGAATTAGGAGCAGTGGGCTGCCACATTGAGTAGCACCCGGGGAGCAATGTGGGTTGGGTACCTTGCTCAGGGTTACCCCAGCCCTTTCTTATACTAACTATACTTTTTGGGCAGTGGTAAGCTCAATCAAGAGTGTGGATACAACCACAGCCTATCATGACCTGGCAGAACCTTATGAGTTGGGTTGGGTTCTGACAAATATGAATTTTCGTTTTAGGTGAGGTTCAGTTACACTAGTTGAGCTAGCCTGAGTACATGTGTGGCAGTTCACTGTGTGCATATTGATTGTCATTTACACTGCACATGTCTGGAAACAACACAACCAGTAACCATGGCAACAGTTGCTTGCCAGAAACAGGCTAAGACAAACTCAGTGCAGCAGCAGTGGTGGCAGCAGAAGCGGCGGCGACAGCAGCAGCTTATATTAACTAAATTGGTCTAAGGTCAAAGATCCCAGGCACGCTTTAACTGAGTGTTCCTTTATCCATAATGCAGCTGCCACCTTCCTGAGAAAGATGTCAGGAATTCAGTGATGGAAATTATTGTGGTGAAAACCCTTTCAGCTCTTCTTTTTGTGCTGTGATGCCTGCTGCTGATCACTCACATTCCTCATATGCATCAAACATACATGTGGTTTACGCCTACGTTTTTTTTTTTTACATTCAATGAAATGTATAATTATTCACTCTTTAATGTCCTGTTTTTGTACAAAACTCTTATCTTCATGTGGCTACACTTGTTTGTAGCCACATTGTTGTTGTTTGTCGAACTCGCTTGAAGCATGGACTTTTTCCAACCTGTGGATGTTAATTTTTATATACATACATATATATATATATATATAAAAAAACACATATATGTGTTCTTATACATATATATGTATGTATTTATGTTTACATATATACACAGAGAAATACATACATATATATGCATACATACATAAATATACATTAATAGTGTTTTTTGCTACCTTAATATCTATCTACTGTATCTATCTGAACAAGGCAGATGGCAGCTATGTCATTTATAATGTCTTTTACACTACAATACTGATTTGAATTGCACACTGAGTATTAGCATCTTTCTGATAGCTGTTTTATAAAACAGGAGGATCAAAAGATAAATGAAAACCAGGCTCTGGTTGTGAGAGGAAAGGTGTTGAATTGTGGGGTGTTAGGACGGATATCACACCCTTTTAGATTTGCCATTTGTCTGGAGCTGCATGTCTATTCTTCCCAAAGACACATAGAGATGGAGCATATTATCAGGCAGGTGGCACACTGGGGTACACAGGGGTTGAGGAATTGGATAGAAGCCATATTAAATACAAAAGCAATCCACTCAAAGCCTCAACCCAAGTGCAAAGCCTGCCAGAGACCACGATGGAACAGCTGAGCCCAGCATCGCTTTGCTTGTTCATATATGCTCAGGTGTGTTAAGAGAGAGGGGAAAATCAGAATTTGGTTCTTGGTGACTTGTGTCATAATTTGGTCGGGGGGATATACACACAAGCACAGATGTTTTGGTCTTTAAATGAGTTAGTGGTGGAAATATCTTCCATAACTGTAAAGAAGCATCATCACAACCGTAATATGAACCAATACAGAATAGTACCTTTACTTGGTAGGGTACAGATGCTGCCCGATGGCAGTATCAGTGAGATACGTAGCATGAAATTCATTGCAGTATGATGACAGCAAACGACGACATCGAACGTGACACAACAGACAACAATGGAAGACATTCAGCAGCTCTTTTTATCCCTGCTCGGTTTGTAGCACCATATGTACCATTTCACCTTTCTCAGGTTCCAGACTTGAATACTAATTATATTTCACTGATTTATCACTATGGTTATGGATCCATTCAAATTCAACTTATTTTGACTTATTTTGAAAATTCACCCAGAAATCTACAGATTTTCCCTATTCAACTAAGACCATACAAGATAAATGAAATTTGACTCGAAAGGGAATATATTTCTTACTAACAAAAAAGTTCTAATATAAATATATATACAAAGCTGAGGGAGAGATGCTGGAGCAGATGTACAGCACTTGGCTATAGGAATACCAGTAAACGGGCCAGAAGTACGTTGGCCGACGGGCAAACGCACTGCAACGACCCAAAACACATGCAGGAGGAGAAACAAGCTGCATATAGTTTTGGGAGTTGCTGGCGTTTTGGGACTTGCCGGTGTTTTGGGACTTGCCAGCATTTTGGGACTTGCCAGTGTTTTGGGAATCTGCAGCATTTGTGAATATGCAGCTTGTTTCTCCTCCTGCATGTGTTTTGGGTCGTTGCAGTGCGTTTGCCCGTCGGCCACCGTACAGAAGTGGTGGATGAAGCTGGCATGAACACGTCATCATCATCATTATCATCACCTTGATCACTATAACTAATCTCACTAATTCTAAAGTTTCATCTCAAAAAACGGTGTAAAAATGCCTTGGACGTGATCAACTGTGTGCGTTATGCGCAACCATGAGTAAAAGTGAAATGAGGGTCTACGCATGCAAATATCTCAGCAACCCAATGTTCGATTTGGATGATTGACACCTCTATCGATCAATCACAGTCAGTGGAATTTGGGGGTGGCACCAAAATTCCCCTTAGAAACACCAATGATGGACCAGAAGGAAGTAAATCCATACTGTATATAGTATATCGAACAAAGAACACATACTCCACTCTAAAACACATCTGTCTTTATGTAAACAACCAGGAACTTGCTGATTCGCATAGGGGTTGACATTAGCAGCGTTTTTTCCAGCAGGAAATAGATTTTTGGGAGATTTTTGACCACGGAACAGCCAACGAAAGACATACTTTATGATTTTGCAAACTTTTTTTTGGTACTGTCTGGCTTCTAGCTTGCGGCGCTTTCGTCACACAGTGATGAGACATACATCTTTGTAATCAGCAGAATCTGCTTTCACATGACATCTTGACACATGGAAATGGACATACGCTGTTTTCGCATTTTTGTTATATGCCCATATAATTACTTGGGGTTTGACTTGTGTTTCCTTTAGGTGGCTATGCTGGTAGAGGCTTTAAGCTGAGTTTCTTCACGTCATTTTGGCATGCTACATGTTAGGATTGGTGCTTCCTACTGTGTGCAGAGATCGCCTGTATCGCCACGCATTTTGCGCTGCCCCCTGTACCGGGGCTCTTGTATGAAAGAGGTTAATGGAACAGTTGGGGCGGGTTATTTTGGTACTACTCCGGAAATGCAAAGAAAATACATACAGTACTGCTTTCACTCGCTGGAAACACAGCCTATGTGAACCTTGGGAAGGGTAGATGTTATGTAGAGTTACATAGAGTTGCATATAATATAGAAGGGTGGGCTGCAGTAAAGCCAGTGGATATGTGGTTAACTAAGAAATAGCACAGGGGCAGGTATTGGTAGAAAGCTCTAGGTACCTAACTTTGGTACATTGCTGTAGATTATGGAACATATTACTGAGGAGACCAGGAAAAGAAAAAAAACTGTGAAACTCAAACAACAGTGTTTAATACAGACTTTATATGGTTGGTAGATAGGGTTCACACATACTCAGGATCTAAAAGACAGGAGCCAGAGCTGGGGGTGGGAAAGCTGAAGATGCTGAGATTTTCGTTGGGAGTGGCCAGGATGGACAGTACTGCTCAGGTTGAACGGTTTGGAAATAAAGTAAGAGAGGCAAAGATGAGATGGTTAGGTCTTGTGCAGAGGAGGGATAGTGATTATATTGGACAAAGGATGTTGAAGATGGTGGAAAAGAGGCCACAAAGGTCACAGAAAAGGTTTATGGATGTTGTGAAGGAGGACCTCTAAAGGGAGAAGCCGATAGAAGAAGAGGGTCATGATGGACCCAGCTGACTTGTGGACATAGAAAGTATCAATTGTCTTTCACTTAATACAGCAACATTTTTTTCAATAGTTAAACTAAAAGTAGCTTAGACACCGAGTGTACTTTCTGTGTGCTTTAGACGTTAGATGGCTAAAATAGACTTCTTGTGTGTTTGTTCCTGGGGGATATATTGTGCTGTGAAACAGATGTGCCCACTTTCAGTGCAGGGGGGAAAATGATCCAGCTCATTCTTCATTGGGCAATGACAAGAATATAACCGATATTCAAAGATACCCATGTGCGAATAATACTTTATGACATAACAATTATTACAGCATTCAAAGTTGTAGCATGGTAGTTTGTTCTCCCCTTCAGCATCACCTTGGTGATGGAGGTATCTGCATCTTACTTATCAGAGAGGCTAAAAACAGCAGTTCATTTATCCAAGTCATTTACTTTAACGCGTGAATCAGATTAGTTTCAGTGAACTCTGTGACTTCTGCAGTTGAAGTAAGGCTTTTAAAAAAACTGGGAGTTGCAGTTAGCTGAAGGAAATACAGAAGACAGACATTGGCCGTTTCTCAATATCCATACATCCTATGTGCGTACGGACAAGGACCAGTATGTGCGTACTTGCATACTCCCGTACAGCCTCAGTCCAAGTTCTGTTCCAATTCTCAAGTCTGTGAACAGCGAGTATGGTTCTCAAACCCGGAAGTGTTCTCGCTCCGCCCAGTTTACCAAGTATGCATCGGGTGGAGTGTACTTGGGAAAGCCATGTATCCCAGAATGCATTTTGGTGGAACATAGCAGCAGATAATACAAATATAGATCTGAAATAAATATTTTTCTGTGACCAGGAACGCAGTTTTAAGATCATTTGATGCGAGAAATTAGTCATTTAGAATTCAAACATCGTGGTTTGTGTATTAAGATATGACGTAATTATAGTTTGGCAGCGACGTTTGTCGGCGGTGATCAGCTCCGCCTCTGCGGACGCTTGGCGCTCACAGTGCCTGGTGCAGGGCAGCGTTATCTCGGCCTGTCCTGATGAAATGATCCGCTGGCTCAGACGTCGCTGTCATTAGATGCTTGGTGTGATCGATAGATTTGTTGTTGATGTGTTATTTTGTTTTTAATGTAAACGTTTTGACCTGACAGTTTAAAAGTTTGTATATTGTTAATGTTTTATTTATTTTATCTTTGAATTTTAGATTTATATTAAAGTCTCACAGTCATTGTATCTGTATTCAAATATGTACATAAATACATATATATACACACACACTACTCTACAGTGCTGTAATATAGCTATTTCCACATTGTACTGTATATTTTAATAAAAAATAAATTAATAAATGAAGTTAAATAAATGCCTCAGTTCTTTATAAAAAACATGCGTTGATTACACGTAGAAACTTCTTCGTGCGCCTCGCAACTGAACTGCGAGAAGTGAAATGATTTGATATACATATGTTAATTACATTTTAAGTTTTAAGTTTAAGTGGGCATTTAATTATTGTAAATTATTGTCATAACATTTATACCATGGATATTATTTTAAACAGAGGTTTGTAAGTCCCACAGCATTGTAAGTGGGCATTTGCGTGTTGTTATTCAGCACCGTTTTCTGTATGCGTTCCGGGACCTGTGTCCGTCTCATCATCCCTGCGCTGTCATATGTATACTTTGCGTTCCGGCACCTTATGATTTACAAATTACGCGCTGGTTGTAGGCTATACCTGGTCATATTGCTGTTGGTTATGTTTAACGTGATGATTACATGCTGCGCAAATAGAGTATATGATAATAAAAAATATTTTAATAATAAAATAATAATAATAATAATAATTGTGCCCCCCCATGCATTTCATAGGCCCACCTTAAGACTGAGGTCTGGCGACGGGTCTGAATATACGGACCAAACAACTAATCAATTAATCAACAGTTGAAGTGATAATGAAGACAATTCACAGTACTGAAGGCTGAATTGGTCAAATGTTTCATATGCTTCTCTGCTGAATATAAAGTCTACTCTCTCCCCCAAAACCAAATTCAATGCTTGCATGCGACTATAGCTTATGTCATTTTTGTTTGATTCTTTCTTTAAGCTCAAGAACACACATTGTCTGACAAATATTTATGAGCCATGTGACAACACAAAACAGACTGCTTGTTTTATGCAGGAAGTTGTGTTTTTTGGCTTTCAAGAGAAAGAATGTCTGCAGCTTCTTAAACAGAGCATGCATAAAGAAGCACAGAGACTGTCAGGCTGCACTGTATCACCACCACTATTGTAAACTATGAAATGACACCATGTGCATTTTCTTAAAGGCACAATGAAAAATACATTTTACATTCTGTTTGATGCAAATGTGATCACACTGAATATCAGAAAGAGTGTTTACATTTTATCATACCGGTTTTCTTCCTCACCCATTTTTATCGTATGAATTCCTTTTAACATGCTGGCCATAGTATATGAACAAGAACCACCTTTCTTCAAAGTGACTTGTGCTTTTGTGCTCTGTACCAAACTGATCTCTATCAAAGATTAGGTGTCATTACGACAAGGAAAACGCCATTTTGTCATGTTCTTTGCTATGAGGTGTCACTACATTTGTGGCAACAAGCACAGTATGTTATAATCATCCATTTTTTCCACAGTTAACAAGACATTTACTGAAAAGCAGCTACAGCTTCCTGTAGCCAGTCACCATCAGAAAAAAGCTCTTTCCTCAGAGCACAGAAAGGGTTTCACACAAAAAGTAGATTTTATACTCCTTTTCAAAAATCTTATTTGGGAATCATGTGTGCATTCATGGTTCAACTTTTGTGGTCGACACCAATACCTAGAGGTGTCAATAAATCATGATTCTTATCATCAAAGATTCTAAATTGATTCAAAAACGTCCAAAAATGTTGATTTAGTTTACAATCACTAACGTAAACGCAGACACTCTCTCCTGCAACAGTACAACAGTGAGCATTGCATCAGCGAGCTAGCTCTACTCCAGTGTTGTGTAACGTATTACCGTAAAGTAACTTCTTTTTCCCAGATTAAAAATTTAACTGAAAATTTGGTAACGAAACGTAGTTCCTTTTTCAATTCAGCGCAACGTTACTTTTCCCAGGGACAGATTTGACAGCAACACTGCCTTCTCATCTGCGCACTTAAACAGTAGTCACAAGCACTCATTTCACACGGTACGTGACAAAGGCTAGTAGCATAAAGAGCAAAGGTACCGTAAAGGTAATGTAACGTAAAGGTAACAAGTAACATGAAAAGTTACTTTCCATAGAGTGTAACTAAGTAAAGTAACAGACTACTTTGTTCACAAAGTAAAGAGTAACGAGCAGACACCACTTTTTAAAAACAACTTCTCAAACACTGCACTGAGTTAGCAGTGTTAGCATGGAGCAGCAAGCGAGCATTTAAGTACACTTTGGATTCTACAGTGTGCCGGGGGAAAAGCAGCTTGACAAGACCCAGATAATATGCATGCTGTGCAATTTTTTGAAAATGCAAGGACGCAACCGCTGTCACCCCGAGTTAAAGGAAATGGAACAGCAGCTGACCAGCACACATTGCACCACTTTAATAAACATCCAGCCGATTCTGAACAAGTAAAAAGAATAACCATAGCCTACTTCATTTCAAAAGACCGCTGCTCTTACTGCGTAGTAAAAACAAAGGCTTTTATGACTCCAATTGAGCCAAGGTATGTCATACCCTCACATAACCTTTTCAGGTTATACACAGGATACTTGGTCAAGTTTAGGTGAAATAAATGTATACATTTTTCTTGAATTTGCTCGCATTGACGTTGCCGTTTTCCAAATATAAAAGTTGTTGAATATTTTGTAATTGTACTTTCGATAGGGATACATATTTAAATTGCCACTGAATGTTTTTCACAACAACAAACTTTTAATGGCGCAGCTGAGAGTCTGGAGGTGGTGTGGGTTATCTGCTAATTGGAGGGTCAGTAGTTCAATCCTTAATCTGACTCATGCGTCCTTGGGTAGAATACTAATACATGGTGGTGTGAATGTG
Organism: Solea solea; assembly: GCF_958295425.1. NCBI lineage: Eukaryota > Metazoa > Chordata > Actinopteri > Pleuronectiformes > Soleidae > Solea > Solea solea. Next base: position 20,948,724 of record NC_081136.1, read on the forward strand.
AATGAGTGAGTGTAAAACCATTTGAGCGGTCATTATTTGATTTAACAAGGTAACTGCCCTTGCATGATCGGAGTGCAATCAAAGTTCATGACTGCTCTTTAATAAATTAAGCACTCACGTCGAGAAAGCTTACTTTCAATCACATGCATTTCTGTTTAGAATAGCACAACTGGAGATGTGATAAAAGCAAACAGCCTTTTGGTTTATACATATTTTCTACTGCAATAAATTGAGCTTACAGCAATTTAAGGTGTGAAACTTGCCTCTCACACATCAAATCTGTCATTTCTATCTTGGTCTGTGACCTGTCTCAAGAAAGAAACATCTACAATCATCTCTTTTTCTCCCTCTCCTTACTGATACTTGGATCTCGGAGAAAACATGCCCCCCACTGAGCTGCACGTGTCAGTATAAGAGTCTCTGCTTAGATGACAAGAATAAACAGGCAGAATGTGGGAGATGAAGAGCCCAAATATAAAACTAGGAGTTCTTTTTTTGTCAGCGGATAACCCAGAAGAGAACAGATGGGCTCTGATTTCAATTCTGAAGTCATATCTTGTTTCCTTTGGTCAGCAATGCTACCATGTAACCCTTGTTAATGGATTTCTAGCACTTTAGCTCACCAAGCAACAATGGGAAAACAGTTACTGGTAAAATGGTAGCCAGATTGGCACAATTAAGCATGTATTCATCCGGTAGGTGAAATGCAAACACAAACAGTGGAGGGAGTGCCCAAAGTCCTGAGAGGAAGGATGCTACCATTAGTATCGTCATGGCCACCGTTTCCCACCTGCGCTCTTTAATGAGGGCAAACAGTCTTATGTGGGTAGCCAGCTGAGAGGAAAAGAGACATAAACAAGAAGTGAAACACAAAAGAGAGAGATTTGTGTTTTGCATGCATGAAGGAAAAGAGACTGCTTTATGGGGCTAATTAGACAAGCAAAGAGGTGTAAAAGGAACAAAAAGAGGAGGAGAAGAGAGTGGTGGGGGGGAGGGCACAATGGGTGAGTAGGAGGGCTACTGGAGGAAGATAGAGAGAGAGGCAGGAAGCAGGACAGAAACAGACCAACAGCAGAGAGAGGAGAGCAGCAGTGTCAATATCTCATTTCTCTCATTTCTCCAGGATCTGTGACTACATGCTGAAATCTGCTGTTCACATTTGTACTCTGAAAGAACTGAATACGGTGGAGTAACATCTATAAATGATGGACGGCTGAATTAAACCTCCGGCTTATCACCTGTGGGCGCAACGCTGCCTTAAGGGGATTGAGATTGAAAAGCACTACAGGGAATGTGAGAAACCCAAGGATCACTGAGGAACGGATTTCATCTGGAGGTAAACTAACACATGGCGTCAGATTAAATTATCAAGTGTTAAGAGCAAGACAACGTGAATGTGTTGGACAGAGGCAGGGTAAAAATCAACACATTCTGCTTTAGGTAAACACACACAGCACACTGACATGTTGCTAAGCCCACGAGTCACGACTTTCTAGAAGAGATTACTTAAAGTGAAGACTAATTGCAGTAAATGAGTGGTTGTCAAACAACAGCAAGGAAACGTTGCTCTTCCCAAAGCAGAGCGGAGTTCACAGAGACAGTCTCCTGTCGTAAGAAAGCTCATACAGAGCAGAACAAACCAGACAGAAGATAGAACTCATTTATCCTCACAGGGAGGTCATCTGGAGGACAGATATATTTAATGTAACACAAGACATGGCTCAAATATGAGACAAGCAGTACGAAAAGTGTATTGAGCCGTGAATTAAACAGAACATTCTCATGTGTCTTCACAAAAAAAAGATTACGGGAAATACATAATACAGCAGACACAATATAAGAACAAGTCAGTGAAGGCTGAGCAAAAATCATTCAGAAGGATACACCCACTGCTCTAGGGCTGAGCGATATGGGTATTGCCTAGGATATTGATATATATCACAATATAAATCAAATCAGTATTATGTAACACCGGCCAATATGGATTATAAATAACATCTTGATATTTTAAGGTTATATCCCGATATACAAGATATATCGGGATATAAAGCTGCACACAGGTTGTTTCTCTGGACTCAAAAAAGTTTGTGCTTCTCAAAGGAGAGCGACAATACACTGTACATTCTGTAAAAACACAGGTAATACCTGGCTTATTTCTTTGGCTTTGTAATGGTAAATGGATATTAAGGTGTGTTAGAAACAATGAAGTTGCCAATAAATATGGTCAAATTCTGCTATAAAACAAATAATTGTGCTTAAAATTAAAGACATATTAGAGATACAATTTATCTTTATTACTTTAACTAGGGATGGGTATTGCTACGATTTTAGCAATAACAAAAGAATATGTGAAATTAAAAGGTGTGAAAAGATTCAAAAGGTATTTTATCATAATAAAAGTGACTGTGACAATGTCTTGAATAAGTAGCTACACATTGAAACAAACTGAGTAGGGGTCAACCAATTATTGGCCTGACCAATTATTGGGGGGGCCAATATTAGACATTTTGCCAATTATCTGGGTCTGCATTTTATTTTAAGGTTCACCGTTATTGTTAATTATAACTACAAAGTGTGCTACTGTGGCTCGCTCCAGGCCATTTGCTCTTAATCTGTAGATTCCACTGCTGACAACAAAATGGAGTCTCTTTCTGCTAATTAGAATTTGTTACCAAACGTCCATATAAAAGTTAAGAGAACAAAGAAGAAAAGGCTGTTATTGTTATCATTATTTCTTGCACTTAGCTCATAAGAGGGCAGTTCAAGAATTGGAGACAGTTTATGCACGATTTTTTTTATTTCAATTTCATGTAAAATTTGAGGTATTAATAAACATTAAAGGCATTAAATAAAGTTGTATGTTATTTTGACAAATATTTTCTTTTTGTTACTGTAAATGCATATTGGTTCTAAATATTGGTTACCAACTCATTAAATTGTATAAAAACAAGTGTAAACCAATATTGATTTACCTTTACTCACCATAAGGCTGCTTTGAGAAATATTAAACACGCTTCATGTTTATATATTGCTGCATTTGTAAATGTTTTGTTGGGTAGCTAGGGTAATTTGACATCTTAATCAAGATATAATAATGTGCTTTACTATACTTTTTTGTAAAACAGTAAATATGAAAATTCATGGATAACAATAATATTCATATTTAGCTTTAAAAATATACTGCCTGGCCAAAAAAAAGTCGCCACCTAAAAAAATGGGCCACACACTCTAATATTTGATTGGACTGCCTTTAACTTTGATTACGGCACTCATTCGCTGTGGCATAGTTTCGATAAGCTTCTGCAATGTCACATGATTTATTTACATCCAGTGTTGCATTAATTTTTCACCAAGATCCTGTATCAATGATGGGAGAGTCAGACCACTGTGCAAAGCCTTGTCCAGCACATCCTAAAGATTCTCAATGGGGGCCTGAACAACTCTTTCACAATTTGAGCCCGATGAATCGTGGCATTGTCATCTTGGAATATGCCAGTGCCCATCAGGGAAGAGAAAATCGATTGATGGAATAATCTGGTCATTCAATATATTCAGTTAGTCGGCTGACCTCATTCTTTGGGCACATAATGTTGCCGAACCTAGACCTGACCAACTGCAGCAACCCCTGATCATAGCACTTCCCCTACAGGCTTGTTCAGTAGGCACTAGGCATGATGGGTGCTCACTTCATCAGTTAAATCCAGATGGCAGGCAGTGTATAATGTCTGTTAAAGAGCTTTATAGACACATACAAAAATATTTTGGTAATTACCAATGCTGTTAATTTATGGCAGCTGTGGCTTTGAGTGGTGGCCAATGAATTTGTTAAGCACTGTATATACATCTTTTCCTGTACCCAACTGCAGAGGTCATTTAGTCTTTACTGTAGTACTAATGTCGCAGCAAAAGTAAATTAAAATTTACTTAATTGAGGAAAATAAATAAACATTAAAAAAAAAATGTCATAGAGGGCACCAGTATAGAAATCAGGGAGGTAGCAGCCTACTTTGACCACTGTTGTAGTCATTAGTCATAACGGCAGATCTTTGTGTGTTTGCTGATATCCGATAATACATTTTAAAGGCAATACTGGTATTGTACCAATAATATTGTGCATCCCTAATCTACAATGTCAAAACTGACATCTTGCCCAGGCTTGCTAGGTTTATCTTCAAATTATTATTTTATATAAATGCGGTCCAAGGCAGCACTGGAGTCTGGGCATTTGTGTCTTTGTGTTTTGTTTATTTGTTTTGTTTATTTGTCCCATATAACAAAGAAATCACTAAAACTGAATAATTCTGCTTTGTGGACAAAACAAGACATTTGAGAGTTTGTTTTCCTGCCCCAAATCATACAATAATAATATATCTGAAAAAAAGCCAGCTGACTCCTGTGGTCTGCTTTGTGAAGTCATTCTGCAGAGTACCAGCTCACTCTTCAACACTCATTTGCTGAAGAACACATGACAAGAACCATCAAAGACCAAAAGCCAGTATCAGAACCAATTAAACACACACTCCGCATGCATGTACACACACAGAAAAAGGCACACAGCTCCACGGGGATGGTAAATGAGTTGTCAAACACATCCACAAGCAGAGAAATTATGAATTTTCAATGTGATAAATTCTTTTCTTTTATGCTATTTAACTAATGTCTTTTATCCTTCGACCTCTGCAGATCAACAACGGAAAGCGACCAGGCAGAGCACGAGGAAAGGGGATGGTGATGATGATGATAAGCGGACATGTCGTAAATCCATTTCAATCAATTCTTCTCTTCCAGTCAATTAAGGATTAAATGCAAATACAAAGGCTTTGGATGTCCAAGAGTATCTCTGGGTGATCACCAGTGACTTTTCATGACCTATATCTGTGTCTGTGACAATTGAGCAAGTATGCCCTCCTGCCCTTTGGAACCTTCCATCCTTCCATTTTCTTCCAATATGAAATCAAAAACCTGACAAGGTGCCATGGACTGTATCGGGACAAGCACCATCTCCAGAGAGATAAAGACAAGAGTGTGAAGAACACCTTAAAGGTTGAGAGTATAGTGTTCCAGCACTGGCATCATTTTCCAGGCCGGGATGACACCATGAGCAGTGATTCAAACACAACAGACAATGACAAGACAGAGGTTGGAATGAAAGAAAAGCATTGATCACGACGCACTGGACTGATGCTGCAAACCACATGCCCCCCTATGAGGGGAGGGCATGTGTTTTCTTTGCTGTTGCACAAACAGAGTCTTCCCTTTGCCTGAGAGAAGCAGCCACTGTTGCCAACGCGATAGAGTTTTTCATGTTTCATGTCAAAATCCAATGTGCTCACAGACAATGATACAAATCAAGCAGCAAGTTCCTTGTGGTCGCTTTGATCGCTAAACTGGAGAACACCCTGCTGGGAGGGAGCGGTGAGTTTAACTCTGATATCACCAATATAATTGTTTTTTCTTTAGTCCAAACTAATGGGAAACTAAGGTACATTATCCACATATTCTAGTATTTTGTGTATTTGGTGTGTTTAGGCTCAGCAAGAAAACAAAGTCTCACAATTTGACAATAATGACCTCTTGTTCCTTTTTGCCAAAAAATGGCATAACAAATGATTTGGCGCTATAATAATACAATTGAATTGAATTGAATTGAATTGAATTGAATTGAATTGAATTGAATTGAATTGAACCATGCCTGGTATTGTCTTTGTTGGCTTCTCTGTCAGTTACAAGTACAAGTACAAGTGTATATATTATTATTATTTGCCACATAATAAATATGTAGTATTTTAAGTTCAGCTCAGCACATCATTCTTTGGTTTAACAACAGTAAAGCATGGTGATTTTTATCACAATAAGTAGGTTAAATAACTATTCCATCATATAGCAATACATATTTTACAGAATTACAAAAAGTGTTTGTTTTGATTGGAACAGTATATAGTTCACAGTAAAAAAAACATTTGTACGATGCAAAATGAATTTGGCTTTTACTGTTTATACCTTGCATTCTTTTAACTTTTGTAAATCCTCTTTTTCATTGACTGTTGCTTCTTTAAAGTCAAAGACTAGTGTCAGCTGCAAACACACACGTGTGGATACAGTATATCTTTGGTTAAAATAAAAAAAATCATAAAACATTGATATGTAATGCAAACAGCTAAAGTTTTCCTTTTTCAACCTGCCCTTCAGGCGACTTCCTCACATCAGGATAATGCACACACCTCCAATGCTGATCTTTGCAGCCGCCATGAGCAACATGACTGTGATTGACACTGCTGACCCCTACGACCTTGACTTGACTTCGTCTGAGGATATTTATCCCATCAGCTTCCAGGTATGGCAGAAGTCTCAGACAAAATCTACTTTTTTGTTTCTTTAGTCAAATTAGATTAGATTATTTGATTGATTCCACAGTGGGGAAATTCACATTAGCGTAAAATCATAGCATTGTGTTTGCTTACAAGCAAGTGAATAAAATGTATGTATGAACTGGTAATTTCCTTGTTAATTACCATACAATTGATAAGTCTGAATGACAGATTTTGTTTATTTATTTTTAGAATTATATGTAAGGACACTTCTAGAATTCCATTTCTTTTTTACAAAAACATGGTTCCATTTACTTACATTTCTGACAATATATAGTGAGGTATATACTAATAAATAATCATTCTTATACATATTTTGACCCAATTCAGGGAACTGCTTTTTTAACATTTTCAGAACAAGTATTCCACAGTTTGTCCCCTACTGAGTGACATTTGTTTATATCTTTTTTTGTTTGTTTTTCTCAAATATGAATGTTGCCGTTATATGCTATTCAGTAGAAAGTATAAATTAATCTTCAATGTTCTCACTGACCACATATTCCATATTCTCTCACTTTGTCTTGCTAGATTTCTCTGACAGGCTTCCTGCTTTTGGAGATAGTTTTGGGCCTGAGCTCCAACCTCACTGTGTTAGTCCTCTACTGCATGAAACAGAACCTCATCAGCTCTGTCTCAAACATTATCACCATGAACCTGCATGTGGTGGACGTGTTGGTGAGTTCTGACCTATGTTATCAGCTATACCTCAAAGGGCCAGTTCATTATTTCAGTGTACTATATGTCAGTCTGCTGAGGTCCATGTAACGTAAATTACATTATGCATCCATGTTTAGGTAATGAGCGTATGTACCACACGTCAATAGCACATCCTCCAGATAAGACAATTTATTGGATCAAAGGTGGCTCAGAGGTACAGTTGTTTTCCAATTAGAAGGTTGTGTGTTCAATTCCTAGCTCTGTAAACATTTTGATGTGTCCTTGGGCAAGACACATGATTCTACGTTGCTCCTGATGGCATGTGCATGGCTATGAAAAATGTGTGACTATTGCTGCACATAGATGCACTGTATGAAAGTGTGATTGAATGACAAACAATGTAGTGTAAAGTGGCTTTGAGTGGTCTAGAAAGGCACTACATAAATACAGACCATTTACCATTGTCCACCTGGTAGATGGCTAGTCTGATGAGCTTGTCCAAAACAGACACCCAAAACGTTTTTTTCTGGTCATGAAAAGACAAGAAAAGTGCTATATAAATACAGATGGTTTACCATTGTCCACCCAGTAGATGGCTAATCTGATGACCGTATCCAAAACTGAGAGCAGCTGCTAGAAAGTAGCACTAACTGCGTGACTAACTCAAGCCACATTAACTGGCAGTCAGTGATATACTCATCATGTATCTGTATTTCGCTTATGCTACAATACAAATATTCACTCACACGCAACATAAGAGACAATATAGTCTGGTGTCTGCTACCATACAAATAAAATGCTAACTATTCATATCTTACTGAGGTATAGTGCATATTGTTTGTGAGTTAGAACTTCAGTCTGAGGACTGGTTCTCTACAGAAGACCGTTGATAACAACAGTTTACACACGTCAAAACAAAGAGTTAACAGGCCATTGAACCTATGAAATATGAAATGAAACAACTGAAAAGACAAATGAAGTGATGGCAAAAAAATATGTCTGCTAATACTAACAATATGACAAACATGGCCATATGGATTATGAGGCAGTTTCTAATGGCATTGCTTCCGTCGGATGTTATTTATTTCATGCTGTGTGACCATAAGGATAGGGAAATACAGTCAGAAATCACAATGACAGAAAAAAGGCAACTAGCATTCATGCAGCACAGTAACCAATGTGCAGGAGAAACCAGTGTTGGAGCTTAGTGTGCCAGTAAAGTAAAGTAGGCACCATGTGCGAGTGTCTGTTGACATTCTGCTGCTAAGCACCTTCCACTGGACTATTGTTAAACCAAAGGTTATTCATGTCTTTTTGTACATATATTGCGCAACCAACCAGAGTCACCTTCTCGTGTTATCCCGTGTGATCAACACCTGACAGCATAGTCAAGAGACACGTAAATAGGATCTGTAGTGTGCTCATTTTAACCAACTACAGCCACTTTCTCTTCCTGTGAGGAAATCTTCAGTTCAATACATCACAGGTGATAATCATGACCGATGCCATAAAAGAAATCAAACAGTCAGATAAGAAAAAAAGATTTTTTTTGTAGTATTATTTATATTATTAGTTTTATTATATAGTATTATATAGTAGTGTTGTTGTATCATTTTGTTATTATATGCCCACATGTCACTGTATCACTTCACAAGAGAATCCACATTTACAACTGTATATATGAAGTATACTAGGTATTTATTCATTTAGTGCGATGACTGGCACTGCATGGAATGAACAAGAGAGGTTTATGCTGGAGTGTATCCACTGAAGTGTCATTTAAATGTCCATCTGACAGTCTTGTGCTGAACCTTTAATTTGACACACACGTCACACTGACAGCAGTGCAACTGTTTGACAACTAATTGGCAAATAATCATTTAGTGTTAGAAGGGGTGGGACACCTCTGAGTTCGATTGGATAAAAATGTAATCAGGGGTATGTTTCATTATTTAAACCTTTGGCAAGCTACTTGGCAAGGGACTGGGAGCTACTGGTAGCTCACAAGCTACTCCTTGGAGACCCCTGCCCCATACTCAGCAGTCTGGTGTTAGCCAGGCTAATTAATCCCAGGAATACCTGCTAAATTTAGTAAGGAAACTTCTTGAGCAATAGAGAGTGACCAACTGCACCCATAGTCATGATTACACTATGCAATTGGATCGACACAGGAACATAACAGTGATTAAAACCAACACCAAAATTGATTTTGGTCCTTAACTTACTGGTAACAGTCTTAAGACCAGATAAAAACTGTATTTGTGTTGTGACCTATATTGTGATCTGTTTTCAGGTATGTGTATGCTGCATTCCACTGACAACCGTGGTGGTGCTACTTCCTTTGGGGTCAGACACAGCCATGATATGCTGTTTTCACGAAGCCTGTGTCTCTTTTGCGAGTGTTGCTACTGCTTCCAATGTCCTGGCCATCACTGTGGACCGCTATGACATCTCAGTGCGGCCAGCTAACCGTGTGCTTACAATGGGCCGGGCTGTGGCTCTGCTTGGATCTATCTGGGCTTTATCTTTCTTCAGTTTCCTGGTCCCCTTCATGGAAGTAGGCTTCTTCATCAACTCTGGTTCAGACCTTGTGAACCAGACTACAGTAGTCACAGTGGCTCATACAAATGAGTACTACACAGAGCTGGGCTTGTACTATCACCTGCTTGCACAGATCCCCATATTCTTTTTCACAGCAGTGGTAATGCTGGTGACTTACTACAAGATCCTACAGGCACTTAACATTCGCATTGGAACACGCTTTCAGCAGAACCTTCCTAAGAAGAAGCATAAGAGTAAAAACACGATCTCTTTGAGTACTGCAACACAAGCAGAGTCGACTGATGCTTCACAGAGCAGCACAGGAGTGAGGGCGGGTGGCAGTGCACCTCTGGGCATGCGGGCTTCTGTGTCCGTCATTATTGCTCTGAGACGTGCAGTAAAGCGTCATCGAGAACGGCGGGAGAGACAGAAAAGAGTCTTCAGAATGTCTCTCCTCATCATCTCCACCTTCCTGCTCTGCTGGACTCCAATAACTGTGCTCAACACCATCATCCTTAGCACCGGGCCCAGTGACTTTATGGTCCGCCTTCGGCTGGGCTTCCTGGTGATGGCCTACGGAACCACCATCTTTCACCCGCTCCTCTATGCCTTCACTCGGCAGAAGTTCCAAAAGGTTTTGAAGAGCAAGATGAAGAAAAGAGTGGTGTCTGTGCTTGAAGCTGACCCAACACCAAACAATGTGGTCATTCATAACTCGTGGATTGACCCCAAGAGAAATAAAAAGGTCACCTTTGAGGACACCGAGGCCAGACAAAAATGTCTATCCACACATAATGTGGAGTGAAATGTAAATATGTCAGAAACATTTAGATGAGAATTACAACACTGGGAGTAACTTTCAAAAGAGAAAGTAGTAGATATGTGTTTCAGAGGGAGATGATTAATGTAAATGCCAATGACTCCATGATGGACGAGTTGATGGTTTCTTAGGGTTGAAACCCAAAGAAACACAAAATCTACCAAAACAGAAGAGACAATTTTAAGTTACAGCTCAAATTGACTGGTAAATGTTTCAGCAAGTGTCAGCAGTCTCTGGAAACACCAGTACCTTGGATATATTGGATTAATTTTCATACAGTGAAGGAGGAGGAGGAGATGTGTCATCCATATTGGTTTTATGCAAAAGTGAAAGTTAAAATAAGAAAAAATGGGGTCTTTGTTCATTAACAGAGTATATATTCTGGGCAGCTTACTAAATGTATATAATATGGTGACAATACAAATTATGTTTTTTTTGTCAGATGAATAATCAGTTTATGTTAAGGGAGCTTCTTAATATCATATGTAAAAATGGAAAAGAAAAATGCAGTTCAAGGTTGGCACTTAGAGCTGATCTTTTTCTTCAAGGCAAAAGTTTCTCAAAATACTGTAGGTATCACACAGGCACATTGAAAAGGGTAATTTATTGCTATTTATTGTGTGTAGTGTGCTATCAAGAATAATTTAGTTGTTAACTATATCTAAGCATTGGTGTGTGAGTGTTGTTCCCTGGTTAGCATAATATGAGACAAATGTACAGTAATATAATACTTTAATATTGTTTGTCACCATTTGTAATTAAAAAAATGAAAGGCACAAAACGTGTCAGTATCCTTTTGTTCCCTTGCTTATTTAAATGGAATTGAGACATGAATATAATCTAGGCTAGGCCTGCAACTAATGATTATTTTCCTCATTGATTAATCTGTAGATTATTTTCTCGAGTGATCGAGTACTTGTTTGGTTTGAATAATGTCAGAAAATGTTGAAAAATGTTTACCAAACCTGGAAATGATGATGTTCTCAAATGTCTTGTTTGGTCCACAAACCAAAATTATTAAGCTTAAATGATTTCTTTGTTTTATTGAGCAAAGAAACTGCCTCCTTGACTTCTGTACTTTTACAACACTTATTTTCTTTTATATATATACACAGTAACTAACAGTTATTGGCCCAAGCACTGCTGATACAATATATTGCCATATCGGCAAAAATTCCAATGTTGTGCATCCTTATTAAATGCCTCATGTCATCCCAAATTTCTCCTGCCAATTCTGTTTACTTATTCAAAACACAAATATATAACTTTGCTCACTACACAAAGTAGGGCTGCAAAGTCTCAGTCGAGGGGTTGATTTGAGTCGATACGTTCTAGTTCGACTCAGATTCTGATAAGTCGACTTTCTTCCGTGTTAATTTCATACAGTCTTTGGTTAATTTGATTTCATCTGGAGGAATGTACCAAGTGCTAATGGGGGTGTTTTCAGAGCTACCCTGTTCCACAGGTAACAGCGTGTCTTCAGAGAACACCCCCCTTGTTTTCAGTATTTTGGATTAGCCCAACCCACAAGTACGTTGGTGGTTTTATTTAATCATCTAAATATTCCTCATCAGTTGATGTCACGCTGATATCAACGTAGTACAGTATAGTATATAGTATATTTTCGGAAATCATGCGCTATGATATTGCACAGATGCATGTGATGCAAAACGTTTTGGTACCAGGTACTATTTTTAGTACCTGCTCCGGCGAGGTTCCAAGTGTGCTTAAGTAGGTACTATGCGATGATTGGTCAGACTGCTGGCCGCTGACTGGCCAGAGTCCCGTTACAGAAAGAGACGTCCCACACACAAATCAAGCCGAACAGCGCCTAACTGTAGACTTAAAACTACTTAACAATCCTAAAAACGTGGGTTAATCTCGAACAACTACAGAAGTTTGGGGGTAAAGTCACTAGTCACTTGTGTGTGAGTGTGTTTCGCGTATAAAACAAAGTCACCGCAGTCTCACTTAGCCGTACAGTGATGACTCCGCCCACGTTAAGTAGATACTTTTTTGTAGTGGAGATGCAACCTAATCGTGCCGTGTCGTACCTAGGCGAGTAGAGCAGGTGGAAATGCGCCATTTGAGTCGAAATTTCAGGGCTTCAGTCGACTAAGAATTTATTTGGTTGATTGCAGCCCTAACACAAAGTGTACAACACTACACTATCATGTAATTTTTTTCATGCAACGATGAGAGTAATGGCATTAACCGGTTGGTTTACAGCAGTGGTTTCCAAACTATTTAAGCCTGGTCCCCCCATTAGCAGTTTCAATTCTCAAGGAGAATATAAAAAATATAAAGAAATATAAAAAAAAAAAAAGCCAGACAGTTGTTACAAATGCCACAAAGTGCATTATATGAAGTGGGATGCAAGTTTCCTATTTTTCCATCTTAATTCCAGATTGTGTTCTTAGTGTGTGTGTTAATTAATTTTATCAAAGACCCTGAGAAGTAAGAGAAGTAAACATCCTCATAAAATGGACACAATGACATTAAGTGTTAATAACCTTGGTTTAGCATGCTGATAAACTGGAGGGACAAATTAAGGGATCATGGAAGTGATTACAGCATATCGTGAGTAGGTTTTAATGGGCAAACCAAATTTCATGATAATTTGTCTGTCGAGACATTTGAACTCAGAACTACAATGAATGTGTGCTCAACTGGTCACAACTTAATGGAGTACTGACTATATTTCTTAAATGGTACCAGGTATCGATTATGAAAATAATCGTTAGTTTCAGCTCTAAATAATTATTTATTTATCTGTATAAACCACCTCACCGCTTCCCCCCTAGGGGGGCCCGCCCCACTATAGAAGTACTGCACTAAATAGCCAATGTGATAATCCGTTAATAAAACCAAGTTCTGGGATTTCAGCTTGTTAAATGTGCTGTTTTTTGGCTCTGACAGATGTTTGAGGCCATCTTCATTTTGAGGTTTAAACTATATTTCTTACATTTTCTGGCATTTCAGGGACCAACCATCTAATTAAATAATTGTGAAAATAAATGATAAACCTATTAATGAAAAAATATAATGAGGAGTAGGACATGCACAATAAATACAATCTAACAGAATACAATATGTAACACAGCTCATATATCCTTCAACCCTCTTTACAATGTATTTGTATTTAATTCCTTCAAAGACTATTAACAAGGGTTAACATACACCAAAAATGCATGTAAAGAAAGTAAATATAGAGTGTATATATATATATATATATACACATATATATATAGTAGACTACTTGCTCTGTTAATTAGTTGCACAAACACGGTAAGTGTTTGTTGCTGTCTTAGAGAACCACAAGGACATTGACCTTATAAAATGTTCTACAGCCAATGGAATGTGTGTGTGTGTTTGTGTGGTATGAGAAGTGGTCACTTGTGCCTGTGAACCCACTCTATCATGCTTAATACCTTTAGACAACTAAGGTTAATATGGTGCAAAGATACAGTGGCTGGTGTCAGAGATATGTGCTGCATCAATGTCACTTCTCCTCTGTTGACATGAGAAGAAGGTCACACAGTTCTCAGCATCTACATCAACCACTGGTTGACACAACAATCCCAACATGGCCGCCACTAATCACCATCTGTGTCCTGATTTTTAAAAACAATAATACTGGAGGCACACGTGTGTCACATCGCAGATCACTGTATTGGCTCACAAGTTTGTCTCTCTAAAGCTGTGGAGAGCAGCACCCAAATGGCAAGTGAACAGAAATGGCATCCTGCTCAATTATGTCTCTCAGCAACTGAAGTTGTAAAACAAAGCTACAACAGCCAATATTTGGCAGATATTCATATCTAAGTCGAGCTTTGACAAGATTTCAGGCAATTGAAAAAAACAACGGAACAACGGTCTACAAAGCCGCACAGACCTCTGTTTCCAGCTGGAAAGGTCTGTCCAACAGTGAAATAAAGCAGCGACATATTCTAGTGATATACTCAAGATAACCAGATGTAGGTTTTAATGAATGAGCTGTTTGTTAAATGACAAATATGAGTTTTTCCTAAAGTCCCTGCTAGTTGCCAGGTTTTCACAGGGAGCATGCCTGCCTTTCAAATGCAAGTTAAAGGAGGGGGTGCAGAGTAGAATTATATTATTATTCAGATTTGTTTATTTGTAATTAGCTGTATGTAAGACAGTAGCCATGTGTCAGTATCTCATACAACTCACTGTTAACACCTATCAAACATACGATTTCTATTCAAGAAGATCCATTTTACCTTTGTAAACACATGGTCAAATTCACTAAGTGTTTAGAAATCAGATAACACTCACCTCTAGTATAAAAAGTGTTGAAGTTGTGAAGCTTGTGAACACATGTAGGTTTTTTTCTTACCGGAATACTACAGCAACAGTTTCCTTAGAAACAGATATGAAAATGACGTCAAGACAGATGTATGCCCTTACCGAGTTCACTTAGGCTTTGAGCAGCCTTGGTGATCTCTCTGCTGCCTCCCTGGAGCTGACCCTGGAGCCTCTTGCTCAGGTACAAGATACGAATGATCCGCCGTAGAAGGTCGCAGGCCACCTGGAGGAGTGAAATGGATCAAAGGGGATCAATGTGGCTAATGTCGTTATGGCAAGTTATTCACACTGCAAAATATGCCTCGTTTCTGGGAATTGTGCTAAAATAATGATAACAAAAGTATGAGTGAATGGGTGTGAATGTGTGAACGGCAAAACTGTATCAAGACTAGAAAAGTATGTAATATACTATAATTGCAATGCCTTGACTTTAGTGAGGTAAGTACACAAAGTCCCAGCCATAACCACAAAATAAGACATAAAAAAAAACAACAATGGTACATAATTGGCATAATAATTCTTATATTATTAATTATACCGAAAATAATTTTCCGGTAGGGACTTTTTTTTCGACAAAACGACCGAAAATCCACATGGGCTCACCTCGACAAAAAAAAAATCGGGGAAAAAAAGTCGAAATGTCGGGGGGGCGGGGCTTGTGGAATTTTCATGTGTATTTGTGAATTGCATTTTGTCTTTCAAGTTATTACATTGCCTATTCAAATAAACATCATAAAGTGCGCTATACAAACCCAGTCAAGATCCTGCACACTGGTGGACACTTAACTACCTCTGCATCCCTGCTACATCCGTGCCAGCGGAGAGAGTTTTCTCTTCCGCGGGATGAATAGTGAACAGACTCCGCACTCGCCTTCTTCCCAAACATGTGGACATGCTTGTGTTCTTGAACAAAAACTAGGCCGAAATGGCCAATAATCTGCAGAGCGGGTGGATTGCGTGCGGGCGGGTTGCGGTGGAAATAAATAAATAAATAAATAAATAAATAAATAAATAAATAATACGTAGGTTAACATATTGACTAGATCTGAAATGAGGCAGAAATAAATTCACCTAGAGGATCTACGCAGCTGCTGTGTTCCATAACAGCATATTATGTTTATCAGACTGCTACTACAATGAATGATGATCGGGTGGCTGGCGAGTGTGGGTATTATTTGTTGAAAAAAACATTGCTGCGGGTGTATTATTGATATTTAGCAGCGGGTGCGGATGACATTACAGCTCACCCACACATCTCTATCACCTATTTTACTCTTCATTTTATTTGTGATTAGCTCAGCGTGATTGATCTTTTTGTTTCGTTTAGTTGTTGGTCACTGCTTTGATGTGAATATTGGACATTACATCCATGTTTTTGAGCCTAAAATTAAGTAGTAGCCTACAGTGTAGAATATTTTCCACCCTCCTCCCTGCTGAGAAGTTCCCATCTCTAGTTTCCGGCCAAGTGTTTCCTGATTTTCCGTTTCGGTCAACACTTTTCATTTCGGTGCATCCCGCGTGATATTGTTCTTGCCAATAAAGATGTTTCTTGTTGATGTTATCCCAGCTGCTTCCAAAGTACATATATATACACACACACACAAATATATATATATATATATATATATATATATATATATATATATATATACACACATGTTTGATGTAATGCAGTTCTGTAATGTTCTGCGTCTGTGGTAAGTTGCTCCTATTTCAGTTACTTGCCCTTACTTCATGAGTCACCATAATGGTCCTTCAATAAGCCTAAGAAAGCCCAATTTCTACCTCAAATTTACCTCAAAAAAAGCTCTGCATCCACCCCTGCTCAGTCACTCGGCTCCCTCACCATACTACCTTGCTAAATTTTCCTATAAAAAACCCTGTATAGTATAGTGTTGTTGTGATTGAGCCTCTGTTTTGGCAACACCAAAGCTGAGTAATTGTTCTTCTTTTATAATCAATAATAAAACCCTTACATTCACTTCATGTCTCCCATTGTTAACACCTGCAGGACACAGTCCATCATTGAAGCTCATCACAAATTTCAAAACCCAGGAGGGAAATTCCCCCAGTGACTAGTCAGAGCTGAGTCGCAACCAGCTCACGCAGCCTGAGAGTGATATCACACACATGGAAAATCAGAGTGACACTGAGCCATTAGCCCAGGAGAGAGACCTCACTGACCTTTTGGCAACTGCCGTTTCATTAAATCATGATTTACCTCAGCTGCTCATGCAGTAGTGCTGCAGCCTGGTGCCTTCACTGCATGTTTGGTGCTCTGCACAAAAATTGTGCCTATTATGGGCAAATGCTCATTCTCCCTCCTACACAGTATTGATTTCTCTATGGGTTTGGGAAAGCTTCATAGCAAATGCAAAATAAAATGTTCTTTGGTAAAAACTACCAAGCAAAGAACAATTTTGCCTCTGTGTAAAATAAGGCACTGAGTGATTAGCAACACAGCAACAGAAGTGTTAAAGCTGCTGTCAGTGATGTATTGTCATCTATTGCTGCTGTTAGCACTGTCCCCACTCCTCTTTACATTACCTTAAGAACATGTTTGGTTTGTATTTTTCAGAAATCTGTCAGAGTATAGTTATTTAACACAGATAACACTTCAACAGCAGCCTTAATATCATACAATTATTGTGAAATGTAGTGTGGAGACTCACCTGTAGCCTGGCAAGCTGTGTAATCCTAGCCATGATCTTGTTGTACGGGTCAATGATCTTAGCCCTTATCCTGGGGAGATGTAAACATTTTCATTAAGAACTAACACAGTTAGAAAAGCAGACATTTTATGTTGAAGAAGCAAAATCTGGAGCTTCTTCTCCCAACCTGAACTTTTAGCAACATCTGACCTCATCCACTAACCATCCTTAAAAAAGAAATGTCTTCTTAAAAGCCCATGTAGGCAGTTTTTACAAGGGATGACATGAAACCACTTTTTCTTGTCCGATACTACTACTGATATCACTAACTGGAATATCTGCCTATACCGATATTTCAGACCTTTCAAACTATCCAGGCAAACCAGACCTACATCAAGATGTACCGTTTGCTCATACTGTTTGACACAGTACCGTAGTCCTGTGTCAAACAGCATGAGGCGAATACACGTACTGCTACACCCCAAGTGCACAACATATCAGATTTTTTGATTGTATCGGATATTGGTCCGATAGTAAAGCGGATAGTAAATCTGACCAATACTGAGTATCATTTAAACTCATCCCTAGTTTTCACGCAGATTCTTCCGAAAATGTTTTCTTATTATGTGCAAACAGAATCTAAACACTGAAACGTTGTGAAAATGTCATGTAGACATGTGTATTCTGACCAAAATAATTCTTATTCATGATAATATTGTGATAATTATGTAAACCTTAAGTAAGCAAGATGCAGATTTCCTGCATCAAACGCATCACAAAATAACACATTACCATGTGCCATGTTGTAAAATCACACATTTTCTCTATGAACTTCGGTGTGGGAGACTAAGCAGTCTACAAAGTGACATAAACTTAAATTTTCTGAGGGAAAGGGTTGTCTAATATGACATGTTTTCAGTGAGGGCAAGTGTCTATGTTTCAGGTTGGTTTCTCTCATCGGCAGAGAGCAGGGAGTGTGTATGACTAAGTCAGTACAAGGCAATAGTACCTTATACAACCACAATTCAAAAAGCCTGAACTATCTCTTTAAATCACATGCACAATTATGGAATCTGACACCATTTTTATTAAAGGCCAGTAATCGTCACACAAGAGAATGTGAAGCCACAGACATCTCTAAAAAATGTGTATCTGCGTAAAATATGGTTTTATTGTTTTCCTGGGCTCTGCAAAGCGGAAAGGCACTTCCGTTTGCTGATGACGTCATCAGGAAACCTCACCACCGTAGCTCCTCCTGGTGCGGGCACTAGTCTGGGCACATCCGGTTGCGTACATTCAACCGCAGAAGAAGAAGAACTACTCTCGTTGTAGCTGCTGAGATGCAGAGCATCCATCGTGCCAGAGGGGGAGCTGAATATTTGAGAGCTTACGTGCTAATTAGGTCACTTCCAGGTACATCACAACACAGTCCACGTTCTGGGGGTGGGATTTTGGTCTGAAACAGCGCGGCTGACGAGAGCGTCAGTGAGGAGATATTTCGATCGGCTTGTTTGCAGTGGCTAGGAGGTTTTTGACCATAAAAACAAGTTAATAGTAGACCTCCATAACTAACATATATGTGCGATACGAACATTCAATGTCAGCTTTAATGGATTAATCGAGAAAATAATCGACAGATTAATCGATTATGAAAATAATCATTAGTTGCAGCTTTAGTTATATGATAATATTAATAACCTTTGCTCAACTCAAGCCATGATAAAATACATTTACCTGTCGACTGCTGCCTGCAGAGCACTGATCCTTGTCTGCATCATTTGAAGGACCCCTGAAAAAAAGAGCAACACAATATTTTTAAGTCTGACTTTAACAGCTACTGTAAGGACACTTCATCTAAGGACAGCTGGCTCGCTCTTGTGGTAAAACCCAAGAACTGCAACAGTTGCAGTGTATAAAATCCCTGTTCCTGCATGTAATTCTGTAAACATTGATCAAATTATGAGAAGTTGGAGTTTATGACCGCTGAAAGATATGTCACATGACATTCATATACTGAAATGATAATTGTTCCGTATTTTATAGCACTTGTTCTCAGCCATAGTTTATATTAAAAGAACTGGCAAATTTGGTCACACATGTGCGAGTAGATGTACTTGCATTGTCTCAAATGTTGGTCTGGAAATCTTTTCAATGACATTTTCTTTTCTTACAGTTATTGTGATGTATCACTATATGATTGTTTTGCAATACATTGACTATCACAGAATCATTGTATCATGATATTATTGGTATACATTGCGTGTCGTACTGTATCCTATCGTATCATGAGGTACCCTGTGATTCCCACCCCTACCTGAAGGTGTGTGCATTTTTTGAACTGCGACTTTAAACAGGGAGGGAGATGATGTTGATACTGTGCCATGTCTGGGTTTAACAAACTAATGCTATCTGCTGAACTTGCAAACCAAGATGCTAGTAGAAGAAAAATACCATGAATATTATTCTTTGCTTTTGCAGCCTCTATCATTTGACATAGGCTATACGCACTGTGCATGGAGAAAAGGCGCAGACAAACTCAGCGGATTGTGTGTGTGTGTGTGTGTAAGAGAGAGAGAGCTGCAGTGAGATGAATGAACAGAATTTTTAAATCGTTTTGGGGGGAAAAGACAGAATGCTTTTGTGACAGTCAGTGCTGATTCTGCTGCCATGCATTAATAAATCTATGTGAAACTCTGGGCACCAGTGTTACCATCGAAAAAAAATGTTGTCGCACTCCAAAGATTTTTGGTCACACTCTAGAGCATGAATTATTGCTTTTATTAACCAAACTAGAAATGAGTGCAATTGATCTGCTGAAGACATTGAAACAAACTGAATTCAATGGCTGCCAGGAAGGGAAAAAAAAATCAAGTAACAAAATTTGAATTTCTTTACCTTCAAGAGACTCGATCCCAGTCGCTTGAGATAGCAAGTCTTCATGTCTAGCCACAACCTGCAAGAAAGAATAAATAAGATGGAGATGGCTGCTGTTATTATGTATGATGATGTTTTAAATCATGGGATCTCCAACCATTCAGCTACATGCTCAGTTTTAAACTACAACACAAAAAGCTGTGAAACCATTTGACATTTTAACATTTAACTCCAAAAAGAATGTGGTTGTAATATTAGGTTGTGAACCTGGCTGTGAAGCTCTTTATCCAGTTGACTGATGCCCTGTGCCAGCTTGGCCAGCTGCTCTGCGATAACAGCATGGTGTATCGCCTGAGCAGTGTAGGTCTTTACATCAAAGTCATCTGCCAGGAAATCAGCATAGCATGCTGAAAACAAAGAAGCAAAACATTAACAAACCATTTAATACATTCACTCCTAAAGTAACTGAAAAACTGAAGTAACACTGAAAATGTGACTTTTCTTGACGATATCGCAATTGTAGTTTAATTTGCAATACAATTTTAAGCTGCAGTTCAACATTCACTGTGAAATTTAGTTTATTATAGTGAATTTGTTTCAAGGACAAAATACATCAATCTTATGATGAACAGATGATATGCCTTACTAAATGTTACTAATTTAGACAGAGAATAGATTATAGATCATTCAAAAATCTTCTGGATAAAAAATATATATATAATTTTTGTGCATACATCACAAATTTGATTAATATGTATAAATGAGTACCAATCACAGTGTTTCTCATTAATTATGTAGTAATGATGACCCACAATAGTCTAGTTATAGTCCACAGCATTTTAACTTGTCGGTAAAGACAGATGACAAAGAAGTTTGTTCTTACTCTATAAACTCTATAACAAAATCTCAGGAATATGATTTATTTCACTGACATGTATACATATACATTTTATTTTTTGATTTTTTTTGAGTTAACTAAACAGTTATCTACTTTGAACTAAATCATAAATGATTCTGAAGCATGATTAGAATATTAGAATTCTTAGAAATTATAATTTGGGACTTTAATGGACAAAAGTTTTTGAGGGGTCAGGGCCCCCTCACATGGGATTATGTTAATTTTACTACAGAAAATACAAAATTACCTCTACAGTTGGGCACATGAAAAAACATAGATATATCGGTATCACCCAAGCACTTCTGATGCATCAACATATCGGATAAAGCAAATAGTCCAATACCGTAAATCCAGTATGATCGGAATACCCTAAATATGACATTGATGCTTCACTTTGCACAGGCAACGTGTTGAAAAGAGACATTTCCGCGTCTCAGAGCTGCAAATGCCTGCTACACAGGCATTGTGGAGCATTATTTATTTGAAATGGCTAGTTATCCGTGGTTTTTAAGCATCGTCATATACACGTGCACATTGACATGTGATGTGTATATATTGCAGCTTATGATATTAGTTAACGGTAATGTTTAAAACTGCTATTTAGACTTGAAAACGATTATGTATTTGTGGAGCCTTCTCTGTTTTCTCAAGACGCGTCTCTGTCAGAGTAGTTTCAAACACTGTCCTCTGCACCTTCATTTTCTTACTGTCAGTATCCGTGCAATTTTAAAGCTGAAACCAGTGATATCAACATTTTTATAAGGTAGAACCACTGTCCACGAATACGTTTTCAGGTGATGCTATTTGAATACTACAAGGCATATAACTAACCTAACTTGCTAGCTAGCTTGCTCGATAAGTGTTTGGGTATTCTGCGGAGCGAATGTGGAAAAACTTGACAATACTGGGAATAATGTGTCAAAAGATTGTCTCCGAAGTGCAGCACAGACACCGTCGCTGTAGTTCATAACCCTGTTTTACCATCTTTCAGAAGTGAATTCGTGGAAGCTTCTCTGCCATCCTCCATGTTGACAGTTCCGCATGTGACGTTGTTTTAGGGGGACGTGTCCGTTCGCGTCACGTTGGTTGGTATGGTCTTAAAGGGACACAGACACATATATATAAAGAGTAGATGTCTCGTCCGCGCTGCTGGCCAATGGAGTCGAACGTCCGTACTGGCGGCTATCTTGCCACGTTCAGCTCGCTCACCCATAACATGTGTTGTAGTGGTACATGGACTTTTTAAATAACCATAACTTGCTCAATTTTCTACCGATTTTCAAACGGTTTGATTTGTTGTAAACGTCAGAGATGTAGTTACACTGCATATTTATGAATAATTATAACCATGGGCTTCAGGCTTCAACATTAAACAGAACAGAAAGGTGCAATGAATACATACATTCACAAGGCATTATGTTAAATCAATATATGGGCTACTAAAACTCAGGATACAGAATGGCATGAGATATATGTATACTTTTATAGTAGAAATATTACCAATATAATATAATAATGTATTTAATAATTATTACTTGTTTAAACTAAACATGTAATAATTGAAATTATTGGATTATATTAGTAATATTCCTAGTATTATAAAAGTATACATATATCTTATGCCATTCTGTATCCTGAGTTTTAGTAGCCCATATATTGATTTAACATAAATACCTTGTGTGTGGGGCCACACGGTGGTGTAGTGGTTAGCACTCACTCTTGGAACAAGGGCCTTTCTGCATGGAGTTTGCATGTTCTCACCCGTGTGTGCGTGGGTTCTCTCCAGGTTCTCCGGCTTCCTCCCACAGTCCAAAAACATGCAATGTGGGGATTAGGTGAATTGGACACTCCAAATTGACCATAGGAGTGAGTGTGAGAGTGAATGGTTGTTTGTCTCTATCTGTGTGTGGCCCTGCGATGGACTGGCGAACTGTCCAGGGTGTACCCCGCCTATCGCCCGATGTAGCTGAGATTGGCACAGCACCCCCCGCGACCCTCTGGTGGAGGATAAAGCGGTAGATGATGACTGACTGACCTTGTGTGTGGGGCCACACGGTGGTGTAGTGGTTAGCACTCACTCTTGGAACAAGGGCCTTTCTGCATGGAGTTTGCATGTTCTCACCCGTGTGTGCGTGGGTTCTCTCCAGGTTCTCCGGCTTCCTCCCACAGTCCAAAAACATAAATGTGGGGATTAGGTGAATTGGACACTCCAAATTGACCATAGGAGTGAGTGTGAGAGTGAATGGTTGTTTGTCTCTATCTGTGTGTGGCCCTGCGATGGACTGGCGAACTGTCCAGGGTGTACCCCGCCTATCGCCCGATGTAGCTGAGATTGGCACAGCACCCCCCGCGACCCTCTGGTGGAGGATAAAGCGGTAGATGATGACTGACTGACTGACCTTGTGTGTGGGGCCAAACGGTGGTGTAGTGGTTAGCACTCACTCTTGGAACAAGGGCCTTTCTGCATGGAGTTTGCATGTTCTCCCCATGTGTGCGTGGGTTCTCTCCGGGTTCTCCGGCTTCCTCCCACAGTCCAAAAACATGCAATGTGGGGATTAGGTAAATTGAACACTCTAAATTGACCATAGGAGTGAGTGTGAGAGTGAATGGTTGTTTGTCTCTATCTGTGTGTGGCCCTGTGCCTATCGCCCGATGTAGCTGAGATTGGCACAGCACCCCCCGCGACCCTCTGGCGGAGGATAAAGCAGTAGATGAGGACCTTGTGTGTGGGGCCACACGGTGGTGTAGATGTTAGCACTCACTCTTGGAACAAGGGCCTTTCTGCATGGAGTTTGCATGTTCTCCCTGTGTGTGCGTGGGTTCTCTCCGGGTTCTCCGGCTTCCTCCCACAGTCCAAAAACATGCAATGTGGGGATTAGGTAAATTGATAGATGGCTGACTGACTGACTGACCTTGTGTGTGTATATTCATTGCACCTTTCTGCCCATGGTTATAATTATTCATAAATATGTAGTGTCATAATAACTACATCTCTGACGTTTATAACAAACCAAACCGAAAATTGAGCAAGTTATGGTTATTTAAAAAGTCCATGTGCCACTACAGCCCGTTATGGCAAGATGGCCACCCTGTGCGGACGTTCGACCTAATTGGCCAGCAGCCGGACAAGACATCTACCCTTTATATATCTATGAGAGCACCGCCCCCTCTGAGTTGAAGACATTTTTTCTAGTGGCCACACGCGGTACTGCAACAAAAATACTTATGGCCCAAAAAGTTTCCTATTGACCACAATAGAAAAAGAGACACCTGTACAACTGTTCACAGGACACCTCGAGACATGGACATAGGCATTTTTAGATCTTTATATTTTATATATTTAATTCATGAAGTTTCATATTTGGAAAACCTTCCTATAGACCATACATAGTCCAGAAACTGGTGTGTACGATCTGCGATCAGTTTCCTTGGCTTGCGTTTGATGTGTTTGCTCACTGGTGTGTGTGCAAATTAAACTACTAAACTCCACCCTCTTCGAACTTGCGTTACCACGTCTGTCACATTCAGTACATTTGGCAAGGACAAACTTCATGGTTGAAACACTGCCATGTGAAAGGCTTTTCTGGGATTTGAACCCAGGACCTTTCACGGCCATTGCATTCATTTTCTTTTTATCAAGTGGTCTTGCCTGAGGTAAGTTGAAGACATTTCACCTCACATCCAAGAGGCACACTCTGCTAATGTGTGTTGGAGTTCACCTTTGTTTGTCAGTGGTTGAGTGTTGACCCCTAATGGAAAAGAGCTAAGGGCAGCATTGTAGGTGACTAATAGTTGGTGTCTGAGGCCACCTTCTCTGTTGTGTGATGGTTTTCTAGGTTAAAAAAAGAAGATGATTTCATTCCTCTTTCAAACCATATGTCCCACTTGGCCAGAATGTGGACATTCTCGTCATCAAAAGAGTATCTTTAGTTCTTCAGATGCAAATGGGCAAATCTCAAAAAAAGCCTTTCACACAGCAGTGTTTCAACCATTAAGTTTGTCCTTCCCAAATGTACTGAATGACTCACACAGTCAAGACAAGCCCCTCACGACACTATCTCAACTCTAAATTACGTCCTTACTAATGCAAGTTGTGACTGTGGTTGTATTGCATATTTAAAGTGGCAAACTCTATGAACCAACTGTAACGTTTGAGAAGATCGATTGGAAGTTCCCTATCTCGTTGGACTCGCAGTGCGATTCTTGCAGAAAGGCCTTTCACACAGCACTGTTTCAACCATGAAACCAGTCCAGTCTTTGCCAAATGTAGTATGTGACAAAGCTGTTATCTCACATGCTTAAAGAGCCGTTTCATTTGCGCACGCACACCAAATGCAGGGAATCCAAGGAGCAGTGGGCACCACCTGAGTACACCAAGGGAGCAATGGGTGTGAAAGGGGGCGAGTTGTTTGTTATGGGCTATGCCAGTTGTTGACGTGTGGAGGGATTTGAACGCCCAACTGTTGTCTTATGAGGCAAATTCCGGCTGCCCCAAAAGTTATCCTGTCAGAAGTGGGATTCAAACCCACGCAGCGCCTTGGACCGCTTGGCCATCCTGACTTGGCGGGTGGTCGCGACTTGTCCAGACCGGGCTGCCCATTTGCATCTGAAGAACAAAAGATACTCTTTTGATGACGAGAATGTGGACATTCTCGTCATGTGGACATTCTCTCACTTGGCCAGAATGTGGACATTCTCGTCATGTGGACCAAACCATATGGTTTGAAAGAGAATGTGTGAGGTGTCTCTCAGGTGACCCCATGGCTTTGCAATGGCAGTGAAAGGTCCTGGGTTCAAATCTCAAAAAAAGCCTTTCACACGGCAGTATTTCAACCATTAAGTTTGTCCTTCCCAAATGTACTGAATGACTCACACAGTCAAGACAAGCCCCTCACGACACTATCTCAACTCTAAATTCCGTCCTTACTAATGCAAGTTGTGACTGTGGTTGTATTGCATATTTAAAGTGGCAAACTCTATGAACCATGATCAAAAGTGAAGACGTCAGAGAAATAGTGAGATTTGAAGAACTTGACTCACCTTTATAAAAAGAAAAGGAATCCAAAAATGTGGTCCATTTCTTATCGCAATCTTAGGTCTTAGCAGACACGCTTCCCTGGAGAAATGTGTACATTTTGTTGGTCTTGAGGTATAATTCTCACTTTGGCTGAAAGAGGTCCCACATTCAAAATCCCACACAAAACATTCACTGGACTATAGCAAGCATAAATCCTCATCAATGTAAGTCCTTTGTGACTGAGGTGGAATTGCGGGTTTGCAGATGTAGACTCAAAAGCTCTGTGACCCATTCTTGACGAGTATTTCTCACATAAAATCTGTAACAGGACACCTACATAGAATGTTTTCTCTTTCAGCGGCTCGTTGGTCTAGGGGTATGATTCTCGCTTCGGGTGCGAGAGGTCCCGGGTTCAAATCCCGGACGAGCCCTCTGCAGGTGTAGTCCAACTGTAACGTTTGAGAAGATTGATTGGAAGTTCCCTATCTCTTTGGACTCGCAGTGCGATTGCAGAAAGGCCTTTCACACAGCACTGTTTCAACCATGAAACCAGTCCAGTCTTTGCCAAATGTAGTTAATGTAACAAGGCTGTTATCTCACATGCTTAAAGAGCCGTTTCATTTGCGCATGCACACCAAATGCAGTGAATCCAAGGAGCAGTGGGCACCACCTGAGTACACCAAGGGAGCAATGGGTGTGAAAGGGGGCGAGTTGTTTGCTATGGGCTATGCCAGTTGTTGACGTGTGGGGGGATTTGAACGCCCAACTGTTGTCTTATGAGGCAAATTCCGGCTGCCCCAAAAGTTATCCTATCAGAAGTGGGATTCGAACCCGCGCAGCGCCTTGGACCGCTCGGCCATCCTGACTTGGCGGGTGGTCGCGACTTGTCCAGACCGGGCTGCCCATTTGCATCTGAAGAACAAAAGATACTCTTTTGATGACGAGAATGTCCACATTCTGGCCAAGGGGGACATATGGTTTGAAAGAGGAATGAAATCATCTTCTTTCTTTAACCAAACAGAGAAGGTGGCCTAAGACACCAACTATTAGTCACCTACAATGCTGCCCTTAGCTCTTTTCCATTAGGGGTCAACACTCAACCACTGACAAACAAAGGTGAACACCAACACACATTAGCAGAGTGTGCTTCATTCCATTCTTCATCAATTTGGCAAGTGTAAGTACTAGGTATTGTTCAAAGTCAGGTTCCACCGAGATTTGAACTCGGATTGCTGGATTCAGAGCCCAGAGTGCTAACCATTACACCATGGAACCACTGGGAGCACACCTGTGCAGTTGAAATGTTTTTAAAGTGTATACAGTCAGGAAGGCCCTGCATTCAGGTGACAGTCTTTCCCTGGAGTGGTGGGTTAGAACCCTACGTCTCTCAGTAAAACCTAAATCTGGATTGTGGTCTGGGCTGTAGCACAAAACATCATACCACTCTGGTCAGAAGCTGGATATTTTTTACACCTATTCTGTGAGGTGTCTCTCAGGTGACCCCAACAACGGTCATTCTCAACTTGACTCAGGTGAAACTAACTACCCGGAAGTGGGTCAGAGTGTGAACCACCTGCGCTGTTCAATGTAACGTTCTCTTTACATGTATCCAGCCTACAGAGGCTAAATACCTGGATTTTTTCTTTTTTATCCACAAGACAGTCAGAAGTGAAGAAGCCTCGTGGATGAGTGTTAAAACATCTTCAACCTAACTCCAGCAAGTCTAGTTGTCTACAACAAACTCCTGACAATGACCTGAGTTGTCTACAGCAAACTCCTGACAATGACCTGGATGACCAAGAACCTTCACAGACAGAATATAACACATAGTCCAACAGTGTCTTTTCCCAATTTCCCTTTTCTTTTTAACTTCATCTGGTGATATTGTAATAGTTCTCACATAAAATCAGTTACACGACACCTACATAGAATATAGCACAACAGTCGTGGCTCGTTGGTCTAGGGGTATGATTCTCGCTTAGGGTGCGAGAGGTCCCGGGTTCAAATCCCGGACGAGCCCTGTACAGCCCGGTTCTCCTGTGAGGAAGCTCACCTGCAACGTTGGTTTCGTTGGCTTTGCAATGGCAGTGAAAAGTCCTGGGTTCAAATCTCAAAAAAAGCTTCCCACATGTACTGAATGACTCACACAGTCAAGACAAGCCCCTCACGACACTATCTCAACTCTAAATTCCGTCCTTACTAATGCAAGTTGTGACTGTGGTTGTATTGCATTTTAAAGTGGCAAACTCTATGAACCATGATCAAAAGTGAAGACGTCAGAGAAATAGTGAGATTTGAAGAACTTGACTCACCTTTATAAAAAGAAAAGGAATCCAAAAATGTGGTCCACTTCTTATCGCAATCTTAGGTCTTAGCAGACACGCTTCCCTGGAGAAATGTGTACATTTTGTTGGTCTTGAGGTATAATTCTCACTTTGGCTGAAAGAGGTCCCACATTCAAAATCCCACACAAAACATTCACTGGACTATAGCAAGCATAAATCCTCATCAATGTAAGTCCTTTGTGACTGAGGTGGAATTGCGGGTTTGCAGATGTAGACTCAAAAGCTCTGTGACCCATTCTTGATGAGTATTTCTCACATAAAATCTGTAACAGGACACCTACATAGAATGTTTTCTCTTTCAGAGGCTCGTTGGTCTAGGTCTAGGGGTCTAGGGGTATGATTCTCGCTTTGGGTGCGAGAGGTCCCGGGTTCAAATCCCGGACGAGCCCTCTGCAGGTGTGGTCCAACTGTAACGTTTGAGAAGTTCGTTTGGAAGTTCCCTATTTCGTTAGACTTGCGGTGCGATTCTTGCAGAAAGGCCTTTCACACACAGTCTTTCCACCAGTCCAGTCTTTGCCAAATGTAGTTAATGTGACAACGCTGTTATCTCACACGCTTAAAGAGCCGTTTCATTTGCGCACGCACACCAAATGCAGGGAATCCAAGGAGCAGTGGGCACCACCTGAGTACAACAAGGGAGCAATGGGTGCGATAGGGGGCGAGTTGTTTGCTATGGGCTATGCCAGTTGTTGACGTGTGGAGGGATTTGAACGCCCAAGTGTTGTCTTATGAGGCAAATTCCGGCTGCCCCAAAAGATATCCTGTCAGAAGTGGGATTCGAACCCACGCCTCCATGGGAGACTGCGACCTGAACGCAGCGCCTTGGACCGCTCGGCCATCCTGACTTGGCGGGTGGTCACGACTTGTCCAGACCGGGCTGCCCATTTGCATCTGAAGAACAAAAGATACTCTTTTGATGACGAGAATGTCCACATTCTGGCCAAGGGGGACATATGGTTTGAAAGAGGAATGAAATCATCTTCTTTCTTTAACCTAGAAAACCATCACACAACAGAGAAGGTGGCCTAAGACACCAACTATTAGTCACCTACAATGCTGCCCTTAGCTCTTTTCCATTAGGGGTCAACACTCAACCACTGACAAACAAAGGTGAACTCCAACACACATCAGCAGAGTGTGCCTCATTCCATTCTTCATCAATTTGGCAAGTGTAAGTACTAGGTATTGTTCAAAGTCAGGTTCCACCGAGATTTGAACTCGGATTGCTGGATTCAGAGCCCAGAGTGCTAACCATTACACCATGGAACCACTGGGAGCACACCTGTGCAGTTGAAATGTTTTTAAAGTGTATACAGTCAGGAAGGCCCTGCATTCGGGTGACAGTCTTTCCCTGGAGTGGTGGGTTAGAACCCTACGTCTCTCAGTAAAACCTAAATCTGGATTGTGGTCTGGGCTGTAGCACAAAACATCATACCACTCTGGTCAGAAGCTGGATATTTTTTACACCTATTCTGTGAGGTGTCTCTCAGGTGACCCCAACGACGGTCATTCTCAACTTGACTCAGGTGAAACTAACTACCCGGAAGTGGGTCAGAGTGTGAACCACCTGCGCTGTTCAATGTAACGTTCTCTTTACATGTATCCAGCCTACAGAGGCTAAATACCTGGATTTTTTCTTTTTTATCCACAAGACAGTCAGAAGTGAAGAAGCCTCGTGGATGAGTGTTAAAACATCTTCAACCTAACTCCAGCAAGTCTAGTTGTCTACAACAAACTCCTGACAATGACCTGAGTTGTCTACAGCAAACTCCTGACAATGACCTGGATGACCAAGAACCTTCACAGACAGAACATAACACATAGTCCAACAGTGTCTTTTCCCAATTTCCCTTTTCTTTTTAACTTCATCTGGTGATATTGTAATAGTTCTCACATAAAATCAGTTACACGACACCTACATAGAATATAGCACAACAGTCGTGGCTCGTTGGTCTAGGGGTATGATTCTCGCTTAGGGTGCGAGAGGTCCCGGGTTCAAATCCCGGACGAGCCCTGTACAGCCCGGTTCTCCTGTGAGGAAGCTCACCTGCAACGTTGGTTTCGTTGGCTTTGCAATGGCAGTGAAAAGTCCTGGGTTCAAATCTCAAAAAAAGCTTCCCACATGTACTGAATGACTCACACAGTCAAGACAAGCCCCTCACGACACTATCTCAACTCTAAATTCCGTCCTTACTAATGCAAGTTGTGACTGTGGTTGTATTGCATTTTAAAGTGGCAAACTCTATGAACCATGATCAAAAGTGAAGACGTCAGAGAAATAGTGAGATTTGAAGAACTTGACTCACCTTTATAAAAAGAAAAGGAATCCAAAAATGTGGTCCACTTCTTATCGCAATCTTAGGTCTTAGCAGACACGCTTCCCTGGAGAAATGTGTACATTTTGTTGGTCTTGAGGTATAATTCTCACTTTGGCTGAAAGAGGTCCCACATTCAAAATCCCACACAAAACATTCACTGGACTATAGCAAGCATAAATCCTCATCAATGTAAGTCCTTTGTGACTGAGGTGGAATTGCGGGTTTGCAGATGTAGACTCAAAAGCTCTGTGACCCATTCTTGATGAGTATTTCTCACATAAAATCTGTAACAGGACACCTACATAGAATGTTTTCTCTTTCAGAGGCTCGTTGGTCTAGGTCTAGGGGTCTAGGGGTATGATTCTCGCTTTGGGTGCGAGAGGTCCCGGGTTCAAATCCCGGACGAGCCCTCTGCAGGTGTGGTCCAACTGTAACGTTTGAGAAGTTCGTTTGGAAGTTCCCTATTTCGTTAGACTTGCGGTGCGATTCTTGCAGAAAGGCCTTTCACACACAGTCTTTCCACCAGTCCAGTCTTTGCCAAATGTAGTTAATGTGACAACGCTGTTATCTCACACGCTTAAAGAGCCGTTTCATTTGCGCACGCACACCAAATGCAGGGAATCCAAGGAGCAGTGGGCACCACCTGAGTACAACAAGGGAGCAATGGGTGCGATAGGGGGCGAGTTGTTTGCTATGGGCTATGCCAGTTGTTGACGTGTGGAGGGATTTGAACGCCCAAGTGTTGTCTTATGAGGCAAATTCCGGCTGCCCCAAAAGATATCCTGTCAGAAGTGGGATTCGAACCCACGCCTCCATGGGAGACTGCGACCTGAACGCAGCGCCTTGGACCGCTCGGCCATCCTGACTTGGCGGGTGGTCACGACTTGTCCAGACCGGGCTGCCCATTTGCATCTGAAGAACAAAAGATACTCTTTTGATGACGAGAATGTCCACATTCTGGCCAAGGGGGACATATGGTTTGAAAGAGGAATGAAATCATCTTCTTTCTTTAACCTAGAAAACCATCACACAACAGAGAAGGTGGCCTAAGACACCAACTATTAGTCACCTACAATGCTGCCCTTAGCTCTTTTCCATTAGGGGTCAACACTCAACCACTGACAAACAAAGGTGAACTCCAACACACATCAGCAGAGTGTGCCTCATTCCATTCTTCATCAATTTGGCAAGTGTAAGTACTAGGTATTGTTCAAAGTCAGGTTCCACCGAGATTTGAACTCGGATTGCTGGATTCAGAGCCCAGAGTGCTAACCATTACACCATGGAACCACTGGGAGCACACCTGTGCAGTTGAAATGTTTTTAAAGTGTATACAGTCAGGAAGGCCCTGCATTCGGGTGACAGTCTTTCCCTGGAGTGGTGGGTTAGAACCCTACGTCTCTCAGTAAAACCTAAATCTGGATTGTGGTCTGGGCTGTAGCACAAAACATCATACCACTCTGGTCAGAAGCTGGATATTTTTTACACCTATTCTGTGAGGTGTCTCTCAGGTGACCCCAACGACGGTCATTCTCAACTTGACTCAGGTGAAACTAACTACCCGGAAGTGGGTCAGAGTGTGAACCACCTGCGCTGTTCAATGTAACGTTCTCTTTACATGTATCCAGCCTACAGAGGCTAAATACCTGGATTTTTTCTTTTTTATCCACAAGACAGTCAGAAGTGAAGAAGCCTCGTGGATGAGTGTTAAAACATCTTCAACCTAACTCCAGCAAGTCTAGTTGTCTACAACAAACTCCTGACAATGACCTGAGTTGTCTACAGCAAACTCCTGACAATGACCTGGATGACCAAGAACCTTCACAGACAGAACATAACACATAGTCCAACAGTGTCTTTTCCCAATTTCCCTTTTCTTTTTAACTTCATCTGGTGATATTGTAATAGTTCTCACATAAAATCAGTTACACGACACCTACATAGAATATAGCACAACAGTCGTGGCTCGTTGGTCTAGGGGTATGATTCTCGCTTAGGGTGCGAGAGGTCCCGGGTTCAAATCCCGGACGAGCCCTGTACAGCCCGGTTCTCCTGTGAGGAAGCTCACCTGCAACGTTGGTTTCGTTGGCTTTGCAATGGCAGTGAAAAGTCCTGGGTTCAAATCTCAAAAAAAGCTTCCCACATGTACTGAATGACTCACACAGTCAAGACAAGCCCCTCACGACACTATCTCAACTCTAAATTCCGTCCTTACTAATGCAAGTTGTGACTGTGGTTGTATTGCATTTTAAAGTGGCAAACTCTATGAACCATGATCAAAAGTGAAGACGTCAGAGAAATAGTGAGATTTGAAGAACTTGACTCACCTTTATAAAAAGAAAAGGAATCCAAAAATGTGGTCCACTTCTTATCGCAATCTTAGGTCTTAGCAGACACGCTTCCCTGGAGAAATGTGTACATTTTGTTGGTCTTGAGGTATAATTCTCACTTTGGCTGAAAGAGGTCCCACATTCAAAATCCCACACAAAACATTCACTGGACTATAGCAAGCATAAATCCTCATCAATGTAAGTCCTTTGTGACTGAGGTGGAATTGCGGGTTTGCAGATGTAGACTCAAAAGCTCTGTGACCCATTCTTGATGAGTATTTCTCACATAAAATCTGTAACAGGACACCTACATAGAATGTTTTCTCTTTCAGAGGCTCGTTGGTCTAGGGGTATGATTCTCGCTTTGGGTGCGAGAGGTCCCGGGTTCAAATCCCGGACGAGCCCTCTGCAGGTGTGGTCCAACTGTAACGTTTGAGAAGTTCGTTTGGAAGTTCCCTATTTCGTTAGACTTGCGGTGCGATTCTTGCAGAAAGGCCTTTCACACACAGTCTTTCCACCAGTCCAGTCTTTGCCAAATGTAGTTAATGTGACAACGCTGTTATCTCACACGCTTAAAGAGCCGTTTCATTTGCGCACGCACACCAAATGCAGGGAATCCAAGGAGCAGTGGGCACCACCTGAGTACAACAAGGGAGCAATGGGTGCGATAGGGGGCGAGTTGTTTGCTATGGGCTATGCCAGTTGTTGACGTGTGGAGGGATTTGAACGCCCAAGTGTTGTCTTATGAGGCAAATTCCGGCTGCCCCAAAAGATATCCTGTCAGAAGTGGGATTCGAACCCACGCCTCCATGGGAGACTGCGACCTGAACGCAGCGCCTTGGACCGCTCGGCCATCCTGACTTGGCGGGTGGTCACGACTTGTCCAGACCGGGCTGCCCATTTGCATCTGAAGAACAAAAGATACTCTTTTGATGACGAGAATGTCCACATTCTGGCCAAGGGGGACATATGGTTTGAAAGAGGAATGAAATCATCTTCTTTCTTTAACCTAGAAAACCATCACACAACAGAGAAGGTGGCCTAAGACACCAACTATTAGTCACCTACAATGCTGCCCTTAGCTCTTTTCCATTAGGGGTCAACACTCAACCACTGACAAACAAAGGTGAACTCCAACACACATCAGCAGAGTGTGCCTCATTCCATTCTTCATCAATTTGGCAAGTGTAAGTACTAGGTATTGTTCAAAGTCAGGTTCCACCGAGATTTGAACTCGGATTGCTGGATTCAGAGCCCAGAGTGCTAACCATTACACCATGGAACCACTGGGAGCACACCTGTGCAGTTGAAATGTTTTTAAAGTGTATACAGTCAGGAAGGCCCTGCATTCAGGTGACAGTCTTTCCCTGGAGTGGTGGGTTAGAACCCTACGTCTCTCAGTAAAACCTAAATCTGGATTGTGGTCTGGGCTGTAGCACAAAACATCATACCACTCTGGTCAGAAGCTGGATATTTTTTACACCTATTCTGTGAGGTGTCTCTCAGGTGACCCCAACGACGGTCATTCTCAACTTGACTCAGGTGAAACTAACTACCCGGAAGTGGGTCAGAGTGTGAACCACCTGCGCTGTTCAATGTAACGTTCTCTTTACATGTATCCAGCCTACAGAGGCTAAATACCTGGATTTTTTCTTTTTTATCCACAAGACAGTCAGAAGTGAAGAAGCCTCGTGGATGAGTGTTAAAACATCTTCAACCTAACTCCAGCAAGTCTAGTTGTCTACAACAAACTCCTGACAATGACCTGAGTTGTCTACAGCAAACTCCTGACAATGACCTGGATGACCAAGAACCTTCACAGACAGAACATAACACATAGTCCAACAGTGTCTTTTCCCAATTTCCCTTTTCTTTTTAACTTCATCTGGTGATATTGTAATAGTTCTCACATAAAATCAGTTACACGACACCTACATAGAATATAGTACAACAGTCGTGGCTCGTTGGTCTAGGGGTATGATTCTCGCTTAGGGTGCGAGGGGTCCCGGGTTCAAATCCCGGCCGAGCCCTGTACAGCCCGGTTCTCCTGTGAGGAAGCTCACCTGCAACGTTGGTTTCGTTGGCTTTGCAATGGCAGTGAAAAGTCCTGGGTTCAAATCTCAAAAAAAGCTTCCCACATGTACTGAATGACTCACACAGTCAAGACAAGCCCCTCACGACACTATCTCAACTCTAAATTCCGTCCTTACTAATGCAAGTTGTGACTGTGGTTGTATTGCATTTTAAAGTGGCAAACTCTATGAACCATGATCAAAAGTGAAGACGTCAGAGAAATAGTGAGATTTGAAGAACTTGACTCACCTTTATAAAAAGAAAAGGAATCCAAAAATGTGGTCCACTTCTTATCGCAATCTTAGGTCTTAGCAGACACGCTTCCCTGGAGAAATGTGTACATTTTGTTGGTCTTGAGGTATAATTCTCACTTTGGCTGAAAGAGGTCCCACATTCAAAATCCCACACAAAACATTCACTGGACTATAGCAAGCATAAATCCTCATCAATGTAAGTCCTTTGTGACTGAGGTGGAATTGCGGGTTTGCAGATGTAGACTCAAAAGCTCTGTGACCCATTCTTGATGAGTATTTCTCACATAAAATCTGTAACAGGACACCTACATAGAATGTTTTCTCTTTCAGAGGCTCGTTGGTCTAGGTCTAGGGGTCTAGGGGTATGATTCTCGCTTTGGGTGCGAGAGGTCCCGGGTTCAAATCCCGGACGAGCCCTCTGCAGGTGTGGTCCAACTGTAACGTTTGAGAAGTTCGTTTGGAAGTTCCCTATTTCGTTAGACTTGCGGTGCGATTCTTGCAGAAAGGCCTTTCACACACAGTCTTTCCACCAGTCCAGTCTTTGCCAAATGT
The DNA here is from genome assembly GCF_958295425.1 of Solea solea. Taxonomy (NCBI): domain Eukaryota; kingdom Metazoa; phylum Chordata; class Actinopteri; order Pleuronectiformes; family Soleidae; genus Solea; species Solea solea. The sequence goes on from NC_081136.1 coordinate 20,984,751, forward strand.
AGTTAATGTGACAACGCTGTTATCTCACACGCTTAAAGAGCCGTTTCATTTGCGCACGCACACCAAATGCAGGGAATCCAAGGAGCAGTGGGCACCACCTGAGTACAACAAGGGAGCAATGGGTGCGATAGGGGGCGAGTTGTTTGCTATGGGCTATGCCAGTTGTTGACGTGTGGAGGGATTTGAACGCCCAAGTGTTGTCTTATGAGGCAAATTCCGGCTGCCCCAAAAGATATCCTGTCAGAAGTGGGATTCGAACCCACGCCTCCATGGGAGACTGCGACCTGAACGCAGCGCCTTGGACCGCTCGGCCATCCTGACTTGGCGGGTGGTCACGACTTGTCCAGACCGGGCTGCCCATTTGCATCTGAAGAACAAAAGATACTCTTTTGATGACGAGAATGTCCACATTCTGGCCAAGGGGGACATATGGTTTGAAAGAGGAATGAAATCATCTTCTTTCTTTAACCTAGAAAACCATCACACAACAGAGAAGGTGGCCTAAGACACCAACTATTAGTCACCTACAATGCTGCCCTTAGCTCTTTTCCATTAGGGGTCAACACTCAACCACTGACAAACAAAGGTGAACTCCAACACACATCAGCAGAGTGTGCCTCATTCCATTCTTCATCAATTTGGCAAGTGTAAGTACTAGGTATTGTTCAAAGTCAGGTTCCACCGAGATTTGAACTCGGATTGCTGGATTCAGAGCCCAGAGTGCTAACCATTACACCATGGAACCACTGGGAGCACACCTGTGCAGTTGAAATGTTTTTAAAGTGTATACAGTCAGGAAGGCCCTGCATTCGGGTGACAGTCTTTCCCTGGAGTGGTGGGTTAGAACCCTACGTCTCTCAGTAAAACCTAAATCTGGATTGTGGTCTGGGCTGTAGCACAAAACATCATACCACTCTGGTCAGAAGCTGGATATTTTTTACACCTATTCTGTGAGGTGTCTCTCAGGTGACCCCAACGACGGTCATTCTCAACTTGACTCAGGTGAAACTAACTACCCGGAAGTGGGTCAGAGTGTGAACCACCTGCGCTGTTCAATGTAACGTTCTCTTTACATGTATCCAGCCTACAGAGGCTAAATACCTGGATTTTTTCTTTTTTATCCACAAGACAGTCAGAAGTGAAGAAGCCTCGTGGATGAGTGTTAAAACATCTTCAACCTAACTCCAGCAAGTCTAGTTGTCTACAACAAACTCCTGACAATGACCTGAGTTGTCTACAGCAAACTCCTGACAATGACCTGGATGACCAAGAACCTTCACAGACAGAACATAACACATAGTCCAACAGTGTCTTTTCCCAATTTCCCTTTTCTTTTTAACTTCATCTGGTGATATTGTAATAGTTCTCACATAAAATCAGTTACACGACACCTACATAGAATATAGCACAACAGTCGTGGCTCGTTGGTCTAGGGGTATGATTCTCGCTTAGGGTGCGAGAGGTCCCGGGTTCAAATCCCGGACGAGCCCTGTACAGCCCGGTTCTCCTGTGAGGAAGCTCACCTGCAACGTTGGTTTCGTTGGCTTTGCAATGGCAGTGAAAAGTCCTGGGTTCAAATCTCAAAAAAAGCTTCCCACATGTACTGAATGACTCACACAGTCAAGACAAGCCCCTCACGACACTATCTCAACTCTAAATTCCGTCCTTACTAATGCAAGTTGTGACTGTGGTTGTATTGCATTTTAAAGTGGCAAACTCTATGAACCATGATCAAAAGTGAAGACGTCAGAGAAATAGTGAGATTTGAAGAACTTGACTCACCTTTATAAAAAGAAAAGGAATCCAAAAATGTGGTCCACTTCTTATCGCAATCTTAGGTCTTAGCAGACACGCTTCCCTGGAGAAATGTGTACATTTTGTTGGTCTTGAGGTATAATTCTCACTTTGGCTGAAAGAGGTCCCACATTCAAAATCCCACACAAAACATTCACTGGACTATAGCAAGCATAAATCCTCATCAATGTAAGTCCTTTGTGACTGAGGTGGAATTGCGGGTTTGCAGATGTAGACTCAAAAGCTCTGTGACCCATTCTTGATGAGTATTTCTCACATAAAATCTGTAACAGGACACCTACATAGAATGTTTTCTCTTTCAGAGGCTCGTTGGTCTAGGTCTAGGGGTCTAGGGGTATGATTCTCGCTTTGGGTGCGAGAGGTCCCGGGTTCAAATCCCGGACGAGCCCTCTGCAGGTGTGGTCCAACTGTAACGTTTGAGAAGTTCGTTTGGAAGTTCCCTATTTCGTTAGACTTGCGGTGCGATTCTTGCAGAAAGGCCTTTCACACACAGTCTTTCCACCAGTCCAGTCTTTGCCAAATGTAGTTAATGTGACAACGCTGTTATCTCACACGCTTAAAGAGCCGTTTCATTTGCGCACGCACACCAAATGCAGGGAATCCAAGGAGCAGTGGGCACCACCTGAGTACAACAAGGGAGCTATGGGTGCGATAGGGGGCGAGTTGTTTGCTATGGGCTATGCCAGTTGTTGACGTGTGGAGGGATTTGAACGCCCAAGTGTTGTCTTATGAGGCAAATTCCGGCTGCCCCAAAAGATATCCTGTCAGAAGTGGGATTCGAACCCACGCCTCCATGGGAGACTGCGACCTGAACGCAGCGCCTTGGACCGCTCGGCCATCCTGACTTGGCGGGTGGTCACGACTTGTCCAGACCGGGCTGCCCATTTGCATCTGAAGAACAAAAGATACTCTTTTGATGACGAGAATGTCCACATTCTGGCCAAGGGGGACATATGGTTTGAAAGAGGAATGAAATCATCTTCTTTCTTTAACCTAGAAAACCATCACACAACAGAGAAGGTGGCCTAAGACACCAACTATTAGTCACCTACAATGCTGCCCTTAGCTCTTTTCCATTAGGGGTCAACACTCAACCACTGACAAACAAAGGTGAACTCCAACACACATCAGCAGAGTGTGCCTCATTCCATTCTTCATCAATTTGGCAAGTGTAAGTACTAGGTATTGTTCAAAGTCAGGTTCCACCGAGATTTGAACTCGGATTGCTGGATTCAGAGCCCAGAGTGCTAACCATTACACCATGGAACCACTGGGAGCACACCTGTGCAGTTGAAATGTTTTTAAAGTGTATACAGTCAGGAAGGCCCTGCATTCGGGTGACAGTCTTTCCCTGGAGTGGTGGGTTAGAACCCTACGTCTCTCAGTAAAACCTAAATCTGGATTGTGGTCTGGGCTGTAGCACAAAACATCATACCACTCTGGTCAGAAGCTGGATATTTTTTACACCTATTCTGTGAGGTGTCTCTCAGGTGACCCCAACGACGGTCATTCTCAACTTGACTCAGGTGAAACTAACTACCCGGAAGTGGGTCAGAGTGTGAACCACCTGCGCTGTTCAATGTAACGTTCTCTTTACATGTATCCAGCCTACAGAGGCTAAATACCTGGATTTTTTCTTTTTTATCCACAAGACAGTCAGAAGTGAAGAAGCCTCGTGGATGAGTGTTAAAACATCTTCAACCTAACTCCAGCAAGTCTAGTTGTCTACAACAAACTCCTGACAATGACCTGAGTTGTCTACAGCAAACTCCTGACAATGACCTGGATGACCAAGAACCTTCACAGACAGAACATAACACATAGTCCAACAGTGTCTTTTCCCAATTTCCCTTTTCTTTTTAACTTCATCTGGTGATATTGTAATAGTTCTCACATAAAATCAGTTACACGACACCTACATAGAATATAGCACAACAGTCGTGGCTCGTTGGTCTAGGGGTATGATTCTCGCTTAGGGTGCGAGAGGTCCCGGGTTCAAATCCCGGACGAGCCCTGTACAGCCCGGTTCTCCTGTGAGGAAGCTCACCTGCAACGTTGTTTTCGTTGGCTTTGCAATGGCAGTGAAAAGTCCTGGGTTCAAATCTCAAAAAAAGCTTCCCACATGTACTGAATGACTCACACAGTCAAGACAAGCCCCTCACGACACTATCTCAACTCTAAATTCCGTCCTTACTAATGCAAGTTGTGACTGTGGTTGTATTGCATTTTAAAGTGGCAAACTCTATGAACCATGATCAAAAGTGAAGACGTCAGAGAAATAGTGAGATTTGAAGAACTTGACTCACCTTTATAAAAAGAAAAGGAATCCAAAAATGTGGTCCACTTCTTATCGCAATCTTAGGTCTTAGCAGACACGCTTCCCTGGAGAAATGTGTACATTTTGTTGGTCTTGAGGTATAATTCTCACTTTGGCTGAAAGAGGTCCCACATTCAAAATCCCACACAAAACATTCACTGGACTATAGCAAGCATAAATCCTCATCAATGTAAGTCCTTTGTGACTGAGGTGGAATTGCGGGTTTGCAGATGTAGACTCAAAAGCTCTGTGACCCATTCTTGATGAGTATTTCTCACATAAAATCTGTAACAGGACACCTACATAGAATGTTTTCTCTTTCAGAGGCTCGTTGGTCTAGGTCTAGGGGTCTAGGGGTATGATTCTCGCTTTGGGTGCGAGAGGTCCCGGGTTCAAATCCCGGACGAGCCCTCTGCAGGTGTGGTCCAACTGTAACGTTTGAGAAGTTCGTTTGGAAGTTCCCTATTTCGTTAGACTTGCGGTGCGATTCTTGCAGAAAGGCCTTTCACACACAGTCTTTCCACCAGTCCAGTCTTTGCCAAATGTAGTTAATGTGACAACGCTGTTATCTCACACGCTTAAAGAGCCGTTTCATTTGCGCACGCACACCAAATGCAGGGAATCCAAGGAGCAGTGGGCACCACCTGAGTACAACAAGGGAGCAATGGGTGCGATAGGGGGCGAGTTGTTTGCTATGGGCTATGCCAGTTGTTGACGTGTGGAGGGATTTGAACGCCCAAGTGTTGTCTTATGAGGCAAATTCCGGCTGCCCCAAAAGATATCCTGTCAGAAGTGGGATTCGAACCCACGCCTCCATGGGAGACTGCGACCTGAACGCAGCGCCATGGACCGCTCGGCCATCCTGACTTGGCGGGTGGTCACGACTTGTCCAGACCGGGCTGCCCATTTGCATCTGAAGAACAAAAGATACTCTTTTGATGACGAGAATGTCCACATTCTGGCCAAGGGGGACATATGGTTTGAAAGAGGAATGAAATCATCTTCTTTCTTTAACCTAGAAAACCATCACACAACAGAGAAGGTGGCCTAAGACACCAACTATTAGTCACCTACAATGCTGCCCTTAGCTCTTTTCCATTAGGGGTCAACACTCAACCACTGACAAACAAAGGTGAACTCCAACACACATCAGCAGAGTGTGCCTCATTCCATTCTTCATCAATTTGGCAAGTGTAAGTACTAGGTATTGTTCAAAGTCAGGTTCCACCGAGATTTGAACTCGGATTGCTGGATTCAGAGCCCAGAGTGCTAACCATTACACCATGGAACCACTGGGAGCACACCTGTGCAGTTGAAATGTTTTTAAAGTGTATACAGTCAGGAAGGCCCTGCATTCGGGTGACAGTCTTTCCCTGGAGTGGTGGGTTAGAACCCTACGTCTCTCAGTAAAACCTAAATCTGGATTGTGGTCTGGGCTGTAGCACAAAACATCATACCACTCTGGTCAGAAGCTGGATATTTTTTACACCTATTCTGTGAGGTGTCTCTCAGGTGACCCCAACGACGGTCATTCTCAACTTGACTCAGGTGAAACTAACTACCCGGAAGTGGGTCAGAGTGTGAACCACCTGCGCTGTTCAATGTAACGTTCTCTTTACATGTATCCAGCCTACAGAGGCTAAATACCTGGATTTTTTCTTTTTTATCCACAAGACAGTCAGAAGTGAAGAAGCCTCGTGGATGAGTGTTAAAACATCTTCAACCTAACTCCAGCAAGTCTAGTTGTCTACAACAAACTCCTGACAATGACCTGAGTTGTCTACAGCAAACTCCTGACAATGACCTGGATGACCAAGAACCTTCACAGACAGAACATAACACATAGTCCAACAGTGTCTTTTCCCAATTTCCCTTTTCTTTTTAACTTCATCTGGTGATATTGTAATAGTTCTCACATAAAATCAGTTACACGACACCTACATAGAATATAGCACAACAGTCGTGGCTCGTTGGTCTAGGGGTATGATTCTCGCTTAGGGTGCGAGAGGTCCCGGGTTCAAATCCCGGACGAGCCCTGTACAGCCCGGTTCTCCTGTGAGGAAGCTCACCTGCAACGTTGGTTTCGTTGGCTTTGCAATGGCAGTGAAAAGTCCTGGGTTCAAATCTCAAAAAAAGCTTCCCACATGTACTGAATGACTCACACAGTCAAGACAAGCCCCTCACGACACTATCTCAACTCTAAATTCCGTCCTTACTAATGCAAGTTGTGACTGTGGTTGTATTGCATTTTAAAGTGGCAAACTCTATGAACCATGATCAAAAGTGAAGACGTCAGAGAAATAGTGAGATTTGAAGAACTTGACTCACCTTTATAAAAAGAAAAGGAATCCAAAAATGTGGTCCACTTCTTATCGCAATCTTAGGTCTTAGCAGACACGCTTCCCTGGAGAAATGTGTACATTTTGTTGGTCTTGAGGTATAATTCTCACTTTGGCTGAAAGAGGTCCCACATTCAAAATCCCACACAAAACATTCACTGGACTATAGCAAGCATAAATCCTCATCAATGTAAGTCCTTTGTGACTGAGGTGGAATTGCGGGTTTGCAGATGTAGACTCAAAAGCTCTGTGACCCATTCTTGATGAGTATTTCTCACATAAAATCTGTAACAGGACACCTACATAGAATGTTTTCTCTTTCAGAGGCTCGTTGGTCTAGGTCTAGGGGTCTAGGGGTATGATTCTCGCTTTGGGTGCGAGAGGTCCCGGGTTCAAATCCCGGACGAGCCCTCTGCAGGTGTGGTCCAACTGTAACGTTTGAGAAGTTCGTTTGGAAGTTCCCTATTTCGTTAGACTTGCGGTGCGATTCTTGCAGAAAGGCCTTTCACACACAGTCTTTCCACCAGTCCAGTCTTTGCCAAATGTAGTTAATGTGACAACGCTGTTATCTCACACGCTTAAAGAGCCGTTTCATTTGCGCACGCACACCAAATGCAGGGAATCCAAGGAGCAGTGGGCACCACCTGAGTACAACAAGGGAGCAATGGGTGCGATAGGGGGCGAGTTGTTTGCTATGGGCTATGCCAGTTGTTGACGTGTGGAGGGATTTGAACGCCCAAGTGTTGTCTTATGAGGCAAATTCCGGCTGCCCCAAAAGATATCCTGTCAGAAGTGGAATTCGAACCCACGCCTCCATGGGAGACTGCGACCTGAACGCAGCGCCTTGGACCGCTCGGCCATCCTGACTTGGCGGGTGGTCACGACTTGTCCAGACCGGGCTGCCCATTTGCATCTGAAGAACAAAAGATACTCTTTTGATGACGAGAATGTCCACATTCTGGCCAAGGGGGACATATGGTTTGAAAGAGGAATGAAATCATCTTCTTTCTTTAACCTAGAAAACCATCACACAACAGAGAAGGTGGCCTAAGACACCAACTATTAGTCACCTACAATGCTGCCCTTAGCTCTTTTCCATTAGGGGTCAACACTCAACCACTGACAAACAAAGGTGAACTCCAACACACATCAGCAGAGTGTGCCTCATTCCATTCTTCATCAATTTGGCAAGTGTAAGTACTAGGTATTGTTCAAAGTCAGGTTCCACCGAGATTTGAACTCGGATTGCTGGATTCAGAGCCCAGAGTGCTAACCATTACACCATGGAACCACTGGGAGCACACCTGTGCAGTTGAAATGTTTTTAAAGTGTATACAGTCAGGAAGGCCCTGCATTCAGGTGACAGTCTTTCCCTGGAGTGGTGGGTTAGAACCCTACGTCTCTCAGTAAAACCTAAATCTGGATTGTGGTCTGGGCTGTAGCACAAAACATCATACCACTCTGGTCAGAAGCTGGATATTTTTTACACCTATTCTGTGAGGTGTCTCTCAGGTGACCCCAACGACGGTCATTCTCAACTTGACTCAGGTGAAACTAACTACCCGGAAGTGGGTCAGAGTGTGAACCACCTGCGCTGTTCAATGTAACGTTCTCTTTACATGTATCCAGCCTACAGAGGCTAAATACCTGGATTTTTTCTTTTTTATCCACAAGACAGTCAGAAGTGAAGAAGCCTCGTGGATGAGTGTTAAAACATCTTCAACCTAACTCCAGCAAGTCTAGTTGTCTACAACAAACTCCTGACAATGACCTGAGTTGTCTACAGCAAACTCCTGACAATGACCTGGATGACCAAGAACCTTCACAGACAGAACATAACACATAGTCCAACAGTGTCTTTTCCCAATTTCCCTTTTCTTTTTAACTTCATCTGGTGATATTGTAATATTTCTCACATAAAATCAGTTACACGACACCTACATAGAATATAGCGCAACAGTCGTGGCTCGTTGGTCTAGGGGTATGATTCTCGCTTAGGGTGCGAGAGGTCCCGGGTTCAAATCCCGGACGAGCCCTGTACAGCCCGGTTCTCCTGTGAGGAAGCTCACCTGCAACGTTGGTTTCGTTGGCTTTGCAATGGCAGTGAAAAGTCCTGGGTTCAAATCTCAAAAAAAGCTTCCCACATGTACTGAATGACTCACACAGTCAAGACAAGCCCCTCACGACACTATCTCAAATCTAAATTCCGTCCTTACTAATGCAAGTTGTGACTGTTTTATTGCATTTTAAAGTGGCAAACTCTATGAACCATGATCAAAAGTGAAGACGTCAGAGAAATAGTGAGATTTGAAGAACTTGACTCACCTTTATAAAAAGAAAAGGAATCCAAAAATGTGGTCCACTTCTTATCGCAATCTTAGGTCTTAGCAGACACGCTTCCCTGGAGAAATGTGTACATTTTGTTGGTCTTGAGGTATAATTCTCACTTTGGCTGAAAGAGGTCCCACATTCAAAATCCCACACAAAACATTCACTGGACTATAGCAAGCATAAATCCTCATCAATGTAAGTCCTTTGTGACTGAGGTGGAATTGCGGGTTTGCAGATGTAGACTCAAAAGCTCTGTGACCCATTCTTGATGAGTATTTCTCACATAAAATCTGTAACAGGAGACCTACATAGAATGTTTTTTCTCTTTCAGAGGCTCGTTGGTCTAGGGGTATGATTCTCGCTTTGGGTGCGAGAGGTCCCGGGTTCAAATCCCGGACGAGCCCTCTGCAGGTGTGGTCCAACTGTAACGTTTGAGAAGTTCGTTTGGAAGTTCCCTATTTCGTTAGACTTGCGGTGCGATTCTTGCAGAAAGGCCTTTCACACACAGTCTTTCCACCAGTCCAGTCTTTGCCAAATGTAGTTAATGTGACAACGCTGTTATCTCACAAGCTTAAAGAGCCGTTTCATTTGCGCACGCACACCAAATGCAGGGAATCCAAGGAGCAGTGGGCACCACCTGAGTACAACAAGGGAGCAATGGGTGCGATAGGGGGCGAGTTGTTTGCTATGGGCTATGCCAGTTGTTGACGTGTGGAGGGATTTGAACGCCCAACTGTTGTCTTATGAGGCAAATTCCGGCTGCCCCAAAAGATATCCTGTCAGAAGTGGGATTCGAACCCACGCCTCCATGGGAGACTGCGACCTGAACGCAGCGCCTTGGACCGCTCGGCCATCCTGACTTGGCGGGTGGTAGCGACTTGTCCAGACCGGGCTGCCCATTTGCATCTGAAGAACAAAAGATACTCTTTTGATGACGAGAATGTCCACATTCTGGCCAAGGGGGACATATGGTTTGAAAGAGGAATGAAATCATCTTCTTTCTTTAACCTAGAAAACCATCACACAACAGAGAAGGTGGCCTAAGACACCAACTATTAGTCACCTACAATGCTGCCCTTAGCTCTTTTCCATTAGGGGTCAACACTCAACCACTGACAAACAAAGGTGAACTCCAACACACATCAGCAGAGTGTGCCTCATTCCATTCTTCATCAATTTGGCAAGTGTAAGTACTAGGTATTGTTCAAAGTCAGGTTCCACCGAGATTTGAACTCGGATTGCTGGATTCAGAGCCCAGAGTGCTAACCATTACACCATGGAACCACTGGGAGCACACCTGTGCAGTTGAAATGTTTTTAAAGTGTATACAGTCAGGAAGGCCCTGCATTCAGGTGACAGTCTTTCCCTGGAGTGGTGGGTTAGAACCCTACGTCTCTCAGTAAAACCTAAATCTGGATTGTGGTCTGGGCTGTAGCACAAAACATCATACCACTCTGGTCAGAAGCTGGATATTTTTTACACCTATTCTGTGAGGTGTCTCTCAGGTGACCCCAACGACGGTCATTCTCAACTTGACTCAGGTGAAACTAACTACCCGGAAGTGGGTCAGAGTGTGAACCACCTGCGCTGTTCAATGTAACGTTCTCTTTACATGTATCCAGCCTACAGAGGCTAAATACCTGGATTTTTTCTTTTTTATCCACAAGACAGTCAGAAGTGAAGAAGCCTCGTGGATGAGTGTTAAAACATCTTCAACCTAACTCCAGCAAGTCTAGTTGTCTACAACAAACTCCTGACAATGACCTGAGTTGTCTACAGCAAACTCCTGACAATGACCTGGATGACCAAGAACCTTCACAGACAGAACATAACACATAGTCCAACAGTGTCTTTTCCCAATTTCCCTTTTCTTTTTAACTTCATCTGGTGATATTGTAATATTTCTCACATAAAATCAGTTACACGACACCTACATAGAATATAGCACAACAGTCGTGGCTCGTTGGTCTAGGGGTATGATTCTCGCTTAGGGTGCGAGAGGTCCCGGGTTCAAATCCCGGACGAGCCCTGTACAGCCCGGTTCTCCTGTGAGGAAGTTCACCTGCAACGTTGGTTTCGTTGGCCTTGCAATGGCAGTGAAAGGTCCTGGGTTCAAATCTCAAAAAAAGCTTCCCACATGTACTGAATGACTCACACAGTCAAGACAAGCCCCTCACGACACTATCTCAACTCTAAATTCCGTCCTTACTAATGCAAGTTGTGATTGTGGTTGTATTGCATTTTAAAGTGGCAAACTCTATGAACCATGATCAAAAGTGAAGACGTCAGAGAAATAGTGAGATTTGAAGAACTTGACTCACCTTTATAAAAAGAAAAGGAATCCAAAAATGTGGTCCACTTCTTATCGCAATCTTAGGTCTTAGCAGACACGCAGCGCCTTGGACCGCTCGGCCATCCTGACTTGGCGGGTGGTCACGACTTGTCCAGACCGGGCTGCCCATTTGCATCTGAAGAACAAAAGATACTCTTTTGATGACGAGAATGTCCACATTCTGGCCAAGGGGGACATATGGTTTGAAAGAGGAATGAAATCATCTTCTTTCTTTAACCTAGAAAACCATCACACAACAGAGAAGGTGGCCTAAGACACCAACTATTAGTCACCTACAATGCTGCCCTTAGCTCTTTTCCATTAGGGGTCAACACTCAACCACTGACAAACAAAGGTGAACTCCAACACACATCAGCAGAGTGTGCCTCATTCCATTCTTCATCAATTTGGCAAGTGTAAGTACTAGGTATTGTTCAAAGTCAGGTTCCACCGAGATTTGAACTCGGATTGCTGGATTCAGAGCCCAGAGTGCTAACCATTACACCATGGAACCACTGGGAGCACACCTGTGCAGTTGAAATGTTTTTAAAGTGTATACAGTCAGGAAGGCCCTGCATTCAGGTGACAGTCTTTCCCTGGAGTGGTGGGTTAGAACCCTACGTCTCTCAGTAAAACCTAAATCTGGATTGTGGTCTGGGCTGTAGCACAAAACATCATACCACTCTGGTCAGAAGCTGGATATTTTTTACACCTGGCTTTGCAATGGCAGTGAAAAGTCCTGGGTTCAAATCTCAAAAAAAGCTTCCCACATGTACTGAATGACTCACACAATCAAGACAAGCCCCTCACGACACTATCTCAAATCTAAATTCCGTCCTTACTAATGCAAGTTGTGACTGTTTTATTGCATTTTAAAGTGGCAAACTCTATGAACCATGATCAAAAGTGAAGACGTCAGAGAAATAGTGAGATTTGAAGAACTTGACTCACCTTTATAAAAAGAAAAGGAATCCAAAAATGTGGTCCACTTCTTATCGCAATCTTAGGTCTTAGCAGACACGCTTCCCTGGAGAAATGTGTACATTTTGTTGGTCTTGAGGTATAATTCTCACTTTGGCTGAAAGAGGTCCCACATTCAAAATCCCACACAAAACATTCACTGGACTATAGCAAGCATAAATCCTCATCAATGTAAGTCCTTTGTGACTGAGGTGGAATTGCGGGTTTGCAGATGTAGACTCAAAAGCTCTGTGACCCATTCTTGATGAGTATTTCTCACATAAAATCTGTAACAGGAGACCTACATAGAATGTTTTTTCTCTTTCAGAGGCTCGTTGGTCTAGGGGTATGATTCTCGCTTTGGGTGCGAGAGGTCCCGGGTTCAAATCCCGGACGAGCCCTCTGCAGGTGTGGTCCAACTGTAACGTTTGAGAAGTTCGTTTGGAAGTTCCCTATTTCGTTAGACTTGCGGTGCGATTCTTGCAGAAAGGCCTTTCACACACAGTCTTTCCACCAGTCCAGTCTTTGCCAAATGTAGTTAATGTGACAACGCTGTTATCTCACACGCTTAAAGAGCCGTTTCATTTGCGCACGCACACCAAATGCAGGGAATCCAAGGAGCAGTGGGCACCACCTGAGTACAACAAGGGAGCAATGGGTGCGATAGGGGGCGAGTTGTTTGCTATGGGCTATGCCAGTTGTTGACGTGTGGAGGGATTTGAACGCCCAAGTGTTGTCTTATGAGGCAAATTCCGGCTGCCCCAAAAGATATCCTGTCAGAAGTGGGATTCGAACCCACGCCTCCATGGGAGACTGCGACCTGAACGCAGCGCCTTGGACCGCTCGGCCATCCTGACTTGGCGGGTGGTCGCGACTTGTCCAGACCGGGCTGCCCATTTGCATCTGAAGAACAAAAGATACTCTTTTGATGACGAGAATGTCCACATTCTGGCCAAGGGGGACATATGGTTTGAAAGAGGAATGAAATCATCTTCTTTCTTTAACCTAGAAAACCATCACACAACAGAGAAGGTGGCCTAAGACACCAACTATTAGTCACCTACAATGCTGCCCTTAGCTCTTTTCCATTAGGGGTCAACACTCAACCACTGACAAACAAAGGTGAACTCCAACACACATTAGCAGAGTGTGCCTCATTCCATTCTTCATCAATTTGGCAAGTGTAAGTACTAGGTATTGTTCAAAGTCAGGTTCCACCGAGATTTGAACTCGGATTGCTGGATTCAGAGCCCAGAGTGCTAACCATTACACCATGGAACCACTGGGAACACACCTGTGCAGTTGAAATGTTTTTAAAGTGTATACAGTCAGGAAGGCCCTGCATTCAGGTGACAGTCTTTCCCTGGAGTGGTGGGTTAGAACCCTACGTCTCTCAGTAAAACCTAAATCTGGATTGTGGTCTGGGCTGTAGCACAAAACATCATACCACTCTGGTCAGAAGCTGGATATTTTTTACACCTATTCTGTGAGGTGTCTCTCAGGTGACCCCAACGACGGTCATTCTCAACTTGACTCAGGTGAAACTAACTACCCGGAAGTGGGTCAGAGTGTGAACCACCTGCGCTGTTCAATGTAACGTTCTCTTTACATGTATCCAGCCTACAGAGGCTAAATACCTGGATTTTTTCTTTTTTATCCACAAGACAGTCAGAAGTGAAGAAGCCTCGTGGATGAGTGTTAAAACATCTTCAACCTAACTCCAGCAAGTCTAGTTGTCTACAACAAACTCCTGACAATGACCTGAGTTGTCTACAGCAAACTCCTGACAATGACCTGGATGACCAAGAACCTTCACAGACAGAACATAACACATAGTCCAACAGTGTCTTTTCCCAATTTCCCTTTTCTTTTTAACTTCATCTGGTGATATTGTAATATTTCTCACATAAAATCAGTTACACGACACCTACATAGAATATAGGACAACAGTCGTGGCTCGTTGGTCTAGGGGTATGATTCTCGCTTAGGGTGCGAGAGGTCCCGGGTTCAAATCCCGGACGAGCCCTGTACAGCCCGGTTCTCCTGTGAGGAAGCTCACCTGCAACGTTGGTTTCGTTGGCTTTGCAATGGCAGTGAAAAGTCCTGGGTTCAAATCTCAAAAAAAGCTTCCCACATGTACTGAATGACTCACACAGTCAAGACAAGCCCCTCACGACACTATCTCAACTCTAAATTCCGTCCTTACTAATGCAAGTTGTGATTGTGGTTGTATTGCATTTTTAAGTGGCAAACTCTATGAACCATGATCAAAAGTGAAGACGTCAGAGAAATAGTGAGATTTGAAGAACTTGACTCACCTTTATAAAAAGAAAAGGAATCCAAAAATGTGGTCCACTTCTTATCGCAATCTTAGGTCTTAGCAGACACGCTTCCCTGGAGAAATGTGTACATTTTGTTGGTCTTGAGGTATAATTCTCACTTTGGCTGAAAGAGGTCCCACATTCAAAATCCCACACAAAACATTCACTGGACTATAGCAAGCATAAATCCTCATCAATGTAAGTCCTTTGTGACTGAGGTGGAATTGCGGGTTTGCAGATGTAGACTCAAAAGCTCTGTGACCCATTCTTGATGAGTATTTCTCACATAAAATCTGTAACGGGACAGCTACATAGAATGTTCTCTCTTTAGAGGCTCGTTGGTCTAGGGGTATGATTCTCGCTTTGGGTGCGAGAGGTCCCGGGTTCAAATCCCGGACGAGCCCTCTGCAGGTGTGGTCCAACTGTAACGTTTGAGAAGTTCGTTTGGAAGTTCCCTATTTCGTTAGACTTGCGGTGCGATTCTTGCAGAAAGGCCTTTCACACACAGTCTTTCAACCAGTCCAGTCTTTGCCAAATGTAGTTAATGTCACACGCTTAAAGAGCCGTTTCATTTGCGCACGCACACCAAATGCAGGGAATCCAAGGAGCAGTGGGCACCACCTGAGTACAACAAGGGAGCAATGGGTGCGATAGGGGGCGAGTTGTTTGCTATGGGCTATGCCAGTAGTTGACGTGTGGAGGGATTTGAACGCCCAACTGTTGTCTTATGAGGCAAATTCCGGCTGCCCCAAAAGATATCCTGTCAGAAGTGGGATTCGAACCCACGCCTCCATGGGAGACTGCGACCTGAACGCAGCGCCTTGGACCGCTCGGCCATCCTGACTTGGCGGGTGGTCGCGACTTGTCCAGACCGGGCTGCCCATTTGCATCTGAAGAACAAAAGATACTCTTTTGATGACGAGAATGTCCACATTCTGGCCAAGGGGGACATATGGTTTGAAAGAGGAATGAAATCATCTTCTTTCTTTAACCTAGAAAACCATCACACAACAGAGAAGGTGGCCTAAGACACCAACTATTAGTCACCTACAATGCTGCCCTTAGCTCTTTTCCATTACGGGTCAACACTCAACCACTGACAAACAAAGGTGAACTCCAACACACATTAGCAGAGTGTGCCTCATTCCATTCTTCATCAATTTGGCAAGTGTAAGTACTAGGTATTGTTCAAAGTCAGGTTCCACCGAGATTTGAACTCGGATTGCTGGATTCAGAGCCCAGAGTGCTAACCATTACACCATGGAACCACTGGGAGCACACCTGTGCAGTTGAAATGTTTTTAAAGTGTATACAGTCAGGAAGGCCCTGCATTCAGGTGACAGTCTTTCCCTGGAGTGGTGGGTTAGAACCCTACGTCTCTCAGTAAAACCTAAATCTGGATTGTGGTCTGGGCTGTAGCACAAAACATCATACCACTCTGGTCAGAAGCTGGATATTTTTTACACCTATTCTGTGAGGTGTCTCTCAGGTGACCCCAACGACGGTCATTCTCAACTTGACTCAGGTGAAACTAACTACCCGGAAGTGGGTCAGAGTGTGAACCACCTGCGCTGTTCAATGTAACGTTCTCTTGACATGTATCCAGCCTACAGAGGCTAAATACCTGGATTTTTTCTTTTTTATCCACAAGACAGTCAGAAGTGAAGAAGCCTCGTGGATGAGTGTTAAAACATCTTCAACCTAACTCCAGCAAGTCTAGTTGTCTACAACAAACTCCTGACAATGACCTGAGTTGTCTACAGCAAACTCCTGACAATGACCTGGATGACCAAGAACCTTCACAGACAGAACATAACACATAGTCCAACAGTGTCTTTTCCCAATTTCCCTTTTCTTTTTAACTTCATCTGGTGATATTGTAATATTTCTCACATAAAATCAGTTACACGACACCTACATAGAATATAGCACAACAGTCGTGGCTCGTTGGTCTAGGGGTATGATTCTCGCTTAGGGTGCGAGAGGTCCCGGGTTCAAATCCCGGACGAGCCCTGTACAGCCCGGTTCTCCTGTGAGGAAGCTCACCTGCAACGTTGGTTTCGTTGGCTTTGCAATGGCAGTGAAAGGTCCTGGGTTCAAATCTCAAAAAAAGCTTCCCACATGTACTGAATGACTCACACAGTCAAGACAAGCCCCTCACGACACTATCTCAACTCTAAATTCCGTCCTTACTAATGCAAGTTGTGACTGTGGTTGTATTGCATTTTAAAGTGGCAAACTCTATGAACCATGATCAAAAGTGAAGACGTCAGAGAAATAGTGAGATTTGAAGAACTTGACTCACCTTTATAAAAAGAAAAGGAATCCAAAAATGTGGTCCACTTCTTATCGCAATCTTAGGTCTTAGCAGACACGCTTCCCTGGAGAAATGTGTACATTTTGTTGGTCTTGAGGTATAATTCTCACTTTGGCTGAAAGAGGTCCCACATTCAAAATCCCACACAAAACATTCACTGGACTATAGCAAGCATAAATCCTCATCAATGTAAGTCCTTTGTGACTGAGGTGGAATTGCGGGTTTGCAGATGTAGACTCAAAAGCTCTGTGACCCATTCTTGATGAGTATTTCTCACATAAAATCTGTAACAGGACACCTACATAGAATGTTTTCTCTTTCAGAGGCTCGTTGGTCTAGGGGTATGATTCTCGCTTTGGGTGCGAGAGGTCCCGGGTTCAAATCCCGGACGAGCCCTCTGCAGGTGTGGTCCAACTGTAACGTTTGAGAAGTTCGTTTGGAAGTTCCCTATTTCGTTAGACTTGCGGTGCGATTCTTGCAGAAAGGCCTTTCACACACAGTCTTTCAACCAGTCTTTGCCAAATGTAGTTAATGTGACAACGCTGTTATCTCACACGCTTAAAGAGCCGTTTCATTTGCGCACGCACACCAAATGCAGGGAATCCAAGGAGCAGTGGGCACCACCTGAGTACAACAAGGGAGCAATGGGTGCGATAGGGGGCGAGTTGTTTGCTATGGGCTATGCCAGTAGTTGACGTGTGGAGGGATTTGAACGCCCAACTGTTGTCTTATGAGGCAAATTCCGGCTGCCCCAAAAGATATCCTGTCAGAAGTGGGATTCGAACCCACGCCTCCATGGGAGACTGCGACCTGAACGCAGCGCCTTGGACCGCTCGGCCATCCTGACTTGGCGGGTGGTCGCGACTTGTCCAGACCGGGCTGCCCATTTGCATCTGAAGAACAAAAGATACTCTTTTGATGACGAGAATGTCCACATTCTGGCCAAGGGGGACATATGGTTTGAAAGAGGAATGAAATCATCTTCTTTCTTTAACCTAGAAAACCATCACACAACAGAGAAGGTGGCCTAAGACACCAACTATTAGTCACCTACAATGCTGCCCTTAGCTCTTTTCCATTAGGGGTCAACACTCAACCACTGACAAACAAAGGTGAACTCCAACACACATTAGCAGAGTGTGCCTCATTCCATTCTTCATCAATTTGGCAAGTGTAAGTACTAGGTATTGTTCAAAGTCAGGTTCCACCGAGATTTGAACTCGGATTGCTGGATTCAGAGCCCAGAGTGCTAACCATTACACCATGGAACCACTGGGAGCACACCTGTGCAGTTGAAATGTTTTTAAAGTGTATACAGTCAGGAAGGCCCTGCATTCAGGTGACAGTCTTTCCCTGGAGTGGTGGGTTAGAACCCTACGTCTCTCAGTAAAACCTAAATCTGGATTGTGGTCTGGGCTGTAGCACAAAACATCATACCACTCTGGTCAGAAGCTGGATATTTTTTACACCTATTCTGTGAGGTGTCTCTTAGGTGACCCCAACGACGGTCATTCTCAACTTGACTCAGGTGAAACTAACTACCCGGAAGTGGGTCAGAGTGTGAACGACCTGCGCTGTTCAATGTAACGTTCTCTTTACATGTATCCAGCCTATAGAGGCTAAATACCTGGATTTTTTCTTTTTTATCCACAAGACAGTCAGAAGTGAAGAAGCCTCGTGGATGAGTGTTAAAACATCTTCAACCTAACTCCAGCAAGTCTAGTTGTCTACAACAAACTCCTGACAATGACCTGAGTTGTCTACAGCAAACTCCTGACAATGACCTGGATGACCAAGAACCTTCACAGACAGAACATAACACATAGTCCAACAGTGTCTTTTCCCAATTTCCCTTTTCTTTTTAACTTCATCTGGTGATATTGTAATATTTCTCACATAAAATCAGTTACACGACACCTACATAGAATATAGCACAACAGTCGTGGCTCGTTGGTCTAGGGGTATGATTCTCGCTTAGGGTGCGAGAGGTCCCCGGTTCAAATCCCGGACGAGCCCTGTACAGCCCTGTTCTCCTGTGAGGAAGCTCACCTGCAACGTTGGTTTCGTTGGCTTTGCAATGGCAGTGAAAGGTCCTGGGTTCAAATCTCAAAAAAAGCTTCCCACATGTACTGAATGACTCACACAGTCAAGACAAGCCCCTCACGACACTATCTCAACTCTAAATTCCGTCCTTACTAATGCAAGTTGTGACTGTGGTTGTATTGCATTTTAAAGTGGCAAACTCTATGAACCATGATCAAAAGTGAAGACGTCAGAGAAATAGTGAGATTTGAAGAACTTGACTCACCTTTATAAAAAGAAAAGGAATCCAAAAATGTGGTCCACTTCTTATCGCAATCTTAGGTCTTAGCAGACACGCTTCCCTGGAGAAATGTGTACATTTTGTTGGTCTTGAGGTATAATTCTCACTTTGGCTGAAAGAGGTCCCACATTCAAAATCCCACACAAAACATTCACTGGACTATAGCAAGCATAAATCCTCATCAATGTAAGTCCTTTGTGACTGAGGTGGAATTGCGGGTTTGCAGATGTAGACTCAAAAGCTCTGTGACCCATTCTTGATGAGTATTTCTCACATAAAATCTGTAACAGGACACCTACATAGAATGTTTTCTCTTTCAGAGGCTCGTTGGTCTAGGGGTATGATTCTCGCTTTGGGTGCGAGAGGTCCCGGGTTCAAATCCCGGACGAGCCCTCTGCAGGTGTGGTCCAACTGTAACGTTTGAGAAGTTCGTTTGGAAGTTCCCTATTTCGTTAGACTTGCGGTGCGATTCTTGCAGAAAGGCCTTTCACACACAGTCTTTCCACCAGTCCAGTCTTTGCCAAATGTAGTTAATGTGACAACGCTGTTATCTCACACGCTTAAAGAGCCGTTTCATTTGCGCACGCACACCAAATGCAGGGAATCCAAGGAGCAGTGGGCACCACCTGAGTACAACAAGGGAGCAATGGGTGCGATAGGGGGCGAGTTGTTTGCTATGGGCTATGCCAGTTGTTGACGTGTGGAGGGATTTGAACGCCCAAGTGTTGTCTTATGAGGCAAATTCCGGCTGCCCCAAAAGATATCATGTCAGAAGTGGGATTCGAACCCACGCCTCCATGGGAGACTGCGACCTGAACGCAGCGCCTTGGACCGCTCGGCCATCCTGACTTGGCGGGTGGTCACGACTTGTCCAGACCGGGCTGCCCATTTGCATCTGAAGAACAAAAGATACTCTTTTGATGACGAGAATGTCCACATTCTGGCCAAGGGGGACATATGGTTTGAAAGAGGAATGAAATCATCTTCTTTCTTTAACCTAGAAAACCATCACACAACAGAGAAGGTGGCCTAAGACACCAACTATTAGTCACCTACAATGCTGCCCTTAGCTCTTTTCCATTAGGGGTCAACACTCAACCACTGACAAACAAAGGTGAACTCCAACACACATCAGCAGAGTGTGCCTCATTCCATTCTTCATCAATTTGGCAAGTGTAAGTACTAGGTATTGTTCAAAGTCAGGTTCCACCGAGATTTGAACTCGGATTGCTGGATTCAGAGCCCAGAGTGCTAACCATTACACCATGGAACCACTGGGAGCACACCTGTGCAGTTGAAATGTTTTTAAAGTGTATACAGTCAGGAAGGCCCTGCATTCAGGTGACAGTCTTTCCCTGGAGTGGTGGGTTAGAACCCTACGTCTCTCAGTAAAACCTAAATCTGGATTGTGGTCTGGGCTGTAGCACAAAACATCATACCACTCTGGTCAGAAGCTGGATATTTTTTACACCTATTCTGTGAGGTGTCTCTCAGGTGACCCCAACGACGGTCATTCTCAACTTGACTCAGGTGAAACTAACTACCCGGAAGTGGGTCAGAGTGTGAACCACCTGCGCTGTTCAATGTAACGTTCTCTTTACATGTATCCAGCCTACAGAGGCTAAATACCTGGATTTTTTCTTTTTTATCCACAAGACAGTCAGAAGTGAAGAAGCCTCGTGGATGAGTGTTAAAACATCTTCAACCTAACTCCAGCAAGTCTAGTTGTCTACAACAAACTCCTGACAATGACCTGAGTTGTCTACAGCAAACTCCTGACAATGACCTGGATGACCAAGAACCTTCACAGACAGAACATAACACATAGTCCAACAGTGTCTTTTCCCAATTTCCCTTTTCTTTTTAACTTCATCTGGTGATATTGTAATATTTCTCACATAAAATCAGTTACACGACACCTACATAGAATATAGCGCAACAGTCGTGGCTCGTTGGTCTAGGGGTATGATTCTCGCTTAGGGTGCGAGAGGTCCCGGGTTCAAATCCCGGACGAGCCCTGTACAGCCCGGTTCTCCTGTGAGGAAGCTCACCTGCAACGTTGGTTTCGTTGGCTTTGCAATGGCAGTGAAAAGTCCTGGGTTCAAATCTCAAAAAAAGCTTCCCACATGTACTGAATGACTCACACAGTCAAGACAAGCCCCTCACGACACTATCTCAAATCTAAATTCCGTCCTTACTAATGCAAGTTGTGACTGTTTTATTGCATTTTAAAGTGGCAAACTCTATGAACCATGATCAAAAGTGAAGACGTCAGAGAAATAGTGAGATTTGAAGAACTTGACTCACCTTTATAAAAAGAAAAGGAATCCAAAAATGTGGTCCACTTCTTATCGCAATCTTAGGTCTTAGCAGACACGCTTCCCTGGAGAAATGTGTACATTTTGTTGGTCTTGAGGTATAATTCTCACTTTGGCTGAAAGAGGTCCCACATTCAAAATCCCACACAAAACATTCACTGGACTATAGCAAGCATAAATCCTCATCAATGTAAGTCCTTTGTGACTGAGGTGGAATTGCGGGTTTGCAGATGTAGACTCAAAAGCTCTGTGACCCATTCTTGATGAGTATTTCTCACATAAAATCTGTAACAGGAGACCTACATAGAATGTTTTTTCTCTTTCAGAGGCTCGTTGGTCTAGGGGTATGATTCTCGCTTTGGGTGCGAGAGGTCCCGGGTTCAAATCCCGGACGAGCCCTCTGCAGGTGTGGTCCAACTGTAACGTTTGAGAAGTTCGTTTGGAAGTTCCCTATTTCGTTAGACTTGCGGTGCGATTCTTGCAGAAAGGCCTTTCACACACAGTCTTTCCACCAGTCCAGTCTTTGCCAAATGTAGTTAATGTGACAACGCTGTTATCTCACAAGCTTAAAGAGCCGTTTCATTTGCGCACGCACACCAAATGCAGGGAATCCAAGGAGCAGTGGGCACCACCTGAGTACAACAAGGGAGCAATGGGTGCGATAGGGGGCGAGTTGTTTGCTATGGGCTATGCCAGTTGTTGACGTGTGGAGGGATTTGAACGCCCAACTGTTGTCTTATGAGGCAAATTCCGGCTGCCCCAAAAGATATCCTGTCAGAAGTGGGATTCGAACCCACGCCTCCATGGGAGACTGCGACCTGAACGCAGCGCCTTGGACCGCTCGGCCATCCTGACTTGGCGGGTGGTAGCGACTTGTCCAGACCGGGCTGCCCATTTGCATCTGAAGAACAAAAGATACTCTTTTGATGACGAGAATGTCCACATTCTGGCCAAGGGGGACATATGGTTTGAAAGAGGAATGAAATCATCTTCTTTCTTTAACCTAGAAAACCATCACACAACAGAGAAGGTGGCCTAAGACACCAACTATTAGTCACCTACAATGCTGCCCTTAGCTCTTTTCCATTAGGGGTCAACACTCAACCACTGACAAACAAAGGTGAACTCCAACACACATCAGCAGAGTGTGCCTCATTCCATTCTTCATCAATTTGGCAAGTGTAAGTACTAGGTATTGTTCAAAGTCAGGTTCCACCGAGATTTGAACTCGGATTGCTGGATTCAGAGCCCAGAGTGCTAACCATTACACCATGGAACCACTGGGAGCACACCTGTGCAGTTGAAATGTTTTTAAAGTGTATACAGTCAGGAAGGCCCTGCATTCAGGTGACAGTCTTTCCCTGGAGTGGTGGGTTAGAACCCTACGTCTCTCAGTAAAACCTAAATCTGGATTGTGGTCTGGGCTGTAGCACAAAACATCATACCACTCTGGTCAGAAGCTGGATATTTTTTACACCTATTCTGTGAGGTGTCTCTTAGGTGACCCCAACGACGGTCATTCTCAACTTGACTCAGGTGAAACTAACTACCCGGAAGTGGGTCAGAGTGTGAACGACCTGCGCTGTTCAATGTAACGTTCTCTTTACATGTATCCAGCCTATAGAGGCTAAATACCTGGATTTTTTCTTTTTTATCCACAAGACAGTCAGAAGTGAAGAAGCCTCGTGGATGAGTGTTAAAACATCTTCAACCTAACTCCAGCAAGTCTAGTTGTCTACAACAAACTCCTGACAATGACCTGAGTTGTCTACAGCAAACTCCTGACAATGACCTGGATGACCAAGAACCTTCACAGACAGAACATAACACATAGTCCAACAGTGTCTTTTCCCAATTTCCCTTTTCTTTTTAACTTCATCTGGTGATATTGTAATATTTCTCACATAAAATCAGTTACACGACACCTACATAGAATATAGCACAACAGTCGTGGCTCGTTGGTCTAGGGGTATGATTCTCGCTTAGGGTGCGAGAGGTCCCCGGTTCAAATCCCGGACGAGCCCTGTACAGCCCTGTTCTCCTGTGAGGAAGCTCACCTGCAACGTTGGTTTCGTTGGCTTTGCAATGGCAGTGAAAGGTCCTGGGTTCAAATCTCAAAAAAAGCTTCCCACATGTACTGAATGACTCACACAGTCAAGACAAGCCCCTCACGACACTATCTCAACTCTAAATTCCGTCCTTACTAATGCAAGTTGTGACTGTGGTTGTATTGCATTTTAAAGTGGCAAACTCTATGAACCATGATCAAAAGTGAAGACGTCAGAGAAATAGTGAGATTTGAAGAACTTGACTCACCTTTATAAAAAGAAAAGGAATCCAAAAATGTGGTCCACTTCTTATCGCAATCTTAGGTCTTAGCAGACACGCTTCCCTGGAGAAATGTGTACATTTTGTTGGTCTTGAGGTATAATTCTCACTTTGGCTGAAAGAGGTCCCACATTCAAAATCCCACACAAAACATTCACTGGACTATAGCAAGCATAAATCCTCATCAATGTAAGTCCTTTGTGACTGAGGTGGAATTGCGGGTTTGCAGATGTAGACTCAAAAGCTCTGTGACCCATTCTTGATGAGTATTTCTCACATAAAATCTGTAACAGGACACCTACATAGAATGTTTTCTCTTTCAGAGGCTCGTTGGTCTAGGGGTATGATTCTCGCTTTGGGTGCGAGAGGTCCCGGGTTCAAATCCCGGACGAGCCCTCTGCAGGTGTGGTCCAACTGTAACGTTTGAGAAGTTCGTTTGGAAGTTCCCTATTTCGTTAGACTTGCGGTGCGATTCTTGCAGAAAGGCCTTTCACACACAGTCTTTCCACCAGTCCAGTCTTTGCCAAATGTAGTTAATGTGACAACGCTGTTATCTCACACGCTTAAAGAGCCGTTTCATTTGCGCACGCACACCAAATGCAGGGAATCCAAGGAGCAGTGGGCACCACCTGAGTACAACAAGGGAGCAATGGGTGCGATAGGGGGCGAGTTGTTTGCTATGGGCTATGCCAGTTGTTGACGTGTGGAGGGATTTGAACGCCCAAGTGTTGTCTTATGAGGCAAATTCCGGCTGCCCCAAAAGATATCATGTCAGAAGTGGGATTCGAACCCACGCCTCCATGGGAGACTGCGACCTGAACGCAGCGCCTTGGACCGCTCGGCCATCCTGACTTGGCGGGTGGTCACGACTTGTCCAGACCGGGCTGCCCATTTGCATCTGAAGAACAAAAGATACTCTTTTGATGACGAGAATGTCCACATTCTGGCCAAGGGGGACATATGGTTTGAAAGAGGAATGAAATCATCTTCTTTCTTTAACCTAGAAAACCATCACACAACAGAGAAGGTGGCCTAAGACACCAACTATTAGTCACCTACAATGCTGCCCTTAGCTCTTTTCCATTAGGGGTCAACACTCAACCACTGACAAACAAAGGTGAACTCCAACACACATCAGCAGAGTGTGCCTCATTCCATTCTTCATCAATTTGGCAAGTGTAAGTACTAGGTATTGTTCAAAGTCAGGTTCCACCGAGATTTGAACTCGGATTGCTGGATTCAGAGCCCAGAGTGCTAACCATTACACCATGGAACCACTGGGAGCACACCTGTGCAGTTGAAATGTTTTTAAAGTGTATACAGTCAGGAAGGCCCTGCATTCAGGTGACAGTCTTTCCCTGGAGTGGTGGGTTAGAACCCTACGTCTCTCAGTAAAACCTAAATCTGGATTGTGGTCTGGGCTGTAGCACAAAACATCATACCACTCTGGTCAGAAGCTGGATATTTTTTACACCTATTCTGTGAGGTGTCTCTCAGGTGACCCCAACGACGGTCATTCTCAACTTGACTCAGGTGAAACTAACTACCCGGAAGTGGGTCAGAGTGTGAACCACCTGCGCTGTTCAATGTAACGTTCTCTTTACATGTATCCAGCCTACAGAGGCTAAATACCTGGATTTTTTCTTTTTTATCCACAAGACAGTCAGAAGTGAAGAAGCCTCGTGGATGAGTGTTAAAACATCTTCAACCTAACTCCAGCAAGTCTAGTTGTCTACAACAAACTCCTGACAATGACCTGAGTTGTCTACAGCAAACTCCTGACAATGACCTGGATGACCAAGAACCTTCACAGACAGAACATAACACATAGTCCAACAGTGTCTTTTCCCAATTTCCCTTTTCTTTTTAACTTCATCTGGTGATATTGTAATATTTCTCACATAAAATCAGTTACACGACACCTACATAGAATATAGCGCAACAGTCGTGGCTCGTTGGTCTAGGGGTATGATTCTCGCTTAGGGTGCGAGAGGTCCCGGGTTCAAATCCCGGACGAGCCCTGTACAGCCCGGTTCTCCTGTGAGGAAGCTCACCTGCAACGTTGGTTTCGTTGGCTTTGCAATGGCAGTGAAAAGTCCTGGGTTCAAATCTCAAAAAAAGCTTCCCACATGTACTGAATGACTCACACAGTCAAGACAAGCCCCTCACGACACTATCTCAAATCTAAATTCCGTCCTTACTAATGCAAGTTGTGACTGTTTTATTGCATTTTAAAGTGGCAAACTCTATGAACCATGATCAAAAGTGAAGACGTCAGAGAAATAGTGAGATTTGAAGAACTTGACTCACCTTTATAAAAAGAAAAGGAATCCAAAAATGTGGTCCACTTCTTATCGCAATCTTAGGTCTTAGCAGACACGCTTCCCTGGAGAAATGTGTACATTTTGTTGGTCTTGAGGTATAATTCTCACTTTGGCTGAAAGAGGTCCCACATTCAAAATCCCACACAAAACATTCACTGGACTATAGCAAGCATAAATCCTCATCAATGTAAGTCCTTTGTGACTGAGGTGGAATTGCGGGTTTGCAGATGTAGACTCAAAAGCTCTGTGACCCATTCTTGATGAGTATTTCTCACATAAAATCTGTAACAGGAGACCTACATAGAATGTTTTTTCTCTTTCAGAGGCTCGTTGGTCTAGGGGTATGATTCTCGCTTTGGGTGCGAGAGGTCCCGGGTTCAAATCCCGGACGAGCCCTCTGCAGGTGTGGTCCAACTGTAACGTTTGAGAAGTTCGTTTGGAAGTTCCCTATTTCGTTAGACTTGCGGTGCGATTCTTGCAGAAAGGCCTTTCACACACAGTCTTTCCACCAGTCCAGTCTTTGCCAAATGTAGTTAATGTGACAACGCTGTTATCTCACAAGCTTAAAGAGCCGTTTCATTTGCGCACGCACACCAAATGCAGGGAATCCAAGGAGCAGTGGGCACCACCTGAGTACAACAAGGGAGCAATGGGTGCGATAGGGGGCGAGTTGTTTGCTATGGGCTATGCCAGTTGTTGACGTGTGGAGGGATTTGAACGCCCAACTGTTGTCTTATGAGGCAAATTCCGGCTGCCCCAAAAGATATCCTGTCAGAAGTGGGATTCGAACCCACGCCTCCATGGGAGACTGCGACCTGAACGCAGCGCCTTGGACCGCTCGGCCATCCTGACTTGGCGGGTGGTCGCGACTTGTCCAGACCGGGCTGCCCATTTGCATCTGAAGAACAAAAGATACTCTTTTGATGACGAGAATGTCCACATTCTGGCCAAGGGGGACATATGGTTTGAAAGAGGAATGAAATCATCTTCTTTCTTTAACCTAGAAAACCATCACACAACAGAGAAGGTGGCCTAAGACACCAACTATTAGTCACCTACAATGCTGCCCTTAGCTCTTTTCCATTAGGGGTCAACACTCAACCACTGACAAACAAAGGTGAACTCCAACACACATCAGCAGAGTGTGCCTCATTCCATTCTTCATCAATTTGGCAAGTGTAAGTACTAGGTATTGTTCAAAGTCAGGTTCCACCGAGATTTGAACTCGGATTGCTGGATTCAGAGCCCAGAGTGCTAACCATTACACCATGGAACCACTGGGAGCACACCTGTGCAGTTGAAATGTTTTTAAAGTGTATACAGTCAGGAAGGCCCTGCATTCAGGTGACAGTCTTTCCCTGGAGTGGTGGGTTAGAACCCTACGTCTCTCAGTAAAACCTAAATCTGGATTGTGGTCTGGGCTGTAGCACAAAACATCATACCACTCTGGTCAGAAGCTGGATATTTTTTACACCTATTGTGTGAGGTGTCTCTCAGGTGACCCCAACGACGGTCATTCTCAACTTGACTCAGGTGAAACTAACTACCCGGAAGTGGGTCAGAGTGTGAACCACCTGCGCTGTTCAATGTAACGTTCTCTTTACATGTATCCAGCCTACAGAGGCTAAATACCTGGATTTTTTCTTTTTTATCCACAAGACAGTCAGAAGTGAAGAAGCCTCGTGGATGAGTGTTAAAACATCTTCAACCTAACTCCAGCAAGTCTAGTTGTCTACAACAAACTCCTGACAATGACCTGAGTTGTCTACAGCAAACTCCTGACAATGACCTGGATGACCAAGAACCTTCACAGACAGAACATAACACATAGTCCAACAGTGTCTTTTCCCAATTTCCCTTTTCTTTTTAACTTCATCTGGTGATATTGTAATATTTCTCACATAAAATCAGTTACACGACACCTACATAGAATATAGCACAACAGTCGTGGCTCGTTGGTCTAGGGGTATGATTCTCGCTTAGGGTGCGAGAGGTCCCGGGTTCAAATCCCGGACGAGCCCTGTACAGCCCGGTTCTCCTGTGAGGAAGCTCACCTGCAACGTTGGTTTCGTTGGCTTTGCAATGGCAGTGAAAGGTCCTGGGTTCAAATCTCAAAAAAAGCTTCCCACATGTACTGAATGATTCACACAGTCAAGACAAGCCCCTCACGACACTATCTCAACTCTAAATTCCGTCCTTACTAATGCAAGTTGTGATTGTGGTTGTATTGCATTTTTAAGTGGCAAACTCTATGAACCATGATCAAAAGTGAAGACGTCAGAGAAATAGTGAGATTTGAAGAACTTGACTCACCTTTATAAAAAGAAAAGGAATCCAAAAATGTGGTCCACTTCTTATCGCAATCTTAGGTCTTAGCAGACACGCTTCCCTGGAGAAATGTGTACATTTTGTTGGTCTTGAGGTATAATTCTCACTTTGGCTGAAAGAGGTCCCACATTCAAAATCCCACACAAAACATTCACTGGACTATAGCAAGCATAAATCCTCATCAATGTAAGTCCTTTGTGACTGAGGTGGAATTGCGGGTTTGCAGATGTAGACTCAAAAGCTCTGTGACCCATTCTTGATGAGTATTTCTCACATAAAATCTGTAACGGGACAGCTACATAGAATGTTCTCTCTTTAGAGGCTCGTTGGTCTAGGGGTATGATTCTCGCTTTGGGTGCGAGAGGTCCCGGGTTCAAATCCCGGACGAGCCCTCTGCAGGTGTGGTCCAACTGTAACGTTTGAGAAGTTCGTTTGGAAGTTCCCTATTTCGTTAGACTTGCGGTGCGATTCTTGCAGAAAGGCCTTTCACACACAGTCTTTCAACCAGTCCAGTCTTTGCCAAATGTAGTTAATGTCACACGCTTAAAGAGCCGTTTCATTTGCGCACGCACACCAAATGCAGGGAATCCAAGGAGCAGTGGGCACCACCTGAGTACAACAAGGGAGCAATGGGTGCGATAGGGGGCGAGTTGTTTGCTATGGGCTATGCCAGTAGTTGACGTGTGGAGGGATTTGAACGCCCAACTGTTGTCTTATGAGGCAAATTCCGGCTGCCCCAAAAGATATCCTGTCAGAAGTGGGATTCGAACCCACGCCTCCATGGGAGACTGCGACCTGAACGCAGCGCCTTGGACCGCTCGGCCATCCTGACTTGGCGGGTGGTCGCGACTTGTCCAGACCGGGCTGCCCATTTGCATCTGAAGAACAAAAGATACTCTTTTGATGACGAGAATGTCCACATTCTGGCCAAGGGGGACATATGGTTTGAAAGAGGAATGAAATCATCTTCTTTCTTTAACCTAGAAAACCATCACACAACAGAGAAGGTGGCCTAAGACACCAACTATTAGTCACCTACAATGCTGCCCTTAGCTCTTTTCCATTACGGGTCAACACTCAACCACTGACAAACAAAGGTGAACTCCAACACACATTAGCAGAGTGTGCCTCATTCCATTCTTCATCAATTTGGCAAGTGTAAGTACTAGGTATTGTTCAAAGTCAGGTTCCACCGAGATTTGAACTCGGATTGCTGGATTCAGAGCCCAGAGTGCTAACCATTACACCATGGAACCACTGGGAGCACACCTGTGCAGTTGAAATGTTTTTAAAGTGTATACAGTCAGGAAGGCCCTGCATTCAGGTGACAGTCTTTCCCTGGAGTGGTGGGTTAGAACCCTACGTCTCTCAGTAAAACCTAAATCTGGATTGTGGTCTGGGCTGTAGCACAAAACATCATACCACTCTGGTCAGAAGCTGGATATTTTTTACACCTGGCTTTGCAATGGCAGTGAAAAGTCCTGGGTTCAAATCTCAAAAAAAGCTTCCCACATGTACTGAATGACTCACACAGTCAAGACAAGCCCCTCACGACACTATCTCAACTCTAAATTCCGTCCTTACTAATGCAAGTTGTGACTGTGGTTGTATTGCATTTTAAAGTGGCAAACTCTATGAACCATGATCAAAAGTGAAGACGTCAGAGAAATAGTGAGATTTGAAGAACTTGACTCACCTTTATAAAAAGAAAAGGAATCCAAAAATGTGGTCCACTTCTTATCGCAATCTTAGGTCTTAGCAGACACGCTTCCCTGGAGAAATGTGTACATTTTGTTGGTCTTGAGGTATAATTCTCACTTTGGCTGAAAGAGGTCCCACATTCAAAATCCCACACAAAACATTCACTGGACTATAGCAAGCATAAATCCTCATCAATGTAAGTCCTTTGTGACTGAGGTGGAATTGCGGGTTTGCAGATGTAGACTCAAAAGCTCTGTGACCCATTCTTGATGAGTATTTCTCACATAAAATCTGTAACAGGACACCTACATAGAATGTTTTCTCTTTCAGAGGCTCGTTGGTCTAGGGGTATGATTCTCGCTTTGGGTGCGAGAGGTCCCGGGTTCAAATCCCGGACGAGCCCTCTGCAGGTGTGGTCCAACTGTAACGTTTGAGAAGTTCGTTTGGAAGTTCCCTATTTCGTTAGACTTGCGGTGCGATTCTTGCAGAAAGGCCTTTCACACACAGTCTTTCCACCAGTCCAGTCTTTGCCAAATGTAGTTAATGTGACAACGCTGTTATCTCACACGCTTAAAGAGCCGTTTCATTTGCGCACGCACACCAAATGCAGGGAATCCAAGGAGCAGTGGGCACCACCTGAGTACAACAAGGGAGCAATGGGTGCGATAGGGGGCGAGTTGTTTGCTATGGGCTATGCCAGTTGTTGACGTGTGGAGGGATTTGAACGCCCAACTGTTGTCTTATGAGGCAAATTCCGGCTGCCCCAAAAGATATCCTGTCAGAAGTGGGATTCGAACCCACGCCTCCATGGGAGACTGCGACCTGAACGCAGCGCCTTGGACCGCTCGGCCATCCTGACTTGGCGGGTGGTCGCGACTTGTCCAGACCGGGCTGCCCATTTGCATCTGAAGAACAAAAGATACTCTTTTGATGACGAGAATGTCCACATTCTGGCCAAGGGGGACATATGGTTTGAAAGAGGAATGAAATCATCTTCTTTCTTTAACCTAGAAAACCATCACACAACAGAGAAGGTGGCCTAAGACACCAACTATTAGTCACCTACAATGCTGCCCTTAGCTCTTTTCCATTAGGGGTCAACACTCAACCACTGACAAACAAAGGTGAACTCCAACACACATCAGCAGAGTGTGCCTCATTCCATTCTTCATCAATTTGGCAAGTGTAAGTACTAGGTATTGTTCAAAGTCAGGTTCCACCGAGATTTGAACTCGGATTGCTGGATTCAGAGCCCAGAGTGCTAACCATTACACCATGGAACCACTGGGAGCACACCTGTGCAGTTGAAATGTTTTTAAAGTGTATACAGTCAGGAAGGCCCTGCATTCAGGTGACAGTCTTTCCCTGGAGTGGTGGGTTAGAACCCTACGTCTCTCAGTAAAACCTAAATCTGGATTGTGGTCTGGGCTGTAGCACAAAACATCATACCACTCTGGTCAGAAGCTGGATATTTTTTACACCTATTCTGTGAGGTGTCTCTCAGGTGACCCCAACGACGGTCATTCTCAACTTGACTCAGGTGAAACTAACTACCCGGAAGTGGGTCAGAGTGTGAACCACCTGCGCTGTTCAATGTAACGTTCTCTTTACATGTATCCAGCCTACAGAGGCTAAATACCTGGATTTTTTCTTTTTTATCCACAAGACAGTCAGAAGTGAAGAAGCCTCGTGGATGAGTGTTAAAACATCTTCAACCTAACTCCAGCAAGTCTAGTTGTCTACAACAAACTCCTGACAATGACCTGAGTTGTCTACAGCAAACTCCTGACAATGACCTGGATGACCAAGAACCTTCACAGACAGAACATAACACATAGTCCAACAGTGTCTTTTCCCAATTTCCCTTTTCTTTTTAACTTCATCTGGTGATATTGTAATATTTCTCACATAAAATCAGTTACACGACACCTACATAGAATATAGCACAACAGTCGTGGCTCGTTGGTCTAGGGGTATGATTCTCGCTTAGGGTGCGAGAGGTCCCGGGTTCAAATCCCGGACGAGCCCTGTACAGCCCGGTTCTCCTGTGAGGAAGCTCACCTGCAACGTTGGTTTCGTTGGCTTTGCAATGGCAGTGAAAGGTCCTGGGTTCAAATCTCAAAAAAAGCTTCCCACATGTACTGAATGATTCACACAGTCAAGACAAGCCCCTCACGACACTATCTCAACTCTAAATTCCGTCCTTACTAATGCAAGTTGTGATTGTGGTTGTATTGCATTTTAAAGTGGCAAACTCTATGAACCATGATCAAAAGTGAAGACGTCAGAGAAATAGTGAGATTTGAAGAACTTGACTCACCTTTATAAAAAGAAAAGGAATCCAAAAATGTGGTCCACTTCTTATCGCAATCTTAGGTCTTAGCAGACACGCAGCGCCTTGGACCGCTCGGCCATCCTGACTTGGCGGGTGGTCACGACTTGTCCAGACCGGGCTGCCCATTTGCATCTGAAGAACAAAAGATACTCTTTTGATGACGAGAATGTCCACATTCTGGCCAAGGGGGACATATGGTTTGAAAGAGGAATGAAATCATCTTCTTTCTTTAACCTAGAAAACCATCACACAACAGAGAAGGTGGCCTAAGACACCAACTATTAGTCACCTACAATGCTGCCCTTAGCTCTTTTCCATTAGGGGTCAACACTCAACCACTGACAAACAAAGGTGAACTCCAACACACATCAGCAGAGTGTGCCTCATTCCATTCTTCATCAATTTGGCAAGTGTAAGTACTAGGTATTGTTCAAAGTCAGGTTCCACCGAGATTTGAACTCGGATTGCTGGATTCAGAGCCCAGAGTGCTAACCATTACACCATGGAACCACTGGGAGCACACCTGTGCAGTTGAAATGTTTTTAAAGTGTATACAGTCAGGAAGGCCCTGCATTCAGGTGACAGTCTTTCCCTGGAGTGGTGGGTTAGAACCCTACGTCTCTCAGTAAAACCTAAATCTGGATTGTGGTCTGGGCTGTAGCACAAAACATCATACCACTCTGGTCAGAAGCTGGATATTTTTTACACCTGGCTTTGCAATGGCAGTGAAAAGTCCTGGGTTCAAATCTCAAAAAAAGCTTCCCACATGTACTGAATGACTCACACAATCAAGACAAGCCCCTCACGACACTATCTCAAATCTAAATTCCGTCCTTACTAATGCAAGTTGTGACTGTTTTATTGCATTTTAAAGTGGCAAACTCTATGAACCATGATCAAAAGTGAAGACGTCAGAGAAATAGTGAGATTTGAAGAACTTGACTCACCTTTATAAAAAGAAAAGGAATCCAAAAATGTGGTCCACTTCTTATCGCAATCTTAGGTCTTAGCAGACACGCTTCCCTGGAGAAATGTGTACATTTTGTTGGTCTTGAGGTATAATTCTCACTTTGGCTGAAAGAGGTCCCACATTCAAAATCCCACACAAAACATTCACTGGACTATAGCAAGCATAAATCCTCATCAATGTAAGTCCTTTGTGACTGAGGTGGAATTGCGGGTTTGCAGATGTAGACTCAAAAGCTCTGTGACCCATTCTTGATGAGTATTTCTCACATAAAATCTGTAACAGGAGACCTACATAGAATGTTTTTTCTCTTTCAGAGGCTCGTTGGTCTAGGGGTATGATTCTCGCTTTGGGTGCGAGAGGTCCCGGGTTCAAATCCCGGACGAGCCCTCTGCAGGTGTGGTCCAACTGTAACGTTTGAGAAGTTCGTTTGGAAGTTCCCTATTTCGTTAGACTTGCGGTGCGATTCTTGCAGAAAGGCCTTTCACACACAGTCTTTCCACCAGTCCAGTCTTTGCCAAATGTAGTTAATGTGACAACGCTGTTATCTCACACGCTTAAAGAGCCGTTTCATTTGCGCACGCACACCAAATGCAGGGAATCCAAGGAGCAGTGGGCACCACCTGAGTACAACAAGGGAGCAATGGGTGCGATAGGGGGCGAGTTGTTTGCTATGGGCTATGCCAGTTGTTGACGTGTGGAGGGATTTGAACGCCCAAGTGTTGTCTTATGAGGCAAATTCCGGCTGCCCCAAAAGATATCCTGTCAGAAGTGGGATTCGAACCCACGCCTCCATGGGAGACTGCGACCTGAACGCAGCGCCTTGGACCGCTCGGCCATCCTGACTTGGCGGGTGGTCGCGACTTGTCCAGACCGGGCTGCCCATTTGCATCTGAAGAACAAAAGATACTCTTTTGATGACGAGAATGTCCACATTCTGGCCAAGGGGGACATATGGTTTGAAAGAGGAATGAAATCATCTTCTTTCTTTAACCTAGAAAACCATCACACAACAGAGAAGGTGGCCTAAGACACCAACTATTAGTCACCTACAATGCTGCCCTTAGCTCTTTTCCATTAGGGGTCAACACTCAACCACTGACAAACAAAGGTGAACTCCAACACACATTAGCAGAGTGTGCCTCATTCCATTCTTCATCAATTTGGCAAGTGTAAGTACTAGGTATTGTTCAAAGTCAGGTTCCACCGAGATTTGAACTCGGATTGCTGGATTCAGAGCCCAGAGTGCTAACCATTACACCATGGAACCACTGGGAACACACCTGTGCAGTTGAAATGTTTTTAAAGTGTATACAGTCAGGAAGGCCCTGCATTCAGGTGACAGTCTTTCCCTGGAGTGGTGGGTTAGAACCCTACGTCTCTCAGTAAAACCTAAATCTGGATTGTGGTCTGGGCTGTAGCACAAAACATCATACTACTCTGGTCAGAAGCTGGATATTTTTTACACCTATTCTGTGAGGTGTCTCTCAGGTGACCCCAACGACGGTCATTCTCAACTTGACTCAGGTGAAACTAACTACCCGGAAGTGGGTCAGAGTGTGAACCACCTGCGCTGTTCAATGTAACGTTCTCTTTACATGTATCCAGCCTACAGAGGCTAAATACCTGGATTTTTTCTTTTTTATCCACAAGACAGTCAGAAGTGAAGAAGCCTCGTGGATGAGTGTTAAAACATCTTCAACCTAACTCCAGCAAGTCTAGTTGTCTACAACAAACTCCTGACAATGACCTGAGTTGTCTACAGCAAACTCCTGACAATGACCTGGATGACCAAGAACCTTCACAGACAGAACATAACACATAGTCCAACAGTGTCTTTTCCCAATTTCCCTTTTCTTTTTAACTTCATCTGGTGATATTGTAATATTTCTCACATAAAATCAGTTACACGACACCTACATAGAATATAGCACAACAGTCGTGGCTCGTTGGTCTAGGGGTATGATTCTCGCTTAGGGTGCGAGAGGTCCCGGGTTCAAATCCCGGACGAGCCCTGTACAGCCCGGTTCTCCTGTGAGGAAGCTCACCTGCAACGTTGGTTTCGTTGGCTTTGCAATGGCAGTGAAAAGTCCTGGGTTCAAATCTCAAAAAAAGCTTCCCACATGTACTGAATGACTCACACAGTCAAGACAAGCCCCTCACGACACTATCTCAACTCTAAATTCCGTCCTTACTAATGCAAGTTGTGATTGTGGTTGTATTGCATTTTTAAGTGGCAAACTCTATGAACCATGATCAAAAGTGAAGACGTCAGAGAAATAGTGAGATTTGAAGAACTTGACTCACCTTTATAAAAAGAAAAGGAATCCAAAAATGTGGTCCACTTCTTATCGCAATCTTAGGTCTTAGCAGACACGCTTCCCTGGAGAAATGTGTACATTTTGTTGGTCTTGAGGTATAATTCTCACTTTGGCTGAAAGAGGTCCCACATTCAAAATCCCACACAAAACATTCACTGGACTATAGCAAGCATAAATCCTCATCAATGTAAGTCCTTTGTGACTGAGGTGGAATTGCGGGTTTGCAGATGTAGACTCAAAAGCTCTGTGACCCATTCTTGATGAGTATTTCTCACATAAAATCTGTAACAGGACACCTACATAGAATGTTTTCTCTTTCAGAGGCTCGTTGGTCTAGGGGTATGATTCTCGCTTTGGGTGCGAGAGGTTCCGGGTTCAAATCCCGGACGAGCCCTCTGCAGGTGTGGTCCAACTGTAACGTTTGAGAAGTTCGTTTGGAAGTTCCCTATTTCGTTAGACTTGCGGTGCGATTCTTGCAGAAAGGCCTTTCACACACAGTCTTTCCACCAGTCCAGTCTTTGCCAAATGTAGTTAATGTGACAACGCTGTTATCTCACACGCTTAAAGAGCCGTTCCATTTGCGCACGCACACCAAATGCAGGGAATCCAAGGAGCAGTGGGCACCACCTGAGTACAACAAGGGAGCAATGGGTGCGATAGGGGGCGAGTTGTTTGCTATGGGCTATGCCAGTTGTTGACGTGTGGAGGGATTTGAACGCCCAAGTGTTGTCTTATGAGGCAAATTCCGGCTGCCCCAAAAGATATCCTGTCAGAAGTGGGATTCGAACCCACGCCTCCATGGGAGACTGCGACCTGAACGCAGCGCCTTGGACCGCTCGGCCATCCTGACTTGGCGGGTGGTCACGACTTGTCCAGACCGGGCTGCCCATTTGCATCTGAAGAACAAAAGATACTCTTTTGATGACGAGAATGTCCACATTCTGGCCAAGGGGGACATATGGTTTGAAAGAGGAATGAAATCATCTTCTTTCTTTAACCTAGAAAACCATCACACAACAGAGAAGGTGGCCTAAGACACCAACTATTAGTCACCTACAATGCTGCCCTTAGCTCTTTTCCATTAGGGGTCAACACTCAACCACTGACAAACAAAGGTGAACTCCAACACACATCAGCAGAGTGTGCCTCATTCCATTCTTCATCAATTTGGCAAGTGTAAGTACTAGGTATTGTTCAAAGTCAGGTTCCACCGAGATTTGAACTCGGATTGCTGGATTCAGAGCCCAGAGTGCTAACCATTACACCATGGAACCACTGGGAGCACACCTGTGCAGTTGAAATGTTTTTAAAGTGTATACAGTCAGGAAGGCCCTGCATTCAGGTGACAGTCTTTCCCTGGAGTGGTGGGTTAGAACCCTACGTCTCTCAGTAAAACCTAAATCTGGATTGTGGTCTGGGCTGTAGCACAAAACATCATACCACTCTGGTCAGAAGCTGGATATTTTTTACACCTATTCTGTGAGGTGTCTCTCAGGTGACCCCAACGACGGTCATTCTCAACTTGACTCAGGTGAAACTAACTACCCGGAAGTGGGTCAGAGTGTGAACCACCTGCGCTGTTCAATGTAACGTTCTCTTTACATGTATCCAGCCTACAGAGGCTAAATACCTGGATTTTTTCTTTTTTATCCACAAGACAGTCAGAAGTGAAGAAGCCTCGTGGATGAGTGTTAAAACATCTTCAACCTAACTCCAGCAAGTCTAGTTGTCTACAACAAACTCCTGACAATGACCTGAGTTGTCTACAGCAAACTCCTGACAATGACCTGGATGACCAAGAACCTTCACAGACAGAACATAACACATAGTCCAACAGTGTCTTTTCCCAATTTCCCTTTTCTTTTTAACTTCATCTGGTGATATTGTAATAGTTCTCACATAAAATCAGTTACACGACACCTACATAGAATATAGCACAACAGTCGTGGCTCGTTGGTCTAGGGGTATGATTCTCGCTTAGGGTGCGAGAGGTCCAGGGTTCAAATCCCGGACGAGCCCTGTACAGCCCGGTTCTCCTGTGAGGAAGCTCACCTGCAACGTTGGTTTCGTTGGCTTTGCAATGGCAGTGAAAAGTCCTGGGTTCAAATCTCAAAAAAAGCTTCCCACATGTACTGAATGACTCACACAGTCAAGACAAGCCCCTCACGACACTATCTCAACTCTAAATTCCGTCCTTACTAATGCAAGTTGTGACTGTGGTTGTATTGCATTTTAAAGTGGCAAACTCTATGAACCATGATCAAAAGTGAAGACGTCAGAGAAATAGTGAGATTTGAAGAACTTGACTCACCTTTATAAAAAGAAAAGGAATCCAAAAATGTGGTCCACTTCTTATCGCAATCTTAGGTCTTAGCAGACACGCTTCCCTGGAGAAATGTGTACATTTTGTTGGTCTTGAGGTATAATTCTCACTTTGGCTGAAAGAGGTCCCACATTCAAAATCCCACACAAAACATTCACTGGACTATAGCAAGCATAAATCCTCATCAATGTAAGTCCTTTGTGACTGAGGTGGAATTGCGGGTTTGCAGATGTAGACTCAAAAGCTCTGTGACCCATTCTTGATGAGTATTTCTCACATAAAATCTGTAACAGGACACCTACATAGAATGTTTTCTCTTTCAGAGGCTCGTTGGTCTAGGGGTATGATTCTCGCTTTGGGTGCGAGTTGGGGATTTGAACGCCCAACTGTTGTCTTATGAGGCAAATTCCGGCTGCCCCAAAAGATATCCTGTCAGAAGTGGGATACGAACCCACGCCTCCATGGGAGACTGCGACCTGAACGCAGCGCCTTGGACCGCTCGGCCATCCTGACTTGGCGGGTGGTCGCGACTTGTCCAGACCGGGCTGCCCATTTGCATCTGAAGAACAAAAGATACTCTTTTGATGACGAGAATGTCCACATTCTGGCCAAGGGGGACATATGGTTTGAAAGAGGAATGAAATCATCTTCTTTCTTTAACCTAGAAAACCATCACACAACAGAGAAGGTGGCCTAAGACACCAACTATTAGTCACCTACAATGCTGCCCTTAGCTCTTTTCCATTAGGGGTCAACACTCAACCACTGACAAACAAAGGTGAACTCCAACACACATCAGCAGAGTGTGCCTCATTCCATTCTTCATCAATTTGGCAAGTGTAAGTACTAGGTATTGTTCAAAGTCAGGTTCCACCGAGATTTGAACTCGGATTGCTGGATTCAGAGCCCAGAGTGCTAACCATTACACCATGGAACCACTGGGAGCACACCTGTGCAGTTGAAATGTTTTTAAAGTGTATACAGTCAGGAAGGCCCTGCATTCAGGTGACAGTCTTTCCCTGGAGTGGTGGGTTAGAACCCTACGTCTCTCAGTAAAACCTAAATCTGGATTGTGGTCTGGGCTGTAGCACAAAACATCATACCACTCTGGTCAGAAGCTGGATATTTTTTTACACCTATTCTGTGAGGTGTCTCTCAGGTGACCCCAACGACGGTCATTCTCAACTTGACTCAGGTGAAACTAACTACCCGGAAGTGGGTCAGAGTGTGAACCACCTGCGCTGTTCAATGTAACGTTCTCTTTACATGTATCCAGCCTACAGAGGCTAAATACCTGGATTTTTTCTTTTTTATCCACAAGACAGTCAGAAGTGAAGAAGCCTCGTGGATGAGTGTTAAAACATCTTCAACCTAACTCCAGCAAGTCTAGTTGTCTACAACAAACTCCTGACAATGACCTGAGTTGTCTACAGCAAACTCCTGACAATGACCTGGATGACCAAGAACCTTCACAGACAGAACATAACACATAGTCCAACAGTGTCTTTTCCCAATTTCCCTTTTCTTTTTAACTTCATCTGGTGATATTGTAATATTTCTCACATAAAATCAGTTACACGACACCTACATAGAATACAGCACAACAGTCGTGGCTCGTTGGTCTAGGGCTATGATTCTCGCTTTGGGTGCGAGAGGTCCAGGGTTCAAATCCCGGACGAGCCCTGTACAGCCCGGTTCTCCTGTGAGGAAGCTCACCTGCAACGTTGGTTTCGTTGGCTTTGCAATGGCAGTGAAAGGTCCTGGGTTCAAATCTCAAAAAAAGCTTCCCACATGTACTGAATGACTCACACAGTCAAGACAAGCCCCTCACGACACTATCTCAACTCTAAATTCCGTCCTTACTAATGCAAGTTGTGACTGTGGTTGTATTGCATTTTAAAGTGGCAAACTCTATGAACCATGATCAAAAGTGAAGACGTCAGAGAAATAGTGAGATTTGAAGAACTTGACTCACCTTTATAAAAAGAAAAGGAATCCAAAAATGTGGTCCACTTCTTATCGCAATCTTAGGTCTTAGCAGACACGCTTCCCTGGAGAAATGTGTACATTTTGTTGGTCTTGAGGTATAATTCTCACTTTGGCTGAAAGAGGTCCCACATTCAAAATCCCACACAAAACATTCACTGGACTATAGCAAGCATAAATCCTCATCAATGTAAGTCCTTTGTGACTGAGGTGGAATTGCGGGTTTGCAGATGTAGACTCAAAAGCTCTGTGACCCATTCTTGATGAGTATTTCTCACATAAAATCTGTAACAGGACACCTACATAGAATGTTTTCTCTTTCAGAGGCTCGTTGGTCTAGGGGTATGATTCTCGCTTTGGGTGCGAGAGGTCCCGGGTTCAAATCCCGGACGAGCCCTCTGCAGGTGTGGTCCAACTGTAACGTTTGAGAAGTTCGTTTGGAAGTTCCCTATTTCGTTAGACTTGCGGTGCGATTCTTGCAGAAAGGCCTTTCACACACAGTCTTTCAACCAGTCCAGTCTTTGCCAAATGTAGTTAATGTGACAACGCTGTTATCTCACACGCTTAAAGAGCCGTTTCATTTGCGCACGCACACCAAATGCAGGGAATCCAAGGAGTAGTGGGCACCACCTGAGTACAACAAGGGTGCGATAGGGGGCGAGTTGTTTGCTATGGGCTATGCCAGTTGTTGACGTGTGGAGGGATTTGAACGCCCAACTGTTGTCTTATGAGGCAAATTCCGGCTGCCCCAAAAGATATCCTGTCAGAAGTGGGATACGAACCCACGCCTCCATGGGAGACTGCGACCTGAACGCAGCGCCTTGGACCGCTCGGCCATCCTGACTTGGCGGGTGGTCGCGACTTGTCCAGACCGGGCTGCCCATTTGCATCTGAAGAACAAAAGATACTCTTTTGATGACGAGAATGTCCACATTCTGGCCAAGGGGGACATATGGTTTGAAAGAGGAATGAAATCATCTTCTTTCTTTAACCTAGAAAACCATCACACAACAGAGAAGGTGGCCTAAGACACCAACTATTAGTCACCTACAATGCTGCCCTTAGCTCTTTTCCATTAGGGGTCAACACTCAACCACTGACAAACAAAGGTGAACTCCAACACACATCAGCAGAGTGTGCCTCATTCCATTCTTCATCAATTTGGCAAGTGTAAGTACTAGGTATTGTTCAAAGTCAGGTTCCACCGAGATTTGAACTCGGATTGCTGGATTCAGAGCCCAGAGTGCTAACCATTACACCATGGAACCACTGGGAGCACACCTGTGCAGTTGAAATGTTTTTAAAGTGTATACAGTCAGGAAGGCCCTGCATTCAGGTGACAGTCTTTCCCTGGAGTGGTGGGTTAGAACCCTACGTCTCTCAGTAAAACCTAAATCTGGATTGTGGTCTGGGCTGTAGCACAAAACATCATACCACTCTGTTCAGAAGCTGGATATTTTTTACACCTATTCTGTGAGGTGTCTCTCAGGTGACCCCAACGACGGTCATTCTCAACTTGACTCAGGTGAAACTAACTACCCGGAAGTGGGTCAGAGTGTGAACCACCTGCGCTGTTCAATGTAACGTTCTCTTTACATGTATCCAGCCTACAGAGGCTAAATACCTGGATTTTTTCTTTTTTATCCACAAGACAGTCAGAAGTGAAGAAGCCTCGTGGATGAGTGTTAAAACATCTTCAACCTAACTCCAGCAAGTCTAGTTGTCTACAACAAACTCCTGACAATGACCTGAGTTGTCTACAGCAAACTCCTGACAATGACCTGGATGACCAAGAACCTTCACAGACAGAACATAACACATAGTCCAACAGTGTCTTTTCCCAATTTCCCTTTTCTTTTTAACTTCATCTGGTGATATTGTAATATTTCTCACATAAAATCAGTTACACGACACCTACATAGAATATAGCACAACAGTCGTGGCTCGTTGGTCTAGGGGTATGATTCTCGCTTAGGGTGCGAGAGGTCCCGGGTTCAAATCCCGGACGAGCCCTGTACAGCCCGGTTCTCCTGTGAGGAAGCTCACCTGCAACGTTGGTTTCGTTGGCTTTGCAATGGCAGTGAAAGGTCCTGGGTTCAAATCTCAAAAAAAGCTTCCCACATGTACTGAATGACTCACACAGTCAAGACAAGCCCCTCACGACACTATCTCAACTCTAAATTCCGTCCTTACTAATGCAAGTTGTGACTGTGGTTGTATTGCATTTTAAAGTGGCAAACTCTATGAACCATGATCAAAAGTGAAGACGTCAGAGAAATAGTGAGATTTGAAGAACTTGACTCACCTTTATAAAAAGAAAAGGAATCCAAAAATGTGGTCCACTTCTTATCGCAATCTTAGGTCTTAGCAGACACGCTTCCCTGGAGAAATGTGTACATTTTGTTGGTCTTGAGGTATAATTCTCACTTTGGCTGAAAGAGGTCCCACATTCAAAA
Source organism: Solea solea (assembly GCF_958295425.1). Classification (NCBI taxonomy): domain Eukaryota; kingdom Metazoa; phylum Chordata; class Actinopteri; order Pleuronectiformes; family Soleidae; genus Solea; species Solea solea. Next base: position 21,027,193 of record NC_081136.1, read on the forward strand.
TCCCACACAAAACATTCACTGGACTATAGCAAGCATAAATCCTCATCAATGTAAGTCCTTTGTGACTGAGGTGGAATTGCGGGTTTGCAGATGTAGACTCAAAAGCTCTGTGACCCATTCTTGATGAGTATTTCTCACATAAAATCTGTAACAGGACAGCTACATAGAATGTTCTCTCTTTCAGAGGCTCGTTGGTCTAGGGGTATGATTCTCGCTTTGGGTGCGAGAGGTCCCGGGTTCAAATCCCAGACGAGCCCTCTGCAGGTGTGGTCCAACTGTAACGTTTGAGAAGTTCGTTTGGAAGTTCCCTATTTCGTTAGACTTGCGGTGCGATTCTTGCAGAAAGGCCTTTCACACACAGTCTTTCAACCAGTCCAGTCTTTGCCAAATGTAGTTAATGTGACAACGCTGTTATCTCACACGCTTAAAGAGCCGTTTCATTTGCGCACGCACACCAAATGCAGGGAATCCAAGGAGCAGTGGGCACCACCTGAGTACAACAAGGGAGCAATGGGTGCGATAGGGGGCGAGTTGTCTGCTATGGGCTATGCCAGTAGTTGACGTGTGGAGGGATTTGAACGCCCAACTGTTGTCTTATGAGGCAAATTCCGGCTGCCCCAAAAGATATCCTGTCAGAAGTGGGATTCGAACCCACGCCTCCATGGGAGACTGCGACCTGAACGCAGCGCCTTGGACCGCTCGGCCATCCTGACTTGGCGGGTGGTCGCGACTTGTCCAGACCGGGCTGCCCATTTGCATCTGAAGAACAAAAGATACTCTTTTGATGACGAGAATGTCCACATTCTGGCCAAGGGGGACATATGGTTTGAAAGAGGAATGAAATCATCTTCTTTCTTTAACCTAGAAAACCATCACACAACAGAGAAGGTGGCCTAAGACACCAACTATTAGTCACCTACAATGCTGCCCTTAGCTCTTTTCCATTAGGGGTCAACACTCAACCACTGACAAACAAAGGTGAACTCCAACACACATTAGCAGAGTGTGCCTCATTCCATTCTTCATCAATTTGGCAAGTGTAAGTACTAGGTATTGTTCAAAGTCAGGTTCCACCGAGATTTGAACTCGGATTGCTGGATTCAGAGCCCAGAGTGCTAACCATTACACCATGGAACCACTGGGAGCACACCTGTGCAGTTGAAATGTTTTTAAAGTGTATACAGTCAGGAAGGCCCTGCATTCAGGTGACAGTCTTTCCCTGGAGTGGTGGGTTAGAACCCTACGTCTCTCAGTAAAACCTAAATCTGGATTGTGGTGTGGGCTGTAGCACAAAACATCATACCACTCTGGTCAGAAGCTGGATATTTTTTACACCTATTCTGTGAGGTGTCTCTCAGGTGACCCCAACGACGGTCATTCTCAACTTGACTCAGGTGAAACTAACTACCCGGAAGTGGGTCAGAGTGTGAACCACCTGCGCTGTTCAATGTAACGTTCTCTTGACATGTATCCAGCCTACAGAGGCTAAATACCTGGATTTTTTCTTTTTTATCCACAAGACAGTCAGAAGTGAAGAAGCCTCGTGGATGAGTGTTAAAACATCTTCAACCTAACTCCAGCAAGTCTAGTTGTCTACAACAAACTCCTGACAATGACCTGAGTTGTCTACAGCAAACTCCTGACAATGACCTGGATGACCAAGAACCTTCACAGACAGAACATAACACATAGTCCAACAGTGTCTTTTCCCAATTTCCCTTTTCTTTTTAACTTCATCTGGTGATATTGTAATATTTCTCACATAAAATCAGTTACACGACACCTACATAGAATATAGCGCAACAGTCGTGGCTCGTTGGTCTAGGGGTATGATTCTCGCTTAGGGTGCGAGAGGTCCCGGGTTCAAATCCCGGACGAGCCCTGTACAGCCCGGTTCTCCTGTGGGGAAGCTCACCTGCAACGTTGGTTTCGTTGGCTTTGCAATGGCAGTGAAAGGTCCTGGGTTCAAATCTCAAAAAAAGCTTCCCACATGTACTGAATGACTCACACAGTCAAGACAAGCCCCTCACGACACTATCTCAACTCTAAATTCCGTCCTTACTAATGCAAGTTGTGACTGTGGTTGTATTGCATTTTAAAGTGGCAAACTCTATGAACCATGATCAAAAGTGAAGACGTCAGAGAAATAGTGAGATTTGAAGAACTTGACTCACCTTTATAAAAAGAAAAGGAATCCAAAAATGTGGTCCACTTCTTATCGCAATCTTAGGTCTTAGCAGACACGCTTCCCTGGAGAAATGTGTACATTTTGTTGGTCTTGAGGTATAATTCTCACTTTGGCTGAAAGAGGTCCCACATTCAAAATCCCACACAAAACATTCACTGGACTATAGCAAGCATAAATCCTCATCAATGTAAGTCCTTTGTGACTGAGGTGGAATTGCGGGTTTGCAGATGTAGACTCAAAAGCTCTGTGACCCATTCTTGATGAGTATTTCTCACATAAAATCTGTAACAGGACACCTACATAGAATGTTTTCTCTTTCAGAGGCTCGTTGGTCTAGGGGTATGATTCTCGCTTTGGGTGCGAGAGGTCCCGGGTTCAAATCCCGGACGAGCCCTCTGCAGGTGTGGTCCAACTGTAACGTTTGAGAAGTTCGTTTGGAAGTTCCCTATTTCGTTAGACTTGCGGTGCGATTCTTGCAGAAAGGCCTTTCACACACAGTCTTTCCACCAGTCCAGTCTTTGCCAAATGTAGTTAATGTGACAACGCTGTTATCTCACACGCTTAAAGAGCCGTTTCATTTGCGCACGCACACCAAATGCAGGGAATCCAAGGAGCAGTGGGCACCACCTGAGTACAACAAGGGAGCAATGGGTGCGATAGGGGGCGAGTTGTTTGCTATGGGCTATGCCAGTTGTTGACGTGTGGAGGGATTTGAACGCCCAAGTGTTGTCTTATGAGGCAAATTCCGGCTGCCCCAAAAGATATCATGTCAGAAGTGGGATTCGAACCCACGCCTCCATGGGAGACTGCGACCTGAACGCAGCGCCTTGGACCGCTCGGCCATCCTGACTTGGCGGGTGGTCACGACTTGTCCAGACCGGGCTGCCCATTTGCATCTGAAGAACAAAAGATACTCTTTTGATGACGAGAATGTCCACATTCTGGCCAAGGGGGACATATGGTTTGAAAGAGGAATGAAATCATCTTCTTTCTTTAACCTAGAAAACCATCACACAACAGAGAAGGTGGCCTAAGACACCAACTATTAGTCACCTACAATGCTGCCCTTAGCTCTTTTCCATTAGGGGTCAACACTCAACCACTGACAAACAAAGGTGAACTCCAACACACATCAGCAGAGTGTGCCTCATTCCATTCTTCATCAATTTGGCAAGTGTAAGTACTAGGTATTGTTCAAAGTCAGGTTCCACCGAGATTTGAACTCGGATTGCTGGATTCAGAGCCCAGAGTGCTAACCATTACACCATGGAACCACTGGGAGCACACCTGTGCAGTTGAAATGTTTTTAAAGTGTATACAGTCAGGAAGGCCCTGCATTCAGGTGACAGTCTTTCCCTGGAGTGGTGGGTTAGAACCCTACGTCTCTCAGTAAAACCTAAATCTGGATTGTGGTCTGGGCTGTAGCACAAAACATCATACCACTCTGGTCAGAAGCTGGATATTTTTTACACCTATTCTGTGAGGTGTCTCTCAGGTGACCCCAACGACGGTCATTCTCAACTTGACTCAGGTGAAACTAACTACCCGGAAGTGGGTCAGAGTGTGAACCACCTGCGCTGTTCAATGTAACGTTCTCTTTACATGTATCCAGCCTACAGAGGCTAAATACCTGGATTTTTTCTTTTTTATCCACAAGACAGTCAGAAGTGAAGAAGCCTCGTGGATGAGTGTTAAAACATCTTCAACCTAACTCCAGCAAGTCTAGTTGTCTACAACAAACTCCTGACAATGACCTGAGTTGTCTACAGCAAACTCCTGACAATGACCTGGATGACCAAGAACCTTCACAGACAGAACATAACACATAGTCCAACAGTGTCTTTTCCCAATTTCCCTTTTCTTTTTAACTTCATCTGGTGATATTGTAATATTTCTCACATAAAATCAGTTACACGACACCTACATAGAATATAGCGCAACAGTCGTGGCTCGTTGGTCTAGGGGTATGATTCTCGCTTAGGGTGCGAGAGGTCCCGGGTTCAAATCCCGGACGAGCCCTGTACAGCCCGGTTCTCCTGTGAGGAAGCTCACCTGCAACGTTGGTTTCGTTGGCTTTGCAATGGCAGTGAAAAGTCCTGGGTTCAAATCTCAAAAAAAGCTTCCCACATGTACTGAATGACTCACACAGTCAAGACAAGCCCCTCACGACACTATCTCAAATCTAAATTCCGTCCTTACTAATGCAAGTTGTGACTGTTTTATTGCATTTTAAAGTGGCAAACTCTATGAACCATGATCAAAAGTGAAGACGTCAGAGAAATAGTGAGATTTGAAGAACTTGACTCACCTTTATAAAAAGAAAAGGAATCCAAAAATGTGGTCCACTTCTTATCGCAATCTTAGGTCTTAGCAGACACGCTTCCCTGGAGAAATGTGTACATTTTGTTGGTCTTGAGGTATAATTCTCACTTTGGCTGAAAGAGGTCCCACATTCAAAATCCCACACAAAACATTCACTGGACTATAGCAAGCATAAATCCTCATCAATGTAAGTCCTTTGTGACTGAGGTGGAATTGCGGGTTTGCAGATGTAGACTCAAAAGCTCTGTGACCCATTCTTGATGAGTATTTCTCACATAAAATCTGTAACAGGAGACCTACATAGAATGTTTTTTCTCTTTCAGAGGCTCGTTGGTCTAGGGGTATGATTCTTGCGTTGGGTGCGAGAGGTCCCGGGTTCAAATCCCGGACGAGCCCTCTGCAGGTGTGGTCCAACTGTAACGTTTGAGAAGTTCGTTTGGAAGTTCCCTATTTCGTTAGACTTGCGGTGCGATTCTTGCAGAAAGGCCTTTCACACACAGTCTTTCCACCAGTCCAGTCTTTGCCAAATGTAGTTAATGTGACAACGCTGTTATCTCACAAGCTTAAAGAGCCGTTTCATTTGCGCACGCACACCAAATGCAGGGAATCCAAGGAGCAGTGGGCACCACCTGAGTACAACAAGGGAGCAATGGGTGCGATAGGGGGCGAGTTGTTTGCTATGGGCTATGCCAGTTGTTGACGTGTGGAGGGATTTGAACGCCCAACTGTTGTCTTATGAGGCAAATTCCGGCTGCCCCAAAAGATATCCTGTCAGAAGTGGGATTCGAACCCACGCCTCCATGGGAGACTGCGACCTGAACGCAGCGCCTTGGACCGCTCGGCCATCCTGACTTGGCGGGTGGTAGCGACTTGTCCAGACCGGGCTGCCCATTTGCATCTGAAGAACAAAAGATACTCTTTTGATGACGAGAATGTCCACATTCTGGCCAAGGGGGACATATGGTTTGAAAGAGGAATGAAATCATCTTCTTTCTTTAACCTAGAAAACCATCACACAACAGAGAAGGTGGCCTAAGACACCAACTATTAGTCACCTACAATGCTGCCCTTAGCTCTTTTCCATTAGGGGTCAACACTCAACCACTGACAAACAAAGGTGAACTCCAACACACATCAGCAGAGTGTGCCTCATTCCATTCTTCATCAATTTGGCAAGTGTAAGTACTAGGTATTGTTCAAAGTCAGGTTCCACCGAGATTTGAACTCGGATTGCTGGATTCAGAGCCCAGAGTGCTAACCATTACACCATGGAACCACTGGGAGCACACCTGTGCAGTTGAAATGTTTTTAAAGTGTATACAGTCAGGAAGGCCCTGCATTCAGGTGACAGTCTTTCCCTGGAGTGGTGGGTTAGAACCCTACGTCTCTCAGTAAAACCTAAATCTGGATTGTGGTCTGGGCTGTAGCACAAAACATCATACCACTCTGGTCAGAAGCTGGATATTTTTTACACCTATTCTGTGAGGTGTCTCTCAGGTGACCCCAACGACGGTCATTCTCAACTTGACTCAGGTGAAACTAACTACCCGGAAGTGGGTCAGAGTGTGAACCACCTGCGCTGTTCAATGTAACGTTCTCTTTACATGTATCCAGCCTACAGAGGCTAAATACCTGGATTTTTTCTTTTTTATCCACAAGACAGTCAGAAGTGAAGAAGCCTCGTGGATGAGTGTTAAAACATCTTCAACCTAACTCCAGCAAGTCTAGTTGTCTACAACAAACTCCTGACAATGACCTGAGTTGTCTACAGCAAACTCCTGACAATGACCTGGATGACCAAGAACCTTCACAGACAGAACATAACACATAGTCCAACAGTGTCTTTTCCCAATTTCCCTTTTCTTTTTAACTTCATCTGGTGATATTGTAATAGTTCTCACATAAAATCAGTTACACGACACCTACATAGAATATAGCACAACAGTCGTGGCTCGTTGGTCTAGGGGTATGATTCTCGCTTAGGGTGCGAGAGGTCCCGGGTTCAAATCCCGGACGAGCCCTGTACAGCCCGGTTCTCCTGTGAGGAAGCTCACCTGCAACGTTGGTTTCGTTGGCTTTGCAATGGCAGTGAAAGGTCCTGGGTTCAAATCTCAAAAAAAGCTTCCCACATGTACTGAATGACTCACACAGTCAAGACAAGCCCCTCACGACACTATCTCAACTCTAAATTCCGTCCTTACTAATGCAAGTTGTGATTGTGGTTGTATTGCATTTTAAAGTGGCAAACTCTATGAACCATGATCAAAAGTGAAGACGTCAGAGAAATAGTGAGATTTGAAGAACTTGACTCACCTTTATAAAAAGAAAAGGAATCCAAAAATGTGGTCCACTTCTTATCGCAATTTTAGGTCTTAGCAGACACGCAGCGCCTTGGACCGCTCGGCCATCCTGACTTGGCGGGTGGTCACGACTTGTCCAGACCGGGCTGCCCATTTGCATCTGAAGAACAAAAGATACTCTTTTGATGACGAGAATGTCCACATTCTGGCCAAGGGGGACATATGGTTTGAAAGAGGAATGAAATCATCTTCTTTCTTTAACCTAGAAAACCATCACACAACAGAGAAGGTGGCCTAAGACACCAACTATTAGTCACCTACAATGCTGCCCTTAGCTCTTTTCCATTAGGGGTCAACACTCAACCACTGACAAACAAAGGTGAACTCCAACACACATCAGCAGAGTGTGCCTCATTCCATTCTTCATCAATTTGGCAAGTGTAAGTACTAGGTATTGTTCAAAGTCAGGTTCCACCGAGATTTGAACTCGGATTGCTGGATTCAGAGCCCAGAGTGCTAACCATTACACCATGGAACCACTGGGAGCACACCTGTGCAGTTGAAATGTTTTTAAAGTGTATACAGTCAGGAAGGCCCTGCATTCAGGTGACAGTCTTTCCCTGGAGTGGTGGGTTAGAACCCTACGTCTCTCAGTAAAACCTAAATCTGGATTGTGGTCTGGGCTGTAGCACAAAACATCATACCACTCTGGTCAGAAGCTGGATATTTTTTACACCTGGCTTTGCAATGGCAGTGAAAAGTCCTGGGTTCAAATCTCAAAAAAAGCTTCCCACATGTACTGAATGACTCACACAGTCAAGACAAGCCCCTCACGACACTATCTCAACTCTAAATTCCGTCCTTACTAATGCAAGTTGTGACTGTGGTTGTATTGCATTTTAAAGTGGCAAACTCTATGAACCATGATCAAAAGTGAAGACGTCAGAGAAATAGTGAGATTTGAAGAACTTGACTCACCTTTATAAAAAGAAAAGGAATCCAAAAATGTGGTCCACTTCTTATCGCAATCTTAGGTCTTAGCAGACACGCTTCCCTGGAGAAATGTGTACATTTTGTTGGTCTTGAGGTATAATTCTCACTTTGGCTGAAAGAGGTCCCACATTCAAAATCCCACACAAAACATTCACTGGACTATAGCAAGCATAAATCCTCATCAATGTAAGTCCTTTGTGACTGAGGTGGAATTGCGGGTTTGCAGATGTAGACTCAAAAGCTCTGTGACCCATTCTTGATGAGTATTTCTCACATAAAATCTGTAACAGGACACCTACATAGAATGTTTTCTCTTTCAGAGGCTCGTTGGTCTAGGGGTATGATTCTCGCTTTGGGTGCGAGAGGTCCCGGGTTCAAATCCCGGACGAGCCCTCTGCAGGTGTGGTCCAACTGTAACGTTTGAGAAGTTCGTTTGGAAGTTCGTTTGGAAGTTCCCTATTTCGTTAGACTTGCGGTGCGATTCTTGCAGAAAGGCCTTTCACACACAGTCTTTCAACCAGTCCAGTCTTTGCCAAATGTAGTTAATGTGACAACGCTGTTATCTCACACGCTTAAAGAGCCGTTTCATTTGCGCACGCACACCAAATGCAGGGAATCCAAGGAGTAGTGGGCACCACCTGAGTACAACAAGGGTGCGATAGGGGGCGAGTTGTTTGCTATGGGCTATGCCAGTTGTTGACGTGTGGAGGGATTTGAACGCCCAACTGTTGTCTTATGAGGCAAATTCCGGCTGCCCCAAAAGATATCCTGTCAGAAGTGGGATTCGAACCCACGCCTCCATGGGAGACTGCGACCTGAACGCAGCGCCTTGGACCGCTCGGCCATCCTGACTTGGCGGGTGGTCGCGACTTGTCCAGACCGGGCTGCCCATTTGCATCTGAAGAACAAAAGATACTCTTTTGATGACGAGAATGTCCACATTCTGGCCAAGGGGGACATATGGTTTGAAAGAGGAATGAAATCATCTTCTTTCTTTAACCTAGAAAACCATCACACAACAGAGAAGGTGGCCTAAGACACCAACTATTAGTCACCTACAATGCTGCCCTTAGCTCTTTTCCATTAGGGGTCAACACTCAACCACTGACAAACAAAGGTGAACTCCAACACACATCAGCAGAGTGTGCCTCATTCCATTCTTCATCAATTTGGCAAGTGTAAGTACTAGGTATTGTTCAAAGTCAGGTTCCACCGAGATTTGAACTCGGATTGCTGGATTCAGAGCCCAGAGTGCTAACCATTACACCATGGAACCACTGGGAGCACACCTGTGCAGTTGAAATGTTTTTAAAGTGTATACAGTCAGGAAGGCCCTGCATTCAGGTGACAGTCTTTCCCTGGAGTGGTGGGTTAGAACCCTACGTCTCTCAGTAAAACCTAAATCTGGATTGTGGTCTGGGCTGTAGCACAAAACATCATACCACTCTGGTCAGAAGCTGGATATTTTTTACACCTATTCTGTGAGGTGTCTCTCAGGTGACCCCAACGACGGTCATTCTCAACTTGACTCAGGTGAAACTAACTACCCGGAAGTGGGTCAGAGTGTGAACCACCTGCGCTGTTCAATGTAACGTTCTCTTTACATGTATCCAGCCTACAGAGGCTAAATACCTGGATTTTTTCTTTTTTATCCACAAGACAGTCAGAAGTGAAGAAGCCTCGTGGATGAGTGTTAAAACATCTTCAACCTAACTCCAGCAAGTCTAGTTGTCTACAACAAACTCCTGACAATGACCTGAGTTGTCTACAGCAAACTCCTGACAATGACCTGGATGACCAAGAACCTTCACAGACAGAACATAACACATAGTCCAACAGTGTCTTTTCCCAATTTCCCTTTTCTTTTTAACTTCATCTGGTGATATTGTAATATTTCTCACATAAAATCAGTTACACGACACCTACATAGAATATAGCACAACAGTCGTGGCTCGTTGGTCTAGGGGTATGATTCTCGCTTAGGGTGCGAGAGGTCCCGGGTTCAAATCCCGGACGAGCCCTGTACAGCCCGGTTCTCCTGTGAGGAAGTTCACCTGCAACGTTGGTTTCGTTGGCCTTGCAATGGCAGTGAAAGGTCCTGGGTTCAAATCTCAAAAAAAGCTTCCCACATGTACTGAATGACTCACACAGTCAAGACAAGCCCCTCACGACACTATCTCAACTCTAAATTCCGTCCTTACTAATGCAAGTTGTGATTGTGGTTGTATTGCATTTTAAAGTGGCAAACTCTATGAACCATGATCAAAAGTGAAGACGTCAGAGAAATAGTGAGATTTGAAGAACTTGACTCACCTTTATAAAAAGAAAAGGAATCCAAAAATGTGGTCCACTTCTTATCGCAATCTTAGGTCTTAGCAGACACGCAGCGCCTTGGACCGCTCGGCCATCCTGACTTGGCGGGTGGTCACGACTTGTCCAGACCGGGCTGCCCATTTGCATCTGAAGAACAAAAGATACTCTTTTGATGACGAGAATGTCCACATTCTGGCCAAGGGGGACATATGGTTTGAAAGAGGAATGAAATCATCTTCTTTCTTTAACCTAGAAAACCATCACACAACAGAGAAGGTGGCCTAAGACACCAACTATTAGTCACCTACAATGCTGCCCTTAGCTCTTTTCCATTAGGGGTCAACACTCAACCACTGACAAACAAAGATGAACTCCAACACACATCAGCAGAGTGTGCCTCATTCCATTCTTCATCAATTTGGCAAGTGTAAGTACTAGGTATTGTTCAAAGTCAGGTTCCACCGAGATTTGAACTCGGATTGCTGGATTCAGAGCCCAGAGTGCTAACCATTACACCATGGAACCACTGGGAGCACACCTGTGCAGTTGAAATGTTTTTAAAGTGTATACAGTCAGGAAGGCCCTGCATTCAGGTGACAGTCTTTCCCTGGAGTGGTGGGTTAGAACCCTACGTCTCTCAGTAAAACCTAAATCTGGATTGTGGTCTGGGCTGTAGCACAAAACATCATACCACTCTGGTCAGAAGCTGGATATTTTTTACACCTGGCTTTGCAATGGCAGTGAAAAGTCCTGGGTTCAAATCTCAAAAAAAGCTTCCCACATGTACTGAATGACTCACACAATCAAGACAAGCCCCTCACGACACTATCTCAAATCTAAATTCCGTCCTTACTAATGCAAGTTGTGACTGTTTTATTGCATTTTAAAGTGGCAAACTCTATGAACCATGATCAAAAGTGAAGACGTCAGAGAAATAGTGAGATTTGAAGAACTTGACTCACCTTTATAAAAAGAAAAGGAATCCAAAAATGTGGTCCACTTCTTATCGCAATCTTAGGTCTTAGCAGACACGCTTCCCTGGAGAAATGTGTACATTTTGTTGGTCTTGAGGTATAATTCTCACTTTGGCTGAAAGAGGTCCCACATTCAAAATCCCACACAAAACATTCACTGGACTATAGCAAGCATAAATCCTCATCAATGTAAGTCCTTTGTGACTGAGGTGGAATTGCGGGTTTGCAGATGTAGACTCAAAAGCTCTGTGACCCATTCTTGATGAGTATTTCTCACATAAAATCTGTAACAGGAGACCTACATAGAATGTTTTTTCTCTTTCAGAGGCTCGTTGGTCTAGGGGTATGATTCTCGCTTTGGGTGCGAGAGGTCCCGGGTTCAAATCCCGGACGAGCCCTCTGCAGGTGTGGTCCAACTGTAACGTTTGAGAAGTTCGTTTGGAAGTTCCCTATTTCGTTAGACTTGCGGTGCGATTCTTGCAGAAAGGCCTTTCACACACAGTCTTTCCACCAGTCCAGTCTTTGCCAAATGTAGTTAATGTGACAACGCTGTTATCTCACACGCTTAAAGAGCCGTTTCATTTGCGCACGCACACCAAATGCAGGGAATCCAAGGAGCAGTGGGCACCACCTGAGTACAACAAGGGAGCAATGGGTGCGATAGGGGGCGAGTTGTTTGCTATGGGCTATGCCAGTTGTTGACGTGTGGAGGGATTTGAACGCCCAAGTGTTGTCTTATGAGGCAAATTCCGGCTGCCCCAAAAGATATCCTGTCAGAAGTGGGATTCGAACCCACGCCTCCATGGGAGACTGCGACCTGAACGCAGCGCCTTGGACCGCTCGGCCATCCTGACTTGGCGGGTGGTCGCGACTTGTCCAGACCGGGCTGCCCATTTGCATCTGAAGAACAAAAGATACTCTTTTGATGACGAGAATGTCCACATTCTGGCCAAGGGGGACATATGGTTTGAAAGAGGAATGAAATCATCTTCTTTCTTTAACCTAGAAAACCATCACACAACAGAGAAGGTGGCCTAAGACACCAACTATTAGTCACCTACAATGCTGCCCTTAGCTCTTTTCCATTAGGGGTCAACACTCAACCACTGACAAACAAAGGTGAACTCCAACACACATTAGCAGAGTGTGCCTCATTCCATTCTTCATCAATTTGGCAAGTGTAAGTACTAGGTATTGTTCAAAGTCAGGTTCCACCGAGATTTGAACTCGGATTGCTGGATTCAGAGCCCAGAGTGCTAACCATTACACCATGGAACCACTGGGAACACACCTGTGCAGTTGAAATGTTTTTAAAGTGTATACAGTCAGGAAGGCCCTGCATTCAGGTGACAGTCTTTCCCTGGAGTGGTGGGTTAGAACCCTACGTCTCTCAGTAAAACCTAAATCTGGATTGTGGTCTGGGCTGTAGCACAAAACATCATACTACTCTGGTCAGAAGCTGGATATTTTTTACACCTATTCTGTGAGGTGTCTCTCAGGTGACCCCAACGACGGTCATTCTCAACTTGACTCAGGTGAAACTAACTACCCGGAAGTGGGTCAGAGTGTGAACCACCTGCGCTGTTCAATGTAACGTTCTCTTTACATGTATCCAGCCTACAGAGGCTAAATACCTGGATTTTTTCTTTTTTATCCACAAGACAGTCAGAAGTGAAGAAGCCTCGTGGATGAGTGTTAAAACATCTTCAACCTAACTCCAGCAAGTCTAGTTGTCTACAACAAACTCCTGACAATGACCTGAGTTGTCTACAGCAAACTCCTGACAATGACCTGGATGACCAAGAACCTTCACAGACAGAACATAACACATAGTCCAACAGTGTCTTTTCCCAATTTCCCTTTTCTTTTTAACTTCATCTGGTGATATTGTAATATTTCTCACATAAAATCAGTTACACGACACCTACATAGAATATAGCACAACAGTCGTGGCTCGTTGGTCTAGGGGTATGATTCTCGCTTAGGGTGCGAGAGGTCCCGGGTTCAAATCCCGGACGAGCCCTGTACAGCCCGGTTCTCCTGTGAGGAAGCTCACCTGCAACGTTGGTTTCGTTGGCTTTGCAATGGCAGTGAAAAGTCCTGGGTTCAAATCTCAAAAAAAGCTTCCCACATGTACTGAATGACTCACACAGTCAAGACAAGCCCCTCACGACACTATCTCAACTCTAAATTCCGTCCTTACTAATGCAAGTTGTGATTGTGGTTGTATTGCATTTTTAAGTGGCAAACTCTATGAACCATGATCAAAAGTGAAGACGTCAGAGAAATAGTGAGATTTGAAGAACTTGACTCACCTTTATAAAAAGAAAAGGAATCCAAAAATGTGGTCCACTTCTTATCGCAATCTTAGGTCTTAGCAGACACGCTTCCCTGGAGAAATGTGTACATTTTGTTGGTCTTGAGGTATAATTCTCACTTTGGCTGAAAGAGGTCCCACATTCAAAATCCCACACAAAACATTCACTGGACTATAGCAAGCATAAATCCTCATCAATGTAAGTCCTTTGTGACTGAGGTGGAATTGCGGGTTTGCAGATGTAGACTCAAAAGCTCTGTGACCCATTCTTGATGAGTATTTCTCACATAAAATCTGTAACAGGACACCTACATAGAATGTTTTCTCTTTCAGAGGCTCGTTGGTCTAGGGGTATGATTCTCGCTTTGGGTGCGAGAGGTTCCGGGTTCAAATCCCGGACGAGCCCTCTGCAGGTGTGGTCCAACTGTAACGTTTGAGAAGTTCGTTTGGAAGTTCCCTATTTCGTTAGACTTGCGGTGCGATTCTTGCAGAAAGGCCTTTCACACACAGTCTTTCCACCAGTCCAGTCTTTGCCAAATGTAGTTAATGTGACAACGCTGTTATCTCACACGCTTAAAGAGCCGTTCCATTTGCGCACGCACACCAAATGCAGGGAATCCAAGGAGCAGTGGGCACCACCTGAGTACAACAAGGGAGCAATGGGTGCGATAGGGGGCGAGTTGTTTGCTATGGGCTATGCCAGTTGTTGACGTGTGGAGGGATTTGAACGCCCAAGTGTTGTCTTATGAGGCAAATTCCGGCTGCCCCAAAAGATATCCTGTCAGAAGTGGGATTCGAACCCACGCCTCCATGGGAGACTGCGACCTGAACGCAGCGCCTTGGACCGCTCGGCCATCCTGACTTGGCGGGTGGTCACGACTTGTCCAGACCGGGCTGCCCATTTGCATCTGAAGAACAAAAGATACTCTTTTGATGACGAGAATGTCCACATTCTGGCCAAGGGGGACATATGGTTTGAAAGAGGAATGAAATCATCTTCTTTCTTTAACCTAGAAAACCATCACACAACAGAGAAGGTGGCCTAAGACACCAACTATTAGTCACCTACAATGCTGCCCTTAGCTCTTTTCCATTAGGGGTCAACACTCAACCACTGACAAACAAAGGTGAACTCCAACACACATCAGCAGAGTGTGCCTCATTCCATTCTTCATCAATTTGGCAAGTGTAAGTACTAGGTATTGTTCAAAGTCAGGTTCCACCGAGATTTGAACTCGGATTGCTGGATTCAGAGCCCAGAGTGCTAACCATTACACCATGGAACCACTGGGAGCACACCTGTGCAGTTGAAATGTTTTTAAAGTGTATACAGTCAGGAAGGCCCTGCATTCAGGTGACAGTCTTTCCCTGGAGTGGTGGGTTAGAACCCTACGTCTCTCAGTAAAACCTAAATCTGGATTGTGGTCTGGGCTGTAGCACAAAACATCATACCACTCTGGTCAGAAGCTGGATATTTTTTACACCTATTCTGTGAGGTGTCTCTCAGGTGACCCCAACGACGGTCATTCTCAACTTGACTCAGGTGAAACTAACTACCCGGAAGTGGGTCAGAGTGTGAACCACCTGCGCTGTTCAATGTAACGTTCTCTTTACATGTATCCAGCCTACAGAGGCTAAATACCTGGATTTTTTCTTTTTTATCCACAAGACAGTCAGAAGTGAAGAAGCCTCGTGGATGAGTGTTAAAACATCTTCAACCTAACTCCAGCAAGTCTAGTTGTCTACAACAAACTCCTGACAATGACCTGAGTTGTCTACAGCAAACTCCTGACAATGACCTGGATGACCAAGAACCTTCACAGACAGAACATAACACATAGTCCAACAGTGTCTTTTCCCAATTTCCCTTTTCTTTTTAACTTCATCTGGTGATATTGTAATAGTTCTCACATAAAATCAGTTACACGACACCTACATAGAATATAGCACAACAGTCGTGGCTCGTTGGTCTAGGGGTATGATTCTCGCTTAGGGTGCGAGAGGTCCAGGGTTCAAATCCCGGACGAGCCCTGTACAGCCCGGTTCTCCTGTGAGGAAGCTCACCTGCAACGTTGGTTTCGTTGGCTTTGCAATGGCAGTGAAAAGTCCTGGGTTCAAATCTCAAAAAAAGCTTCCCACATGTACTGAATGACTCACACAGTCAAGACAAGCCCCTCACGACACTATCTCAACTCTAAATTCCGTCCTTACTAATGCAAGTTGTGACTGTGGTTGTATTGCATTTTAAAGTGGCAAACTCTATGAACCATGATCAAAAGTGAAGACGTCAGAGAAATAGTGAGATTTGAAGAACTTGACTCACCTTTATAAAAAGAAAAGGAATCCAAAAATGTGGTCCACTTCTTATCGCAATCTTAGGTCTTAGCAGACACGCTTCCCTGGAGAAATGTGTACATTTTGTTGGTCTTGAGGTATAATTCTCACTTTGGCTGAAAGAGGTCCCACATTCAAAATCCCACACAAAACATTCACTGGACTATAGCAAGCATAAATCCTCATCAATGTAAGTCCTTTGTGACTGAGGTGGAATTGCGGGTTTGCAGATGTAGACTCAAAAGCTCTGTGACCCATTCTTGATGAGTATTTCTCACATAAAATCTGTAACAGGACACCTACATAGAATGTTTTCACTTTCAGAGGCTCGTTGGTCTAGGGGTATGATTCTCGCTTTGGGTGCGAGAGGTCCCGGGTTCAAATCCCGGACGAGCCCTCTGCAGGTGTGGTCCAACTGTAATGTTTGAGAAGTTCGTTTGGAAGTTCCCTATTTCGTTAGACTTGCGGTGCGATTCTTGCAGAAAGGCCTTTCACACACAGTCTTTCAACCAGTCCAGTCTTTGCCAAATGTAGTTAATGTGACAACGCTGTTATCTCACACGCTTAAAGAGCCGTTTCATTTGCGCACGCACACCAAATGCAGGGAATCCAAGGAGTAGTGGGCACCACCTGAGTACAACAAGGGTGCGATAGGGGGCGAGTTGTTTGCTATGGGCTATGCCAGTTGTTGACGTGTGGAGGGATTTGAACGCCCAACTGTTGTCTTATGAGGCAAATTCCGGCTGCCCCAAAATATATCGTGTCAGAAGTGGGATTCGAACCCACGCCTCCATGGGAGACTGCGACCTGAACGCAGCGCCTTGGACCGCTCGGCCATCCTGACTTGGCGGGTGGTCGCGACTTGTCCAGACCGGGCTGCCCATTTGCATCTGAAGAACAAAAGATACTCTTTTGATGACGAGAATGTCCACATTCTGGCCAAGGGGGACATATGGTTTGAAAGAGGAATGAAATAATCTTCTTTCTTTAACCTAGAAAACCATCACACAACAGAGAAGGTGGCCTAAGACACCAACTATTAGTCACCTACAATGCTGCCCTTAGCTCTTTTCCATTAGGGGTCAACACTCAACCACTGACAAACAAAGGTGAACTCCAACACACATCAGCAGAGTGTGCCTCATTCCATTCTTCATCAATTTGGCAAGTGTAAGTACTAGGTATTGTTCAAAGTCAGGTTCCACCGAGATTTGAACTCGGATTGCTGGATTCAGAGCCCAGAGTGCTAACCATTACACCATGGAACCACTGGGAGCACACCTGTGCAGTTGAAATGTTTTTAAAGTGTATACAGTCAGGAAGGCCCTGCATTCAGGTGACAGTCTTTCCCTGGAGTGGTGGGTTAGAACCCTACGTCTCTCAGTAAAACCTAAATCTGGATTGTGGTCTGGGCTGTAGCACAAAACATCATACCACTCTGGTCAGAAGCTGGATATTTTTTACACCTATTCTGTGAGGTGTCTCTCAGGTGACCCCAACGACGGTCATTCTCAACTTGACTCAGGTGAAACTAACTACCCGGAAGTGGGTCAGAGTGTGAACCACCTGCGCTGTTCAATGTAACGTTCTCTTTACATGTATCCAGCCTACAGAGGCTAAATACCTGGATTTTTTCTTTTTTATCCACAAGACAGTCAGAAGTGAAGAAGCCTCGTGGATGAGTGTTAAAACATCTTCAACCTAACTCCAGCAAGTCTAGTTGTCTACAACAAACTCCTGACAATGACCTGAGTTGTCTACAGCAAACTCCTGACAATGACCTGGATGACCAAGAACCTTCACAGACAGAACATAACACATAGTCCAACAGTGTCTTTTCCCAATTTCCCTTTTCTTTTTAACTTCATCTGGTGATATTGTAATATTTCTCACATAAAATCAGTTACACGACACCTACATAGAATATAGCACAACAGTCGTGGCTCGTTGGTCTAGGGGTATGATTCTCGCTTAGGGTGCGAGAGGTCCCGGGTTCAAATCCCGGACGAGCCCTGTACAGCCCGGTTCTCCTGTGAGGAAGCTCACCTGCAACGTTGGTTTCGTTGGCTTTGCAATGGCAGTGAAAGGTCCTGGGTTCAAATCTCAAAAAAAGCTTCCCACATGTACTGAATGACTCACACAGTCAAGACAAGCCCCTCACGACACTATCTCAACTCTAAATTCCGTCCTTACTAATGCAAGTTGTGACTGTGGTTGTATTGCATTTTAAAGTGGCAAACTCTATGAACCATGATCAAAAGTGAAGACGTCAGAGAAATAGTGAGATTTGAAGAACTTGACTCACCTTTATAAAAAGAAAAGGAATCCAAAAATGTGGTCCACTTCTTATCGCAATCTTAGGTCTTAGCAGACACGCTTCCCTGGAGAAATGTGTACATTTTGTTGGTCTTGAGGTATAATTCTCACTTTGGCTGAAAGAGGTCCCACATTCAAAATCCCACACAAAACATTCACTGGACTATAGCAAGCATAAATCCTCATCAATGTAAGTCCTTTGTGACTGAGGTGGAATTGCGGGTTTGCAGATGTAGACTCAAAAGCTCTGTGACCCATTCTTGATGAGTATTTCTCACATAAAATCTGTAACAGGACACCTACATAGAATGTTCTCTCTTTCAGAGGCTCGTTGGTCTAGGGGTATGATTCTCGCTTTGGGTGCGAGAGGTCCCGGGTTCAAATCCCGGACGAGCCCTCTGCAGGTGTGGTCCAACTGTAATGTTTGAGAAGTTCGTTTGGAAGTTCCCTATTTCGTTAGACTTGCGGTGCGATTCTTGCAGAAAGGCCTTTCACACACAGTCTTTCAACCAGTCCAGTCTTTGCCAAATGTAGTTAATGTGACAACGCTGTTATCTCACACGCTTAAAGAGCCGTTTCATTTGCGCACGCACACCAAATGCAGGGAATCCAAGGAGTAGTGGGCACCACCTGAGTACAACAAGGGTGCGATAGGGGGCGAGTTGTTTGCTATGGGCTATGCCAGTTGTTGACGTGTGGAGGGATTTGAACGCCCAACTGTTGTCTTATGAGGCAAATTCCGGCTGCCCCAAAAGATATCCTGTCAGAAGTGGGATTCGAACCCACGCCTCCATGGGAGACTGCGACCTGAACGCAGCGCCTTGGACCGCTCGGCCATCCTGACTTGGCGGGTGGTCACGACTTGTCCAGACCGGGCTGCCCATTTGCATCTGAAGAACAAAAGATACTCTTTTGATGACGAGAATGTCCACATTCTGGCCAAGGGGGACATATGGTTTGAAAGAGGAATGAAATCATCTTCTTTCTTTAACCTAGAAAACCATCACACAACAGAGAAGGTGGCCTAAGACACCAACTATTAGTCACCTACAATGCTGCCCTTAGCTCTTTTCCATTAGGGGTCAACACTCAACCACTGACAAACAAAGGTGAACTCCAACACACATCAGCAGAGTGTGCCTCATTCCATTCTTCATCAATTTGGCAAGTGTAAGTACTAGGTATTGTTCAAAGTCAGGTTCCACCGAGATTTGAACTCGGATTGCTGGATTCAGAGCCCAGAGTGCTAACCATTACACCATGGAACCACTGGGAGCACACCTGTGCAGTTGAAATGTTTTTAAAGTGTATACAGTCAGGAAGGCCCTGCATTCAGGTGACAGTCTTTCCCTGGAGTGGTGGGTTAGAACCCTACGTCTCTCAGTAAAACCTAAATCTGGATTGTGGTCTGGGCTGTAGCACAAAACATCATACCACTCTGGTCAGAAGCTGGATATTTTTTACACCTATTCTGTGAGGTGTCTCTCAGGTGACCCCAACGACGGTCATTCTCAACTTGACTCAGGTGAAACTAACTACCCGGAAGTGGGTCAGAGTGTGAACCACCTGCGCTGTTCAATGTAACGTTCTCTTGACATGTATCCAGCCTACAGAGGCTAAATACCTGGATTTTTTCTTTTTTATCCACAAGACAGTCAGAAGTGAAGAAGCCTCGTGGATGAGTGTTAAAACATCTTCAACCTAACTCCAGCAAGTCTAGTTGTCTACAACAAACTCCTGACAATGACCTGAGTTGTCTACAGCAAACTCCTGACAATGACCTGGATGACCAAGAACCTTCACAGACAGAACATAACACATAGTCCAACAGTGTCTTTTCCCAATTTCCCTTTTCTTTTTAACTTCATCTGGTGATATTGTAATATTTCTCACATAAAATCAGTTACACGACACCTACATAGAATATAGCACAACAGTCGTGGCTCGTTGGTCTAGGGGTATGATTCTCGCTTAGGGTGCGAGAGGTCCCGGGTTCAAATCCCGGACGAGCCCTGTACAGCCCGGTTCTCCTGTGAGGAAGCTCACCTGCAACGTTGGTTTCGTTGGCTTTGCAATGGCAGTGAAAGGTCCTGGGTTCAAATCTCAAAAAAAGCTTCCCACATGTACTGAATGACTCACACAGTCAAGACAAGCCCCTCACGACACTATCTCAACTCTAAATTCCGTCCTTACTAATGCAAGTTGTGACTGTGGTTGTATTGCATTTTAAAGTGGCAAACTCTATGAACCATGATCAAAAGTGAAGACGTCAGAGAAATAGTGAGATTTGAAGAACTTGACTCACCTTTATAAAAAGAAAAGGAATCCAAAAATGTGGTCCACTTCTTATCGCAATCTTAGGTCTTAGCAGACACGCTTCCCTGGAGAAATGTGTACATTTTGTTGGTCTTGAGGTATAATTCTCACTTTGGCTGAAAGAGGTCCCACATTCAAAATCCCACACAAAACATTCACTGGACTATAGCAAGCATAAATCCTCATCAATGTAAGTCCTTTGTGACTGAGGTGGAATTGCGGGTTTGCAGATGTAGACTCAAAAGCTCTGTGACCCATTCTTGATGAGTATTTCTCACATAAAATCTGTAACAGGACACCTACATAGAATGTTTTCTCTTTCAGAGGCTCGTTGGTCTAGGGGTATGATTCTCGCTTTGGGTGCGAGAGGTCCCGGGTTCAAATCCCGGACGAGCCCTCTGCAGGTGTGGTCCAACTGTAACGTTTGAGAAGTTCGTTTGGAAGTTCCCTATTTCGTTAGACTTGCGGTGCGATTCTTGCAGAAAGGCCTTTCACACACAGTCTTTCAACCAGTCCAGTCTTTGCCAAATGTAGTTAATGTGACAACGCTGTTATCTCACACGCTTAAAGAGCCGTTTCATTTGCGCACGCACACCAAATGCAGGGAATCCAAGGAGCAGTGGGCACCACCTGAGTACAACAAGGGAGCAATGGGTGCGATAGGGGGCGAGTTGTTTGCTATGGGCTATGCCAGTAGTTGACGTGTGGAGGGATTTGAACGCCCAACTGTTGTCTTATGAGGCAAATTCCGGCTGCCCCAAAAGATATCCTGTCAGAAGTGGGATTCGAACCCACGCCTCCATGGGAGACTGCGACCTGAACGCAGCGCCTTGGACCGCTCGGCCATCCTGACTTGGCGGGTGGTCGCGACTTGTCCAGACCGGGCTGCCCATTTGCATCTGAAGAACAAAAGATACTCTTTTGATGACGAGAATGTCCACATTCTGGCCAAGGGGGACATATGGTTTGAAAGAGGAATGAAATCATCTTCTTTCTTTAACCTAGAAAACCATCACACAACAGAGAAGGTGGCCTAAGACACCAACTATTAGTCACCTACAATGCTGCCCTTAGCTCTTTTCCATTAGGGGTCAACACTCAACCACTGACAAACAAAGGTGAACTCCAACACACATTAGCAGAGTGTGCCTCATTCCATTCTTCATCAATTTGGCAAGTGTAAGTACTAGGTATTGTTCAAAGTCAGGTTCCACCGAGATTTGAACTCGGATTGCTGGATTCAGAGCCCAGAGTGCTAACCATTACACCATGGAACCACTGGGAGCACACCTGTGCAGTTGAAATGTTTTTAAAGTGTATACAGTCAGGAAGGCCCTGCATTCAGGTGACAGTCTTTCCCTGGAGTGGTGGGTTAGAACCCTACGTCTCTCAGTAAAACCTAAATCTGGATTGTGGTCTGGGCTGTAGCACAAAACATCATACCACTCTGGTCAGAAGCTGGATATTTTTTACACCTATTCTGTGAGGTGTCTCTCAGGTGACCCCAACGACGGTCATTCTCAACTTGACTCAGGTGAAACTAACTACCCGGAAGTGGGTCAGAGTGTGAACCACCTGCGCCGTTCAATGTAACGTTCTCTTGACATGTATCCAGCCTACAGAGGCTAAATACCTGGATTTTTTCTTTTTTATCCACAAGACAGTCAGAAGTGAAGAAGCCTCGTGGATGAGTGTTAAAACATCTTCAACCTAACTCCAGCAAGTCTAGTTGTCTACAACAAACTCCTGACAATGACCTGAGTTGTCTACAGCAAACTCCTGACAATGACCTGGATGACCAAGAACCTTCACAGACAGAACATAACACATAGTCCAACAGTGTCTTTTCCCAATTTCCCTTTTCTTTTTAACTTCATCTGGTGATATTGTAATATTTCTCACATAAAATCAGTTACACGACACCTACATAGAATATAGCACAACAGTCGTGGCTCGTTGGTCTAGGGGTATGATTCTCGCTTAGGGTGCGAGAGGTCCCGGGTTCAAATCCCGGACGAGCCCTGTACAGCCCGGTTCTCCTGTGAGGAAGCTCACCTGCAACGTTGGTTTCGTTGGCTTTGCAATGGCAGTGAAAGGTCCTGGGTTCAAATCTCAAAAAAAGCTTCCCACATGTACTGAATGACTCACACAGTCAAGACAAGCCCCTCACGACACTATCTCAACTCTAAATTCCGTCCTTACTAATGCAAGTTGTGACTGTGGTTGTATTGCATTTTAAAGTGGCAAACTCTATGAACCATGATCAAAAGTGAAGACGTCAGAGAAATAGTGAGATTTGAAGAACTTGACTCACCTTTATAAAAAGAAAAGGAATCCAAAAATGTGGTCCACTTCTTATCGCAATCTTAGGTCTTAGCAGACACGCTTCCCTGGAGAAATGTGTACATTTTGTTGGTCTTGAGGTATAATTCTCACTTTGGCTGAAAGAGGTCCCACATTCAAAATCCCACACAAAACATTCACTGGACTATAGCAAGCATAAATCCTCATCAATGTAAGTCCTTTGTGACTGAGGTGGAATTGCGGGTTTGCAGATGTAGACTCAAAAGCTCTGTGACCCATTCTTGATGAGTATTTCTCACATAAAATCTGTAACAGGACACCTACATAGAATGTTTTCTCTTTCAGAGGCTCGTTGGTCTAGGGGTATGATTCTCGCTTTGGGTGCGAGAGGTCCCGGGTTCAAATCCCGGACGAGCCCTCTGCAGGTGTGGTCCAACTGTAACGTTTGAGAAGTTCGTTTGGAAGTTCCCTATTTCGTTAGACTTGCGGTGCGATTCTTGCAGAAAGGCCTTTCACACACAGTCTTTCAACCAGTCCAGTCTTTGCCAAATGTAGTTAATGTGACAACGCTGTTATCTCACACGCTTAAAGAGCCGTTTCATTTGCGCACGCACACCAAATGCAGGGAATCCAAGGAGTAGTGGGCACCACCTGAGTACAACAAGGGTGCGATAGGGGGCGAGTTGTTTGCTATGGGCTATGCCAGTTGTTGACGTGTGGAGGGATTTGAACGCCCAACTGTTGTCTTATGAGGCAAATTCCGGCTGCCCCAAAAGATATCCTGTCAGAAGTGGGATACGAACCCACGCCTCCATGGGAGACTGCGACCTGAACGCAGCGCCTTGGACCGCTCGGCCATCCTGACTTGGCGGGTGGTCGCGACTTGTCCAGACCGGGCTGCCCATTTGCATCTGAAGAACAAAAGATACTCTTTTGATGACGAGAATGTCCACATTCTGGCCAAGGGGGACATATGGTTTGAAAGAGGAATGAAATCATCTTCTTTCTTTAACCTAGAAAACCATCACACAACAGAGAAGGTGGCCTAAGACACCAACTATTAGTCACCTACAATGCTGCCCTTAGCTCTTTTCCATTAGGGGTCAACACTCAACCACTGACAAACAAAGGTGAACTCCAACACACATCAGCAGAGTGTGCCTCATTCCATTCTTCATCAATTTGGCAAGTGTAAGTACTAGGTATTGTTCAAAGTCAGGTTCCACCGAGATTTGAACTCGGATTGCTGGATTCAGAGCCCAGAGTGCTAACCATTACACCATGGAACCACTGGGAGCACACCTGTGCAGTTGAAATGTTTTTAAAGTGTATACAGTCAGGAAGGCCCTGCATTCAGGTGACAGTCTTTCCCTGGAGTGGTGGGTTAGAACCCTACGTCTCTCAGTAAAACCTAAATCTGGATTGTGGTCTGGGCTGTAGCACAAAACATCATACCACTCTGGTCAGAAGCTGGATATTTTTTACACCTATTCTGTGAGGTGTCTCTCAGGTGACCCCAACGACGGTCATTCTCAACTTGACTCAGGTGAAACTAACTACCCGGAAGTGGGTCAGAGTGTGAACCACCTGCGCTGTTCAATGTAACGTTCTCTTGACATGTATCCAGCCTACAGAGGCTAAATACCTGGATTTTTTCTTTTTTATCCACAAGACAGTCAGAAGTGAAGAAGCCTCGTGGATGAGTGTTAAAACATCTTCAACCTAACTCCAGCAAGTCTAGTTGTCTACAACAAACTCCTGACAATGACCTGAGTTGTCTACAGCAAACTCCTGACAATGACCTGGATGACCAAGAACCTTCACAGACAGAACATAACACATAGTCCAACAGTGTCTTTTCCCAATTTCCCTTTTCTTTTTAACTTCATCTGGTGATATTGTAATATTTCTCACATAAAATCAGTTACACGACACCTACATAGAATATAGCGCAACAGTCGTGGCTCGTTGGTCTAGTGGTATGATTCTCGCTTAGGGTGCGAGAGGTCCCGGGTTCAAATCCCGGACGAGCCCTGTACAGCCCGGTTCTCCTGTGAGGAAGCTCACCTGCAACGTTGGTTTCGTTGGCTTTGCAATGGCAGTGAAAGGTCCTGGGTTCAAATCTCAAAAAAAGCTTCCCACATGTACTGAATGACTCACACAGTCAAGACAAGCCCCTCACGACACTATCTCAACTCTAAATTCCGTCCTTACTAATGCAAGTTGTGACTGTGGTTGTATTGCATTTTAAAGTGGCAAACTCTATGAACCATGATCAAAAGTGAAGACGTCAGAGAAATAGTGAGATTTGAAGAACTTGACTCACCTTTATAAAAAGAAAAGGAATCCAAAAATGTGGTCCACTTCTTATCGCAATCTTAGGTCTTAGCAGACACGCTTCCCTGGAGAAATGTGTACATTTTGTTGGTCTTGAGGTATAATTCTCACTTTGGCTGAAAGAGGTCCCACATTCAAAATCCCACACAAAACATTCACTGGACTATAGCAAGCATAAATCCTCATCAATGTAAGTCCTTTGTGACTGAGGTGGAATTGCGGGTTTGCAGATGTAGACTCAAAAGCTCTGTGACCCATTCTTGATGAGTATTTCTCACATAAAATCTGTAACAGGACACCTACATAGAATGTTTTCTCTTTCAGAGGCTCGTTGGTCTAGGGGTATGATTCTCGCTTTGGGTGCGAGAGGTCCCGGGTTCAAATCCCGGACGAGCCCTCTGCAGGTGTGGTCCAACTGTAACGTTTGAGAAGTTCGTTTGGAAGTTCCCTATTTCGTTAGACTTGCGGTGCGATTCTTGCAGAAAGGCCTTTCACACACAGTCTTTCCACCAGTCCAGTCTTTGCCAAATGTAGTTAATGTGACAACGCTGTTATCTCACACGCTTAAAGAGCCGTTTCATTTGCGCACGCACACCAAATGCAGGGAATCCAAGGAGCAGTGGGCACCACCTGAGTACAACAAGGGAGCAATGGGTGCGATAGGGGGCGAGTTGTTTGCTATGGGCTATGCCAGTTGTTGACGTGTGGAGGGATTTGAACGCCCAAGTGTTGTCTTATGAGGCAAATTCCGGCTGCCCCAAAAGATATCATGTCAGAAGTGGGATTCGAACCCACGCCTCCATGGGAGACTGCGACCTGAACGCAGCGCCTTGGACCGCTCGGCCATCCTGACTTGGCGGGTGGTCACGACTTGTCCAGACCGGGCTGCCCATTTGCATCTGAAGAACAAAAGATACTCTTTTGATGACGAGAATGTCCACATTCTGGCCAAGGGGGACATATGGTTTGAAAGAGGAATGAAATCATCTTCTTTCTTTAACCTAGAAAACCATCACACAACAGAGAAGGTGGCCTAAGACACCAACTATTAGTCACCTACAATGCTGCCCTTAGCTCTTTTCCATTAGGGGTCAACACTCAACCACTGACAAACAAAGGTGAACTCCAACACACATCAGCAGAGTGTGCCTCATTCCATTCTTCATCAATTTGGCAAGTGTAAGTACTAGGTATTGTTCAAAGTCAGGTTCCACCGAGATTTGAACTCGGATTGCTGGATTCAGAGCCCAGAGTGCTAACCATTACACCATGGAACCACTGGGAGCACACCTGTGCAGTTGAAATGTTTTTAAAGTGTATACAGTCAGGAAGGCCCTGCATTCAGGTGACAGTCTTTCCCTGGAGTGGTGGGTTAGAACCCTACGTCTCTCAGTAAAACCTAAATCTGGATTGTGGTCTGGGCTGTAGCACAAAACATCATACCACTCTGGTCAGAAGCTGGATATTTTTTACACCTATTCTGTGAGGTGTCTCTCAGGTGACCCCAACGACGGTCATTCTCAACTTGACTCAGGTGAAACTAACTACCCGGAAGTGGGTCAGAGTGTGAACCACCTGCGCTGTTCAATGTAACGTTCTCTTTACATGTATCCAGCCTACAGAGGCTAAATACCTGGATTTTTTCTTTTTTATCCACAAGACAGTCAGAAGTGAAGAAGCCTCGTGGATGAGTGTTAAAACATCTTCAACCTAACTCCAGCAAGTCTAGTTGTCTACAACAAACTCCTGACAATGACCTGAGTTGTCTACAGCAAACTCCTGACAATGACCTGGATGACCAAGAACCTTCACAGACAGAACATAACACATAGTCCAACAGTGTCTTTTCCCAATTTCCCTTTTCTTTTTAACTTCATCTGGTGATATTGTAATATTTCTCACATAAAATCAGTTACACGACACCTACATAGAATATAGCGCAACAGTCGTGGCTCGTTGGTCTAGGGGTATGATTCTCGCTTAGGGTGCGAGAGGTCCCGGGTTCAAATCCCGGACGAGCCCTGTACAGCCCGGTTCTCCTGTGAGGAAGCTCACCTGCAACGTTGGTTTCGTTGGCTTTGCAATGGCAGTGAAAAGTCCTGGGTTCAAATCTCAAAAAAAGCTTCCCACATGTACTGAATGACTCACACAGTCAAGACAAGCCCCTCACGACACTATCTCAAATCTAAATTCCGTCCTTACTAATGCAAGTTGTGACTGTTTTATTGCATTTTAAAGTGGCAAACTCTATGAACCATGATCAAAAGTGAAGACGTCAGAGAAATAGTGAGATTTGAAGAACTTGACTCACCTTTATAAAAAGAAAAGGAATCCAAAAATGTGGTCCACTTCTTATCGCAATCTTAGGTCTTAGCAGACACGCTTCCCTGGAGAAATGTGTACATTTTGTTGGTCTTGAGGTATAATTCTCACTTTGGCTGAAAGAGGTCCCACATTCAAAATCCCACACAAAACATTCACTGGACTATAGCAAGCATAAATCCTCATCAATGTAAGTCCTTTGTGACTGAGGTGGAATTGCGGGTTTGCAGATGTAGACTCAAAAGCTCTGTGACCCATTCTTGATGAGTATTTCTCACATAAAATCTGTAACAGGAGACCTACATAGAATGTTTTTTCTCTTTCAGAGGCTCGTTGGTCTAGGGGTATGATTCTTGCGTTGGGTGCGAGAGGTCCCGGGTTCAAATCCCGGACGAGCCCTCTGCAGGTGTGGTCCAACTGTAACGTTTGAGAAGTTCGTTTGGAAGTTCCCTATTTCGTTAGACTTGCGGTGCGATTCTTGCAGAAAGGCCTTTCACACACAGTCTTTCCACCAGTCCAGTCTTTGCCAAATGTAGTTAATGTGACAACGCTGTTATCTCACAAGCTTAAAGAGCCGTTTCATTTGCGCACGCACACCAAATGCAGGGAATCCAAGGAGCAGTGGGCACCACCTGAGTACAACAAGGGAGCAATGGGTGCGATAGGGGGCGAGTTGTTTGCTATGGGCTATGCCAGTTGTTGACGTGTGGAGGGATTTGAACGCCCAACTGTTGTCTTATGAGGCAAATTCCGGCTGCCCCAAAAGATATCCTGTCAGAAGTGGGATTCGAACCCACGCCTCCATGGGAGACTGCGACCTGAACGCAGCGCCTTGGACCGCTCGGCCATCCTGACTTGGCGGGTGGTAGCGACTTGTCCAGACCGGGCTGCCCATTTGCATCTGAAGAACAAAAGATACTCTTTTGATGACGAGAATGTCCACATTCTGGCCAAGGGGGACATATGGTTTGAAAGAGGAATGAAATCATCTTCTTTCTTTAACCTAGAAAACCATCACACAACAGAGAAGGTGGCCTAAGACACCAACTATTAGTCACCTACAATGCTGCCCTTAGCTCTTTTCCATTAGGGGTCAACACTCAACCACTGACAAACAAAGGTGAACTCCAACACACATCAGCAGAGTGTGCCTCATTCCATTCTTCATCAATTTGGCAAGTGTAAGTACTAGGTATTGTTCAAAGTCAGGTTCCACCGAGATTTGAACTCGGATTGCTGGATTCAGAGCCCAGAGTGCTAACCATTACACCATGGAACCACTGGGAGCACACCTGTGCAGTTGAAATGTTTTTAAAGTGTATACAGTCAGGAAGGCCCTGCATTCAGGTGACAGTCTTTCCCTGGAGTGGTGGGTTAGAACCCTACGTCTCTCAGTAAAACCTAAATCTGGATTGTGGTCTGGGCTGTAGCACAAAACATCATACCACTCTGGTCAGAAGCTGGATATTTTTTACACCTATTCTGTGAGGTGTCTCTCAGGTGACCCCAACGACGGTCATTCTCAACTTGACTCAGGTGAAACTAACTACCCGGAAGTGGGTCAGAGTGTGAACCACCTGCGCTGTTCAATGTAACGTTCTCTTTACATGTATCCAGCCTACAGAGGCTAAATACCTGGATTTTTTCTTTTTTATCCACAAGACAGTCAGAAGTGAAGAAGCCTCGTGGATGAGTGTTAAAACATCTTCAACCTAACTCCAGCAAGTCTAGTTGTCTACAACAAACTCCTGACAATGACCTGAGTTGTCTACAGCAAACTCCTGACAATGACCTGGATGACCAAGAACCTTCACAGACAGAACATAACACATAGTCCAACAGTGTCTTTTCCCAATTTCCCTTTTCTTTTTAACTTCATCTGGTGATATTGTAATATTTCTCACATAAAATCAGTTACACGACACCTACATAGAATATAGCGCAACAGTCGTGGCTCGTTGGTCTAGGGGTATGATTCTCGCTTAGGGTGCGAGAGGTCCCGGGTTCAAATCCCGGACGAGCCCTGTACAGCCCGGTTCTCCTGTGAGGAAGCTCACCTGCAACGTTGGTTTCGTTGGCTTTGCAATGGCAGTGAAAAGTCCTGGGTTCAAATCTCAAAAAAAGCTTCCCACATGTACTGAATGACTCACACAGTCAAGACAAGCCCCTCACGACACTATCTCAAATCTAAATTCCGTCCTTACTAATGCAAGTTGTGACTGTTTTATTGCATTTTAAAGTGGCAAACTCTATGAACCATGATCAAAAGTGAAGACGTCAGAGAAATAGTGAGATTTGAAGAACTTGACTCACCTTTATAAAAAGAAAAGGAATCCAAAAATGTGGTCCACTTCTTATCGCAATCTTAGGTCTTAGCAGACACGCTTCCCTGGAGAAATGTGTACATTTTGTTGGTCTTGAGGTATAATTCTCACTTTGGCTGAAAGAGGTCCCACATTCAAAATCCCACACAAAACATTCACTGGACTATAGCAAGCATAAATCCTCATCAATGTAAGTCCTTTGTGACTGAGGTGGAATTGCGGGTTTGCAGATGTAGACTCAAAAGCTCTGTGACCCATTCTTGATGAGTATTTCTCACATAAAATCTGTAACAGGAGACCTACATAGAATGTTTTTTCTCTTTCAGAGGCTCGTTGGTCTAGGGGTATGATTCTTGCGTTGGGTGCGAGAGGTCCCGGGTTCAAATCCCGGACGAGCCCTCTGCAGGTGTGGTCCAACTGTAACGTTTGAGAAGTTCGTTTGGAAGTTCCCTATTTCGTTAGACTTGCGGTGCGATTCTTGCAGAAAGGCCTTTCACACACAGTCTTTCCACCAGTCCAGTCTTTGCCAAATGTAGTTAATGTGACAACGCTGTTATCTCACAAGCTTAAAGAGCCGTTTCATTTGCGCACGCACACCAAATGCAGGGAATCCAAGGAGCAGTGGGCACCACCTGAGTACAACAAGGGAGCAATGGGTGCGATAGGGGGCGAGTTGTTTGCTATGGGCTATGCCAGTTGTTGACGTGTGGAGGGATTTGAACGCCCAACTGTTGTCTTATGAGGCAAATTCCGGCTGCCCCAAAAGATATCCTGTCAGAAGTGGGATTCGAACCCACGCCTC
The DNA here is from genome assembly GCF_958295425.1 of Solea solea. Classification (NCBI taxonomy): domain Eukaryota; kingdom Metazoa; phylum Chordata; class Actinopteri; order Pleuronectiformes; family Soleidae; genus Solea; species Solea solea. The sequence goes on from NC_081136.1 coordinate 21,057,655, forward strand.
CATGGGAGACTGCGACCTGAACGCAGCGCCTTGGACCGCTCGGCCATCCTGACTTGGCGGGTGGTAGCGACTTGTCCAGACCGGGCTGCCCATTTGCATCTGAAGAACAAAAGATACTCTTTTGATGACGAGAATGTCCACATTCTGGCCAAGGGGGACATATGGTTTGAAAGAGGAATGAAATCATCTTCTTTCTTTAACCTAGAAAACCATCACACAACAGAGAAGGTGGCCTAAGACACCAACTATTAGTCACCTACAATGCTGCCCTTAGCTCTTTTCCATTAGGGGTCAACACTCAACCACTGACAAACAAAGGTGAACTCCAACACACATCAGCAGAGTGTGCCTCATTCCATTCTTCATCAATTTGGCAAGTGTAAGTACTAGGTATTGTTCAAAGTCAGGTTCCACCGAGATTTGAACTCGGATTGCTGGATTCAGAGCCCAGAGTGCTAACCATTACACCATGGAACCACTGGGAGCACACCTGTGCAGTTGAAATGTTTTTAAAGTGTATACAGTCAGGAAGGCCCTGCATTCAGGTGACAGTCTTTCCCTGGAGTGGTGGGTTAGAACCCTACGTCTCTCAGTAAAACCTAAATCTGGATTGTGGTCTGGGCTGTAGCACAAAACATCATACCACTCTGGTCAGAAGCTGGATATTTTTTACACCTATTCTGTGAGGTGTCTCTCAGGTGACCCCAACGACGGTCATTCTCAACTTGACTCAGGTGAAACTAACTACCCGGAAGTGGGTCAGAGTGTGAACCACCTGCGCTGTTCAATGTAACGTTCTCTTTACATGTATCCAGCCTACAGAGGCTAAATACCTGGATTTTTTCTTTTTTATCCACAAGACAGTCAGAAGTGAAGAAGCCTCGTGGATGAGTGTTAAAACATCTTCAACCTAACTCCAGCAAGTCTAGTTGTCTACAACAAACTCCTGACAATGACCTGAGTTGTCTACAGCAAACTCCTGACAATGACCTGGATGACCAAGAACCTTCACAGACAGAACATAACACATAGTCCAACAGTGTCTTTTCCCAATTTCCCTTTTCTTTTTAACTTCATCTGGTGATATTGTAATAGTTCTCACATAAAATCAGTTACACGACACCTACATAGAATATAGCACAACAGTCGTGGCTCGTTGGTCTAGGGGTATGATTCTCGCTTAGGGTGCGAGAGGTCCCGGGTTCAAATCCCGGACGAGCCCTGTACAGCCCGGTTCTCCTGTGAGGAAGCTCACCTGCAACGTTGGTTTCGTTGGCTTTGCAATGGCAGTGAAAGGTCCTGGGTTCAAATCTCAAAAAAAGCTTCCCACATGTACTGAATGACTCACACAGTCAAGACAAGCCCCTCACGACACTATCTCAACTCTAAATTCCGTCCTTACTAATGCAAGTTGTGATTGTGGTTGTATTGCATTTTAAAGTGGCAAACTCTATGAACCATGATCAAAAGTGAAGACGTCAGAGAAATAGTGAGATTTGAAGAACTTGACTCACCTTTATAAAAAGAAAAGGAATCCAAAAATGTGGTCCACTTCTTATCGCAATCTTAGGTCTTAGCAGACACGCAGCGCCTTGGACCGCTCGGCCATCCTGACTTGGCGGGTGGTCACGACTTGTCCAGACCGGGCTGCCCATTTGCATCTGAAGAACAAAAGATACTCTTTTGATGACGAGAATGTCCACATTCTGGCCAAGGGGGACATATGGTTTGAAAGAGGAATGAAATCATCTTCTTTCTTTAACCTAGAAAACCATCACACAACAGAGAAGGTGGCCTAAGACACCAACTATTAGTCACCTACAATGCTGCCCTTAGCTCTTTTCCATTAGGGGTCAACACTCAACCACTGACAAACAAAGGTGAACTCCAACACACATCAGCAGAGTGTGCCTCATTCCATTCTTCATCAATTTGGCAAGTGTAAGTACTAGGTATTGTTCAAAGTCAGGTTCCACCGAGATTTGAACTCGGATTGCTGGATTCAGAGCCCAGAGTGCTAACCATTACACCATGGAACCACTGGGAGCACACCTGTGCAGTTGAAATGTTTTTAAAGTGTATACAGTCAGGAAGGCCCTGCATTCAGGTGACAGTCTTTCCCTGGAGTGGTGGGTTAGAACCCTACGTCTCTCAGTAAAACCTAAATCTGGATTGTGGTCTGGGCTGTAGCACAAAACATCATACCACTCTGGTCAGAAGCTGGATATTTTTTACACCTGGCTTTGCAATGGCAGTGAAAAGTCCTGGGTTCAAATCTCAAAAAAAGCTTCCCACATGTACTGAATGACTCACACAGTCAAGACAAGCCCCTCACGACACTATCTCAACTCTAAATTCCGTCCTTACTAATGCAAGTTGTGACTGTGGTTGTATTGCATTTTAAAGTGGCAAACTCTATGAACCATGATCAAAAGTGAAGACGTCAGAGAAATAGTGAGATTTGAAGAACTTGACTCACCTTTATAAAAAGAAAAGGAATCCAAAAATGTGGTCCACTTCTTATCGCAATCTTAGGTCTTAGCAGACACGCTTCCCTGGAGAAATGTGTACATTTTGTTGGTCTTGAGGTATAATTCTCACTTTGGCTGAAAGAGGTCCCACATTCAAAATCCCACACAAAACATTCACTGGACTATAGCAAGCATAAATCCTCATCAATGTAAGTCCTTTGTGACTGAGGTGGAATTGCGGGTTTGCAGATGTAGACTCAAAAGCTCTGTGACCCATTCTTGATGAGTATTTCTCACATAAAATCTGTAACAGGACACCTACATAGAATGTTTTCTCTTTCAGAGGCTCGTTGGTCTAGGGGTATGATTCTCGCTTTGGGTGCGAGAGGTCCCGGGTTCAAATCCCGGACGAGCCCTCTGCAGGTGTGGTCCAACTGTAACGTTTGAGAAGTTCGTTTGGAAGTTCCCTATTTCGTTAGACTTGCGGTGCGATTCTTGCAGAAAGGCCTTTCACACACAGTCTTTCCACCAGTCCAGTCTTTGCCAAATGTAGTTAATGTGACAACGCTGTTATCTCACACGCTTAAAGAGCCGTTTCATTTGCGCACGCACACCAAATGCAGGGAATCCAAGGAGCAGTGGGCACCACCTGAGTACAACAAGGGAGCAATGGGTGCGATAGGGGGCGAGTTGTTTGCTATGGGCTATGCCAGTTGTTGACGTGTGGAGGGATTTGAACGCCCAACTGTTGTCTTATGAGGCAAATTCCGGCTGCCCCAAAAGATATCCTGTCAGAAGTGGGATTCGAACCCACGCCTCCATGGGAGACTGCGACCTGAACGCAGCGCCTTGGACCGCTCGGCCATCCTGACTTGGCGGGTGGTCACGACTTGTCCAGACCGGGCTGCCCATTTGCATCTGAAGAACAAAAGATACTCTTTTGATGACGAGAATGTCCACATTCTGGCCAAGGGGGACATATGGTTTGAAAGAGGAATGAAATCATCTTCTTTCTTTAACCTAGAAAACCATCACACAACAGAGAAGGTGGCCTAAGACACCAACTATTAGTCACCTACAATGCTGCCCTTAGCTCTTTTCCATTAGGGGTCAACACTCAACCACTGACAAACAAAGGTGAACTCCAACACACATCAGCAGAGTGTGCCTCATTCCATTCTTCATCAATTTGGCAAGTGTAAGTACTAGGTATTGTTCAAAGTCAGGTTCCACCGAGATTTGAACTCGGATTGCTGGATTCAGAGCCCAGAGTGCTAACCATTACACCATGGAACCACTGGGAGCACACCTGTGCAGTTGAAATGTTTTTAAAGTGTATACAGTCAGGAAGGCCCTGCATTCAGGTGACAGTCTTTCCCTGGAGTGGTGGGTTAGAACCCTACGTCTCTCAGTAAAACCTAAATCTGGATTGTGGTCTGGGCTGTAGCACAAAACATCATACCACTCTGGTCAGAAGCTGGATATTTTTTACACCTATTCTGTGAGGTGTCTCTCAGGTGACCCCAACGACGGTCATTCTCAACTTGACTCAGGTGAAACTAACTACCCGGAAGTGGGTCAGAGTGTGAACCACCTGCGCTGTTCAATGTAACGTTCTCTTTACATGTATCCAGCCTACAGAGGCTAAATACCTGGATTTTTTCTTTTTTATCCACAAGACAGTCAGAAGTGAAGAAGCCTCGTGGATGAGTGTTAAAACATCTTCAACCTAACTCCAGCAAGTCTAGTTGTCTACAACAAACTCCTGACAATGACCTGAGTTGTCTACAGCAAACTCCTGACAATGACCTGGATGACCAAGAACCTTCACAGACAGAACATAACACATAGTCCAACAGTGTCTTTTCCCAATTTCCCTTTTCTTTTTAACTTCATCTGGTGATATTGTAATAGTTCTCACATAAAATCAGTTACACTACACCTACATAGAATATAGCACAACAGTCGTGGCTCGTTGGTCTAGGGGTATGATTCTCGCTTAGGGTGCGAGAGGTCCAGGGTTCAAATCCCGGACGAGCCCTGTACAGCCCGGTTCTCCTGTGAGGAAGCTCACCTGCAACGTTGGTTTCGTTGGCTTTGCAATGGCAGTGAAAAGTCCTGGGTTCAAATCTCAAAAAAAGCTTCCCACATGTACTGAATGACTCACACAGTCAAGACAAGCCCCTCACGACACTATCTCAACTCTAAATTCCGTCCTTACTAATGCAAGTTGTGACTGTGGTTGTATTGCATTTTAAAGTGGCAAACTCTATGAACCATGATCAAAAGTGAAGACGTCAGAGAAATAGTGAGATTTGAAGAACTTGACTCACCTTTATAAAAAGAAAAGGAATCCAAAAATGTGGTCCACTTCTTATCGCAATCTTAGGTCTTAGCAGACACGCTTCCCTGGAGAAATGTGTACATTTTGTTGGTCTTGAGGTATAATTCTCACTTTGGCTGAAAGAGGTCCCACATTCAAAATCCCACACAAAACATTCACTGGACTATAGCAAGCATAAATCCTCATCAATGTAAGTCCTTTGTGACTGAGGTGGAATTGCGGGTTTGCAGATGTAGACTCAAAAGCTCTGTGACCCATTCTTGATGAGTATTTCTCACATAAAATCTGTAACAGGACACCTACATAGAATGTTTTCTCTTTCAGAGGCTCGTTGGTCTAGGGGTATGATTCTCGCTTTGGGTGCGAGAGGTCCCGGGTTCAAATCCCGGACGAGCCCTCTGCAGGTGTGGTCCAACTGTAACGTTTGAGAAGTTGGTTTGGAAGTTCGTTTGGAAGTTCCCTATTTCGTTAGACTTGCGGTGCGATTCTTGCAGAAAGGCCTTTCACACACAGTCTTTCAACCAGTCCAGTCTTTGCCAAATGTAGTTAATGTGACAACGCTGTTATCTCACACGCTTAAAGAGCCGTTTCATTTGCGCACGCACACCAAATGCAGGGAATCCAAGGAGCAGTGGGCACCACCTGAGTACAACAAGGGAGCAATGGGTGCGATAGGGGGCGAGTTGTTTGCTATGGGCTATGCCAGTTGTTGACGTGTGGAGGGATTTGAACGCCCAACTGTTGTCTTATGAGGCAAATTCCGGCTGCCCCAAAAGATATCCTGTCAGAAGTGGGATTCGAACCCACGCCTCCATGGGAGACTGCGACCTGAACGCAGCGCCTTGGACCGCTCGGCCATCCTGACTTGGCGGGTGGTCACGACTTGTCCAGACCGGGCTGCCCATTTGCATCTGAAGAACAAAAGATACTCTTTTGATGACGAGAATGTCCACATTCTGGCCAAGGGGGACATATGGTTTGAAAGAGGAATGAAATCATCTTCTTTCTTTAACCTAGAAAACCATCACACAACAGAGAAGGTGGCCTAAGACACCAACTATTAGTCACCTACAATGCTGCCCTTAGCTCTTTTCCATTAGGGGTCAACACTCAACCACTGACAAACAAAGGTGAACTCCAACACACATCAGCAGAGTGTGCCTCATTCCATTCTTCATCAATTTGGCAAGTGTAAGTACTAGGTATTGTTCAAAGTCAGGTTCCACCGAGATTTGAACTCGGATTGCTGGATTCAGAGCCCAGAGTGCTAACCATTACACCATGGAACCACTGGGAGCACACCTGTGCAGTTGAAATGTTTTTAAAGTGTATACAGTCAGGAAGGCCCTGCATTCAGGTGACAGTCTTTCCCTGGAGTGGTGGGTTAGAACCCTACGTCTCTCAGTAAAACCTAAATCTGGATTGTGGTCTGGGCTGTAGCACAAAACATCATACCACTCTGGTCAGAAGCTGGATATTTTTTACACCTATTCTGTGAGGTGTCTCTCAGGTGACCCCAACGACGGTCTTTCTCAACTTGACTCAGGTGAAACTAACTACCCGGAAGTGGGTCAGAGTGTGAACCACCTGCGCTGTTCAATGTAAAGTTCTCTTTACATGTATCCAGCCTACAGAGGCTAAATACCTGGATTTTTTCTTTTTTATCCACAAGACAGTCAGAAGTGAAGAAGCCTCGTGGATGAGTGTTAAAACATCTTCAACCTAACTCCAGCAAGTCTAGTTGTCTACAACAAACTCCTGACAATGACCTGAGTTGTCTACAGCAAACTCCTGACAATGACCTGGATGACCAAGAACCTTCACAGACAGAACATAACACATAGTCCAACAGTGTCTTTTCCCAATTTCCCTTTTCTTTTTAACTTCATCTGGTGATATTGTAATAGTTCTCACATAAAATCAGTTACACGACACCTACATAGAATATAGCACAACAGTCGTGGCTCGTTGGTCTAGGGGTATGATTCTCGCTTAGGGTGCGAGAGGTCCCGGGTTCAAATCCCGGACGAGCCCTGTACAGCCCGGTTCTCCTGTGAGGAAGCTCACCTGCAACGTTGGTTTCGTTGGCTTTGCAATGGCAGTGAAAAGTCCTGGGTTCAAATCTCAAAAAAAGCTTCCCACATGTACTGAATGACTCACACAGTCAAGACAAGCCCCTCACGACACTATCTCAACTCTAAATTCCGTCCTTACTAATGCAAGTTGTGACTGTGGTTGTATTGCATTTTAAAGTGGCAAACTCTATGAACCATGATCAAAAGTGAAGACGTCAGAGAAATAGTGAGATTTGAAGAACTTGACTCACCTTTATAAAAAGAAAAGGAATCCAAAAATGTGGTCCACTTCTTATCGCAATCTTAGGTCTTAGCAGACACGCTTCCCTGGAGAAATGTGTACATTTTGTTGGTCTTGAGGTATAATTCTCACTTTGGCTGAAAGAGGTCCCACATTCAAAATCCCACACAAAACATTCACTGGACTATAGCAAGCATAAATCCTCATCAATGTAAGTCCTTTGTGACTGAGGTGGAATTGCGGGTTTGCAGATGTAGACTCAAAAGCTCTGTGACCCATTCTTGATGAGTATTTCTCACATAAAATCTGTAACAGGACACCTACATAGAATGTTTTCTCTTTCAGAGGCTCGTTGGTCTAGGGGTATGATTCTCGCTTTGGGTGCGAGAGGTCCCGGGTTCAAATCCCGGACGAGCCCTCTGCAGGTGTGGTCCAACTGTAACGTTTGAGAAGTTCGTTTGGAAGTTCGTTTGGAAGTTCCCTATTTCGTTAGACTTGCGGTGCGATTCTTGCAGAAAGGCCTTTCACACACAGTCTTTCAACCAGTCCAGTCTTTGCCAAATGTAGTTAATGTGACAACGCTGTTATCTCACACGCTTAAAGAGCCGTTTCATTTGCGCACGCACACCAAATGCAGGGAATCCAAGGAGCAGTGGGCACCACCTGAGTACAACAAGGGAGCAATGGGTGCGATAGGGGGCGAGTTGTTTGCTATGGGCTATGCCAGTTGTTGACGTGTGGAGGGATTTGAACGCCCAACTGTTGTCTTATGAGGCAAATTCCGGCTGCCCCAAAAGATATCCTGTCAGAAGTGGGATTCGAACCCACGCCTCCATGGGAGACTGCGACCTGAACGCAGCGCCTTGGACCGCTCGGCCATCCTGACTTGGCGGGTGGTCACGACTTGTCCAGACCGGGCTGCCCATTTGCATCTGAAGAACAAAAGATACTCTTTTGATGACGAGAATGTCCACATTCTGGCCAAGGGGGACATATGGTTTGAAAGAGGAATGAAATCATCTTCTTTCTTTAACCTAGAAAACCATCACACAACAGAGAAGGTGGCCTAAGACACCAACTATTAGTCACCTACAATGCTGCCCTTAGCTCTTTTCCATTAGGGGTCAACACTCAACCACTGACAAACAAAGGTGAACTCCAACACACATCAGCAGAGTGTGCCTCATTCCATTCTTCATCAATTTGGCAAGTGTAAGTACTAGGTATTGTTCAAAGTCAGGTTCCACCGAGATTTGAACTCGGATTGCTGGATTCAGAGCCCAGAGTGCTAACCATTACACCATGGAACCACTGGGAGCACACCTGTGCAGTTGAAATGTTTTTAAAGTGTATACAGTCAGGAAGGCCCTGCATTCAGGTGACAGTCTTTCCCTGGAGTGGTGGGTTAGAACCCTACGTCTCTCAGTAAAACCTAAATCTGGATTGTGGTCTGGGCTGTAGCACAAAACATCATACCACTCTGGTCAGAAGCTGGATATTTTTTACACCTATTCTGTGAGGTGTCTCTCAGGTGACCCCAACGACGGTCTTTCTCAACTTGACTCAGGTGAAACTAACTACCCGGAAGTGGGTCAGAGTGTGAACCACCTGCGCTGTTCAATGTAAAGTTCTCTTTACATGTATCCAGCCTACAGAGGCTAAATACCTGGATTTTTTCTTTTTTATCCACAAGACAGTCAGAAGTGAAGAAGCCTCGTGGATGAGTGTTAAAACATCTTCAACCTAACTCCAGCAAGTCTAGTTGTCTACAACAAACTCCTGACAATGACCTGAGTTGTCTACAGCAAACTCCTGACAATGACCTGGATGACCAAGAACCTTCACAGACAGAACATAACACATAGTCCAACAGTGTCTTTTCCCAATTTCCCTTTTCTTTTTAACTTCATCTGGTGATATTGTAATAGTTCTCACATAAAATCAGTTACACGACACCTACATAGAATATAGCACAACAGTCGTGGCTCGTTGGTCTAGGGGTATGATTCTCGCTTAGGGTGCGAGAGGTCCCGGGTTCAAATCCCGGACGAGCCCTGTACAGCCCGGTTCTCCTGTGAGGAAGCTCACCTGCAACGTTGGTTTCGTTGGCTTTGCAATGGCAGTGAAAAGTCCTGGGTTCAAATCTCAAAAAAAGCTTCCCACATGTACTGAATGACTCACACAGTCAAGACAAGCCCCTCACGACACTATCTCAACTCTAAATTCCGTCCTTACTAATGCAAGTTGTGACTGTGGTTGTATTGCATTTTAAAGTGGCAAACTCTATGAACCATGATCAAAAGTGAAGACGTCAGAGAAATAGTGAGATTTGAAGAACTTGACTCACCTTTATAAAAAGAAAAGGAATCCAAAAATGTGGTCCACTTCTTATCGCAATCTTAGGTCTTAGCAGACACGCTTCCCTGGAGAAATGTGTACATTTTGTTGGTCTTGAGGTATAATTCTCACTTTGGCTGAAAGAGGTCCCACATTCAAAATCCCACACAAAACATTCACTGGACTATAGCAAGCATAAATCCTCATCAATGTAAGTCCTTTGTGACTGAGGTGGAATTGCGGGTTTGCAGATGTAGACTCAAAAGCTCTGTGACCCATTCTTGATGAGTATTTCTCACATAAAATCTGTAACAGGACACCTACATAGAATGTTTTCTCTTTCAGAGGCTCGTTGGTCTAGGGGTATGATTCTCGCTTTGGGTGCGAGAGGTCCCGGGTTCAAATCCCGGACGAGCCCTCTGCAGGTGTGGTCCAACTGTAATGTTTGAGAAGTTCGTTTGGAAGTTCCCTATTTCGTTAGACTTGCGGTGCGATTCTTGCAGAAAGGCCTTTCACACACAGTCTTTCAACCAGTCCAGTCTTTGCCAAATGTAGTTAATGTGACAACGCTGTTATCTCACACGCTTAAAGAGCCGTTTCATTTGGCACGCACACCAAATGCAGGGAATCCAAGGAGTAGTGGCGCCACCTGAGTACAACAAGGGTGCGATAGGGGGCGAGTTGTTTGCTATGGGCTATGCCAGTTGTTGACGTGTGGAGGGATTTGAACGCCCAACTGTTGTCTTATGAGGCAAATTCCGGCTGCCCCAAAAGATATCCTGTCAGAAGTGGGATTCGAACCCACGCCTCCATGGGAGACTGCGACCTGAACGCAGCGCCTTGGACCGCTCGGCCATCCTGACTTGGCGGGTGGTCGCGACTTGTCCAGACCGGGCTGCCCATTTGCATCTGAAGAACAAAAGATACTCTTTTGATGACGAGAATGTCCACATTCTGGCCAAGGGGGACATATGGTTTGAAAGAGGAATGAAATCATCTTCTTTCTTTAACCTAGAAAACCATCACACAACAGAGAAGGTGGCCTAAGACACCAACTATTAGTCACCTACAATGCTGCCCTTAGCTCTTTTCCATTAGGGGTCAACACTCAACCACTGACAAACAAAGGTGAACTCCAACACACATCAGCAGAGTGTGCCTCATTCCATTCTTCATCAATTTGGCAAGTGTAAGTACTAGGTATTGTTCAAAGTCAGGTTCCACCGAGATTTGAACTCGGATTGCTGGATTCAGAGCCCAGAGTGCTAACCATTACACCATGGAACCACTGGGAGCACACCTGTGCAGTTGAAATGTTTTTAAAGTGTATACAGTCAGGAAGGCCCTGCATTCAGGTGACAGTCTTTCCCTGGAGTGGTGGGTTAGAACCCTACGTCTCTCAGTAAAACCTAAATCTGGATTGTGGTCTGGGCTGTAGCACAAAACATCATACCACTCTGGTCAGAAGCTGGATATTTTTTACACCTGGCTTTGCAATGGCAGTGAAAAGTCCTGGGTTCAAATCTCAAAAAAAGCTTCCCACATGTACTGAATGACTCACACAGTCAAGACAAGCCCCTCACGACACTATCTCAACTCTAAATTCCGTCCTTACTAATGCAAGTTGTGACTGTGGTTGTATTGCATTTTAAAGTGGCAAACTCTATGAACCATGATCAAAAGTGAAGACGTCAGAGAAATAGTGAGATTTGAAGAACTTGACTCACCTTTATAAAAAGAAAAGGAATCCAAAAATGTGGTCCACTTCTTATCGCAATCTTAGGTCTTAGCAGACACGCTTCCCTGGAGAAATGTGTACATTTTGTTGGTCTTGAGGTATAATTCTCACTTTGGCTGAAAGAGGTCCCACATTCAAAATCCCACACAAAACATTCACTGGACTATAGCAAGCATAAATCCTCATCAATGTAAGTCCTTTGTGACTGAGGTGGAATTGCGGGTTTGCAGATGTAGACTCAAAAGCTCTGTGACCCATTCTTGATGAGTATTTCTCACATAAAATCTGTAACAGGACACCTACATAGAATGTTTTCTCTTTCAGAGGCTCGTTGGTCTAGGGGTATGATTCTCGCTTTGGGTGCGAGAGGTCCCGGGTTCAAATCCCGGACGAGCCCTCTGCAGGTGTGGTCCAACTGTAACGTTTGAGAAGTTCGTTTGGAAGTTCGTTTGGAAGTTCCCTATTTCGTTAGACTTGCGGTGCGATTCTTGCAGAAAGGCCTTTCACACACAGTCTTTCAACCAGTCCAGTCTTTGCCAAATGTAGTTAATGTGACAACGCTGTTATCTCACACGCTTAAAGAGCCGTTTCATTTGCGCACGCACACCAAATGCAGGGAATCCAAGGAGTAGTGGGCACCACCTGAGTACAACAAGGGTGCGATAGGGGGCGAGTTGTTTGCTATGGGCTATGCCAGTTGTTGACGTGTGGAGGGATTTGAACGCCCAACTGTTGTCTTATGAGGGAAATTCCGGCTGCCCCAAAAGATATCCTGTCAGAAGTGGGATTCGAACCCACGCCTCCATGGGAGACTGCGACCTGAACGCAGCGCCTTGGACCGCTCGGCCATCCTGACTTGGCGGGTGGTCGCGACTTGTCCAGACCGGGCTGCCCATTTGCATCTGAAGAACAAAAGATACTCTTTTGATGACGAGAATGTCCACATTCTGGCCAAGGGGGACATATGGTTTGAAAGAGGAATGAAATCATCTTCTTTCTTTAACCTAGAAAACCATCACACAACAGAGAAGGTGGCCTAAGACACCAACTATTAGTCACCTACAATGCTGCCCTTAGCTCTTTTCCATTAGGGGTCAACACTCAACCACTGACAAACAAAGGTGAACTCCAACACACATTAGCAGAGTGTGCCTCATTCCATTCTTCATCAATTTGGCAAGTGTAAGTACTAGGTATTGTTCAAAGTCAGGTTGCACCGAGATTTGAACTCGGATTGCTGGATTCAGAGCCCAGAGTGCTAACCATTACACCATGGAACCACTGGGAACACACCTGTGCAGTTGAAATGTTTTTAAAGTGTATACAGTCAGGAAGGCCCTGCATTCAGGTGACAGTCTTTCCCTGGAGTGGTGGGTTAGAACCCTACGTCTCTCAGTAAAACCTAAATCTGGATTGTGGTCTGGGCTGTAGCACAAAACATCATACCACTCTGGTCAGAAGCTGGATATTTTTTACACCTATTCTGTGAGGTGTCTCTCAGGTGACCCCAACGACGGTCATTCTCAACTTGACTCAGGTGAAACTAACTACCCGGAAGTGGGTCAGAGTGTGAACCACCTGCGCTGTTCAATGTAACGTTCTCTTTACATGTATCCAGCCTACAGAGGCTAAATACCTGGATTTTTTCTTTTTTATCCACAAGACAGTCAGAAGTGAAGAAGCCTCGTGGATGAGTGTTAAAACATCTTCAACCTAACTCCAGCAAGTCTAGTTGTCTACAACAAACTCCTGACAATGACCTGAGTTGTCTACAGCAAACTCCTGACAATGACCTGGATGACCAAGAACCTTCACAGACAGAACATAACACATAGTCCAACAGTGTCTTTTCCCAATTTCCCTTTTCTTTTTAACTTCATCTGGTGATATTGTAATATTTCTCACATAAAATCAGTTACACGAAACCTACATAGAATATAGCACAACAGTCGTGGCTCGTTGGTCTAGGGGTATGATTCTCGCTTAGGGTGCGAGAGGTCCCGGGTTCAAATCCCGGACGAGCCCTGTACAGCCCGGTTCTCCTGTGAGGAAGCTCACCTGCAACGTTGGTTTCGTTGGCTTTGCAATGGCAGTGAAAGGTCCTGGGTTCAAATCTCAAAAAAAGCTTCCCACATGTACTGAATGACTCACACAGTCAAGACAAGCCCCTCACGACACTATCTCAACTCTAAATTCCCTCCTTACTAATGCAAGTTGTGATTGTGGTTGTATTGCATTTTTAAGTGGCAAACTCTATGAACCATGATCAAAAGTGAAGACGTCAGAGAAATAGTGAGATTTGAAGAACTTGACTCACCTTTATAAAAAGAAAAGGAATCCAAAAATGTGGTCCACTTCTTATCGCAATCTTAGGTCTTAGCAGACACGCTTCCCTGGAGAAATGTGTACATTTTGTTGGTCTTGAGGTATAATTCTCACTTTGGCTGAAAGAGGTCCCACATTCAAAATCCCACACAAAACATTCACTGGACTATAGCAAGCATAAATCCTCATCAATGTAAGTCCTTTGTGACTGAGGTGGAATTGCGGGTTTGCAGATGTAGACTCAAAAGCTCTGTGACCCATTCTTGATGAGTATTTCTCACATAAAATCTGTAACAGGACACCTACATAGAATGTTTTCTCTTTCAGAGGCTCGTTGGTCTAGGGGTATGATTCTCGCTTTGGGTGCGAGAGGTCCCGGGTTCAAATCCCGGACGAGCCCTCCGCAGGTGTGGTCCAACTGTAACGTTTGAGAAGTTCGTTTGGAAGTTCCCTATTTCGTTAGACTTGCGGTGCGATTCTTGCAGAAAGGCCTTTCACACACAGTCTTTCCACCAGTCCAGTCTTTGCCAAATGTAGTTAATGTGACAACGCTGTTATCTCACACGCTTAAAGAGCCGTTTCATTTGCGCACGCACACCAAATGCAGGGAATCCAAGGAGCAGTGGGCACCACCTGAGTACAACAAGGGAGCAATGGGTGCGATAGGGGGCGAGTTGTTTGCTATGGGCTATGCCAGTTGTTGACGTGTGGAGGGATTTGAACGCCCAACTGTTGTCTTATGAGGCAAATTCCGGCTGCCCCAAAAGATATCCTGTCAGAAGTGGGATTCGAACCCACGCCTCCATGGGAGACTGCGACCTGAACGCAGCGCCTTGGACCGCTCGGCCATCCTGACTTGGCGGGTGGTCACGACTTGTCCAGACCGGGCTGCCCATTTGCATCTGAAGAACAAAAGATACTCTTTTGATGACGAGAATGTCCACATTCTGGCCAAGGGGGACATATGGTTTGAAAGAGGAATGAAATCATCTTCTTTCTTTAACCTAGAAAACCATCACACAACAGAGAAGGTGGCCTAAGACACCAACTATTAGTCACCTACAATGCTGCCCTTAGCTCTTTTCCATTAGGGGTCAACACTCAACCACTGACAAACAAAGGTGAACTCCAACACACATCAGCAGAGTGTGCCTCATTCCATTCTTCATCAATTTGGCAAGTGTAAGTACTAGGTATTGTTCAAAGTCAGGTTCCACCGAGATTTGAACTCGGATTGCTGGATTCAGAGCCCAGAGTGCTAACCATTACACCATGGAACCACTGGGAGCACACCTGTGCAGTTGAAATGTTTTTAAAGTGTATACAGTCAGGAAGGCCCTGCATTCAGGTGACAGTCTTTCCCTGGAGTGGTGGGTTAGAACCCTACGTCTCTCAGTAAAACCTAAATCTGGATTGTGGTCTGGGCTGTAGCACAAAACATCATACCACTCTGGTCAGAAGCTGGATATTTTTTACACCTATTCTGTGAGGTGTCTCTCAGGTGACCCCAACGACGGTCATTCTCAACTTGACTCAGGTGAAACTAACTACCCGGAAGTGGGTCAGAGTGTGAACCACCTGCGCTGTTCAATGTAAAGTTCTCTTTACATGTATCCAGCCTACAGAGGCTAAATACCTGGATTTTTTCTTTTTTATCCACAAGACAGTCAGAAGTGAAGAAGCCTCGTGGATGAGTGTTAAAACATCTTCAACCTAACTCCAGCAAGTCTAGTTGTCTACAACAAACTCCTGACAATGACCTGAGTTGTCTACAGCAAACTCCTGACAATGACCTGGATGACCAAGAACCTTCACAGACAGAACATAACACATAGTCCAACAGTGTCTTTTCCCAATTTCCCTTTTCTTTTTAACTTCATCTGGTGATATTGTAATAGTTCTCACATAAAATCAGTTACACGACACCTACATAGAATATAGCACAACAGTCGTGGCTCGTTGGTCTAGGGGTATGATTCTCGCTTAGGGTGCGAGAGGTCCCGGGTTCAAATCCCGGACGAGCCCTGTACAGCCCGGTTCTCCTGTGAGGAAGCTCACCTGCAACGTTGGTTTCGTTGGCTTTGCAATGGCAGTGAAAAGTCCTGGGTTCAAATCTCAAAAAAAGCTTCCCACATGTACTGAATGACTCACACAGTCAAGACAAGCCCCTCACGACACTATCTCAACTCTAAATTCCGTCCTTACTAATGCAAGTTTTGACTGTGGTTGTATTGCATTTTAAAGTGGCAAACTCTATGAACCATGATCAAAAGTGAAGACGTCAGAGAAATAGTGAGATTTGAAGAACTTGACTCACCTTTATAAAAAGAAAAGGAATCCAAAAATGTGGTCCACTTCTTATCGCAATCTTAGGTCTTAGCAGACACGCTTCCCTGGAGAAATGTGTACATTTTGTTGGTCTTGAGGTATAATTCTCACTTTGGCTGAAAGAGGTCCCACATTCAAAATCCCACACAAAACATTCACTGGACTATAGCAAGCATAAATCCTCATCAATGTAAGTCCTTTGTGACTGAGGTGGAATTGCGGGTTTGCAGATGTAGACTCAAAAGCTCTGTGACCCATTCTTGATGAGTATTTCTCACATAAAATCTGTAACACGACACCTACATAGAATGTTTTCTCTTTCAGAGGCTCGTTGGTCTAGGGGTATGATTCTCGCTTTGGGTGCGAGAGGTCCCGGGTTCAAATCCCGGACGAGCCCTCTGCAGGTGTGGTCCAACTGTAACGTTTGAGAAGTTCGTTTGGAAGTTCCCTATTTCGTTAGACTTGCGGTGCGATTCTTGCAGAAAGGCCTTTCACACACAGTCTTTCCACCAGTCCAGTCTTTGCCAAATGTAGTTAATGTGACAACGCTGTTATCTCACACGCTTAAAGAGCCGTTTCATTTGCGCACGCACACCAAATGCAGGGAATCCAAGGAGCAGTGGGCACCACCTGAGTACAACAAGGGAGCAATGGGTGCGATAGGGGGCGAGTTGTTTGCTATGGGCTATGCCAGTTGTTGACGTGTGGAGGGATTTGAACGCCCAACTGTTGTCTTATGAGGCAAATTCCGGCTGCCCCAAAAGATATCCTGTCAGAAGTGGGATTCGAACCCACGCCTCCATGGGAGACTGCGACCTGAACGCAGCGCCTTGGACCGCTCGGCCATCCTGACTTGGCGGGTGGTCACGACTTGTCCAGACCGGGCTGCCCATTTGCATCTGAAGAACAAAAGATACTCTTTTGATGACGAGAATGTCCACATTCTGGCCAAGGGGGACATATGGTTTGAAAGAGGAATGAAATCATCTTCTTTCTTTAACCTAGAAAACCATCACACAACAGAGAAGGTGGCCTAAGACACCAACTATTAGTCACCTACAATGCTGCCCTTAGCTCTTTTCCATTAGGGGTCAACACTCAACCACTGACAAACAAAGGTGAACTCCAACACACATCAGCAGAGTGTGCCTCATTCCATTCTTCATCAATTTGGCAAGTGTAAGTACTAGGTATTGTTCAAAGTCAGGTTCCACCGAGATTTGAACTCGGATTGCTGGATTCAGAGCCCAGAGTGCTAACCATTACACCATGGAACCACTGGGAGCACACCTGTGCAGTTGAAATGTTTTTAAAGTGTATACAGTCAGGAAGGCCCTGCATTCAGGTGACAGTCTTTCCCTGGAGTGGTGGGTTAGAACCCTACGTCTCTCAGTAAAACCTAAATCTGGATTGTGGTCTGGGCTGTAGCACAAAACATCATACCACTCTGGTCAGAAGCTGGATATTTTTTACACCTATTCTGTGAGGTGTCTCTCAGGTGACCCCAACGACGGTCTTTCTCAACTTGACTCAGGTGAAACTAACTACCCGGAAGTGGGTCAGAGTGTGAACCACCTGCGCTGTTCAATGTAAAGTTCTCTTTACATGTATCCAGCCTACAGAGGCTAAATACCTGGATTTTTTCTTTTTTATCCACAAGACAGTCAGAAGTGAAGAAGCCTCGTGGATGAGTGTTAAAACATCTTCAACCTAACTCCAGCAAGTCTAGTTGTCTACAACAAACTCCTGACAATGACCTGAGTTGTCTACAGCAAACTCCTGACAATGACCTGGATGACCAAGAACCTTCACAGACAGAACATAACACATAGTCCAACAGTGTCTTTTCCCAATTTCCCTTTTCTTTTTAACTTCATCTGGTGATATTGTAATAGTTCTCACATAAAATCAGTTACACGACACCTACATAGAATATAGCACAACAGTCGTGGCTCGTTGGTCTAGGGGTATGATTCTCGCTTAGGGTGCGAGAGGTCCCGGGTTCAAATCCCGGACGAGCCCTGTACAGCCCGGTTCTCCTGTGAGGAAGCTCACCTGCAACGTTGGTTTCGTTGGCTTTGCAATGGCAGTGAAAAGTCCTGGGTTCAAATCTCAAAAAAAGCTTCCCACATGTACTGAATGACTCACACAGTCAAGACAAGCCCCTCACGACACTATCTCAACTCTAAATTCCGTCCTTACTAATGCAAGTTGTGACTGTGGTTGTATTGCATTTTAAAGTGGCAAACTCTATGAACCATGATCAAAAGTGAAGACGTCAGAGAAATAGTGAGATTTGAAGAACTTGACTCACCTTTATAAAAAGAAAAGGAATCCAAAAATGTGGTCCACTTCTTATCGCAATCTTAGGTCTTAGCAGACACGCTTCCCTGGAGAAATGTGTACATTTTGTTGGTCTTGAGGTATAATTCTCACTTTGGCTGAAAGAGGTCCCACATTCAAAATCCCACACAAAACATTCACTGGACTATAGCAAGCATAAATCCTCATCAATGTAAGTCCTTTGTGACTGAGGTGGAATTGCGGGTTTGCAGATGTAGACTCAAAAGCTCTGTGACCCATTCTTGATGAGTATTTCTCACATAAAATCTGTAACAGGACACCTACATAGAATGTTTTCTCTTTCAGAGGCTCGTTGGTCTAGGGGTATGATTCTCGCTTTGGGTGCGAGAGGTCCCGGGTTCAAATCCCGGACGAGCCCTCTGCAGGTGTGGTCCAACTGTAATGTTTGAGAAGTTCGTTTGGAAGTTCCCTATTTCGTTAGACTTGCGGTGCGATTCTTGCAGAAAGGCCTTTCACACACAGTCTTTCAACCAGTCCAGTCTTTGCCAAATGTAGTTAATGTGACAACGCTGTTATCTCACACGCTTAAAGAGCCGTTTCATTTGGCACGCACACCAAATGCAGGGAATCCAAGGAGTAGTGGCGCCACCTGAGTACAACAAGGGTGCGATAGGGGGCGAGTTGTTTGCTATGGGCTATGCCAGTTGTTGACGTGTGGAGGGATTTGAACGCCCAACTGTTGTCTTATGAGGCAAATTCCGGCTGCCCCAAAAGATATCCTGTCAGAAGTGGGATTCGAACCCACGCCTCCATGGGAGACTGCGACCTGAACGCAGCGCCTTGGACCGCTCGGCCATCCTGACTTGGCGGGTGGTCGCGACTTGTCCAGACCGGGCTGCCCATTTGCATCTGAAGAACAAAAGATACTCTTTTGATGACGAGAATGTCCACATTCTGGCCAAGGGGGACATATGGTTTGAAAGAGGAATGAAATCATCTTCTTTCTTTAACCTAGAAAACCATCACACAACAGAGAAGGTGGCCTAAGACACCAACTATTAGTCACCTACAATGCTGCCCTTAGCTCTTTTCCATTAGGGGTCAACACTCAACCACTGACAAACAAAGGTGAACTCCAACACACATCAGCAGAGTGTGCCTCATTCCATTCTTCATCAATTTGGCAAGTGTAAGTACTAGGTATTGTTCAAAGTCAGGTTCCACCGAGATTTGAACTCGGATTGCTGGATTCAGAGCCCAGAGTGCTAACCATTACACCATGGAACCACTGGGAGCACACCTGTGCAGTTGAAATGTTTTTAAAGTGTATACAGTCAGGAAGGCCCTGCATTCAGGTGACAGTCTTTCCCTGGAGTGGTGGGTTAGAACCCTACGTCTCTCAGTAAAACCTAAATCTGGATTGTGGTCTGGGCTGTAGCACAAAACATCATACCACTCTGGTCAGAAGCTGGATATTTTTTACACCTATTCTGTGAGGTGTCTCTCAGGTGACCCCAACGACGGTCATTCTCAACTTGACTCAGGTGAAACTAACTACCCGGAAGTGGGTCAGAGTGTGAACCACCTGCGCTGTTCAATGTAACGTTCTCTTTACATGTATCCAGCCTACAGAGGCTAAATACCTGGATTTTTTCTTTTTTATCCACAAGACAGTCAGAAGTGAAGAAGCCTCGTGGATGAGTGTTAAAACATCTTCAACCTAACTCCAGCAAGTCTAGTTGTCTACAACAAACTCCTGACAATGACCTGAGTTGTCTACAGCAAACTCCTGACAATGACCTGGATGACCAAGAACCTTCACAGACAGAACATAACACATAGTCCAACAGTGTCTTTTCCCAATTTCCCTTTTCTTTTTAACTTCATCTGGTGATATTGTAATAGTTCTCACATAAAATCAGTTACACTACACCTACATAGAATATAGCACAACAGTCGTGGCTCGTTGGTCTAGGGGTATGATTCTCGCTTAGGGTGCGAGAGGTCCCGGGTTCAAATCCCGGACGAGCCCTGTACAGCCCGGTTCTCCTGTGAGGAAGCTCACCTGCAACGTTGGTTTCGTTGGCTTTGCAATGGCAGTGAAAAGTCCTGGGTTCAAATCTCAAAAAAAGCTTCCCACATGTACTGAATGACTCACACAGTCAAGACAAGCCCCTCACGACACTATCTCAACTCTAAATTCCGTCCTTACTAATGCAAGTTGTGACTGTGGTTGTATTGCATTTTAAAGTGGCAAACTCTATGAACCATGATCAAAAGTGAAGACGTCAGAGAAATAGTGAGATTTGAAGAACTTGACTCACCTTTATAAAAAGAAAAGGAATCCAAAAATGTGGTCCACTTCTTATCGCAATCTTAGGTCTTAGCAGACACGCTTCCCTGGAGAAATGTGTACATTTTGTTGGTCTTGAGGTATAATTCTCACTTTGGCTGAAAGAGGTCCCACATTCAAAATCCCACACAAAACATTCACTGGACTATAGCAAGCATAAATCCTCATCAATGTAAGTCCTTTGTGACTGAGGTGGAATTGCGGGTTTGCAGATGTAGACTCAAAAGCTCTGTGACCCATTCTTGATGAGTATTTCTCACATAAAATCTGTAACAGGACACCTACATAGAATGTTTTCTCTTTCAGAGGCTCGTTGGTCTAGGGGTATGATTCTCGCTTTGGGTGCGAGAGGTCCCGGGTTCAAATCCCGGACGAGCCCTCTGCAGGTGTGGTCCAACTGTAACGTTTGAGAAGTTCGTTTGGAAGTTCGTTTGGAAGTTCCCTATTTCGTTAGACTTGCGGTGCGATTCTTGCAGAAAGGCCTTTCACACACAGTCTTTCAACCAGTCCAGTCTTTGCCAAATGTAGTTAATGTGACAACGCTGTTATCTCACACGCTTAAAGAGCCGTTTCATTTGCGCACGCACACCAAATGCAGGGAATCCAAGGAGCAGTGGGCACCACCTGAGTACAACAAGGGTGCGATAGGGGGCGAGTTGTTTGCTATGGGCTATGCCAGTTGTTGACGTGTGGAGGGATTTGAACGCCCAACTGTTGTCTTATGAGGGAAATTCCGGCTGCCCCAAAAGATATCCTGTCAGAAGTGGGATTCGAACCCACGCCTCCATGGGAGACTGCGACCTGAACGCAGCGCCTTGGACCGCTCGGCCATCCTGACTTGGCGGGTGGTCGCGACTTGTCCAGACCGGGCTGCCCATTTGCATCTGAAGAACAAAAGATACTCTTTTGATGACGAGAATGTCCACATTCTGGCCAAGGGGGACATATGGTTTGAAAGAGGAATGAAATCATCTTCTTTCTTTAACCTAGAAAACCATCACACAACAGAGAAGGTGGCCTAAGACACCAACTATTAGTCACCTACAATGCTGCCCTTAGCTCTTTTCCATTAGGGGTCAACACTCAACCACTGACAAACAAAGGTGAACTCCAACACACATTAGCAGAGTGTGCCTCATTCCATTCTTCATCAATTTGGCAAGTGTAAGTACTAGGTATTGTTCAAAGTCAGGTTGCACCGAGATTTGAACTCGGATTGCTGGATTCAGAGCCCAGAGTGCTAACCATTACACCATGGAACCACTGGGAACACACCTGTGCAGTTGAAATGTTTTTAAAGTGTATACAGTCAGGAAGGCCCTGCATTCAGGTGACAGTCTTTCCCTGGAGTGGTGGGTTAGAACCCTACGTCTCTCAGTAAAACCTAAATCTGGATTGTGGTCTGGGCTGTAGCACAAAACATCATACCACTCTGGTCAGAAGCTGGATATTTTTTACACCTATTCTGTGAGGTGTCTCTCAGGTGACCCCAACGACGGTCATTCTCAACTTGACTCAGGTGAAACTAACTACCCGGAAGTGGGTCAGAGTGTGAACCACCTGCGCTGTTCAATGTAACGTTCTCTTTACATGTATCCAGCCTACAGAGGCTAAATACCTGGATTTTTTCTTTTTTATCCACAAGACAGTCAGAAGTGAAGAAGCCTCGTGGATGAGTGTTAAAACATCTTCAACCTAACTCCAGCAAGTCTAGTTGTCTACAACAAACTCCTGACAATGACCTGAGTTGTCTACAGCAAACTCCTGACAATGACCTGGATGACCAAGAACCTTCACAGACAGAACATAACACATAGTCCAACAGTGTCTTTTCCCAATTTCCCTTTTCTTTTTAACTTCATCTGGTGATATTGTAATATTTCTCACATAAAATCAGTTACACGAAACCTACATAGAATATAGCACAACAGTCGTGGCTCGTTGGTCTAGGGGTATGATTCTCGCTTAGGGTGCGAGAGGTCCCGGGTTCAAATCCCGGACGAGCCCTGTACAGCCCGGTTCTCCTGTGAGGAAGCTCACCTGCAACGTTGGTTTCGTTGGCTTTGCAATGGCAGTGAAAGGTCCTGGGTTCAAATCTCAAAAAAAGCTTCCCACATGTACTGAATGACTCACACAGTCAAGACAAGCCCCTCACGACACTATCTCAACTCTAAATTCCCTCCTTACTAATGCAAGTTGTGATTGTGGTTGTATTGCATTTTTAAGTGGCAAACTCTATGAACCATGATCAAAAGTGAAGACGTCAGAGAAATAGTGAGATTTGAAGAACTTGACTCACCTTTATAAAAAGAAAAGGAATCCAAAAATGTGGTCCACTTCTTATCGCAATCTTAGGTCTTAGCAGACACGCTTCCCTGGAGAAATGTGTACATTTTGTTGGTCTTGAGGTATAATTCTCACTTTGGCTGAAAGAGGTCCCACATTCAAAATCCCACACAAAACATTCACTGGACTATAGCAAGCATAAATCCTCATCAATGTAAGTCCTTTGTGACTGAGGTGGAATTGCGGGTTTGCAGATGTAGACTCAAAAGCTCTGTGACCCATTCTTGATGAGTATTTCTCACATAAAATCTGTAACAGGACACCTACATAGAATGTTTTCTCTTTCAGAGGCTCGTTGGTCTAGGGGTATGATTCTCGCTTTGGGTGCGAGAGGTCCCGGGTTCAAATCCCGGACGAGCCCTCTGCAGGTGTGGTCCAACTGTAATGTTTGAGAAGTTCGTTTGGAAGTTCCCTATTTCGTTAGACTTGCGGTGCGATTCTTGCAGAAAGGCCTTTCACACACAGTCTTTCAACCAGTCCAGTCTTTGCCAAATGTAGTTAATGTGACAACGCTGTTATCTCACACGCTTAAAGAGCCGTTTCATTTGGCACGCACACCAAATGCAGGGAATCCAAGGAGTAGTGGCGCCACCTGAGTACAACAAGGGTGCGATAGGGGGCGAGTTGTTTGCTATGGGCTATGCCAGTTGTTGACGTGTGGAGGGATTTGAACGCCCAACTGTTGTCTTATGAGGCAAATTCCGGCTGCCCCAAAAGATATCCTGTCAGAAGTGGGATTCGAACCCACGCCTCCATGGGAGACTGCGACCTGAACGCAGCGCCTTGGACCGCTCGGCCATCCTGACTTGGCGGGTGGTCGCGACTTGTCCAGACCGGGCTGCCCATTTGCATCTGAAGAACAAAAGATACTCTTTTGATGACGAGAATGTCCACATTCTGGCCAAGGGGGACATATGGTTTGAAAGAGGAATGAAATCATCTTCTTTCTTTAACCTAGAAAACCATCACACAACAGAGAAGGTGGCCTAAGACACCAACTATTAGTCACCTACAATGCTGCCCTTAGCTCTTTTCCATTAGGGGTCAACACTCAACCACTGACAAACAAAGGTGAACTCCAACACACATCAGCAGAGTGTGCCTCATTCCATTCTTCATCAATTTGGCAAGTGTAAGTACTAGGTATTGTTCAAAGTCAGGTTCCACCGAGATTTGAACTCGGATTGCTGGATTCAGAGCCCAGAGTGCTAACCATTACACCATGGAACCACTGGGAGCACACCTGTGCAGTTGAAATGTTTTTAAAGTGTATACAGTCAGGAAGGCCCTGCATTCAGGTGACAGTCTTTCCCTGGAGTGGTGGGTTAGAACCCTACGTCTCTCAGTAAAACCTAAATCTGGATTGTGGTCTGGGCTGTAGCACAAAACATCATACCACTCTGGTCAGAAGCTGGATATTTTTTACACCTATTCTGTGAGGTGTCTCTCAGGTGACCCCAACGACGGTCATTCTCAACTTGACTCAGGTGAAACTAACTACCCGGAAGTGGGTCAGAGTGTGAACCACCTGCGCTGTTCAATGTAACGTTCTCTTTACATGTATCCAGCCTACAGAGGCTAAATACCTGGATTTTTTCTTTTTTATCCACAAGACAGTCAGAAGTGAAGAAGCCTCGTGGATGAGTGTTAAAACATCTTCAACCTAACTCCAGCAAGTCTAGTTGTCTACAACAAACTCCTGACAATGACCTGAGTTGTCTACAGCAAACTCCTGACAATGACCTGGATGACCAAGAACCTTCACAGACAGAACATAACACATAGTCCAACAGTGTCTTTTCCCAATTTCCCTTTTCTTTTTAACTTCATCTGGTGATATTGTAATATTTCTCACATAAAATCAGTTACACGACACCTACATAGAATATAGCACAACAGTCGTGGCTCGTTGGTCTAGGGGTATGATTCTCGCTTAGGGTGCGAGAGGTCCCGGGTTCAAATCCCGGACGAGCCCTGTACAGCCCGGTTCTCCTGTGAGGAAGCTCACCTGCAACGTTGGTTTCGTTGGCTTTGCAATGGCAGTGAAAGGTCCTGGGTTCAAATCTCAAAAAAAGCTTCCCACATGTACTGAATGACTCACACAGTCAAGACAAGCCCCTCACGACACTATCTCAACTCTAAATTCCGTCCTTACTAATGCAAGTTGTGATTGTGGTTGTATTGCATTTTAAAGTGGCAAACTCTATGAACCATGATCAAAAGTGAAGACGTCAGAGAAATAGTGAGATTTGAAGAACTTGACTCACCTTTATAAAAAGAAAAGGAATCCAAAAATGTGGTCCACTTCTTATCGCAATCTTAGGTCTTAGCAGACACGCAGCGCCTTGGACCGCTCGGCCATCCTGACTTGGCGGGTGGTCACGACTTGTCCAGACCGGGCTGCCCATTTGCATCTGAAGAACAAAAGATACTCTTTTGATGACGAGAATGTCCACATTCTGGCCAAGGGGGACATATGGTTTGAAAGAGGAATGAAATCATCTTCTTTCTTTAACCTAGAAAACCATCACACAACAGAGAAGGTGGCCTAAGACACCAACTATTAGTCACCTACAATGCTGCCCTTAGCTCTTTTCCATTAGGGGTCAACACTCAACCACTGACAAACAAAGGTGAACTCCAACACACATCAGCAGAGTGTGCCTCATTCCATTCTTCATCAATTTGGCAAGTGTAAGTACTAGGTATTGTTCAAAGTCAGGTTCCACCGAGATTTGAACTCGGATTGCTGGATTCAGAGCCCAGAGTGCTAACCATTACACCATGGAACCACTGGGAGCACACCTGTGCAGTTGAAATGTTTTTAAAGTGTATACAGTCAGGAAGGCCCTGCATTCAGGTGACAGTCTTTCCCTGGAGTGGTGGGTTAGAACCCTACGTCTCTCAGTAAAACCTAAATCTGGATTGTGGTCTGGGCTGTAGCACAAAACATCATACCACTCTGGTCAGAAGCTGGATATTTTTTACACCTGGCTTTGCAATGGCAGTGAAAAGTCCTGGGTTCAAATCTCAAAAAAAGCTTCCCACATGTACTGAATGACTCACACAGTCAAGACAAGCCCCTCACGACACTATCTCAACTCTAAATTCCGTCCTTACTAATGCAAGTTGTGACTGTGGTTGTATTGCATTTTAAAGTGGCAAACTCTATGAACCATGATCAAAAGTGAAGACGTCAGAGAAATAGTGAGATTTGAAGAACTTGACTCACCTTTATAAAAAGAAAAGGAATCCAAAAATGTGGTCCACTTCTTATCGCAATCTTAGGTCTTAGCAGACACGCTTCCCTGGAGAAATGTGTACATTTTGTTGGTCTTGAGGTATAATTCTCACTTTGGCTGAAAGAGGTCCCACATTCAAAATCCCACACAAAACATTCACTGGACTATAGCAAGCATAAATCCTCATCAATGTAAGTCCTTTGTGACTGAGGTGGAATTGCGGGTTTGCAGATGTAGACTCAAAAGCTCTGTGACCCATTCTTGATGAGTATTTCTCACATAAAATCTGTAACAGGACACCTACATAGAATGTTTTCTCTTTCAGAGGCTCGTTGGTCTAGGGGTATGATTCTCGCTTTGGGTGCGAGAGGTCCCGGGTTCAAATCCCGGACGAGCCCTCTGCAGGTGTGGTCCAACTGTAACGTTTGAGAAGTTCGTTTGGAAGTTCGTTTGGAAGTTCCCTATTTCGTTAGACTTGCGGTGCGATTCTTGCAGAAAGGCCTTTCACACACAGTCTTTCAACCAGTCCAGTCTTTGCCAAATGTAGTTAATGTGACAACGCTGTTATCTCACACGCTTAAAGAGCCGTTTCATTTGCGCACGCACACCAAATGCAGGGAATCCAAGGAGCAGTGGGCACCACCTGAGTACAACAAGGGTGCGATAGGGGGCGAGTTGTTTGCTATGGGCTATGCCAGTTGTTGACGTGTGGAGGGATTTGAACGCCCAACTGTTGTCTTATGAGGGAAATTCCGGCTGCCCCAAAAGATATCCTGTCAGAAGTGGGATTCGAACCCACGCCTCCATGGGAGACTGCGACCTGAACGCAGCGCCTTGGACCGCTCGGCCATCCTGACTTGGCGGGTGGTCGCGACTTGTCCAGACCGGGCTGCCCATTTGCATCTGAAGAACAAAAGATACTCTTTTGATGACGAGAATGTCCACATTCTGGCCAAGGGGGACATATGGTTTGAAAGAGGAATGAAATCATCTTCTTTCTTTAACCTAGAAAACCATCACACAACAGAGAAGGTGGCCTAAGACACCAACTATTAGTCACCTACAATGCTGCCCTTAGCTCTTTTCCATTAGGGGTCAACACTCAACCACTGACAAACAAAGGTGAACTCCAACACACATTAGCAGAGTGTGCCTCATTCCATTCTTCATCAATTTGGCAAGTGTAAGTACTAGGTATTGTTCAAAGTCAGGTTGCACCGAGATTTGAACTCGGATTGCTGGATTCAGAGCCCAGAGTGCTAACCATTACACCATGGAACCACTGGGAACACACCTGTGCAGTTGAAATGTTTTTAAAGTGTATACAGTCAGGAAGGCCCTGCATTCAGGTGACAGTCTTTCCCTGGAGTGGTGGGTTAGAACCCTACGTCTCTCAGTAAAACCTAAATCTGGATTGTGGTCTGGGCTGTAGCACAAAACATCATACCACTCTGGTCAGAAGCTGGATATTTTTTACACCTATTCTGTGAGGTGTCTCTCAGGTGACCCCAACGACGGTCATTCTCAACTTGACTCAGGTGAAACTAACTACCCGGAAGTGGGTCAGAGTGTGAACCACCTGCGCTGTTCAATGTAACGTTCTCTTTACATGTATCCAGCCTACAGAGGCTAAATACCTGGATTTTTTCTTTTTTATCCACAAGACAGTCAGAAGTGAAGAAGCCTCGTGGATGAGTGTTAAAACATCTTCAACCTAACTCCAGCAAGTCTAGTTGTCTACAACAAACTCCTGACAATGACCTGAGTTGTCTACAGCAAACTCCTGACAATGACCTGGATGACCAAGAACCTTCACAGACAGAACATAACACATAGTCCAACAGTGTCTTTTCCCAATTTCCCTTTTCTTTTTAACTTCATCTGGTGATATTGTAATATTTCTCACATAAAATCAGTTACACGAAACCTACATAGAATATAGCACAACAGTCGTGGCTCGTTGGTCTAGGGGTATGATTCTCGCTTAGGGTGCGAGAGGTCCCGGGTTCAAATCCCGGACGAGCCCTGTACAGCCCGGTTCTCCTGTGAGGAAGCTCACCTGCAACGTTGGTTTCGTTGGCTTTGCAATGGCAGTGAAAGGTCCTGGGTTCAAATCTCAAAAAAAGCTTCCCACATGTACTGAATGACTCACACAGTCAAGACAAGCCCCTCACGACACTATCTCAACTCTAAATTCCCTCCTTACTAATGCAAGTTGTGATTGTGGTTGTATTGCATTTTTAAGTGGCAAACTCTATGAACCATGATCAAAAGTGAAGACGTCAGAGAAATAGTGAGATTTGAAGAACTTGACTCACCTTTATAAAAAGAAAAGGAATCCAAAAATGTGGTCCACTTCTTATCGCAATCTTAGGTCTTAGCAGACACGCTTCCCTGGAGAAATGTGTACATTTTGTTGGTCTTGAGGTATAATTCTCACTTTGGCTGAAAGAGGTCCCACATTCAAAATCCCACACAAAACATTCACTGGACTATAGCAAGCATAAATCCTCATCAATGTAAGTCCTTTGTGACTGAGGTGGAATTGCGGGTTTGCAGATGTAGACTCAAAAGCTCTGTGACCCATTCTTGATGAGTATTTCTCACATAAAATCTGTAACAGGACACCTACATAGAATGTTTTCTCTTTCAGAGGCTCGTTGGTCTAGGGGTATGATTCTCGCTTTGGGTGCGAGAGGTCCCGGGTTCAAATCCCGGACGAGCCCTCCGCAGGTGTGGTCCAACTGTAACGTTTGAGAAGTTCGTTTGGAAGTTCCCTATTTCGTTAGACTTGCGGTGCGATTCTTGCAGAAAGGCCTTTCACACACAGTCTTTCCACCAGTCCAGTCTTTGCCAAATGTAGTTAATGTGACAACGCTGTTATCTCACACGCTTAAAGAGCCGTTTCATTTGCGCACGCACACCAAATGCAGGGAATCCAAGGAGCAGTGGGCACCACCTGAGTACAACAAGGGAGCAATGGGTGCGATAGGGGGCGAGTTGTTTGCTATGGGCTATGCCAGTTGTTGACGTGTGGAGGGATTTGAACGCCCAACTGTTGTCTTATGAGGCAAATTCCGGCTGCCCCAAAAGATATCCTGTCAGAAGTGGGATTCGAACCCACGCCTCCATGGGAGACTGCGACCTGAACGCAGCGCCTTGGACCGCTCGGCCATCCTGACTTGGCGGGTGGTCACGACTTGTCCAGACCGGGCTGCCCATTTGCATCTGAAGAACAAAAGATACTCTTTTGATGACGAGAATGTCCACATTCTGGCCAAGGGGGACATATGGTTTGAAAGAGGAATGAAATCATCTTCTTTCTTTAACCTAGAAAACCATCACACAACAGAGAAGGTGGCCTAAGACACCAACTATTAGTCACCTACAATGCTGCCCTTAGCTCTTTTCCATTAGGGGTCAACACTCAACCACTGACAAACAAAGGTGAACTCCAACACACATCAGCAGAGTGTGCCTCATTCCATTCTTCATCAATTTGGCAAGTGTAAGTACTAGGTATTGTTCAAAGTCAGGTTCCACCGAGATTTGAACTCGGATTGCTGGATTCAGAGCCCAGAGTGCTAACCATTACACCATGGAACCACTGGGAGCACACCTGTGCAGTTGAAATGTTTTTAAAGTGTATACAGTCAGGAAGGCCCTGCATTCAGGTGACAGTCTTTCCCTGGAGTGGTGGGTTAGAACCCTACGTCTCTCAGTAAAACCTAAATCTGGATTGTGGTCTGGGCTGTAGCACAAAACATCATACCACTCTGGTCAGAAGCTGGATATTTTTTACACCT
This sequence comes from Solea solea, assembly GCF_958295425.1. Classification (NCBI taxonomy): domain Eukaryota; kingdom Metazoa; phylum Chordata; class Actinopteri; order Pleuronectiformes; family Soleidae; genus Solea; species Solea solea. The sequence goes on from NC_081136.1 coordinate 21,087,565, forward strand.
ATTCTGTGAGGTGTCTCTCAGGTGACCCCAACGACGGTCATTCTCAACTTGACTCAGGTGAAACTAACTACCCGGAAGTGGGTCAGAGTGTGAACCACCTGCGCTGTTCAATGTAAAGTTCTCTTTACATGTATCCAGCCTACAGAGGCTAAATACCTGGATTTTTTCTTTTTTATCCACAAGACAGTCAGAAGTGAAGAAGCCTCGTGGATGAGTGTTAAAACATCTTCAACCTAACTCCAGCAAGTCTAGTTGTCTACAACAAACTCCTGACAATGACCTGAGTTGTCTACAGCAAACTCCTGACAATGACCTGGATGACCAAGAACCTTCACAGACAGAACATAACACATAGTCCAACAGTGTCTTTTCCCAATTTCCCTTTTCTTTTTAACTTCATCTGGTGATATTGTAATAGTTCTCACATAAAATCAGTTACACGACACCTACATAGAATATAGCACAACAAGGCTTGTTGGTCTAGGGGTATGATTCTCGCTTAGGGTGCGAGAGGTCCCGGGTTCAAATCCCGGACGAGCCCTGTACAGCCCGGTTCTCCTGTGAGGAAGCTCACCTGCAACGTTGGTTTCGTTGGCTTTGCAATGGCAGTGAAAAGTCCTGGGTTCAAATCTCAAAAAAAGCTTCCCACATGTACTGAATGACTCACACAGTCAAGACAAGCCCCTCACGACACTATCTCAACTCTAAATTCCGTCCTTACTAATGCAAGTTTTGACTGTGGTTGTATTGCATTTTAAAGTGGCAAACTCTATGAACCATGATCAAAAGTGAAGACGTCAGAGAAATAGTGAGATTTGAAGAACTTGACTCACCTTTATAAAAAGAAAAGGAATCCAAAAATGTGGTCCACTTCTTATCGCAATCTTAGGTCTTAGCAGACACGCTTCCCTGGAGAAATGTGTACATTTTGTTGGTCTTGAGGTATAATTCTCACTTTGGCTGAAAGAGGTCCCACATTCAAAATCCCACACAAAACATTCACTGGACTATAGCAAGCATAAATCCTCATCAATGTAAGTCCTTTGTGACTGAGGTGGAATTGCGGGTTTGCAGATGTAGACTCAAAAGCTCTGTGACCCATTCTTGATGAGTATTTCTCACATAAAATCTGTAACAGGACACCTACATAGAATGTTTTCTCTTTCAGAGGCTCGTTGGTCTAGGGGTATGATTCTCGCTTTGGGTGCGAGAGGTCCCGGGTTCAAATCCCGGACGAGCCCTCTGCAGGTGTGGTCCAACTGTAATGTTTGAGAAGTTCGTTTGGAAGTTCCCTATTTCGTTAGACTTGCGGTGCGATTCTTGCAGAAAGGCCTTTCACACACAGTCTTTCAACCAGTCCAGTCTTTGCCAAATGTAGTTAATGTGACAACGCTGTTATCTCACACGCTTAAAGAGCCGTTTCATTTGCGCACGCACACCAAATGCAGGGAATCCAAGGAGTAGTGGGCACCACCTGAGTACAACAAGGGTGCGATAGGGGGCGAGTTGTTTGCTATGGGCTATGCCAGTTGTTGACGTGTGGAGGGATTTGAACGCCCAACTGTTGTCTTATGAGGCAAATTCCGGCTGCCCCAAAAGATATCCTGTCAGAAGTGGGATTCGAACCCACGCCTCCATGGGAGACTGCGACCTGAACGCAGCGCCTTGGACCGCTCGGCCATCCTGACTTGGCGGGTGGTCGCGACTTGTCCAGACCGGGCTGCCCATTTGCATCTGAAGAACAAAAGATACTCTTTTGATGACGAGAATGTCCACATTCTGGCCAAGGGGGACATATGGTTTGAAAGAGGAATGAAATCATCTTCTTTCTTTAACCTAGAAAACCATCACACAACAGAGAAGGTGGCCTAAGACACCAACTATTAGTCACCTACAATGCTGCCCTTAGCTCTTTTCCATTAGGGGTCAACACTCAACCACTGACAAACAAAGGTGAACTCCAACACACATCAGCAGAGTGTGCCTCATTCCATTCTTCATCAATTTGGCAAGTGTAAGTACTAGGTATTGTTCAAAGTCAGGTTCCACCGAGATTTGAACTCGGATTGCTGGATTCAGAGCCCAGAGTGCTAACCATTACACCATGGAACCACTGGGAGCACACCTGTGCAGTTGAAATGTTTTTAAAGTGTATACAGTCAGGAAGGCCCTGCATTCAGGTGACAGTCTTTCCCTGGAGTGGTGGGTTAGAACCCTACGTCTCTCAGTAAAACCTAAATCTGGATTGTGGTCTGGGCTGTAGCACAAAACATCATACCACTCTGGTCAGAAGCTGGATATTTTTTACACCTATTCTGTGAGGTGTCTCTCAGGTGACCCCAACGACGGTCATTCTCAACTTGACTCAGGTGAAACTAACTACCCGGAAGTGGGTCAGAGTGTGAACCACCTGCGCTGTTCAATGTAACGTTCTCTTGACATGTATCCAGCCTACAGAGGCTAAATACCTGGATTTTTTCTTTTTTATCCACAAGACAGTCAGAAGTGAAGAAGCCTCGTGGATGAGTGTTAAAACATCTTCAACCTAACTCCAGCAAGTCTAGTTGTCTACAACAAACTCCTGACAATGACCTGAGTTGTCTACAGCAAACTCCTGACAATGACCTGGATGACCAAGAACCTTCACAGACAGAACATAACACATAGTCCAACAGTGTCTTTTCCCAATTTCCCTTTTCTTTTTAACTTCATCTGGTGATATTGTAATATTTCTCACATAAAATCAGTTACACGACACCTACATAGAATATAGCACAACAGTCGTGGCTCGTTGGTCTAGGGGTATGATTCTCGCTTAGGGTGCGAGAGGTCCCGGGTTCAAATCCCGGACGAGCCCTGTACAGCCCGGTTCTCCTGTGAGGAAGCTCACCTGCAACGTTGGTTTCGTTGGCTTTGCAATGGCAGTGAAAGGTCCTGGGTTCAAATCTCAAAAAAAGCTTCCCACATGTACTGAATGACTCACACAGTCAAGACAAGCCCCTCACGACACTATCTCAACTCTAAATTCCGTCCTTACTAATGCAAGTTGTGACTGTGGTTGTATTGCATTTTAAAGTGGCAAACTCTATGAACCATGATCAAAAGTGAAGACGTCAGAGAAATAGTGAGATTTGAAGAACTTGACTCACCTTTATAAAAAGAAAAGGAATCCAAAAATGTGGTCCACTTCTTATCGCAATCTTAGGTCTTAGCAGACACGCTTCCCTGGAGAAATGTGTACATTTTGTTGGTCTTGAGGTATAATTCTCACTTTGGCTGAAAGAGGTCCCACATTCAAAATCCCACACAAAACATTCACTGGACTATAGCAAGCATAAATCCTCATCAATGTAAGTCCTTTGTGACTGAGGTGGAATTGCGGGTTTGCAGATGTAGACTCAAAAGCTCTGTGACCCATTCTTGATGAGTATTTCTCACATAAAATCTGTAACAGGACACCTACATAGAATGTTTTCTCTTTCAGAGGCTCGTTGGTCTAGGGGTATGATTCTCGCTTTGGGTGCGAGAGGTCCCGGGTTCAAATCCCGGACGAGCCCTCTGCAGGTGTGGTCCAACTGTAACGTTTGAGAAGTTCGTTTGGAAGTTCCCTATTTCGTTAGACTTGCGGTGCGATTCTTGCAAAAAGGCCTTTCACACACAGTCTTTCAACCAGTCCAGTCTTTGCCAAATGTAGTTAATGTGACAACGCTGTTATCTCACACGCTTAAAGAGCCGTTTCATTTGCGCACGCACACCAAATGCAGGGAATCCAAGGAGCAGTGGATTCCCTGCTCCAGGTACACCACCTGAGTACAACAAGGGAGCAATGGGTGCGATAGGGGGCGAGTTGTTTGCTATGGGCTATGCCAGTTGTTGACGTGTGGAGGGATTTGAACGTCCAAGTGTTGTCTTATGAGGCAAATTCCGGCTGCCCCAAAAGATATCCTGTCAGAAGTGAGATTCGAACCCACGCCTCCATGGGAGACTGCGACCTGAACGCAGCGCCTTGGACCGCTCGGCCATCCTGACTTGGCGGGTGGTCGCGACTTGTCCAGACCGGGCTGCCCATTTGCATCTGAAGAACAAAAGATACTCTTTTGATGACGAGAATGTCCACATTCTGGCCAAGGGGGACATATGGTTTGAAAGAGGAATGAAATCATCTTCTTTCTTTAACCTAGAAAACCATCACACAACAGAGAAGGTGGCCTAAGACACCAACTATTAGTCACCTACAATGCTGCCCTTAGCTCTTTTCCATTAGGGGTCAACACTCAACCACTGACAAACAAAGGTGAACTCCAACACACATCAGCAGAGTGTGCCTCATTCCATTCTTCATCAATTTGGCAAGTGTAAGTACTAGGTATTGTTCAAAGTCAGGTTCCACCGAGATTTGAACTCGGATTGCTGGATTCAGAGCCCAGAGTGCTAACCATTACACCATGGAACCACTGGGAGCACACCTGTGCAGTTGAAATGTTTTTAAAGTGTATACAGTCAGGAAGGCCCTGCATTCAGGTGACAGTCTTTCCCTGGAGTGGTGGGTTAGAACCCTACGTCTCTCAGTAAAACCTAAATCTGGATTGTGGTCTGGGCTGTAGCACAAAACATCATACCACTCTGGTCAGAAGCTGGATATTTTTTTACACCTATTCTGTGAGGTGTCTCTCAGGTGACCCCAACGACGGTCATTCTCAACTTGACTCAGGTGAAACTAACTACCCGGAAGTGGGTCAGAGTGTGAACCACCTGCGCTGTTCAATGTAACGTTCTCTTTACATGTATCCAGCCTACAGAGGCTAAATACCTGGATTTTTTCTTTTTTATCCACAAGACAGTCAGAAGTGAAGAAGCCTCGTGGATGAGTGTTAAAACATCTTCAACCTAACTCCAGCAAGTCTAGTTGTCTACAACAAACTCCTGACAATGACCTGAGTTGTCTACAGCAAACTCCTGACAATGACCTGGATGACCAAGAACCTTCACAGACAGAACATAACACATAGTCCAACAGTGTCTTTTCCCAATTTCCCTTTTCTTTTTAACTTCATCTGGTGATATTGTAATATTTCTCACATAAAATCAGTTACACGACACCTACATAGAATATAGCACAACAGTCGTGGCTCGTTGGTCTAGGGGTATGATTCTCGCTTAGGGTGCGAGAGGTCCCCGGTTCAAATCCCGGACACGCCCTGTACAGCCCGGTTCTCCTGTGAGGAAGCTCACCTGCAACGTTGGTTTCGTTGGCTTTGCAATGGCAGTGAAAGGTCCTGGGTTCAAATCTCAAAAAAAGCTTCCCACATGTACTGAATGACTCACACAGTCAAGACAAGCCCCTCACGACACTATCTCAACTCTAAATTCCGTCCTTACTAATGCAAGTTGTGACTGTGGTTGTATTGCATTTTAAAGTGGCAAACTCTATGAACCATGATCAAAAGTGAAGACGTCAGAGAAATAGTGAGATTTGAAGAACTTGACTCACCTTTATAAAAAGAAAAGGAATCCAAAAATGTGGTCCACTTCTTATCGCAATCTTAGGTCTTAGCAGACACGCTTCCCTGGAGAAATGTGTACATTTTGTTGGTCTTGAGGTATAATTCTCACTTTGGCTGAAAGAGGTCCCACATTCAAAATCCCACACAAAACATTCACTGGACTATAGCAAGCATAAATCCTCATCAATGTAAGTCCTTTGTGACTGAGGTGGAATTGCGGGTTTGCAGATGTAGACTCAAAAGCTCTGTGACCCATTCTTGATGAGTATTTCTCACATAAAATCTGTAACAGGACAGCTACATAGAATGTTCTCTCTTTCAGAGGCTCGTTGGTCTAGGGGTATGATTCTCGCTTTGGGTGCGAGAGGTCCCGGGTTCAAATCCCGGACGAGCCCTCTGCAGGTGTGGTCCAACTGTAACGTTTGAATAGTTCGTTTGGAAGTTCCCTATTTCGTTAGACTTGCGGTGCGATTCTTGCAGAAAGGCCTTTCACACACAGTCTTTCAACCAGTCCAGTCTTTGCCAAATGTAGTTAATGTGACAACGCTGTTATCTCACACGCTTAAAGAGCCGTTTCATTTGCGCACGCACACCAAATGCAGGGAATCCAAGGAGCAGTGGGCACCACCTGAGTACAACAAGGGAGCAATGGGTGCGATAGGGGGCGAGTTGTTTGCTATGGGCTATGCCAGTTGTTGACGTGTGGAGGGATTTGAACGCCCAACTGTTGTCTTATGAGGCAAATTCCGGCTGCCCCAAAATTTATCCTGTCAGAAGTGGGATTCGAACCCACGCCTCCATGGGAGACTGCGACCTGAACTCAGCGCCTTGGACCGCTCGGCCATCCTGACTTGGCGGGTGGTCGCGACTTGTCCAGACCGGGCTGCCCATTTGCATCTGAAGAACAAAAGATACTCTTTTGATGACGAGAATGTCCACATTCTGGCCAAGGGGGACATATGGTTTGAAAGAGGAATGAAATCATCTTCTTTCTTTAACCTAGAAAACCATCACACAACAGAGAAGGTGGCCTAAGACACCAACTATTAGTCACCTACAATGCTGCCCTTAGCTCTTTTCCATTAGGGGTCAACACTCAACCACTGACAAACAAAGGTGAACTCCAACACACATCAGCAGAGTGTGCCTCATTCCATTCTTCATCAATTTGGCAAGTGTAAGTACTAGGTATTGTTCAAAGTCAGGTTCCACCGAGATTTGAACTCGGATTGCTGGATTCAGAGCCCAGAGTGCTAACCATTACACCATGGAACCACTGGGAGCACACCTGTGCAGTTGAAATGTTTTTAAAGTGTATACAGTCAGGAAGGCCCTGCATTCAGGTGACAGTCTTTCCCTGGAGTGGTGGGTTAGAACCCTACGTCTCTCAGTAAAACCTAAATCTGGATTGTGGTCTGGGCTGTAGCACAAAACATCATACCACTCTGGTCAGAAGCTGGATATTTTTTACACCTATTCTGTGAGGTGTCTCTTAGGTGACCCCAACGACGGTCATTCTCAACTTGACTCAGGTGAAACTAACTACCCGGAAGTGGGTCAGAGTGTGAACGACCTGCGCTGTTCAATGTAACGTTCTCTTGACATGTATCCAGCCTATAGAGGCTAAATACCTGGATTTTTTCTTTTTTATCCACAAGACAGTCAGAAGTGAAGAAGCCTCGTGGATGAGTGTTAAAACATCTTCAACCTAACTCCAGCAAGTCTAGTTGTCTACAACAAACTCCTGACAATGACCTGAGTTGTCTACAGCAAACTCCTGACAATGACCTGGATGACCAAGAACCTTCACAGACAGAACATAACACATAGTCCAACAGTGTCTTTTCCCAATTTCCCTTTTCTTTTTAACTTCATCTGGTGATATTGTAATATTTCTCACATAAAATCAGTTACACGACACCTACATAGAATATAGCACAACAGTCGTGGCTCGTTGGTCTAGGGGTATGATTCTTGCTTAGGGTGCGAGAGGTCCCCGGTTCAAATCCCGGACGAGCCCTGTACAGCCCTGTTCTCCTGTGAGGAAGCTCACCTGCAACGTTGGTTTCGTTGGCTTTGCAATGGCAGTGAAAGGTCCTGGGTTCAAATCTCAAAAAAAGCTTCCCACATGTACTGAATGACTCACACAGTCAAGACAAGCCCCTCACGACACTATCTCAACTCTAAATTCCGTCCTTACTAATGCAAGTTGTGACTGTGGTTGTATTGCATTTTAAAGTGGCAAACTCTATGAACCATGATCAAAAGTGAAGACGTCAGAGAAATAGTGAGATTTGAAGAACTTGACTCACCTTTATAAAAAGAAAAGGAATCCAAAAATGTGGTCCACTTCTTATCGCAATCTTAGGTCTTAGCAGACACGCTTCCCTGGAGAAATGTGTACATTTTGTTGGTCTTGAGGTATAATTCTCACTTTGGCTGAAAGAGGTCCCACATTCAAAATCCCACACAAAACATTCACTGGACTATAGCAAGCATAAATCCTCATCAATGTAAGTCCTTTGTGACTGAGGTGGAATTGCGGGTTTGCAGATGTAGACTCAAAAGCTCTGTGACCCATTCTTGATGAGTATTTCTCACATAAAATCTGTAACAGGACACCTACATAGAATGTTTTCTCTTTCAGAGGCTCGTTGGTCTAGGGGTATGATTCTCGCTTTGGGTGCGAGAGGTCCCGGGTTCAAATCCCGGACGAGCCCTCTGCAGGTGTGGTCCAACTGTAACGTTTGAGAAGTTCGTTTGGAAGTTCCCTATTTCGTTAGACTTGCGGTGCGATTCTTGCAGAAAGGCCTTTCACACACAGTCTTTCAACCAGTCCAGTCTTTGCCAAATGTAGTTAATGTGACAACGCTGTTATCTCACACGCTTAAAGAGCCGTTTCATTTGCGCACGCACACCAAATGCAGGGAATCCAAGGAGTAGTGGGCACCACCTGAGTACAACAAGGGTGCGATAGGGGGCGAGTTGTTTGCTATGGGCTATGCCAGTTGTTGACGTGTGGAGGGATTTGAACGCCCAACTGTTGTCTTATGAGGCAAATTCCGGCTGCCCCAAAAGATATCCTGTCAGAAGTGGGATACGAACCCACGCCTCCATGGGAGACTGCGACCTGAACGCAGCGCCTTGGACCGCTCGGCCATCCTGACTTGGCGGGTGGTCGCGACTTGTCCAGACCGGGCTGCCCATTTGCATCTGAAGAACAAAAGATACTCTTTTGATGACGAGAATGTCCACATTCTGGCCAAGGGGGACATATGGTTTGAAAGAGGAATGAAATCATCTTCTTTCTTTAACCTAGAAAACCATCACACAACAGAGAAGGTGGCCTAAGACACCAACTATTAGTCACCTACAATGCTGCCCTTAGCTCTTTTCCATTAGGGGTCAACACTCAACCACTGACAAACAAAGGTGAACTCCAACACACATCAGCAGAGTGTGCCTCATTCCATTCTTCATCAATTTGGCAAGTGTAAGTACTAGGTATTGTTCAAAGTCAGGTTCCACCGAGATTTGAACTCGGATTGCTGGATTCAGAGCCCAGAGTGCTAACCATTACACCATGGAACCACTGGGAGCACACCTGTGCAGTTGAAATGTTTTTAAAGTGTATACAGTCAGGAAGGCCCTGCATTCAGGTGACAGTCTTTCCCTGGAGTGGTGGGTTAGAACCCTACGTCTCTCAGTAAAACCTAAATCTGGATTGTGGTCTGGGCTGTAGCACAAAACATCATACCACTCTGGTCAGAAGCTGGATATTTTTTACACCTATTCTGTGAGGTGTCTCTCAGGTGACCCCAACGACGGTCATTCTCAACTTGACTCAGGTGAAACTAACTACCCGGAAGTGGGTCAGAGTGTGAACCACCTGCGCTGTTCAATGTAACGTTCTCTTGACATGTATCCAGCCTACAGAGGCTAAATACCTGGATTTTTTCTTTTTTATCCACAAGACAGTCAGAAGTGAAGAAGCCTCGTGGATGAGTGTTAAAACATCTTCAACCTAACTCCAGCAAGTCTAGTTGTCTACAACAAACTCCTGACAATGACCTGAGTTGTCTACAGCAAACTCCTGACAATGACCTGGATGACCAAGAACCTTCACAGACAGAACATAACACATAGTCCAACAGTGTCTTTTCCCAATTTCCCTTTTCTTTTTAACTTCATCTGGTGATATTGTAATATTTCTCACATAAAATCAGTTACACGACACCTACATAGAATATAGCACAACAGTCGTGGCTCGTTGGTCTAGGGGTATGATTCTCGCTTAGGGTGCGAGAGGTCCCGGGTTCAAATCCCGGACGAGCCCTGTACAGCCCGGTTCTCCTGTGAGGAAGCTCACCTGCAACGTTGGTTTCGTTGGCTTTGCAATGGCAGTGAAAGGTCCTGGGTTCAAATCTCAAAAAAAGCTTCCCACATGTACTGAATGACTCACACAGTCAAGACAAGCCCCTCACGACACTATCTCAACTCTAAATTCCGTCCTTACTAATGCAAGTTGTGACTGTGGTTGTATTGCATTTTAAAGTGGCAAACTCTATGAACCATGATCAAAAGTGAAGACGTCAGAGAAATAGTGAGATTTGAAGAACTTGACTCACCTTTATAAAAAGAAAAGGAATCCAAAAATGTGGTCCACTTCTTATCGCAATCTTAGGTCTTAGCAGACACGCTTCCCTGGAGAAATGTGTACATTTTGTTGGTCTTGAGGTATAATTCTCACTTTGGCTGAAAGAGGTCCCACATTCAAAATCCCACACAAAACATTCACTGGACTATAGCAAGCATAAATCCTCATCAATGTAAGTCCTTTGTGACTGAGGTGGAATTGCGGGTTTGCAGATGTAGACTCAAAAGCTCTGTGACCCATTCTTGATGAGTATTTCTCACATAAAATCTGTAACAGGACACCTACATAGAATGTTTTCTCTTTCAGAGGCTCGTTGGTCTAGGGGTATGATTCTCGCTTTGGGTGCGAGAGGTCCCGGGTTCAAATCCCGGACGAGCCCTCTGCAGGTGTGGTCCAACTGTAACGTTTGAGAAGTTCGTTTGGAAGTTCCCTATTTCGTTAGACTTGCGGTGCGATTCTTGCAAAAAGGCCTTTCACACACAGTCTTTCAACCAGTCCAGTCTTTGCCAAATGTAGTTAATGTGACAACGCTGTTATCTCACACGCTTAAAGAGCCGTTTCATTTGCGCACGCACACCAAATGCAGGGAATCCAAGGAGCAGTGGATTCCCTGCTCCAGGTACACCACCTGAGTACAACAAGGGAGCAATGGGTGCGATAGGGGGCGAGTTGTTTGCTATGGGCTATGCCAGTTGTTGACGTGTGGAGGGATTTGAACGTCCAAGTGTTGTCTTATGAGGCAAATTCCGGCTGCCCCAAAAGATATCCTGTCAGAAGTGAGATTCGAACCCACGCCTCCATGGGAGACTGCGACCTGAACGCAGCGCCTTGGACCGCTCGGCCATCCTGACTTGGCGGGTGGTCGCGACTTGTCCAGACCGGGCTGCCCATTTGCATCTGAAGAACAAAAGATACTCTTTTGATGACGAGAATGTCCACATTCTGGCCAAGGGGGACATATGGTTTGAAAGAGGAATGAAATCATCTTCTTTCTTTAACCTAGAAAACCATCACACAACAGAGAAGGTGGCCTAAGACACCAACTATTAGTCACCTACAATGCTGCCCTTAGCTCTTTTCCATTAGGGGTCAACACTCAACCACTGACAAACAAAGGTGAACTCCAACACACATCAGCAGAGTGTGCCTCATTCCATTCTTCATCAATTTGGCAAGTGTAAGTACTAGGTATTGTTCAAAGTCAGGTTCCACCGAGATTTGAACTCGGATTGCTGGATTCAGAGCCCAGAGTGCTAACCATTACACCATGGAACCACTGGGAGCACACCTGTGCAGTTGAAATGTTTTTAAAGTGTATACAGTCAGGAAGGCCCTGCATTCAGGTGACAGTCTTTCCCTGGAGTGGTGGGTTAGAACCCTACGTCTCTCAGTAAAACCTAAATCTGGATTGTGGTCTGGGCTGTAGCACAAAACATCATACCACTCTGGTCAGAAGCTGGATATTTTTTTACACCTATTCTGTGAGGTGTCTCTCAGGTGACCCCAACGACGGTCATTCTCAACTTGACTCAGGTGAAACTAACTACCCGGAAGTGGGTCAGAGTGTGAACCACCTGCGCTGTTCAATGTAACGTTCTCTTTACATGTATCCAGCCTACAGAGGCTAAATACCTGGATTTTTTCTTTTTTATCCACAAGACAGTCAGAAGTGAAGAAGCCTCGTGGATGAGTGTTAAAACATCTTCAACCTAACTCCAGCAAGTCTAGTTGTCTACAACAAACTCCTGACAATGACCTGAGTTGTCTACAGCAAACTCCTGACAATGACCTGGATGACCAAGAACCTTCACAGACAGAACATAACACATAGTCCAACAGTGTCTTTTCCCAATTTCCCTTTTCTTTTTAACTTCATCTGGTGATATTGTAATATTTCTCACATAAAATCAGTTACACGACACCTACATAGAATATAGCACAACAGTCGTGGCTCGTTGGTCTAGGGGTATGATTCTCGCTTAGGGTGCGAGAGGTCCCCGGTTCAAATCCCGGACACGCCCTGTACAGCCCGGTTCTCCTGTGAGGAAGCTCACCTGCAACGTTGGTTTCGTTGGCTTTGCAATGGCAGTGAAAGGTCCTGGGTTCAAATCTCAAAAAAAGCTTCCCACATGTACTGAATGACTCACACAGTCAAGACAAGCCCCTCACGACACTATCTCAACTCTAAATTCCGTCCTTACTAATGCAAGTTGTGACTGTGGTTGTATTGCATTTTAAAGTGGCAAACTCTATGAACCATGATCAAAAGTGAAGACGTCAGAGAAATAGTGAGATTTGAAGAACTTGACTCACCTTTATAAAAAGAAAAGGAATCCAAAAATGTGGTCCACTTCTTATCGCAATCTTAGGTCTTAGCAGACACGCTTCCCTGGAGAAATGTGTACATTTTGTTGGTCTTGAGGTATAATTCTCACTTTGGCTGAAAGAGGTCCCACATTCAAAATCCCACACAAAACATTCACTGGACTATAGCAAGCATAAATCCTCATCAATGTAAGTCCTTTGTGACTGAGGTGGAATTGCGGGTTTGCAGATGTAGACTCAAAAGCTCTGTGACCCATTCTTGATGAGTATTTCTCACATAAAATCTGTAACAGGACAGCTACATAGAATGTTCTCTCTTTCAGAGGCTCGTTGGTCTAGGGGTATGATTCTCGCTTTGGGTGCGAGAGGTCCCGGGTTCAAATCCCGGACGAGCCCTCTGCAGGTGTGGTCCAACTGTAACGTTTGAGTAGTTCGTTTGGAAGTTCCCTATTTCGTTAGACTTGCGGTGCGATTCTTGCAGAAAGGCCTTTCACACACAGTCTTTCAACCAGTCCAGTCTTTGCCAAATGTAGTTAATGTGACAACGCTGTTATCTCACACGCTTAAAGAGCCGTTTCATTTGCGCACGCACACCAAATGCAGGGAATCCAAGGAGCAGTGGGCACCACCTGAGTACAACAAGGGAGCAATGGGTGCGATAGGGGGCGAGTTGTTTGCTATGGGCTATGCCAGTTGTTGACGTGTGGAGGGATTTGAACGCCCAACTGTTGTCTTATGAGTCAAATTCCGGCTGCCCCAAAATTTATCCTGTCAGAAGTGGGATTCGAACCCACGCCTCCATGGGAGACTGCGACCTGAACTCAGCGCCTTGGACCGCTCGGCCATCCTGACTTGGCGGGTGGTCGCGACTTGTCCAGACCGGGCTGCCCATTTGCATCTGAAGAACAAAAGATACTCTTTTGATGACGAGAATGTCCACATTCTGGCCAAGGGGGACATATGGTTTGAAAGAGGAATGAAATCATCTTCTTTCTTTAACCTAGAAAACCATCACACAACAGAGAAGGTGGCCTAAGACACCAACTATTAGTCACCTACAATGCTGCCCTTAGCTCTTTTCCATTAGGGGTCAACACTCAACCACTGACAAACAAAGGTGAACTCCAACACACATCAGCAGAGTGTGCCTCATTCCATTCTTCATCAATTTGGCAAGTGTAAGTACTAGGTATTGTTCAAAGTCAGGTTCCACCGAGATTTGAACTCGGATTGCTGGATTCAGAGCCCAGAGTGCTAACCATTACACCATGGAACCACTGGGAGCACACCTGTGCAGTTGAAATGTTTTTAAAGTGTATACAGTCAGGAAGGCCCTGCATTCAGGTGACAGTCTTTCCCTGGAGTGGTGGGTTAGAACCCTACGTCTCTCAGTAAAACCTAAATCTGGATTGTGGTCTGGGCTGTAGCACAAAACATCATACCACTCTGGTCAGAAGCTGGATATTTTTTACACCTATTCTGTGAGGTGTCTCTTAGGTGACCCCAACGACGGTCATTCTCAACTTGACTCAGGTGAAACTAACTACCCGGAAGTGGGTCAGAGTGTGAACGACCTGCGCTGTTCAATGTAACGTTCTCTTGACATGTATCCAGCCTATAGAGGCTAAATACCTGGATTTTTTCTTTTTTATCCACAAGACAGTCAGAAGTGAAGAAGCCTCGTGGATGAGTGTTAAAACATCTTCAACCTAACTCCAGCAAGTCTAGTTGTCTACAACAAACTCCTGACAATGACCTGAGTTGTCTACAGCAAACTCCTGACAATGACCTGGATGACCAAGAACCTTCACAGACAGAACATAACACATAGTCCAACAGTGTCTTTTCCCAATTTCCCTTTTCTTTTTAACTTCATCTGATGATATTGTAATATTTCTCACATAAAATCAGTTACACGACACCTACATAGAATATAGCACAACAGTCGTGGCTCGTTGGTCTAGGGGTATGATTCTTGCTTAGGGTGCGAGAGGTCCCCGGTTCAAATCCCGGACGAGCCCTGTACAGCCCTGTTCTCCTGTGAGGAAGCTCACCTGCAACGTTGGTTTCGTTGGCTTTGCAATGGCAGTGAAAGGTCCTGGGTTCAAATCTCAAAAAAAGCTTCCCACATGTACTGAATGACTCACACAGTCAAGACAAGCCCCTCACGACACTATCTCAACTCTAAATTCCGTCCTTACTAATGCAAGTTGTGACTGTGGTTGTATTGCATTTTAAAGTGGCAAACTCTATGAACCATGATCAAAAGTGAAGACGTCAGAGAAATAGTGAGATTTGAAGAACTTGACTCACCTTTATAAAAAGAAAAGGAATCCAAAAATGTGGTCCACTTCTTATCGCAATCTTAGGTCTTAGCAGACACGCTTCCCTGGAGAAATGTGTACATTTTGTTGGTCTTGAGGTATAATTCTCACTTTGGCTGAAAGAGGTCCCACATTCAAAATCCCACACAAAACATTCACTGGACTATAGCAAGCATAAATCCTCATCAATGTAAGTCCTTTGTGACTGAGGTGGAATTGCGGGTTTGCAGATGTAGACTCAAAAGCTCTGTGACCCATTCTTGATGAGTATTTCTCACATAAAATCTGTAACAGGACACCTACATAGAATGTTTTCTCTTTCAGAGGCTCGTTGGTCTAGGGGTATGATTCTCGCTTTGGGTGCGAGAGGTCCCGGGTTCAAATCCCGGACGAGCCCTCTGCAGGTGTGGTCCAACTGTAACGTTTGAGAAGTTCGTTTGGAAGTTCCCTATTTCGTTAGACTTGCGGTGCGATTCTTGCAGAAAGGCCTTTCACACACAGTCTTTCAACCAGTCCAGTCTTTGCCAAATGTAGTTAATGTGACAACGCTGTTATCTCACACGCTTAAAGAGCCGTTTCATTTGCGCACGCACACCAAATGCAGGGAATCCAAGGAGTAGTGGGCACCACCTGAGTACAACAAGGGTGCGATAGGGGGCGAGTTGTTTGCTATGGGCTATGCCAGTTGTTGACGTGTGGAGGGATTTGAACGCCCAACTGTTGTCTTATGAGGCAAATTCCGGCTGCCCCAAAAGATATCCTGTCAGAAGTGGGATACGAACCCACGCCTCCATGGGAGACTGCGACCTGAACGCAGCGCCTTGGACCGCTCGGCCATCCTGACTTGGCGGGTGGTCGCGACTTGTCCAGACCGGGCTGCCCATTTGCATCTGAAGAACAAAAGATACTCTTTTGATGACGAGAATGTCCACATTCTGGCCAAGGGGGACATATGGTTTGAAAGAGGAATGAAATCATCTTCTTTCTTTAACCTAGAAAACCATCACACAACAGAGAAGGTGGCCTAAGACACCAACTATTAGTCACCTACAATGCTGCCCTTAGCTCTTTTCCATTAGGGGTCAACACTCAACCACTGACAAACAAAGGTGAACTCCAACACACATCAGCAGAGTGTGCCTCATTCCATTCTTCATCAATTTGGCAAGTGTAAGTACTAGGTATTGTTCAAAGTCAGGTTCCACCGAGATTTGAACTCGGATTGCTGGATTCAGAGCCCAGAGTGCTAACCATTACACCATGGAACCACTGGGAGCACACCTGTGCAGTTGAAATGTTTTTAAAGTGTATACAGTCAGGAAGGCCCTGCATTCAGGTGACAGTCTTTCCCTGGAGTGGTGGGTTAGAACCCTACGTCTCTCAGTAAAACCTAAATCTGGATTGTGGTCTGGGCTGTAGCACAAAACATCATACCACTCTGGTCAGAAGCTGGATATTTTTTACACCTATTCTGTGAGGTGTCTCTCAGGTGACCCCAACGACGGTCATTCTCAACTTGACTCAGGTGAAACTAACTACCCGGAAGTGGGTCAGAGTGTGAACCACCTGCGCTGTTCAATGTAACGTTCTCTTGACATGTATCCAGCCTACAGAGGCTAAATACCTGGATTTTTTCTTTTTTATCCACAAGACAGTCAGAAGTGAAGAAGCCTCGTGGATGAGTGTTAAAACATCTTCAACCTAACTCCAGCAAGTCTAGTTGTCTACAACAAACTCCTGACAATGACCTGAGTTGTCTACAGCAAACTCCTGACAATGACCTGGATGACCAAGAACCTTCACAGACAGAACATAACACATAGTCCAACAGTGTCTTTTCCCAATTTCCCTTTTCTTTTTAACTTCATCTGGTGATATTGTAATATTTCTCACATAAAATCAGTTACACGACACCTACATAGAATATAGCACAACAGTCGTGGCTCGTTGGTCTAGGGGTATGATTCTCGCTTAGGGTGCGAGAGGTCCCGGGTTCAAATCCCGGATGAGCCCTGTACAGCCCGGTTCTCCTGTGAGGAAGCTCACCTGCAACGTTGGTTTCGTTGGCTTTGCAATGGCAGTGAAAGGTCCTGGGTTCAAATCTCAAAAAAAGCTTCCCACATGTACTGAATGACTCACACAGTCAAGACAAGCCCCTCACGACACTATCTCAACTCTAAATTCCGTCCTTACTAATGCAAGTTGTGACTGTGGTTGTATTGCATTTTAAAGTGGCAAACTCTATGAACCATGATCAAAAGTGAAGACGTCAGAGAAATAGTGAGATTTGAAGAACTTGACTCACCTTTATAAAAAGAAAAGGAATCCAAAAATGTGGTCCACTTCTTATCGCAATCTTAGGTCTTAGCAGACACGCTTCCCTGGAGAAATGTGTACATTTTGTTGGTCTTGAGGTATAATTCTCACTTTGGCTGAAAGAGGTCCCATATTCAAAATCCCACACAAAACATTCACTGGACTATAGCAAGCATAAATCCTCATCAATGTAAGTCCTTTGTGACTGAGGTGGAATTGCGGGTTTGCAGATGTAGACTCAAAAGCTCTGTGACCCATTCTTGATGAGTATTTCTCACATAAAATCTGTAACAGGACAGCTACATAGAATGTTCTCTCTTTCAGAGGCTCGTTGGTCTAGGGGTATGATTCTCGCTTTGGGTGTGAGAGGTCCCGGGTTCAAATCCCAGACGAGCCCTCTGCAGGTGTGGTCCAACTGTAACGTTTGAGAAGTTCGTTTGGAAGTTCCCTATTTCGTTAGACTTGCGGTGCGATTCTTGCAGAAAGGCCTTTCACACACAGTCTTTCAACCAGTCCAGTCTTTGCCAAATGTAGTTAATGTGACAACGCTGTTATCTCACACGCTTAAAGAGCCGTTTCATTTGCGCACGCACACCAAATGCAGGGAATCCAAGGAGCAGTGGGCACCACCTGAGTACAACAAGGGAGCAATGGGTGCGATAGGGGGCGAGTTGTTTGCTATGGGCTATGCCAGTTGTTGACGTGTGGAGGGATTTGAACGCCCAACTGTTGTCTTATGAGGCAAATTCCGGCTGCCCCAAAAGATATCCTGTCAGAAGTGGGATTCGAACCCACGCCTCCATGGGAGACTGCGACCTGAACGCAGCGCCTTGGACCGCTCGGCCATCCTGACTTGGCGGGTGGTCGCGACTTGTCCAGACCGGGCTGCCCATTTGCATCTGAAGAACAAAAGATACTCTTTTGATGACGAGAATGTCCACATTCTGGCCAAGGGGGACATATGGTTTGAAAGAGGAATGAAATCATCTTCTTTCTTTAACCTAGAAAACCATCACACAACAGAGAAGGTGGCCTAAGACACCAACTATTAGTCACCTACAATGCTGCCCTTAGCTGTTTTCCATTAGGGGTCAACACTCAACCACTGACAAACAAAGGTGAACTCCAACACACATTAGCAGAGTGTGCCTCATTCCATTCTTCATCAATTTGGCAAGTGTAAGTACTAGGTATTGTTCAAAGTCAGGTTCCACCGAGATTTGAACTCGGATTGCTGGATTCAGAGCCCAGAGTGCTAACCATTACACCATGGAACCACTGGGAGCACACCTGTGCAGTTGAAATGTTTTTAAAGTGTATACAGTCAGGAAGGCCCTGCATTCAGGTGACAGTCTTTCCCTGGAGTGGTGGGTTAGAACCCTACGTCTCTCAGTAAAACCTAAATCTGGATTGTGGTCTGGGCTGTAGCACAAAACATCATACCACTCTGGTCAGAAGCTGGATATTTTTTACACCTATTCTGTGAGGTGTCTCTCAGGTGACCCCAACGACGGTCATTCTCAACTTGACTCAGGTGAAACTAACTACCCGGAAGTGGGTCAGAGTGTGAACCACCTGCGCTGTTCAATGTAACGTTCTCTTTACATGTATCCAGCCTACAGAGGCTAAATACCTGGATTTTTTCTTTTTTATCCACAAGACAGTCAGAAGTGAAGAAGCCTCGTGGATGAGTGTTAAAACATCTTCAACCTAACTCCAGCAAGTCTAGTTGTCTACAACAAACTCCTGACAATGACCTGAGTTGTCTACAGCAAACTCCTGACAATGACCTGGATGACCAAGAACCTTCACAGACAGAACATAACACATAGTCCAACAGTGTCTTTTCCCAATTTCCCTTTTCTTTTTAACTTCATCTGGTGATATTGTAATATTTCTCACATAAAATCAGTTACACGACACCTACATAGAATATAGCACAACAGTCGTGGCTCGTTGGTCTAGGGGTATGATTCTCGCTTAGGGTGCGAGAGGTCCCGGGTTCAAATCCCGGACGAGCCCTGTACAGCCCGGTTCTCCTGTGAGGAAGCTCACCTGCAACGTTGGTTTCGTTGGCTTTGCAATGGCAGTGAAAGGTCCTGGGTTCAAATCTCAAAAAAAGCTTCCCACATGTACTGAATGACTCACACAGTCAAGACAAGCCCCTCACGACACTATCTCAACTCTAAATTCCGTCCTTACTAATGCAAGTTGTGACTGTGGTTGTATTGCATTTTAAAGTGGCAAACTCTATGAACCATGATCAAAAGTGAAGACGTCAGAGAAATAGTGAGATTTGAAGAACTTGACTCACCTTTATAAAAAGAAAAGGAATCCAAAAATGTGGTCCACTTCTTATCGCAATCTTAGGTCTTAGCAGACACGCTTCCCTGGAGAAATGTGTACATTTTGTTGGTCTTGAGGTATAATTCTCACTTTGGCTGAAAGAGGTCCCACATTCAAAATCCCACACAAAACATTCACTGGACTATAGCAAGCATAAATCCTCATCAATGTAAGTCCTTTGTGACTGAGGTGGAATTGCGGGTTTGCAGATGTAGACTCAAAAGCTCTGTGACCCATTCTTGATGAGTATTTCTCACATAAAATCTGTAACAGGACAGCTACATAGAATGTTCTCTCTTTCAGAGGCTCGTTGGTCTAGGGGTATGATTCTCGCTTTGGGTGCGAGAGGTCCCGGGTTCAAATCCCAGACGAGCCCTCTGCAGGTGTGGTCCAACTGTAACGTTTGAGAAGTTCGTTTGGAAGTTCCCTATTTCGTTAGACTTGCGGTGCGATTCTTGCAGAAAGGCCTTTCACACACAGTCTTTCAACCAGTCCAGTCTTTGCCAAATGTAGTTAATGTGACAACGCTGTTATCTCACACGCTTAGAGAGCCGTTTCATTTGCGCACGCACACCAAATGCAGGGAATCCAAGGAGCAGTGGGCACCACCTGAGTACAACAAGGGAGCAATGGGTGCGATAGGGGGCGAGTTGTTTGCTATGGGCTATGCCAGTTGTTGACGTGTGGAGGGATTTGAACGCCCAACTGTTGTCTTATGAGGCAAATTCCGGCTGCCCCAAAAGATATCCTGTCAGAAGTGGGATTCGAACCCACGCCTCCATGGGAGACTGCGACCTGAACGCAGCGCCTTGGACCGCTCGGCCATCCTGACTTGGCGGGTGGTCGCGACTTGTCCAGACCGGGCTGCCCATTTGCATCTGAAGAACAAAAGATACTCTTTTGATGACGAGAATGTCCACATTCTGGCCAAGGGGGACATATGGTTTGAAAGAGGAATGAAATCATCTTCTTTCTTTAACCTAGAAAACCATCACACAACAGAGAAGGTGGCCTAAGACACCAACTATTAGTCACCTACAATGCTGCCCTTAGCTGTTTTCCATTAGGGGTCAACACTCAACCACTGACAAACAAAGGTGAACTCCAACACACATTAGCAGAGTGTGCCTCATTCCATTCTTCATCAATTTGGCAAGTGTAAGTACTAGGTATTGTTCAAAGTCAGGTTCCACCGAGATTTGAACTCGGATTGCTGGATTCAGAGCCCAGAGTGCTAACCATTACACCATGGAACCACTGGGAGCACACCTGTGCAGTTGAAATGTTTTTAAAGTGTATACAGTCAGGAAGGCCCTGCATTCAGGTGACAGTCTTTCCCTGGAGTGGTGGGTTAGAACCCTACGTCTCTCAGTAAAACCTAAATCTGGATTGTGGTCTGGGCTGTAGCACAAAACATCATACCACTCTGGTCAGAAGCTGGATATTTTTTACACCTATTCTGTGAGGTGTCTCTCAGGTGACCCCAACGACGGTCATTCTCAACTTGACTCAGGTGAAACTAACTACCCGGAAGTGGGTCAGAGTGTGAACCACCTGCGCTGTTCAGTGTAACGTTCTCTTTACATGTATCCAGCCTACAGAGGCTAAATACCTGGATTTTTTCTTTTTTATCCACAAGACAGTCAGAAGTGAAGAAGCCTCGTGGATGAGTGTTAAAACATCTTCAACCTAACTCCAGCAAGTCTAGTTGTCTACAACAAACTCCTGACAATGACCTGAGTTGTCTACAGCAAACTCCTGACAATGACCTGGATGACCAAGAACCTTCACAGACAGAACATAACACATAGTCCAACAGTGTCTTTTCCCAATTTCCCTTTTCTTTTTAACTTCATCTGGTGATATTGTAATATTTCTCACATAAAATCAGTTACACGACACCTACATAGAATATAGCACAACAGTCGTGGCTCGTTGGTCTAGGGGTATGATTCTCGCTTTGGGTGCGAGAGGTCCCGGGTTCAAATTCCGGACGAGCCCTGTACAGCCCGGTTCTCCTGTGAGGAAGCTCACCTGCAACGTTGGTTTCGTTGGCTTTGCAATGGCAGTGAAAGGTCCTGGGTTCAAATCTCAAAAAAAGCTTCCCACATGTACTGAATGACTCACACAGTCAAGACAAGCCCCTCACGACACTATCTCAACTCTAAATTCCGTCCTTACTAATGCAAGTTGTGACTGTGGTTGTATTGCATTTTAAAGTGGCAAACTCTATGAACCATGATCAAAAGTGAAGACGTCAGAGAAATAGTGAGATTTGAAGAACTTGACTCACCTTTATAAAAAGAAAAGGAATCCAAAAATGTGGTCCACTTCTTATCGCAATCTTAGGTCTTAGCAGACACGCTTCCCTGGAGAAATGTGTACATTTTGTTGGTCTTGAGGTATAATTCTCACTTTGGCTGAAAGAGGTCCCACATTCAAAATCCCACACAAAACATTCACTGGACTATAGCAAGCATAAATCCTCATCAATGTAAGTCCTTTGTGACTGAGGTGGAATTGCGGGTTTGCAGATGTAGACTCAAAAGCTCTGTGACCCATTCTTGATGAGTATTTCTCACATAAAATCTGTAACAGGACACCTACATAGAATGTTTTCACTTTCAGAGGCTCGTTGGTCTAGGGGTATGATTCTCGCTTTGGGTGCGAGAGGTCCCGGGTTCAAATCCCCGACGAGCCCTCTGCAGGTGTGGTCCAACTGTAACGTTTGAGAAGTTCGTTTGGAAGTTCCCTATTTCGTTAGACTTGCGGTGCGATTCTTGCAGAAAGGCCTTTCACACACAGTCTTTCAACCAGTCCAGTCTTTGCCAAATGTAGTTAATGTGACAACGCTGTTATCTCACACGCTTAAAGAGCCGTTTCATTTGCGCACGCACACCAAATGCAGGGAATCCAAGGAGCAGTGGGCACCACCTGAGTACAACAAGGGAGCAATGGGTGCGATAGGGGGCGAGTTGTTTGCTATGGGCTATGCCAGTTGTTGACGTGTGGAGGGATTTGAACGCCCAACTGTTGTCTTATGAGTCAAATTCCGGCTGCCCCAAAAGATATCCTGTCAGAAGTGGGATTCGAACCCACGCCTCCATGGGAGACTGCGACCTGAACGCAGCGCCTTGGACCGCTCGGCCATCCTGACTTGGCGGGTGGTCGCGACTTGTCCAGACCGGGCTGCCCATTTGCATCTGAAGAACAAAAGATACTCTTTTGATGACGAGAATGTCCACATTCTGGCCAAGGGGGACATATGGTTTGAAAGAGGAATGAAATCATCTTCTTTCTTTAACCTAGAAAACCATCACACAACAGAGAAGGTGGCCTAAGACACCAACTATTAGTCACCTACAATGCTGCCCTTAGCTCTTTTCCATTAGGGGTCAACACTCAACCACTGACAAACAAAGGTGAACTCCAACACACATTAGCAGAGTGTGCCTCATTCCATTCTTCATCAATTTGGCAAGTGTAAGTACTAGGTATTGTTCAAAGTCAGGTTCCACCGAGATTTGAACTCGGATTGCTGGATTCAGAGCCCAGAGTGCTAACCATTACACCATGGAACCACTGGGAGCACACCTGTGCAGTTGAAATGTTTTTAAAGTGTATACAGTCAGGAAGGCCCTGCATTCAGGTGACAGTCTTTCCCTGGAGTGGTGGGTTAGAACCCTACGTCTCTCAGTAAAACCTAAATCTGGATTGTGGTCTGGGCTGTAGCACAAAACATCATACCACTCTGGTCAGAAGCTGGATATTTTTTACACCTATTCTGTGAGGTGTCTCTCAGGTGACCCCAACGACGGTCATTCTCAACTTGACTCAGGTGAAACTAACTACCCGGAAGTGGGTCAGAGTGTGAACCACCTGCGCTGTTCAATGTAACGTTCTCTTTACATGTATCCAGCCTACAGAGGCTAAATACCTGGATTTTTTCTTTTTTATCCACAAGACAGTCAGAAGTGAAGAAGCCTCGTGGATGAGTGTTAAAACATCTTCAACCTAACTCCAGCAAGTCCAGTTGTCTACAACAAACTCCTGACAATGACCTGAGTTGTCTACAGCAAACTCCTGACAATGACCTGGATGACCAAGAACCTTCACAGACAGAACATAACACATAGTCCAACAGTGTCTTTTCCCAATTTCCCTTTTCTTTTTAACTTCATCTGGTGATATGGTAATATTTCTCACATAAAATCTGTTACACGACACCTACATAGAATATAGCACAAGGGTCGTGGCTCGTTGGTCTAGGGGTATGATTTTCGCTTAGGGTGCGAGAGGTCCCGGGTTCAAATCCCGGACGAGCCCTGTACAGCCCCGTTCTTCTGTGAGGACGTCACACTCACCTGCAACATCTCAACTATAAGTTCCGTCCTTACTAATGCAAGTTGTTTGTGACTGTGGTGGTATTGCATATTTAAAGTGTAACAACAGTGAATACCAATTTCTAATTGGCTGATAGGTCGCTAATTCGAGACAGCCGTATGAATGAACTACGCAGATCAATTTGCCTTCGCCTGCCTTCAACTGTCAGTCACAGCACTTTGGCGCGCAAACCAACTCGGGAATGGCACTGACAAAGAAGAGGAACATAGATTCATAGGTAACGTTGATTTAAGATGATAGTGAAGTGCGTCATATGTTCTATGCAACGTTTTTGTCAAAAAATTGGCTAAATTGCTAGCTTGCATTAGGTACAGCCCATGGGTTGCTGGCTAATGTCAGCCATTTGACATCCGAAAATACAGAATGCAGACTGCATGGGCAAAATTTGTGGCTTTATAGACCATATCTGCTGTTTTATCCTGTTTTTTTCTAATTGAGTTGAACCGAATGGCTTACTTGCTAGCTAAAAAGATCGCTAGCGAGCTAGCTAACTATTAACTTCAACACACTTTTAATTTCTTTTTAAATTATTTTTTATTGTTATGTTGTCACTATTGTCGTTTTAAAAACAACTACATATGTTGCTTAACATTATCAGGTTTTACGTTACATCATTTTTAGATTTAAAAAAAATAAAAAAACATTTATTTTACGTTATCCCGTTCATGACGTCAACAGTGTGATTCCTCAGTGTAGTCTATACGGAGATTTATGCCGACGCGCACTCGGACAAAGGCACTTGTCCATAATTTATATTAATTTATGGTTAGTCTAGTATAGAGTTGAAAGAAGCACGTTAATTAGTTAGTTAAATTAAAAGTGGAGCTGGTGAAGTGCCGTTGTAAAGAAGACTGTCTAAATAGGTGTGTTGTGTCGCCTGAGTTATAGGAATTGTATACTAAGTTAGCTTTTGACTTTTGTTTTTATGCGAATGTTAGCTTGATTGAGTGAAGCCTTTTGTGTGCCCACTATGCCGCTGATTGTTGTACTTGTGCTCCTATTCATTTGTCCAGGTGCGTGTGTATGTTTTGCGCCCACTCTGTTTTCACATAACGTTAGCAGTAGACTCGGTGTAGCACAGACCAGCTAACGTACACATGCAAGCTACCAAACCTGGCGTTATTTATTTTGCTAATTTAACAGTAGCTTAGTGCTGGGCGGTATAGAGGTTCATACCGAATACCGGTGTTTTTTTTATTTATGATATTTTCATATACCCTAATACTGGTGAGTGTGTAGCGCACAAAAAGTTGGGAACGCAGAGCGGGACACACAAAAACAGATTTTGCATGGGCACTGCATTAGTAGTAATGGAAAACAATACAAACCCTGTGTAGTTGAAAAGCACCATAAGTTATTTGTGACTGAGGTGGATTTGCAGGTTTGCAGAGGTAGATTCTATAGGTCTGTGATCTGTTCTTGGAGGGTATTTCTCACTGAAAAACTGTAAAGTTTACATAGAAATATGCCTGTGTTTTGTGGTCTTTAGTCCAGGGGTCTCATTGTTGCTTTGATTGTGAGAGGTCCCAGGTTCAAATTGTGGATGAGCCCTATACAGCATTGTTTCAACCATGCAGTTAGACTGTTTCACATTAAAAAAAACACTGACCTTGATTTTTGCATTGGCTGTGAAATTTCCTGGGTTCATTATCTCAGATATGTCCTACACACATCAGTGTTGCAAACTGGCCTAAGACACCAACTATTAGCCACCTACAATTCTGTCCTGAGCTTCACAGCACCATTCATCCATGGAATTGCACGTTTGCAGAGGTACATCATATAGATCTGTCACCTGTGTGTTTCAAATCTCTTACAAGAACATTACATGGTTGGACAGTTCAATTTGACTCTTCATAAAAGGAGAAAGGACAAATGAGGTCCAATTTGAATGTTAAATATTTTGTGTTTGCTTGCGAAGTGTATTTACTTAGATGAACACATTAACACAGCTAAGTTTTGTCTTGAATGTCTTAAAGATGTACATTTTATTGTATTGATAAGCAAACAGAAGATCTCTCAGGAGAGAGTTATTTTGGGGTTAGATGTATCACCTATGACAGTTTACAACAGGTTCACAACAGAGTCTACAGGTCAGGCCTGGACACTGCCTTGTTTGGGCTCTGGTCAGCACAGAGAATGTATACATATATAGTTTAGTAACTAGGTTTGTTTTTCAGGGACGATGCACCTCGGCAATGGGAGACTTTGGTCTTCACCAGGTGGCTTCTATATTAAGATAGAATACCTAAAATGGTCAAATGTGAGGTATAGGATGATGTCACAGAACCTTTAAAAGCATGGCCCTGCTCTTATGCGGGCAGAATTGTTCGGCGATTCGGCAAGAACACCCGAGCTGCTGCAGACGCTTGGTCTGATACCTGACTTGTAACCAAATAAAATCCCCTTTTGTTCGGTGCGAGTCCTGTGTCAGCGAGGTTTCTTTCTACACCATCAACTCATCACCTATCGTTCGAAAGAGGAAGTAGGCCTGACTAAAAAAACGACACGTGTATGTGGAATGATTAGAAAGTTTCCTAGCTTATTGATCTAGCTGTAAGATCATGGGAGCAAGAGGACCCATATTCAAATCCCAGACAAAATCTATAAACCTGTGAGGCATGCTCAGTGGGTATCCTGAATTAAAGAGCAACATTGAATGGGATGTTATAGACATGTAATGGAAATGGTTAGTCTTGCTGAATAAAGAGACTGAAAAAAGGAGAGTTCACCTTAACTCTTTTCATAAAAATAAAATGAGTCAGAAGCCATTTGGTTCATTACTTATGTGAAATCTCCTTAGCTGACATGCAGGTCCTACAAATCAGAAATGGTTAATTTAGTGAACTACTTTTCACTTGTAATTAGCAGGGAGATGCCTGCAATGATAAACAATTGCATAAAATAGATAAGACACTGATGATGTAATTATTTTTGGTTAAGGGGTTATAAGCAAATGCACTCAAATGAATTAATGCATATGAGGGATAGTTGAAACGTTCCTAGACTGACTAAGAACGAGTAATGCCAAAGCAACTTGGCATGCATTAAATTCAACCTTCCATCATACTAACTGCATTTTTGTTTCCTTCCAGATAAACCTTCATTTGATAGACATTTGACAGGCATATGCAACCTATGGATTGTACAATAAAATGCGTTGTACAATAAGAAATAGATTTCACAATGTCAGTATACATGTAAAATTTATACATTCTGTGTTTATAATCCAGTTATTGTTCAAGGACACACATCTCACCTGTTGTTTTGTCAAATTATTCATATTGTTGAAGCAGATGTTTAATGTGACATTTTTAATTCCATTTTTCCTCATATTCTACGTTTTCCCACTGCTCTTTTTTCCCACAATCACTCTGAACCTGTCCCATTATGTCTGTTTGGTCATGAGACTAAATCCTTTCAGCTGCAACTGAATAATGAATATTCATGAATAGCCCACTAAGAGTGTCTATATTTTTCCAAGGTGGTAACTGTAGAAGTGCATGAAATTGGCCATGGTCTGGTTTTGCCTTGAATATACAGTGTTGTGCAGGTTATATAGAGAAGAGAGTTAATGGGTTTCAGAAAACAAGGCCATTGAATGCATTTTGTGCAAAAGGAGTTAACATTTGATCCACTGTTTGGTTATGAATACTTGTTTTACTGACAGTGAGGATTTCAGAGAATGTGACATAATAATAATAATAATAATAATAATAATAATAATAATAATAATAATAATAATAATAATAACAACAACAACAACAACAACAACAACAATAATAATAACAACAATAACAACAACAATAATAATAATAATAATAACAATAATAATAAATACATAAATAATTGTTTGACTAAAAGGCAGTGCATGCAATGGAAATAGTATAGTTTGTTTGACTATCAGGACGATCACCTTCTATACCAAGGGTATCCAAGTGCTGCAACACTGATGGAAAAAGTATGTAGACTTCAGGGGAGACTATATGGAAAAATAAACCTTATTTGATCAAATTTGACCATTGCTCGCCCTTTCATGTTGTGTTTTATGAGACAATAGATCAGCATTCCTGATAATATATTTTACTTTTCTATTTTCTTATATTATTTCTGATTCAATGGATTTAAGTGACAGCAAAAACTGTTCAATATTTATGCAGATTAATTGTCTGATACAAAAAGGAAAGCACAGACCAGAGTGCCGATATTTCTTTACAGCACACAGCAGACTTTTGCCACTGTACATCTGTGAGTGTATGTTCAACAAGGCCATCATTTTAATTCTTGTGGTGTGTTGCTATTTGTCACGAGTCCAGCTGTTGCCATATCCTCCAGGTTGTCCTCCAGACAGCTATCTGTTTATATTTTTGTAACATCTATTTGTGTAAGTAAGAGAGATATACTTGATAAAAAATGTAAATTGGGCTTTGTCATTGTGATTCTATTAGAGCACAATTTGATCAAAGCAAAGCAGCTGCTTTGATTTTGTATTGGTTTCACTGCAAGGTCATGCAGTGTAGAGATCCATCGATCGCTGCCTGTCTTGTCTTGCTCAGAGGTTTCAAAGAGGTTTCATGTATGTGTGTGCTTTTGACCACTAGATGACACTAGAGTTGTATGTAGAATAAGTAGACGATGCAATACTGGAGAAGAGAGGTAGACTGCAGTATTGATAAAAATGTTTTTTCATGTGCACAGTCCTCCTATTTTAAAGATCACTTTTGTCAGAGAAAATGCTACATGTACCACCATCATTATGGTTACTACTCAGTGGAGCAAAACCATAGGTGCTAGTTAATTGTTAAAGTAAGCTCAGAGATCTATCATTATGAAGATTCATCTTTTAAAATGTTTTCAATTTTAGAAGAAATATAGCACTACATTTAACACCAATTATCATCAATATGGTCTATTCTCTTTCTCTATATAAAGTTATTAACTTCAAAGGCCTGAAACTGCATTAACAAAAACCTCCAAATACGTATATTTTGACAGGCATATGCAACCTGTATGGATGCCACAATAAAATGGAAAATAATCAAAAGATTTCACAATGTCAGTATACATGTAAAATGTATACATTCTGTGTTTATAGTCCAGTTATTGTTCAAGGATACACATCTCACCTGTTGTTTTGTCAAAATCTTATACTGTTGAAGTAGCTGTTTATTGTGACATTTTTACTTCCATTTTACCTCTACATATTCTACCTTTTCCCACCATCGCTCTGAATCTGTCCCATTATGTCTGCTTGATTATCTCTTGATAAGAGACTAAATGCTTTCAGCTGTGACTGCATCATGAATAATCACTACTTGGCTAAGAATTTCTATATTTTTCAAAGTGGTAACTGTAAAAGTGCATGAAATTGGCCATGATCTGGTTTTGCCGTGAACATACAGTGTTGTGCAGGTGGTATAAAGCAGAAATGAGAAGAGCGTTAATGGGTTTCAGAAAAAAAGGTAATTGAATTCATTTTGTGCAAAAGGAGTAAACATTTGACCCACTGTTTGGTTATGAAGACTTGTTTTACTGCCTGAGGATTTTTGAGAATGTACGGAAGCCAGTGCATTCACTTGAAAAAAAAAATTATGGTTTGTTTTTCTGAGTAATTATTTCAGTTTTTCTGAGTAATTTATTTTTCTTCTGTTTTTCAGAGTAATATTTTTTCATGGTTGTTTTTTTTCTGATTTACTGAATTATTTTTTTTCTGAATTTAGAGCACATTTGAAACAATAAACGCATACATTCCTTTATTGAGAGTTCGATTTATAACAACACGGACGGCTTGTTTAGTTTAATCAAGTTTTACTTTGATCTGACACTGGGAGATAGTCCTGTCCTTAAGTCACATATAGATAGTTTTACCATCAGTTTGTCGACTGTCGACTTTGCGGTTGTTCAGAAGGAAAGCCCATTCAGATCTGCTAGACATAGCAATGTTTCTCCAGGATCAGTTGGACAGATATGGCATGCACCATGGATACAAGATGATGCATTTGAAATGCATTCAGGCTGGCTACGTGGTGACTCAAGAGACAATCAGGAGACTGTTGAAAATGCAGGTTGGAGGTTCTCGTGAGAGTTCTCAATAGTTCAGAAAAAAAATTACTCCGAAAAGCAGAAAAAATTACTCCGA
This sequence comes from Solea solea, assembly GCF_958295425.1. Classification (NCBI taxonomy): domain Eukaryota; kingdom Metazoa; phylum Chordata; class Actinopteri; order Pleuronectiformes; family Soleidae; genus Solea; species Solea solea. Next base: position 21,117,580 of record NC_081136.1, read on the forward strand.
AAAACCGGAAAAGATTAACTCAGAAAAACATTTCTGTCATGTGACGTAATAATAATATTAATAATACAATAACAACCTTTAGAATAGTGCTTGAAGTGGGCTTGTCAGGTATGCAATACTGGCACTTTTAAGGAGATGCTGGTACTCTGTTTAGGTCAAAGTCATGATTATGACTCAGCATAATCATTTCCATGGTGTTTGTTTCTAGATTCTAGATTATTATTTGTATTGTTTAACAACAACAATATCTATTGGAAAAGTTTAAAAAGGTTTAACTAATTGCCACATTTGTGTCCTGCAGGACAGCATAATAACAGGACAGTGCTTATAAGTGCTTGGAGTTTAAATCATTGTTGGAAATGTTAAGGATAATCTAAATATACAAGTCGGTAAAAACATAAATCATACATTTTTAGCAAGTTTAATATTTTAGTGTTTGACAATAAATTATTCAAATAAGGGGTACTTCATTTTTCCACACTTCAACACTGCTTTTGAACAAAAGCGCACATGTGGACGAATCCAATATCGAAGAGCGGGGGCGGCCGACTTTCACCAGCATCACCACCCCTCTCTGCAGCTCAGTAGTGGTACGCTCCGTCTTGGAATTGTTCGACTCTTTGACCGGCGGACAAACCTCGTCAGTACCAGGGGGAGAGAGAGAGACAGAGAGAGACAGAGAGAGACAGAGAGAGAGAGAGGGAGGGAGACACACACACACACAGACAGACTCTGACTCACTCACTCACTCACTCGCCGCACCAGCGCCTTCATTCACACACAAAGCGAGGAGCAGCCCCCAGCGTGTCCGCCTGCCATGAAACAGACTCTGGCTGAAGTGATGAGGATGAGCAGGATATGCCGGATGATATTTGCCACATGTTTGGGATCCTTTATTCTGGTCATCTTTTATTTCCAAAGTATGTTCCAACCAGGTAGGTTGTCTTTCTCTCTCTGTCTCGTGTACTTGTGTGCGCGCGCCCGTGTGTCTGGCACCTCCTGGCATGATCATATATGATGTTATGTTCAGTGTGTACAATAACGCAGCATGTCAATGATGGAGGCGGAATTCTGCAACAGTTGATGTTGATATTATCTTGTGTCTTTCATTTTGGCACATGTGTCTTCTTGTTGCGCTTTTGTCTGTCTTTGAACGCCTCTTTCTTTGTGGAGGTGTGTCAGTTTGGCTGTTATTAGACGTAGCTTCGCTCGCTGTCTCTCAGCTGACAAGTGATATGAAGGTGCAGATACTGTGTTTTGTCTCTACAAAATGAGTCGGTACTGTGCTTTGGCAAAGTAGATACTTTGACAAACCACGAGAGGTTCCTAACGCAAGGGTTAAGTTAAATTGCCAAACTGGTCACACAGTAACCAAAATCCACACACCGTTATTGACTGTTCCATGAGAAACAGCGCATCATGTCCAGCTCTGTGCCCAACCTGCATTGATACCCTCCAAGCTGAAACACTGTGGTCCAATGAGTCCCAAACTAAGGAGACTGGACTCTCCAGGGGGCCGTGAGACACACAGTGATGAGCCTTTAGATAACTCCTATATGTCAAAAACAATAAATATACATATTTTTGTGATGTCAATTTTATATAATGGACAACACTTTAAGAAATCATATCTCTCACAAAGTTTAATTTCTTCATCTTTCCCAATTACAAATCGTTAATGTGCATGGTTCAGTCTAATTTAACAAGTTCAGATGTGTACATTTGAGTGACATCTTAACAAATCAGGATTATTTTTTATTTTAAAGTTCTACACAGTCTTCTGGATCCAGTTGATCAAAATGTAAATGCATGTGACACGCCTTGGTGGAGATCTGTGCTCTCTGATTGCTCTTGTCTGAAATAAATTATTTGATAAACTTATACTTATATATACCCCAAAATATGTCAATAAATAAAATATGCTATCAGCCTTAGATTTTATTTCCTCACATGACTTCTGAAGTGATTATGACAGACAGCAGCATCAGTAACAGCAGGTCAGTTTTATCACATCACATGAAACCCTATCATTTATGTGTTTTTGAATGATTTGCCTCATTCAGAGTTTCAAGTCTCAGGAATGTGCCCACATTTTAAAAGTCCGTTTTGTGTAGCACAATCATTTTTTTTTTCCTCAAGTCATTTGGACAGAGTCATATGAGATTGCCCCAAACTGAATGACAACAAATGCCAGACAGATGGATAAGTGGACCACAGTTAGTCCTTTTTCTTGTTAACACTGACGTTACCTTCACACCTCACTGCTACATGTGTTAAAGTAGTTTGTAGTGCTTAATGGGGTTTAAGTTTTCATCAGTGTATAAAAGGGCTGCATACTATTGCCTACTATTTTGAAAATCAAACAACAGTTTGAGTTTTTTACAGCTTTTTAAATGTGCTTAAGTAATAATATTTGACCACAGCTTCAATTTCCTAAGTGTTGCATGTATTAGGGTTTCCCAAAGACTGGATCAGGACTCAGAGATGGGTCACCAGGAAATGTTTTAGGTCCCCACACACATTTGCAGAATTTTCCCTAGACTAATTCAATGCATACAATTAAGTTTTAATGAATTTACTGAACATCATCTTGGAAATTATTTGTTAACTCATTCAAAGTGATATTAGGTATTACAGTGTTGCATTCAATTAAATAAATAGGTTCCCAAAAAGAAATAGTATATCAGAAATGTTGATGCTGTTTCAAAGTAAAAGCACTCTAGCCTTACTTTTCCCAGAAACCTTGATTGTGAATTTTCTGCTGGACTGACAGATGCATGGCTCATTCTGTAGAGTCCTGGTATTTAGTTGAGTAGAAGCTTTAACTATGTAATACAGCGGTTTTCAAAGGAATACCCCAGGGCTGCACGATATTGGAAAAAACTGACTTTGCAGGGTTTTTTTGCGATGCATATCACAATATTAAAAAATACAAGAATTCAGACAGATGGGGCTCATCTGTGAATAAACAAGATTGCTGTTGAATCATAACATATAGAGAGGAGAAAATGAAACCTATTTTTACTTGAATAAACAATACAGCTCATCTGTGACTGTGTGTGTGCTGTGCGCCATTCTCGGCCCGCAGTAAAAACAGTTGGATGGATCTCACTCGTGCGGCAGAATTGTGTTTTTCCTTCTCAGAAAGTATTTCGGATTATGACAGAAAGTCAGTAGATTTGTCACTATTCATTTTTTTGAAGAAAAAAATAGTTGCTGCGTCCTTTTTTCCTCCTCCTAAAGTCTGTAAATATGCACATGGAAACGGCATGAACAGCTGAATGACCTGAGTCTCATAGTGACAGACGGGCAGGTGGTATGGAGAGGAGGGAGGCTGAGGAGGAATGGAGAATGTGAGAAAGTGTGTAAATGTGGAGGAGGTCAGTGAGGTATGGAGGGCTTTGAATGTTAAATGAAGGAATTTGAGTTTGATGCGGAAATGGATGGGGAGCCATAAAAGTTGTTTCAGGACTGGGGTGATGTGTTGTGCGGATGGGGTTCTATTGATAATACTAGCAGCTGATTTCTGAACCAGTTGAAGTTCACGGAGGGATTTGTGCGGTAAACCATTTGGAACTCCATTGCAGTAGTCAAGACATGATGTGACAAGAGCATTGACCAGGATGGCAGTGGTATTGGGAGTGAGTGAGGGACGGGGCTGTTTATATTGCAGAAGGTGAAAGTAGGTGTACCGGGTGATGTGGTTTATGTGAGCTGTGAAGGAGTGGTTGCTATCAAGGATGACACCCAGACTCTTAACCTGAGGGGACCGAAGAACAGTGGAGTTGTCGATTGATAGAGATAAATGAACATGTTTGGAAAGTGGATTTGGAACTAAGGCTGTTGGAACGAATTTCGGGAGTCGAATATAATTCAAATATTAAAAAAAAGACTCAAGCAAGGCCCTCTTTTCTCTGCATATCCACTACATGTGAAAAACAAAATGCTTTGGTCGTGTACGACCCTTGCAGAACAATAAAGTTTTATGAATTACAACACTCACGTTCAGTCAGAAACGATGGCGATAAAACAACCACAGAGATCAACACTGCTTACCATCTAAAGAGCAATGTGGGGAAAGTTTTTGGCTTTCCATCAACAAACTGAAAAAATACAAATAAAGATATCGTAATCTGCAGAATATGCAACGTTAAAATGAAATATCACTCGACAATGAGCAACCTGAGGGGACACCTGCCAAAACTGCACCATGGCATACCAGCCGAGATTAAGTCTGAGCAGGCAAGAACTAAATATTTTTTGCCTCCCTCCACATCAGCTGCCTGTCAGAATGCTATTACGGAAGAACTGGTACGCTTTATTTGCAAAGACATGAGACCGATTAACATCTCACAATCACCAACAGAGTTGCCACGGAGGTATATGTGACCATCACTACACATTTCATAGACAGTTATAATTCACAAAACGACCGAAGCTCAGACAATGCACACTGCCAAAAACATAGCCAGACGCATCGGCGACATTGAACATGAAACAACCATGTGATATTAAGTTAAAATGTACAGTATTTAAATATTACATTACATGTCATTTAGCAGCGACTTACAAGACAATTGGGTACAATCAGCCAGGGGTGGAGTTGAACTTGCGACAATGATGTCTTTTGCACACAGGGTACAGGTCCTAACCACTGAGGCAATCCATCCCTGTACATATAATATAATTTGTATATAAAAAATAATAAGGAATGGATCTATAAAAGGAAAATAGACAGCCCTATTTTACATTGCATGTCATTTAGCAGACTCTTTTATCCAAAGCGACTTACAAGGGAATTGAGTACAACCTGCCAGGGTTGGAGTTGAACTCGGGACCATGAAGTCTTTTACACACAGGGTACCTGTCTTAACCACTGAGCTACCCCACCCCAATGAGGAGGAATTCAGCATATTTTCTGTCCAGGCATGATATAAAATTCTTTGTGAGACAATTATTGGTATCCCCCATGTGGATGTTGAAATCTCCTAGCAGAACGATGTTGGATGACTGGGAGCTTGAGGTGGAAATGTAGTCCATAAATTCAGGATTAGGTTGAGGTGGATGATACACACAGGCAATAATAGTGGGAACCAGTCTATTCAGTTGAACAGCAATACTGCAGCCCATACATATCAGCTATGACAAGAATTGTTGGGATTATGTCTAGAGCTAAACTTTTGGCCTAAAGACATGGTTCTATGGCAGTTACTTGCTGTAATATGATATAACAGCACTGGAAATGGCAGCCATGTTTTAAAATGGCCGCCATCTTAAATTTGTAAATGGCCAGTATCCTTTTTGTAGTAAGTAGACCCTAAAGAAAATGTTTGCCAAGTTTCATGCGTCTATGACTATTTCAAAAATTCTTATGGAATATGCAATTACCCGCTGCAGTACATGTGCTGGGGTACCCCTGAGCAAGGTGCCTGATCCCCATTGCTCATCGTTAATTGGACATTCTAAATTGACCCCAGCCATGGAGGGCCACATCCAGTGTACTCCTATAGTTGGTCCCAAGCCCATATAAAAGGGTGGGTTTTGTCAGGAAGCACATCGGTGTATAAATCTCTGCCTAATAAGCAGATCATCCGCAAAAACACATAACAATAAAACCCTTTGTGTCTATGTATTAAATTAAATGACAGCTCTATCCTCAAGAAGAGCAGCACAGCTCACTCATGTGAGACTTAGCAGATAAATGTCTGATGCAGGCAGTGTGGTTGCTCTAATCTGTTAACATGGCTGCTAAATGTAAAGCAAGACATTCTTTGATGTAGACATGCTGTGCACACGTGCAGTGAGGCCCAGTCCTTGGATCAAGGGTGACAACAAGCTAGAAATTAAAGCAGTATATATTTTCTTTCTCAGCTGATGGTCACTTGTGTGACAAATCAGGAAACAAATGTGTCATTGATTTCAAAGGTCTACATATTTGCTGGCCAAGAATAAACCACGGCGTTACAGTTTTCAAACAAAGCAGAGTCCAGTGTTTCCCCTATATGCACGTAGCAGTGGCGGGCCGCCACTTACGTTACATTATTTTGCGCTGTGGACGCTTCATATCCAGGTCAACCACACCTGTTTGAAACGATTTTATTTATGAAAATAAATCACGAACCTTCGCTACATACTGGACATATCATCCAGATATATGTTACCGGTTTATGCAGGTGAAAACAGTCCTGCAATTTCACGTGAGTGTCGCACAGTAACGTTACAGCAAACACAATCATTTGACAGAAATAGCAAGGAAATACATCTAGGCCTATAGGCTTATCTGTGAAATTAACAACATTTGGAAGATCCATCTTCATACAAAGGTTGTAAGTATTTCACATGCACCGTTTACTTTATGCTGCGTTCAAAGACAAAATCAGAGGTCGGAATTTCCCAATTGAAATTTCCACATGCATGTCATTGCCATTGTTGTGTGCCGTCAGATAACTGATTCTCCATTAAGTCGGGGTAGATGGATTTAGTAAGTAAGGACTCCGAGTGGAGTTCCAGTGTACTTTTTTCTAGTAGGAGGTTGGAAACTTCCTACTGTCTCGAGTGCAGAGATACGTTAGCCTACATATTATTTGGATAGTATTATCCAAGAAATGTTTGGCGGGCCGGAGGTGTTAATGATGGGTGGAGGGGAGGATTGTGATGGGGACAGGGGAGGCAATGGGAAGATGCATGGGTTGGAGGCACAGACCTTTTGGATTGTTGTTGTACTTGTGTTATGTGATTTTACTGTATATGGTTGGTTGTTAATATATTTGTTGTTAAATTATTGTCAATTATTGTGTTAAAGATTATATGTTATTGTGTCCAATAAAAGTGTATTTTCCTATAGCTTGAGACACATCGTATGTAAGCTCGACAGACATTTCCCCTGCTCATTACTGTGCACAAATGTACTGTTATTTACTTAAGCCTAAAGAGCCCCTCTGACACACAGAAACCTCCCGGGCAGGGTGCACCTTGCGCTTTACTTTTGCATGCAGGTGAAAACTCACCTCCACTGCTTCAACTCCATCTTAGGGGAAACAGTGTTTCCTACATTGGCTTGAAAAATAGAAAAATAAATGTGATGCATATTAAAATGCAGTAGGGTGGGTGTGGCCTAAGACTTTACAGTGCTACTATTCACCTCCCTGTCTGCCAGACAAGACAACACTCCACTCACTCCCGTTTGGTCTGTTTTGTTCTGTCAATTAAAGGGAAATAACTTGTGACATTCAAAAAAAATGCTGCTACATTAAAGGACGAACAACACAGTGATTGAGCACACACAAGTACATTTTGCCCCAAGGTTGTTTTTCCCTTGCTCCCTAATAGGCTACACAATTTCTAAGGAAACAGCTTAAGTACTCTACCAATTCAAAACCATTATTAGAGGTTACTCTTGTAAAATATGTATAATAACCTTTGACACACCTATCGCTTCTGTGTTGAGTCTGGATGCTAAGATTACAAGCTGCATACTATAGCTTCATATTACCTTTACTGACAGGGTCCCAGTTATTTATACATACATTCTGCAAATGAACGACGAGAAGAAGGAAACGTGATGATTCTGTAAAACTGAAATGCTATAATAGTGTTTTTGTGGCTAAATGGCTTTAACGCTGAGCAATAACGACCAGCTATTTGTCTCCAGACTTCCCTTGCAAAATCCGCACAGGACTGAGGCAGACAAGCTTCCACTGTCATGTCAAGACTTCAAGGAACCTCCACCTCAGATGGCCCTATAATCAGATATGATTTACTTTACAATTACCTAAGTGTATCCTGTCATGGGAAAATGGTGTGCTACTGTATGCTATTATATAAATATATTTTAAAAATGGAACGTAGACTCCATTAAACTCCTGTTAAACCCCTGGATTGTGTGCCAATCTCCACAGGCCTTGCATCAGCGTCTGTCTGACACACACACCCTGCTGTGAAGCATTCAGTTTTGTCCTCCATCTCTATCATGTCATCTGCCGTGCAGATCTACAACTACCAATCCTGCCTTTTTATTACCATATTTGGATTTCCTGGATGTACCCTTCCAGCTCAGGTCAACTCAAAGAAATTATTGTTTAAACCTGTGACTTCTGCTCATAAATTATGGGTTAGGGTTAGTTCATTTTAGTTTGCTTCCTTTGTCTCTATAGTGGGTCTGGCAGAAGAAAGAAAATGTGCATTATTGCATAGAATTTCAATTTCAGGAACATGTCTGGACTTAAGGATATGTCTAAAAGCAGCTGTTACATCAAACATTTTGATGGTATTTAGTGTGTTTTCCTATGGTTTCTGTATAGAACCACACCCACTGCCACATTTTTCCATTTTTTCACACCATATATCCCTGTGGTTGTATTATACAAATTGTTTTCATTGCCAAGACAAGTGGATTATGGAGGTTAACTTCTAAAAACTGTGTGTGTTTGTCACATCCCTGTCATCATCTCTATAATGAAGTCCAGACGCTCACACAGATGGTCATCAGTCTAGTAAATGAGGCATCCTCCATGTTGCGCTCCAGCCTGCAGCCGAGTGATTTTGCATGTGTCTAGTCTGACAGTGATTCACAAAGACATGGGGTTCTTACAATGAGGAGATAGACACTGCATGGTCTGAAGCCAGCTGGTAACCACCACAGAATGTAGACTAGGGTTGGGCGATATTACGATAACAATATGTATCACGATAGACACTTCCACGATATCAATAGAAAAAAACGTTAAATAGGACGTCACTCAAAAAGGAAAAAAACAAAACAAAAAGGCGCTATAAAAATAGATGAAGCAGGTTTGTTTGCATAAACAAACTTAGTCTCTCCTTCGTAACCAAGTTGCTACCATGCTTGCAACCTGTAGAGTGGCCAGAGCCTCTGGAGTGGCAGTCAAACAGCCGATCACTGAACAGTCAAGTTTGGTGGCTTATCACAGATGCTTCTAAGAGCTTAATGACTATGATAGATGAAGTTAAAAGTGAATTCAGTAAAAATATTATTCACTCCAGAAAAAAGCAAAACTTGCCCTGGCTTAATGAACAAGTATGGGCCTTAATGAAGTAGAGGGATTATGCATTAAAACTGCAGTTAAGTCGGGTTTAGCCCATGATAGGAGAACTTTCCAACAGTTACGCAATCAAGTTGTAAGGGAATTGAGAAAGTCTAAAGCAAAATTTTTTATCAATATCACCAAAGGTCACAGCAGACAAATTTTGAAAAAACATTAACAGGGTCTTAAAAAAAGATAATAATAATAGAGATAAAGGGTTTGAACTACAAGTGCAGGGGACCTTAACTCAGGATATAGTTAAGATCTCTTCTGTGTTTAATACTTATTTTATTGACTGTGTTCAAGACTTGGCAAAAAGCTTTGGTCCTAGAGAGAAGAGCATTACACCACCAAATTATAATCTTCCACTTTTTAACATCTCTGAGGTGACAGAACCATCTATAGTTAAAACCAAAATCCAGTTTAGTCTAAGGCTAAAGATAAGTTTGACTATGACAGTGCCTTTGTGAGGAAGTATAAAAAATTACACATCTGGTTAATCTGTCTATTAAACATAGTTTTTTCTCTATTGCCTGGAAGTCAGCAGTGATAACTCCTGTTTTTAAAGCTGGTGATGTAACTGACATTATTAACTACAGACCTATCAGTATACTTCCTATATTCTCCAAAGTAACTGAAAGGATTGTGTGTGACCAGTTGATAGCCCACTTAAATCAAGGCCATTTCCCACTGCATTCTATGCAATTTGGTTTCAGGAAAAATCATTAAACAGAGACAGCAAACGCTGTAAAGCTGTCAAGTGTCAAAAGCTTTAAAAAACTTTTGACACTGTAAATCATAATGTTCTGTTGTCTAAGTTGTTCAAATTTAACTTTTCATCTGAAGCTCTAACATGGATGAAATCTTATTTAGATTCAAGTAAGCAGTGCACCAGAATTAATGATACATGCTCTTCTTTTGCTAATAGCACCATTGGAGTCCCACAGGGATACATTTTAGAACCAATTTTATTTAGCTTATACATTAATGACCTGCCTCTGATTTGCCCAGAAGTGCATATACAAACGTATGCTGACGACACAGTTATCTACATACATGCTAAGGATAGAGATGAGGCTGCATCAAAACTCACTGCAGTACTACACAATGTCTCAGACTGGCTAATTAGCAGCTGTCTGACTCTCAATGTCAGTAAAACAGTTGGTATGTATTACTCCAACAAGAGAAATGCATAGCAACAACCTGATATTTTTGTCAAAGGAGAGGGGATTAAAATTATTGACAACTTCAAATACCTGGGCATAATCATTGATTCTAATTTAACTTTTAAAAAGCATATTAAAATGATAACCAGAAAAGTTAGAGCTAGTTTTATTAATTTTAGACATATTAGGCATCAGTTACCTATACATGCTGCTAAATTGTTTATGCATTCATTGATCCTCTCACATCTGTCATATTGCACTACAAGCTGGTCCCAGTCAGGTGTGACTACGCTGAAACCCTTGTACACCCTTTACAAACAGGCTGTTAAAGTTCTTGATAAAAAACCAAGACACTACCTTTATAAAAAAGCATAACCTGTTGACCTTAAACAATTTTCTTTAATGTGCTTGATGTACGATCCAGATCATGGAGATGATAAAAGGAGGGACCATGGTTGCCATGGTAATTAAAACTATTATGGTAAAGTTCACTGGTAACCGTTGCAGCCCTAGCTGCACATGTTGCTGTCGCACTCGCAAACATAGAATTGAAGTGAATTGCTCGGCCTCATTATCCGATACCCGATCCGGCTATTTAGTCAACATTTGGGCCGATATCTGATATTAATATCGGATTGGTGCATCCCTAATTGTTTGGTCTATTTGTTTTATGATCAATTTTACTATCTTTCCTTGTAATTGTAATATATACTTATTCGATTAAAGCTTTATTTGAAAGAAAAAAAATTGTACACAACACACATGCTTTATGTGCATGCTCAACGTCTCCTTTTCTTTTTTGGTATATTTCCGTCACAGAGCCACATACAGGCCTGGCATATGCACTACTGCATTTATAGTCATTTTCAGGGATTTCTTGTTGATGAAGACATTTCTTGAAATGGGAAAATCCTAAAAAATTACAAAGAAAAACATTGTGTAGATAAAGTTCTGTTCCCCTATGGATAAGGACTCATTATTTAACAACCTGGGGATGAGCCTTAACAATCAACTGTTTTTCTAGTGATCCTGCATAGTGCAACTTTAACAGCACTCACTTACAGAATATGATATTTGCACATACATGTTGCTGCAACAGAGCAATTGAAAAGTCTGATGATGGCCGCATCACACACACTATATTTCCTGTGGCTCTGCTTTACCACAGAAACCACTTTATTACTTATTCATTATGAGTGATGTCCTGATCCAAGTCTTTTAATATTGGGCATCTGAGTTCAGTAATGAATCTGATCTCATAGTTTATTTATTTTACTACAACATTGATTAAACAGCTTGTACCAGACGCAATGAAATACCACAGCAGATGATTAGTTCAATTCAATTCAATTCAATTTTATTTGTATAGCGCCAAATCAGAGAACCCCAACAGTTCACACAATGAGCAAGCACTAGGCATCAGTGGAGAGAAGAAATCTCTGACAGAACCAGGCTCAGAGATGTGTGGTCATCTGCCTCGACCGATCGGGGTGAAAGGAAAATGGGGGACAGCGGAGAGGTGGGGGACAGAAAGGGGGGAGAGAAAGGACAAGTTCACCTCTTCCAAACACTGAAGGACTAAAAATATGTTCTGCAGGCTTCTCTCGCAAACTGTTTGACCAGTTACAGTTACTTAAGAATTGCAGCATGTAGGAGGAGATGAAGCAAAGGAAAAAGAAGATAAATGCAGTAATGCAACATGATAGACATGTGACTATCCCTGGGATTGGTGGCTGCGGGTCTCTCCTGCCCTGTGTGGCTGCTTGATGCTCTGCACCTCTGGATCCTTATTGGTCTGAAGGTGACGCCGTCCCCCGCTTAGATTCATAAACCACATCTAATGACAACCCCTACACATATACACAGTTATGTGCATTAACACACACACACACACACACATAATAAAATAAACTCAAACTGATACAGTTGTTGTAAGCTTGGTTACCTTTTCTTAATGTGGTTGTTAACGATTACTGTAGTTGTTGTACCTGTGATTGTCAGTGCCATTACTGTTATTGGACTGTGTTGTCAAAGTGTACCTGTACTATTTCTGGTGTGGTTTCTCGCTCTCTCTCTCTCTCTCTCTCTCTCTCACTCTCTTTCCCACTCACTTCTCCCTCTTCCCTTAATTTTGTCTGTACACTCCCCATCCCCTGTCCGGTCCAGTTATCCCACATTGCCACATCGCATTATAATTCCCATTATAATTTAATGTTATATAGATCCCAAAATAATTGAAAAGTAGTCAACACATTAAGTGGTTCTGAAAGAAATACTTAGTTGCAGTAATTGTCTCTACAGTGACAGCTGTTACACAGCTAATGATATTGCTTTCACCACTCTAGTCTCATTTGGTTGAAATAAAGGTCAGCATTGTCATAAAGAAGTGTTTTTACGATTATTAGGGTTCACAAAGTGAACAAATTTACATTACCTCTGTGGGAGAATCCATGCGTTCCTGCTTCTGTCTCTTCTCTGGTTAATTGTTTCATGAAGAGTCTGGCTGATGATATCCTACATATACTGTACATCTGGCCTGAACACATTAGGTGTGCTTTTATACCTAGCTCGTTGTTCCGACAGCAAAAATAAAAGTGCTATATAACAAAGTGGTTTACCTGAACTGTCCGGTGAATATGTCATTATGCCACCAGAACACATCTTCTTCTTCGGAGGTGTCTGTATGCAGCAACACTGCGTCTTCTTATCGTTATCAGATATAGGGCATTGTTTTCTCGGTGTAGCCTAGTTGCTCGCTCAAATTGGAAATGTTCATATATTGGTCACCAGAAGCACAAGAAATAAGCAGTTACAGTTAAACAATACTGTATTTTTGAGACTAGATTGGACAACATAAAACATGCCTGTCTATGCTAGTTTAAAATTCTACTATTGTGACTATAGTTTATGGGTCCTAAAAATAAACCAGTTAGCAGTATAATCATTGCTTTCATTTACTTAATCATTACCTACTGCTTTATTCTCCACATGAGGGTTTCGGAGGGGCTGGAGCCAATCCCAGCTGAAATATGGTGATGGGGAAGGGATACAACTTTGGTCAAACTGGGATTGAACCGGTGACCTTTTGATGTGAGGTAATAATGCTAGCTGCTGCAATACCATGTGATGGCTGTGTGTCCAACCATTAGTCATGGGAAGATTTGAGCACAGTCACATGTCAAATTTAAGGTATCAAAATGTTCTGCTGTTTTGGAGCTATGATAAGAAGTGTAATTACTTGTAGTGTATTAGGTTTAAGCTAATGTACTTTACAGATTTGGTGTTGTGTGCATAAATTCACATGTCTGATACAATATTTTCAGTATCACAAGATCTCTAGCTGTGTCCCCACACACACAAAGACACAAATACGGTGTTCCATTAAAATGATTAGTTAATCAATCACTTGCTCATTCAGGGTTTCCAACTGACAACAGATTAGAAGTCTAAACATGGATGGCTCTATGCCACTTTTTCATCTCTTGTGAGTACTGATATTAGCCCAATGCACCTATTAATTTAGCTTTTTGAAAATTCTTGTTTCATCTCATAATAAATCCACATAGCTCACATGATGCCTGCAGACATGTCACTCACTCCTCACTCACATTATGGTCACATGATGTCTGTTGCGCACATCCCCTTTTACATCTGTACTTGATGCGTTTTTATGAGGCTTTTGGTTTATATTGGATTTAAAAAGATTTTTTTTATCCAATATACAACCCAGTGATTTTGACCAGTCGGATCAATACAATAATCAATATTGTACTGCTCATCCCTAGTATTGAAGTCCATTTCTCCAATTAGAGGCATGTTTGAGAACAGTGACCCCAATGAGACTCAGCTCTCTCTCTCTCTCTCTCTCTCACTCTCTCTCTGTCCCTGCACAGCTGACACTACCACTGAAGGTGTGGAATTTTGAGTTTCCCACAGACATTCCAAGCAGGAATATGTTATTATTTTTCCAGACTTTCCCCTTCCTTGCTTCAAACCACTTCATGACTGTTGTTCTGGAAATCTCTCCCTCACACTCAGACACACACACATACACATACACAGTAAAAGAATAAGGCCGGGCTTTTAAATAAGGTCATTCAGGTCAGTGTCTGTGTGCAGCTGACTGCTCCGCAGACACAAGGACTTTGACGGAGACGTGAAATGTGAGTGTGTGACTTTAAGGCCTCAGCGTACGAGCAGGTTACCACGCAGAGGCTGAAAAAAGGCACACTCCACACAAATACACACACACACACGCACACACACATACACTGACTGACTAAAATATCCCAGAGGCAGTTCACGAAAAACCAAACAAGGAGCCCACAGAGGGAACTGCCTTATTAGCTGCACTGATGTCAGCAGCAGCACAGACTTGGCTAGATGAGGCTGTGACTGCCACTGTCATAGACATCAATTTACCCTGAGCTCACACTGAATTCAGAGAGAAACAGGTTCATCGCTCACAGCTGTCAGTGAGCGATGCAGGTTGCTGAAATATGACAACAGGCATGTCAACCTCATTTTAGCCTAAATTACCTAAATGTCAGGCTCTCTCTATGTGATTGGATGTGTACTTGTATTTGTTTTACACACCCCTTGTCAGAACCAGAAGTCCTTATCTGGACAAAAACCTCATTTCTGAGGAACTTGTTAAATTTAGGACTAAGATTTGAATTGTACTTAGGTTAGGCATTAACTAGTTATGGTTGTGGTTAAGGATAAAGTGGATATTCTGCTTTCTGGTTTGCAGTCGGTAAACAACAGAATTTATGGACAAAATGTATCATTTAATAACATTAACATGTTGTAATGTGGGGAAATTGTCTGATTTATGGACCAAACAAATCAGTGAAGAAATAACCATTCATGTAGGTAATCATATAATTGTCTTTAAATTTATGTTTCTCAGAAAAGTGAATGGAAAGGTTTTTGTAGAAGACCAGCTTGAAAGTTGATTTATGAATGAAGTACTAACTTACAATGCAGAGCTAAGAACCTCACAGCATATATGAGATACACCACCACTGATTAGTGGAGAAATGTCTCTGTCTTTAGTGATTAATGACTAAAACTGTATATAAACACTAACTATTGTATGCATACAGTGAAGTAAAAGTTATCAAAATATCATTTACTTTTAAAGGGATAGTTCAGGTTTTTTGAAGTGTGGTTGCATCAGGGTGGACAGACACTGACATGGCAACTTTAAGTTTTTCAAATGATTAAATGCCTTATGACTTGTGACTATGAGTAGCAAAAGCTCTGAGAACACCTCTGTTATCTCTCTGGATTCCACATCATATTTATGGAATAGAAAAAGAGTTGTTCGAAAGCAAAGGTGGAATCGAGGATTCAACCACGCCCCCCAGTGTGACGTCCGTCAGGCAAGCCAGAGGGGAGAGAAGCAGTGGTGTAGTCCAGGGTATGTGCCGGTATATGGCGTATACCTACTTATTTTCCAGTCAGCATTGCGTATACCCACTTCTAAATCCCCCCTGATGCACACCATTCAGTAATATCTGTGAGCCACCCTCCTCTGTCTCTAATTGGCTGGTACTTGCTGCTTTCACTGATTAGATTGGTTAACTTTAGGCATGAGGATTGATGAGCCAATCAGAGGCAGAGTAGGGCGGGTCATGTACCTCAGGTGCCAGTGAAAAAAAACCAAAACAATAAAAAATCTTAGGTGCCAGTGCCACTTGACTACGATATCGGCAGCAGACCAAACAACAGATTAAGAAAAAACACAACAAGCGGCGGTGTGTGTGAGTTTTCAGCAGACCCATAACAACCGCCCTGAGCTTTGGAAAACAGTGTAACAGGCAGCTGAGCTTCAGACCCGTTCCTCCACTACAAGCCCCGCCCATCGCTAACGTCACTGAGCGTGAGCAACTCCTGATGCGTTCAGCGTACAATCTATGAAGAGGAAATATCATCCTCCAAGGTGGAAATCATCAGTATTTATGTTCAAAGTTGAATAACTTGTACTTTTATGACAGTGCACATTTAAGTTTATCTGATTGGTTTTGATGTTTGGAAGAGAATGATTTGTGTGTTTTATTTAAGATGAGATATGAACAAGGGTGCATTGTCAACTTCAGATTTGAAGTCAGTCAGTCATCATCTACCGCAGAGGGTCGCGGGGGGTGCTGTGCCAATCTCAGCTACATTGGGCGATAGGCGGGGTACACCCTGGACAGTTCGCCAGTCCATCGCAGGGCCACACACAGATAGAGAAAAACATTGCATGTTTTTGGACTGTGGGAGGAAGCCGGAGAACCCGCAGAGAACCCACGCACACACGGGGAGAACATGCAAACTCCATGCAGAAAGGCCCTTGCTCCAACCGGGGCTTGAACCCGGGTCTTCTCGCTGCAAGGCGAGAGTGCTAACCACTACACCACCGTGTACCCCTGGGTTGAAGTATTTTATTTAAATAAATGTGCAAATAATAACCGAAACACCATGTTTGCCTCATGATAAATACATTTTACATTCATCCAGGCTGCTTGTGTGACCAGTAGTAACTACAAACTGCTCCTAATCAAGTCATGATGATTTTATAATAGTGAGTAGAAATGACGGATTTTTGGGTAAATTAAATAGAGTAGTCTTACATGTCACTGTTTCTAAAACAGGGCTTTTTTTCTGGACTACTTTAAAAAAAAAAAAAGGGGAAAACTGAGAGTACACCCATTTCTCCAGGGACCACTACAGACGAACAAAACAAGCATGCAAATGGAAATTATCCCGGCCAACTTTACTCTTTCTCTTTTGTACAAATTACAGATACAATTAAAACTATTAACAACTATTTAATGTGTTGATACTGTATATTGTATTGCCTTCATATGTAAATATGGTACAAATTTGGAATTGCAAAAAGTGTCCCACATGACACTAATCCACACTCCTTTTTTTTAAATCTATCTGTCAGTCTGTCTGTGCTTTATTTGTTTCCTTATTTTTTTTTTTTTTTTCGGGTACTTACCAATATCAGTTTTGTACAGTCAGGAGGAATACTTCCTCTCTGACAGCAAAGTTGGGTTGAACCCTGTTACTCTATGGTGACTGGACCTGTGCTGCTTCTCGGGGGCGGGGGGTGCAGCAGGTGGGCTACTGCTCTGCTCCATGGATGTAGTCTGCTCCGTGCTTGAACCAGCAGTGGCAGAGATACTCTGGCTACTACAAGCAGCAGAGCTAACGTTTAACTCGCCAGAGTCACTTTGGGTGACATGGATATTTTTGCCTGTTTTTCAGGCAGTGGGGGTCGACACAACATGTTGTCTTCCTCTCTCTGTCTGCCCGGTCGGTGTGGGAGGATCTCCTCGTGGGCCCTCTCCCCGGCCGTAACTGGCTCTAGGTCGGCTTGGAAAAGCTTGGGGCGAAGGTGGCAGGCGTTAGCCTGGCTGTAGGTGTGTGTGTTCACGTGTTTGTTTGTGTGTACAGCGGTGGGTAGCTCCTTCCATCGTAAAACAGAGAGCGCAGGAGAAGTGTAGATGTGCGACGATTCAGAAAATAAATGAAATATGCCCGCTTAAATGACATCATTATTTATTAAAAGAGCATTTTACAAGAGGCCGTGACACAAAGAGACCTGGAAGAGAGGTGAGAGTTTGCATAGGGAGGCCAAACAGGATTCCCAATGCCTGCTGAACATGCCTGTACCATGGAGATGGAAATGTATCTGATGGACAACAATGGTGCTGTTGAGCATGTGGGTGTGAGAGAGAGTGAGAGGGAAACAGGAATAGAATCAAAATAAAGGAAAAATCCAGATGGGGAATTGCAAAATAATGACGCAAAATGTAAGCACACTGGGATAGAGGGGCACTAAACACACATAGGCAAAAGTGTGCACACATTTGTATACACCCATATAATTCACATTAATTCATCAACACACAGTGCATCATTGAAATTTTCACCCATGTGCTCTCTCTCCACTTTAGACATTTCTTCAGTCAAGTGTGTCCTGAACACCCCGGATGTGGGTGTGTAAGAGAGAGTTTAACACTTCTGCGCACACTGCCTAAAGGCATGGTGGTAATGTAGATCTTGAGAAAAAAATGCCGTCACCCTGACTGAAAAGCCATTGTCTGTCTGGTGAACAAGACTCTGTCGTCCTCCTAATCCATGGCCCATTTCGTTTGTAACTGAAACCAAACTTAGACAAAGAGTACTATCAGAAAGTGTGTGTTACACTCACTTCAAAGAGGGTAGTGTCAGTGTCAGCAGCATGGTGGGTCGTCTCAACATCTGACTGTCAGAATGAAACCGTAGAGACTGCGTTGGCTTTAAATATTTAATGTAATATTTAAATAATATAATGCATATTCAATGCATTAAGGTGAGATAAAATTGTAGCTTAATTATGCCATTTAATTGGACCACTGTAATTTTCTCAGCACATGAGCACTGGCTTAGGTGGCGATATGTCCCCTTTCAGCTTGTTAATATCAGGCATTTTCAGGTTGACCTTTTACAACACAGACCAAAACAACTTTATCTAGCTGCAAAGTATTTAAGTAAGTATAAGTCTCTCTACTAGAGGTTGACCGATATGGGTTTTTCAATGACATACACATACATATACCTATCTTTTAAATCAGGGCACAGGTGGATAAAAATAAAAGCATTCATTTTGAAAACAATTACCCCCTGAGCAGAGTCTTTTATTGAAGTAAAGATTTGGCTCAAATAAAATTAGGACGGTCAAAACACTCATGGTTACTGCAAAGGTACCTACATGTAGTTCCAGGGGAAAATTCCTGTGGTCAAAATGTGGTTTTAAAAGTCTAGAGTCGAGAGAGCTTCTGCCTTTGATGAGTCCAGCTTTGTGTGGATAGAGTGTTCACTCTTGCCTCTATTTAGGAAAATGTTCCACTGATTGTTGCTGATTGGTCATTTCCTTTGAGCAAAGCGAAGAGAAGAGAAACTCTTCTACCAGAGAGTTTAAAATTAATGTGTGTGTGTCTGTTGTGAAGTAAGTCAGTCTACTGTTGAACCAACGTAGATCAGTGTATTTGTGTAATTATGATAGAGGTCAACTTCCGTGAACTCTGTTGTTTACCGACTGCAAACCAATAAAGACAATTAGGTCTTGGTCACATGATCCACAAGTAGCCGCTACATTCCAGCACCAAATGTTTTGTCAGCAGTGTTGCTGTACCACTATGAGAAGGGACTGGTTTTTGGTGTATTTTTGTTTGATACTGAATCTTTCATGTTGTTTTAGATCAGGGGTGCCCACACTTTTTCAGCTCTGGAGCTACTTTTAAAATGACCAGGTCAAAATGATCTACCTTAATCTACATAAAAAACGCTAAACACATACATGATGACTTGCACTTTCTCACCTCGCTTTTCGGAGGGAAGTCAGTGTCGTACGTTCTGTGAAGTGTCCGAAGTGCATCTACGTCAAGCTACAGACATACTGCTGTTACTTCCTCTGTAGCCGTATGGTCATTTAAAAATAAGGGTATATGTTTCCAAACATTACAGACGATAGGCTAATTGTTTTGTTTTTTTTCAATGCCATGCGATCTACCCACTCTACCTTCAACGTATTGGGCACCACTGTTTTATATAACGGTGATTGCTTAAGGCTGGGTTATGCCCTCTGTGCCAAATGCGCATGCTTTGGGGTAGCATTGTCTGTGAAGGTTCTCAGTCATCCAGGTCCTACTCATCTTCAGGAGTTAGCTGTGGGCAACTGGACTTTGTTGAGTTAGGTTAAAGATGTTTTACCTCTTCACCTGCAGAGGCTAAATCCAGGTATTTAGCCTCTGCAAATCCTTCCAAAAAGGATGATCAATCAAACACAGAACAACACAGGAACACAATAGCAGACTCTCTTTCACACCTTTTCTCAGGTGAAAGTAACAACCTGAAAACGGGTCAGGGGGTGAATGACCTGCTTTGTTAATAAGTATCCAGCCTTCAGAGGCTAAATGTAGAAGAACTGACAGTTACCAATGCTGCACAGTGCTGATGAATCTGTGTGAAACCAACGCTCTTCATGAACAAGCATTGTGTGTTTCTGTGCTCTGCAGGCATAGCTTCGGAGGGAAGTCTGAAGAAAGGTGCTTGGACTTTTGAATTCAAAAGTAGCCTGCTCGAACAGTTTTTCCAGGATCACCAACCCTACCTTTAAGTAAAGCAAGTCCAGTTGTCTTCAGATAACTCCTGACTTGGGGGTGTTCTCTTTTTTTTACGGTAACCATGGAAATTTACTTGAGGTTATGTAAGGAGGTCCACCAGGACCCATTCAAACAACTCAGCACTCAATGAACACAACAACAATCAGTGCTACTGGAATGGAATGTGAGGTTGCATTTGTGTAATGCTAGACTTTTCTTGACCATTATTTTAGTATGAATGAAATATGTATGCATGTACAGAAATGCAAGTAGGCCATTGGGAATTTGGAAGGAAAAAATATAACCTGACCCTCTGCTTCAAATTGACTACAATTAGAAAGTAAATGTTTGACTATCTCACTTACTTCAGTTGGTAACACACAAGTTAATTAAGTTAATTAATTAATTCAAAATAAAATTAGGTTGACATTTTTGCTTGAGGGAATTAAATGAATTTGCATTAGTAATTGAAGGTTTTTGCATTTTCTTTTTCTGGGGTAACAAGCTGTGTCTCAATCATCTCCAGACACACTGATTTACATGACAACTAATTAGAGCTGTGCTTGGTGATGCCATCCTTGGGCAAGCTTTTCGCTAACTTCCTGTTCGTGCACTGGAAAAGGAAAATGGCTGAAAAACTTAAAAAACTTTCAAAATACATTGGATTAGATTGGACTTTATTGATCCCACACTAGGGAAGTTCACTTGTTACAAGAGCAGGGTTGAAAGCAGACAGTACTATACTATGATATTTATAGGCAATATAAATTTATTTTAATTTACAGATTATGGTACAATTTAACACAGCAGGAGTATATTCAATCATTTCACTGACAGCAGCTAGCAGAAAGTCAATTTGTTAAATGTCACATAAGGCAGTCTATGGGGAAGACACAAATAAATTGTTCCCAGAGAACACAAAACAACCTCAATTGTTGATTTGTTCATACAATTCAACAGTTAATGCCTTGCGGAAAAATACTGTATATCATAGGTCACTAATAGGTGGACCGCGGTCCTGTCCGGACCCAGAGGCGGACACAACATATCATTGACTTTTAATCAGTTTTGGCGTTTCTACACACTACTGAATTACAGGGACATCCTGCCTGTCCCTGATTGGCCAGTACTAGTCAGCTTATCACAGGCAGAGTAGGGTGGGCCTTCATTGAATAGAGGTGTGGAAAACAGCTGGTGACAGCGGCAGTGACAGGGAGAGAGAAATACGAAGGATTGAGAAGACAAGTGAGAGAGAATAGCGGCGAAAGTGTGAGTCAGTGTACCATTATTTATTTTTCTTATTTATTTTATCTATGATTTATTATTGTATATAGTCCTCCAAAGTTGCACTGAAAATAAATATTGTATGGCATCGTCAAATAAATCTGTGAAATTGCTCAGCTCTGACCAAACCACCTCTTTCAAGCAGACCTTGGTTAGCAACCAGACAAAACAAGGCTGATGTGAATGCACCCAAAGATGACTTATTAGGCACACATTAACAAACACAATGTGATAAATGTACCTCAAGGAGATAATTCAATAATAAGCATTTGAAAATGGAATCTGTGTCTTTGGAATCGGTAATGCATTGATTTTGAAAAGAGAGAACATAAATGGGCATGGTGCAGCCCTGATACAGACTGTAAAGTGGATTGAGGCTTCGGCAGCGAATGATGAGGAAAGGTGAATTTGCGCTAATTAAGGTCCTCTCAGTGACCTAAACCCATTTTGACTGATACATTATGTGTTTACATATTTTATTTTGTCAGCACTTGGGTTAAAGCTTTGCCTTTTATTAAAAAACAATTAATGTGAAATTTCTATCCCCCTGTCCCTTTTGCAAGAGAGAACCCCTTCATTTTAAACAAGCTTTTTTTTTTTTACTTAAACTTCAGTACATTTTTAGACCAGTACTTGTACTTCAGAACTTTTATAAAAATAGTGGTACTTTTACTGGAGTAGAATATAGCAGTACTCTTTCCACCTCTGGTTGACACCATATCTTATTTTACATAACTACATCAATGACACATACTAAAAGCAGGAAAAAAAACAGAAGCTATTGCAAATCCAGCATTCTCCTCTCATTCTGTAGTTGGTGAAACATCTGTTTCTTGTGTTGACAGAGTATATGTAGTTTTTGAATTACCGCTACAAATCCCTGTCTCACGGCTCTAGCTGTCCAGCAGTGCTGCACGCTGTGAATTGAGCCACATGGGTTTTGATGGCTTGAGCGCACACAGCAACAGTTGAACGGAGGCATCAGAATCAGAATCAGAATACTTTATTGATCCCCTAGGAGTAATTCTTGTGTTATAGCTACTACTATTCAAAGAGCGTGAAACAATGATAGAAATATATAAGAATAATAAAAAGAAAATGAACAAGAGTAAACGTAAAGTTAAGTAAAATGACAATATTGACAATATTGTAAAATGTCAATATGTACAATATATAAAGTATTCAATGGATGAGATGGTTGTAATTTTGTTATTAAACATAAGTTGGTTATTGCACAGATAATTTAAGAAATTCCCAACACGTATGTCAATCATTAAGAGAGGGAGGAGTTGTGGAGTCTGATGGCCACAGGTAGGAATGACTTCCTTGCTCTGTGGTACATTTTGGGAGAATCATTCTTCGGCTAAAAGTGCTCCTGTGTTTGACCAGTGTGTCATGGAGTGGGTGGGAGACATTGTCCAAGATGGCATGCAGCTTTGACAGCATCATACTCTCTGGCCAGCAGTGTCAAATCTGTTAAAAAACATATTCATCTCAATGGCTCTGGCCATGCTGCCTTCTACTCCTCTGTTGTTGTTATTATTGAAGCCTGTGATTGTCTTCATTCCACTCCAGACCTCCCTCATGTTGCTCTGCTGGAGTTCCAGCTTCTTCCAATATTCCTCCTTAGCCTCTTTGATCTGAACCTATCAGTTCCTCCTGGATTGTTCTCACCTCCTCCCTGTTTCCAGCTTTGAAGGCCCTCTTCTTGTTGTTGAGGATGGCTTTAATGTCCTTTGCCACCCAGGGCTTGTTGTTTGGGTAACATTAAACAGTCCGGGTTGGAACAGTGGAGTCCACACAGAAGGTGAAATATTCTGTGATGCACTCTGTGAGACCATCAATGTCTTCTCCATGTGGCTCACAGAGCTTCTGCCAGTCCGTCGCCTCAAAGCAGTCCTGTAGTGTTTCATAAATCTCTTCTGACCATCTCCTCACTGTCTTCATGGTTGCAGGCTGACTCTTCACCAGAGGCAGATAACAGGCTGAGGAGCACCAAGTTGTGGTCTGACCTACCCAGAGGGGGGAGGGGGGAGCAGCTGTATGCATTCTTAACATTAGCATACAGCAAGTCCAGTGTTCTTTCTTCTCTGGTAGGACAGTCCACATACTGTGACTTGTCCATAGTGACGTGATTGAGATGGTGATGAATGCATTCGGGTGATGAGTTTGGAGACGGGCTATAGCGGAGTGAATGACGTCACATGCCGCTGTCGGGTTGGCGGAGGGAGGAACGTAAACAGCCACTATAATAACGTAGGAGAACTCCCTCGGAAGATAATAAGGCCTGAGTCCAACAGCCAACAGTTCAGTGTCCGGGCAACAGATACTTTCCTGGATGTGACCAGGATTACAGGAGCGGTTATTAACTAGCACAGCAAGTCCCCCTCCTTTGCGCTTACCTTTGCGTCTGAAAGCCAGCGATGGAAACGTTGTCATCCGGAATGTCCTGGTGCAGCCATGTCTCCGTAAAGCACATCAGACTACACTCCCGGTATACCTTCTGACTCCTGGCTAGCGCTGTCAGCTCGTCAGTCTTATTAGCCAGCGCCCTCACGTTACCCATGATGAGAGGGGAGATACGGCTTATATCTCCTCCTTTCCATAAGCCTCTGTCTTCTCCTTCTGCTTTGCTT
Source organism: Solea solea (assembly GCF_958295425.1). Taxonomy (NCBI): domain Eukaryota; kingdom Metazoa; phylum Chordata; class Actinopteri; order Pleuronectiformes; family Soleidae; genus Solea; species Solea solea. Next base: position 21,141,855 of record NC_081136.1, read on the forward strand.
CGATCCTCCCCTGCATCCTCTCAATCTTGTCGCCATGCCGGCCGGCTTCAGCATGATCAGCTGATCCCCGGTTTAAACAGTGCGTTCATGGAGTTGCTGCACAACAGCGGTCCAGCAGAGTGAAAGAAGTATTTCCACTGTGAAAATAAAGACCAGGACTCTCTCTATCCACAACTAAGTAAAATATTAAGTTAAAACACTTATATAGAAAAGGTAGTTTAGTTAGAAAGAAAAAAAGAGAATAATAAACGGCAGTGACTGCAACAGGCTGCATGCACGTTGGCACATGCGCACATTAGTGCATGCACATCCACATCCAAATCCACATCTTTTGTGGATTTTGTGAAGTTCTGGCTTCACCTTCTTTTCTTGTGTGTGTGACTTATGTGGTTTTTAGATTATAACACCACCAATTTTACACCGAAATGTTAGTTTACTCATAATGGCAGGAGCTGGAGGAGCTTTGTTAACTGATGATGCCAAAGTGGTTTGACTGTACATCTGGCTCAAAAACTACAGCTGTAAAAGATAAAAAAAAGACTCTAACGTCAAGTTAATGTTGACTGCATTATAGAAAATTTAGGATCTAATATTTTTGATCGTGATCATTATTATAATAATAATAATAATAATAATAATAATTATTATTATTATTATCATTATGAATAGAATGAAAGCCTCATTGATTCTGAAAGACACCTTTCCCCCACAGAAAATTGAAAAATATAATAGCAGTCCACAAAAAGCCTTTGAAAATGAAGAACCTCTTTTTGATTGGTTACACTGATTATGAGATTTTTTCCCTCTCTTCACAATCTTGACAGCTGTCAGTTTCTACCACAGCTGAATGAAATTACTTCTTTTCTTTTTTTTTCAAAACTGACAGCACGACAATCCAAATCTGTGCACTCCACCACATTTTTTCCAAATTGCTTCTGTCTATTTCCCTTCCTCGCCTCTCTTTCCTATTATCCGTCATCTTGGCTCAGGGTCAGGGGAGCTTTCCAGGCCATGGTTATTCTGCCAGTTTGGCCAGTTTGAAGTGGTGATGAAGTGGTGAATGTTGCCGCCAGCCTGCTCAGCTGACCGGTCCAACAGAGGCTCAAAGCCTCCTCTCATGTCTCTCCAAAGAGGGTCAGGACGGGCATGTTGGCAGAGATGGTCAAACAAAACTCTCCTCATCCCTGACTCAGCAAAGAGTAAGCACACACAGACACATAGGGCTGCTGTCTGTCAGACCATGGTATTGTTGACTTTTGCCCAGAGGTGGTGCTAAATAGCCAACATTTAGGAATGGAAAGGATCCATCCTCTGGACAGCATCACTCAAACTGGTTTAGGGAGAATTTTAGTCTCAAATGGCCCTTCTCCACTATAGACCCAGCTCACCTCATCACGACACGGCACATCACGGTTTAGACCAGTTTTCCGGTGGGCGGAGTCATCACTGCACGGCTGCATGAAACTGCCGTGACTATGTTATACATGCGACACACAAACGAGTGACTAGTGACTTTAACACATAAAATAGGGGACATGGCTCACAATGCTTACCTTGCGGGGGCAAGGGAAAGTAAATTCTGAGCCAAAATGGCGCTGCGCACGGACTAGGCTGTAAAATGACGGTGTCCTGAGAGAACGCTTTTGCTTAAACTCCTGCCACACAGACAGTGCAAGAGATACCTTGTGGCACAAATAGGTCACTGCCTTACATAAATAATGACATTTACTGTCAATACTGTAATTTGTTTTTATTTTTTGATTTCATTTAATAAAACAATTAACAACACTACGTTTAGTTGCACATTACTTGAATATTTAAGTCTAATTGTAAAAAGTGCATAGCGTAACAATTGCGTTTAATTTAATGTTTAAAAGTGCTGCATTATGATCCTGCCACCTTTCATAGTTTCCGCTACATGTTGAAACTTACTATATGACAAAAACAGCAGACTGAGATGTCTCAGTTACTGAATCATTGTACTGTGCGTTAAATCAGCGTATCAGTTCACCATTTCAGTGATTCAACGGCTGAAACTGTCAGAAAATCTGCCTCAGCAAGTCCCAGAACAATGACGAACTTCCTCTTTCTATTACTTCATGGATGATCAGTCTACAAGATTGCAGCTATGGCTGGTTTCAGTTATAAGGAATAATTTGACATTTTGGAACTCAGTGCAGTTCCTCCTGCATTTCCTGAAATGGCAAATTATTATCACTACCTGTTGCTGTCTTTGCAAAGTTGTAAAACCTTCCTGGATCAATATTATGTCAATAATCTAGGATGTGTACTGGCCTGGAAAGCTTCAGCTTTAGACTGTATGATGAAATTTGTATTTGTGCCATATATTAATCAATTCCTATGTTGTCTTAAACTGGCAGAGATGGTAGCACAGTAAACTGCTAACTGCAAAATGCAGTGATGAAGACTTTGGAGGTAAACATAGATCTCGTCACAGTAATTATTCTAAATGATGTTTCAGAATGAATGTGTTTATGGTTTGTTGATGTGTACATGTAGCACTTTTAAAAACATGGCAAGGTTGTTTTGTGAGTTGTCTTATTGTAGCAGAGAGTTAGAGCCAGACTTCAACCAAACACAGCACGTCATAATACCGGAGATTTGTTGACAACTGTCTGAGCCTCTCCTCTTTGGTCTGGTAGTCTTCTTTTTTTCCTCCTGTGTTCTATCTTCTATAACCTTCTGTTAAGTGAGGAATTACTGATGCTGTCTCATCTCAAAGGACATTAGCTGGCAAATATTGTTATTAGTAGTGTTATCTGTATATGCAGATGATGTGAATGTTTTTATCAAAACATAAATGTAATTTAAGACTCTAGCAGAGACTTTGTTGTTATGTAAAAGAGACTCCAGTACACAAACTAACTCGCCAAATAATTCATTTATTCAGTAGAGGTAGATTGAGATGTAGGGGTGTTTTTAGGAGTGAATGAGTAAAAAAGGGTAACCTGGTTGGATGTAGGGGGAAAGGTGAGTGCCAAACTGTCACACAGGGATATAGTCCTGCTTGTTAAAACCTCAGTCATAATGTCACTAAGCTTGATTGATTGTTTTAAAAGCAAAATTGCAGCTTATACTATAACTTGTTAGGGTAACAAACTGCCAACGTGTTTGTGTGTTTGAAGATACAGTTAGCTGGATGCTGTCCAAGTTATGGCTGACTTATGACAAATACTTACTGGGAAAACCTTTTACCATTAAGTTTCTACCATCTTTGAAGGGCCATGCTAAATGAGGCCTCCTTTACAAAGTAAATCCTCAACTTATTAAAAAAATAATATTTGCACCAGCCAATTATGACATATTTAAGATTCTTGGTTATTGCATGAAAAAACATTTTTTTTCATCACAATGTTTCTTTTTTTTATTAAATTCTATTATATTCTATTTATATTATATATTATTTATATTATATATTTTTTATTAATATTATTATATTATACTTCATCAGATGGTTTAAGAAAATCAGCCAAACATCAACCAAAAAATTTGTCATCACATACCGGCCATTGGCTGCACTAATTTCTAAAGACCCGGCATCAACCACACATACATTCACAATGTCCCACCTTCACAAAGGTGTGCCTTTTGTCATTTCTTTTGTTTCATCTCGTGTCATGCATACAGATACAACAAAAGTTTTAGTGGCCATTTTAGTGGCCAGACCTCTGCACCCTGGGAGATGATGGATGTTTTTTCTCTCCTCTTCTCGCCTGGCCTTGCCTCACCTCTCCTCCAATGATGGCCTAGGCACATCCACCATTCAGCCCAGAATAATCTCTTCGTAATTTGTCACCCTTGCCTTGACTAGCTGGAAATCTGTTACCTGCTGATAGAAGCAGAGATGGATGTTGTTGGCATCAGGTATGAAAAGTAACAGATTAACATTGAGAGATGGCAGAAGAGGTGGGACAATCAGTGAACAAAGCTTTTACACCTTCCTCCTACACTCAGCCTGCTTTGGAGAAAAGGGGGGTTGCCATGGAGATAGTGAGGGAGGGATTTCATGGATGTATGGCAGTTTTCCATTTGTCTGGGGTAATTCTCATGCTGTAATATAATGGAAGGCTTCATTCTGACAGTGAGTTTGTCTGGCAAACCTTTTTGAGTAAATAATTTGATAAGCATTGCAATATATATCATTTTCTTCAATATAAGGTCAATATACTGTATATCACTTTGTGCAAACCTGCTTCACCTCAGAGGGTTAGCAAATACAACTGCAGTTAGCACAGATAACCAAACAACTTTTAGAACGCTGAACCATGAATAATGTTTTAGAGTTTACTAACTACAGGTCCCACAAATATGATGATTAGCACCATACAGTCTTATGCCTTGTCCACACATAGCCGGATATCATTGAAAACTGAACTTTTGTTCTTCCAGCCACATATAAACAGAGTTTAATGACACTGTAAACAGATACTTTTGAAAACTCCATCCAAAGTTGCATTAAAAATACTGTTGTATACTGTGACACCGTTCATACTGTACATACATGTATGCATATATAAATGGATAGATAAAAGAAACATATGTATACCATGATTCATTGTGTTGATTTCTGTCTGCAAACCCAGCAGAAAATGTTTAGAAATACCCATATAAATGGAACTTATGAAACCTAATCAAATATGAAACAGGTATACCTCTATGTTATGTAACTTTTAATTTCATACTATTTAACCTTTGCTCAATCATAACAAAACACCTATGTTTTTTCCAGCAAAAACTTGTTGAAATGGCTGTGCATCACCGGTTGCTTTCACCCAGGAGCAAAAATGTAATCAAGTCACATTAATCACTGTTATAATCATAATAAACTTTTAGACCAAACCCAGTTAAAGGTGATATGTGCTGTAGATTATGACTGAAGTAAGAAATAAAATATGTGCAGAAAGAGAAAAATAATCTTAAGGACACCCTCGAAAATGAGATGATTCATCTCAAGGGGCTATCCTGAATAAATAAATTCAAATTCAAATCTTTACAGAAAGTAAACTTCAGCTGTGTTTACTGCCGCTGTATATTTTTGGGGTTTCAAAGGGTTTCATCAACACAAGCATATATAATTTTCTCAACCCATTGAACAGTATGACCCTTTCATTTAGGTTTAACTCGGAAAATTACTAAATTTGGAATCTTAACATTGCCACGTTCTGTTGGTGTGTGTTTTAAGCTACTGAAGTACATTTTTCGTATTTTTTCCTATTATAGTAAGACATATTTCTGTTTTCTCATCTGCCCTGTTGTAATTTATTGTTGTAGCTGTTTGCTAGCAACCAAAGCTTACATATGTTTTCTGTCAATTGGTGGAGCCACCATGACTTGTTGCAATGACAATATCAGAAAACATCTTGTTTTGTCCCTGCCTAGGCTAACATTTTATTTTAAATGTATCTATTTAATATCATTATATTATCTATATTTAAATCTTTTTAAATCATTATCTCAATTTTCAGGGCTGAAAAATGCTAGGATAGTGTGGATGGCAGGCATATCCTGTGTTAAAATTTATGCATTTTTCAATGAGTTGTGTGGATGTAGCCTTAAAAAAGTGGGGATAGTGTGAGTGGTGCTCTGCCAACTTATGGACGCACCACCACTTATTGCAGTGACCCAGAGATCAGAAAGTATCTCTTTTTGTCCCCGCCCAGGTTAAATGTGTGCATTTATAAATGACAATGGAGTTGTGTGGATATATCAGAATCAGAATCCTTCTGCAATGACAATAAAAGGATTCTGATTCTGATTGTGATAGCCTTAGAAATGTAGGGGTGATGTGAGTGGTGTTTTGCCAAATAATGGAGCCACCATAACTTGAAATGAGAAAACAGGCATACAGGCACACATTGTGCACAGGCATATACTGTTTTAAATGAAAACTGAGTTGTGTGGTTGTAGCCTTAGAAAAGTGTTAGTGGTGTTTTGTCAATTAGTGGAGCCACCATTACTTGTTGCAGTGACACAGAAATATCTTTTTGTCCCTGTCCAGGCTAAAATTTTAAAACTACTCAATTTTCAGGGCTTGAAAATGCTGGAATAGTGTTGATGGCAGACATAATCTGTGCAGAATGCATGCATTTTTAAATGAAAACTGAATTGTGTATGTAGCCTTAGGAATGTGGGGGTAGTGTGAGTGATATTCACGTGGTAGCAAACTCACTGTCACATGCCTACACTCTGTCTAATGTTAGTAAAACTCAACATTTCCTCCATGTGTTTTACACGAAAAGCCTTCCAGCCTCACTGGAGTCATTTAATGTAAAATCTAGAGGATGTGTTCCGTTTCACTGACTGTGGATTAACAACAATAACAAAGCAGAAGCAATTTACCTAGGTAGGTAACTATATATACATGTATAAATATACATATACAACTATATATGTGTATATATATATGTATATATATATACATATATAGTGTAAATATATATATATATATATATACAGTAGCGTACCGTGGGCCTTCAGTAAAAAAAAAAAAAAAAAAACACAACCACATACAAAACACACATACAAACTGAATGCACTATATTCACGAGACAGTTGATCTGCAACAACCATAGCGCACACGCACACCACTGCGCATCTATAGGCTACTGCATCATTACCACCACATCTTCCGTTACGTCACTCAGCAAACGCAATTTCACAAGCCACCATATGACACAAAAACAAGCTTCCACATAAGCATTGGCGTCGGCTACGCGGGGAACACGTCCCCGTCCCCTCACCACAATTTTATAAATTTATCATTAACACTCGAACTACCGGAAATTATGTACCTCTTCGGTGTAGGTCTTCCTCTTGAAATCATTTCCTTCTTTTCTCCAAACGATCGCCGTGAAAAGTGCACACGAAGGAGATCAGAAACATGATCGATCGGTGGTGTAAATGCAGTGGCCATAGCTTACTTCAAAACCCGCCAAAGGTTCAAACGTCGTTGATGACAACAGCAGGGACTAGCGCCAGACACGTCGCTGGGCCTGGGGCGTTCTGTCACTATGCATCAAATTTTGATTGGCTGACGACACACGTCAGTCAAAGTTATAACCAAATAGAAAATGGCAGCTTCAACAAAAGGCCAGCAATACTACGAGAGCAGGTCCACGGAGCTATGATGCGTTTAATGACATATGGAAAATCCAGCTCAGCTTCACGACAAGGTGCAATCATTTTTCATTTTGTCCTGTAAATTAAAGTAACAACAAGTCAGGATTATACTTCTGCCTTTCCTCCATGCTGTAGCTACGGGAAGTTTCACAGTCACCAAAGACTTCCAAGCTTCCAATTTGTGCGTCATTCAACCCAGACCTTGCTGTAGCCGTCGAGGTGATGCAGAAGTACAAATCAGTATCCCTGAAAACACGCAATTTTACCACAGAGAAAGTGGTCGGGTGTAGGGGTGGATAGGAACCTATGGCTCGCCAAGTCTGTTGTTGTAAAATAATGGAAAATGTGATAAGAGGACCGAACATGTACTGGTGAAAACATTCATGTACATTAAGCTACATAAACATAAATAAGTATGTTTATAAGTGTATAATCACATTAAAATAAAAGCCTTTGGTTTGTGTAGCCTTGGAATAAGCCTTTTATATGCACCTACAGGATTAATTCCCCACTGGAAAGCTGAATGTCTATTAAAACTGGTTCATCTATGTAGTAGAAATGTGAAATAATATTTGAAGCAAGTGCCTTCTTGGCTGAGAAAGGCAGACAATTTATTTCTGGCTCATGTAGATGAATGACAACAACTCCCAGAATGCACTGCGCTCACTGCCCTGCGAGGCACAGCCATAGGCCATACCCCCTCCTTACAGAGTGAAGCAGACAAAGAGCTATTTGTGTAAACACACAAATCCCTGTAAGGAATTAGTTGACAAATACATTATAGACTTCTAAAGTACTCAGGTTTTTTTCTGTGGCGCTAAATTGTACTGGAATGTGCAGTAAAAACAAGGAAAGGACAAGCAGTAAGTTCCCATCATTTGCCGTTCAGAGATTCAGAGCGGTGCAAACAACCTGATAGCTGATAGCGTTAGCCTGAAAGGCAAGATGAAGGCAATTCACTTCAGTTTGCGACATCGGAGGACATTTCACAGAACTAAGAGGGAAGATATTTCTCAACTCAGGTGAAACTCAGGGAGGAAGCACATTATTCAAAAATACTACTGCCCCTCTAGTAATACAAAGCTTAATGCAAATCGGTGAAGTATCCCTTTGAACAAAAATATGTTTTTACAGCCTGAACAGATGCATGTTCCAATACACCCACATACATGCCCAAAGCCATGAAGATGAGGAAGGAAACGGGAAGATGGAGAGAGTTGTGAAAAAGTGTTAACATCCTTTCTGGTACTTAAAGGTTTGTTACACTCTTAAGTCTTACTATTACATGTCAACAATTATTATAGTTACACAATTTATTTTTTATATCACATTAAATCAAAGCAGTTAACATGATGATTTTGGCAGCACTTGCTTCTATACAGCTTAGATGCAACAGAAATATAAACGTGTTCAGTTAAGACTCTCGCAGTTTTTTTTTTTTATGACAGTGAAATATCCTCGTCTGGTTTAAAACTGAAGCAGTTCACAGCTGTTTGTTTACACCATTTTTTTTACTGAGCTGAACCAAAGAGCTCCTGTTGTCTGGACCACAGACTCTGGACATGGACATGGTGTCTGGTGAGACATCCTCTACCACCTCCAGACAAATCCAAAAAAGTGTTTCCCTCACAATTTAGTATAGTTAAGTATAGTAAAGCACAGTAAAGTAATTTGGATGAGTCAGTTTTGGTCTCTCTCTCTCTCTCTCTCTCTCTCTCTCTCTCTCTCTCTCTCTCTCACACACACACACACCCTAAAAAATGGGCACACAGGGCCATAATTTCCTCTGCTGTCTATTTAAAGTCCTGGAAAAAAACATACACATGCTATAATTTAGAGATCTGTAAGTGCTGCAGTGTTGCAATAACAGGCAACACTAAAGGTATCTTAGAGCACTGAGGAAGATGAGCTGACAGACATCACACATGGCTCAGTATCTCTGTCCTTCATTTATGTATCGTTCCACTTAATGCTGTGTTTCCTGCTAATGCCTGCATAAAGAATAAGCATAACCAGTGCCCCTAAAGTAGTTATAATGGCTCAGTGCTCATTTGAAGAAGACAGTGTCATTTATCAAAGGCTCTGCCAGTCTGTGTGTGCATGTGTGAGTCTCCTGCTCAGGACGCTGCTCGGCAATAAAACAGATGAAGGTTAGAGTCTGTGCACGTCATTAGGAAACAAGATTAAAACGGGGACAAAAATGTGTGTGATTCTGAATGCTCATCCTCGTCTGTGTTATGCGTGTGCATTTTTCTTTTCAAACCTGCTCAGAGTCCAAGAGAATATTAAATGAGCTTTACCCGCTACCAGCAGCCATTCTCTTTTTGTTTTGTTTTTCTAACTAGAGCACGCATACCCAAACCAACACTGTTAGGACCCAATGACACATGATTCAGGTCAGGTTTAGACATATTATTACATATCACATTTTTTTTTATCAAATTCAGGTCATGCCACATGCATATGCTGTATTTTTGTTCTACATCTATGTGTGTTTTGAATTACTAAATTAATTGTCAACTATTTTGATAATCGATTTATGGGTTTGAGTGTTTTTTTTTATAATTTTTATTATTCAATTCAATTCAATTCAATTCAATTGTATTTGTATGGTGCCAAATCATATACACATTACACAAAATACCTTTACAATAATATGGAGAGAAGAGAAACCCAATGCAGCATGAGTAAGCACTAGGCATCAGTAGAGAGAGAAAAAACTCCCCTTTAACAGGAAGAAATCTCTGGCAGAACCAGACTCAAAGATGTGCAGCCATCTGCCTCGACCGGTTGGGGTGAAAGGAAAAATGGGGGACAGAGGAGAGGTAAGGTAGAGACAGAAGCGAGAGACCAGGAGCAGATATATAACAGTTGTATCAAGTTAAAGGTCTATAGGACAGTTCTGAAACAGTTATGACATGTTTGAAATGTCATTTATACAAGCAGCAGTAGAGATTGTTGATTTAAAATTGATATCAACTTCAATTATAACATATTAATAATTATAATAATACTACTGCTAGTGATAATAATAATAATAATAGCATCGAAACTGGATCTGGATCCCACAGCCTGCAAGATGAGGACAGTTAGAGAGAGGACAGGAAGGAAAGGCACAAACTAGGGAGAGAAATAACAAGGTGAATGACATGTAATTAAGTCATGTTCATACCCTGAGTATGAGGGAGTGTGAGTCGACCACAGAAAAGATGGTTCAGGTTTCCCTGAGCCAGCTTTAACGATAAGTTTTATCAAAAAGGAAGGATTTAGGTCTAACTTTAAATATGTTTGCACTTTAAATGTACACCTCACAAGTAAGCCTGATTTTAGGACCAAAAAAAAAAAATATATATATATCATCCTTTTCGGATGATATATATACTAGGTCCTTAAGGTATGGTGCCTGATCATTAATTGCTTTGTACGTGAGGAGGAGGATTTAAAATGTAATCCTAAACTGTAAGTGAAGCCAGTGTAGAGAAGGTTACACTGCAGTGATGTGGTCTGTCTTTGTAGTTCCTGTCAGAATTTGTGATGTAGCTTTTGAATTAACTGGAGGGTTTTAACAGACTTGTGGGAACATCCTGATATTAATGAGTTGCAGTAATCCAATCTAGATGTTTTTTTCTTCATCTTTCTTTAATTCTTCATTTTTTTCACTCCTGCGTTGCTTAAATTTGGTTGCATTTCCATTACTTTTTTTTTTTTCTCATAAAACAGTGCATTTGTATGTAAATGTTACTATTAAAAAAAGGTCTGAAGTGACCATTGTCCCCCAGAAATCTTCATATTATCAAATCTGGCCCGTGTTAAAAACGTTTGGACACCCCATTCCCGACAATTATGATTTTTTTTCTGCAGGTAGTAATACTAACGAAAAGGTGCAGGTGGATGATAAACAGTAACTATCAGAACTGGTTTCTATGATTTCCAACTAGGATTAGATAGACATTAAAGCATTTTAAAAGAGAAATATGCAGGTTTGGACTTGGGGTGTATTAATAATCTGGTATTAAAAATGGCTGTGACTCCTCCTCCTAGTCTTCTTAAATGTGAACATTTTCTGTTTTTTTTGCTCCATATAACAAATAAATAATCTTTTCAAGGTTAGAGAAACACAGATAAAACATTTTCAACATTTTCTGACATTTTATGGACCAAACAATTACATGATTAATTGAGAAAATAATTGACAGATTAATCAATCAACAACCAATCAGACCAGTGAACTGGACGACATATGCAGAGCAGTGGAAAATGTGTCGAAAAACATGTTTGTTTTAGTTTAGTAGTTTTCTAGGAACGATGGCTATGCCGCGATGGCATCTAATGACTTTTGCTCCCGACTTTTGAAGTACAGGATACTGTCAGGACTAATAGATGTTGAAGATAACTTAATCACAGCCACTGCAGAAACACATCTTAGCCAATTAGGTCTCTATGTTTTTCCTCCTGCTTTGAACTAAATGAATGGCACATGTGCCTCTCCTGGCACAGAATGCTCATTAAATATCTTCAGACCGAAACGGTTTCTGTAGTGACTCCACTTTGTGCAGCCAAACATGAGCTTGAGAGGAGCCTATGCTAGCTCTTACTAAAATCATGGCTGCAAGCAAGGATATCAGGGGAAAACAAAGGGCTCACCTTAAAAAAAACATATGCCTGTTTCTATTTACAATATCATAATAGCATGTGCATCGTTTATCTCTCCATTTAGACGACCTTTTTTTCGACTTTTTCTTTGTAAACCTCTCACTCCCCACACCAAAGTCCATAGACAAAATCAGTCGTCTTACATCACAGCCTGCTTCGATCAGATAGTTCAAATGTGTCGTTTTTTTGACTTTGGTGTTGGATATCATTCTTTCAGATTTACCTCAGTGACACAAACTTACCAAACGGTAAGCAGTACACCAGCAGCTCCTGCTGCAAGCGAATGACACTTTATTTTCTCTTTGGACTTTAGTGCAGAAGAGTACGGAGTTTAAGCAGGCAGCCATTTTTAAACCAGATGAGCCTTTTATGAAGTGGCTGCAGTCACTGGTCGCCATGTTTTCAGTAAAGCCATGTTTCCACCGAGTGGAACAGTTCGGTTTGGTATGTATTTTTTTTTCCATTTCTGGCACCCTTCCCTTGGGTTTGGAGCTAGACTGGCTTCACCCACGACTCTCAGCTGATTGGGAGAATGTCACTAGCTTGCGACCGGTGTTTCGTCAATGCCCACAGTCTATTCTCATACAAAGCTTGACTTCTTGTTGAGACGAACTGCCATTAACCGAGCAGGAAATGCTGGATTTCCTCCATTGTTGTCTGTTGTACTGTTGTCTGGTGTGTCGCGTTTAAAGGGGACATAGACCAGAAGCTCCAATTAACGCTGCGTTTGTGTGTGTATCTGCGTCATTACCTCGTTTATGAAACCCTAAAGTTTCAGAACAAACAGTGCAGCCACTGCTGAGAAAATAGGGTTTTATTGTTTTCCTGGGCTCTGCGAAGCGGATCGGCACTTCCGTATGTTGATGTTGTCATCAGAATACCTCACCACTCCTCTCACCACCATAGCTCCTCCTGGTGCGGCACTAGTCTGGGCACATCCAGTTGCGTACATTCAACCGCAGAAGAACTGTCTCTTGTAGCTGCTGAGATGCAGAGCATCCACCGTGCCAGAGGGGGAGCTGTGTATCTTAGAGCTGGCCTACCAATTACGTCACTTCCAGGTACCTGGCCAATCACAGGACAGTGGGAAAGCTCTCGTTGGCTGGCCAATCACAACACAGTCCACGTTCTGGGGGTGTGGTTTTGGTCTGAAACAGCGCGGCTGACGAGAGCGTCAGTGAGCAGATATTTTGATCGGCTCGTTTGCAGCGATGCGGAGGTTTTTAACCATGAAAACAAGTTAATATATGTAAGTAGACCTCCATAACTAACATATATGTGCGATACAAGCATTCGATGTCACCTTTAATGGTTTGTTGTTGCCGCACAGCTACGCCGTCAGGCTACATATCTCACTGGTGTGGATGCACAGCCCACACCTTGTCTACCAAGTAAAGGTACTGTTCTCAGTTGAAACGCAAGCCTGACCCAGGGCTTTACCTTTCCCAACCATACGGCACTGTACCATGAAGGAAACATGGCATATGAGTGAGTTTTCCCTGTGTCAGGCTGATTCGTAGGGGGCACACATGCACAACACAGTATCTCATACAAGCACACTAACGATCACTTGAAAATTATCTGCGAGAGGGACTTATCTAGAGTGCTTTTACTTTGAAGCTGTTGAACAAATTTTTGTGTGTGACATATTTGACACTGAAACTGATCAAAGATCATTTTCACTGTCTGTTTTGCTGTGAAATCTGTGGCACATGGCAAAAATAAGACAAATTGACTCTTTAAGAGAAAAAATGCAGCATGCACCAATAGAACATACTTGAGTGTCACAAACACGATTACATGGATGATGAAATGAAAAGCCACATATTTTTTGACTCTCTTTTGCTGTTTTTGAGGAGAGGGTGAGGGGAGGGTGAAGTCATTGGTCATTAGTGAAACTGCTGATACGGTAGTCCATCCAGTAATACAGCTCTTCCATGTTGCACTCAGCTGTGCCTGGTTGCACTTGGTTGCATTTGGTTTGCACCAGTGGTTACGATCACCCAAAATTAAAATACGAACAAAACATTGCTGATATTTTGCTTGCGTTTGCATATGTGCCCTGTTTCATGAAAATAAAGCTCCATCTACTGTATATTCTATCATTATGTTCACATTCTTTACTATCAAAACGGTTGTGCAGCATTTTTGGAGGGTGGTTTTAGGAGGTGCTGACTATGAGTGCTGACTTTGTGTGCTGCCATTATGCATTAAACCAACCTGAGACAAGGACAGCCATCCTCACTGCAAACGTGGCTGCAAGTGGAAACACAAGTTTAAAAAAAAACAAAAAACAAATTACACCTCCTAGCTCAACCTAAAAAAAATCCCCATCTGATTGGGTCTACAATATCATAAGAATATGCTTATCTCAGAGTCTTTTCTGACTGGAAATTCAAGTTTTTCCATTCAAGATGTCACAATCTGGCTCAGGGATGCAACAAAAATGGAACACAGATGCCAATAAACAATATAACAAAACTATTTATTTATAATTCAACTGAAGATCAAACAACCCACTCAAATAAGGTTAATATGAAATGGAGGTGAGTATCAGTGTGTGTGCCATGTTGGAAGGACTGTAGGTGTGGTGAATGTTGTAAGGTGCATCAAACCAACAAACAAGAAGTCTGTCTGCCTGTGGAGAGGTGGAAGCAGGACAATGGGAGCAAGAGAGAGAAACTTCTGGGCAGCATGCAATTTATACTTGGGACACACATGGCAGGTGTGCCACATCAGTGTAGATGACGCTCCCAGCCCCGCCTTCTTCAACAGACAGGAACCTGAAAAGAGAAGTACACAACCAGCCCTGCTGTGTTATGGGAGAGAGGGACGTCACAAAGTCCAAAGAAAAAATCAGCAGGTCCACTGCTGCCTCATGTGCTAACTTTATGCTTAGGATTTCAAAACCTAAAATCACAAAATAAATAGAGTTGTCAATAGATAAAAAAAAAATTAACCCATTAATCATAACCTCATATTTTGAAATTTGTTAATATAGATTAATCGTGAGTAAACGTTTGTTTTTCTCCTAAGGATTAAATTAATGTGTAGTCAGACATTTGTGTGCATTTCATTGTTTATCTTTCTTTATAAACACAAAACTACACATACAATTATGTGATACAAAGGCACTAACCGCACAATCAAATGCCAACCAGGTAATCTTAAAATAAAGGTTCAACATAGATGACTGCCGTCCTGCATGCAACAAGAACATTGTGTTAACATCACAACACAAACATTTCACATTTGTCATGATGAAGAGAGCGAGAGAGAGAGAGAGAGAGAGAACGAAAGCACAGTCAGCCACATAGGACAGGTGTCTAAATAGAAGTCGTCGGGCAGCTGCCAGCATGTTACGGGCACTATCGGTGCCTAGAGTGGTTAGTTTGCCACTGACTTTCCACTCGTTGGCGATGTCGAGGAATTCCTCTGCATCTCAGCAATTAGTCGCTGTCAATCTGTTTTTTGACAGACAAGGCAAAGGATTGCAACTTCCAGTCAGTGTCAATAAAGTGTGCCATGACACCCAGGTAGTTGTCATATTGCATAAAACCTATGATTCCATCACTCAGCTTCTTAAAATGAAACCTTCTGCCCAACAATCCCTCACCTCTCTCCATCTCCGTCTCTCCTGTCTGACTGACTTCAGGCAAATGACTGTTTCGCACAGATAAAAACACATTTCTTCCGACTCTACCTTGACTGAGACGATGACGACGACAAAAAAAAAAACGTATACATCGCACTTATGATTAGCACTTCATAGTTTGGTTTACTTGAAGCTCTTACTTACTTCTAGCTCTTATTTGTACCCAAATGTTTAATGCACTTATTGTAAGTCGCTTTGGATAAAAGCGTCTGCTAAATGACATGTAATGTTATGTATTGTAATGTAATCATTTCCAGTGGTCAGCGCACATTCGAAATGAACAAACTTGCGTTAACTGCATTAAAATATTTTATCGTGTTAATCTCGGCTGTATTACTCACAACGATTAACGCGTTCACTTTGACAGCCCTAAAATATAACACATTTGAACACTTGCTGTGATATAAAATTGTTGATTTTCTTCCTATGGACTTCGGTAAAGGGTGAAGAGGTTTGCAAATCCACCCTAACTTCAGTTTTCTGTCAGAAAAGGACTAATAATAAGATCAAGCAGTCAACATACTGTATTTTTAAAGAGAGCAGGTGAATATTTAATCAATTATTTTTTCTTTGTGTCATCATTTAATATGTGTGTTGGTGCCTTTAATGAATGGTTCTCAAACTCATGGTTATGGGGCAACAAACTTGCCAACCTTTTAGTTAAGATGTGCTTTTATTTGTTTTAAATTAAGTGTTAATTAAAAACATCTTTTGGCTAATTTATCAGAATTCAGAATCCTAATTCCCAAGGGGAAATGGGGTGTCTTATATTTACTCCTTCAGAATTAAAATTAAAATAATGAATAAAATTAAGAAAATACAATATTAGTAGCAGATAAATAAATACCTTATCATGAAATATACGCAACATAGGTATGTGCATGACCTTAAAGTTCTATGACAATTAATAAGTGAATCATCAGTAGAATGTGTGAATGTGAAGTATTTATGCAAATAACTGTTTAGCGGGCGACGGTAGCTCAGTGGAAGTGCGAGTCGTCTTTCAACTCAAAGGTTGTGGGTTTGATTTCCGGCTTTGCTAGTCTACATGCAGATGTGTCCTTGGGCAACACCCACATTGCTCGTGACGGCTGTGCCGGCACCGTGTGAATGGGTATGAAAGATGAGTGATAGGTAATGTGCTGCGCGTAGATGTGCTGTATGAAAGTGTGAGTGAATGAGTGAATGGCAAATCTGTAGTGCAAAGCAGCTTTGATTGGTCATCAAGGCTAGAAAAGTGCTATAAATACCTACCATTTAGTGTAATTATGCTGTCAAACCCACAGGGTTTATAAGAGCATAATTATGTACATAAGCATAGGAAATGTATTGCACATGGATTAGTGTACCAAGTATTTTGTTATTGCACAGGTGGTGGTATGTCATGTTATGGACAAATTTGCTCTTGTCATGATTTGTATTGTGATTTGTGTCATGATAGTTTGCCATCTTTTAAAAGTGGTTCTTGTGTGTGGCTTGTGCAACCACATTTCAAAAAACTCAATGATCCCTTTTAATTCCAAACTGCAGACCAATTAACAAAGACAGTACCCTCCTATGGTGGTGGTGGTGGTGTGTATGTGTTTGGGTTTAGACCAGAGGTCCAATAGAATAATTAACACAGACCCTTTTATTTTGAAATTCTGTGTAATGTCTATTATATATATATATATATGTACAGTAATATTGAGCTCATATGAATAATTTTTCACTTAACTGGCCCACTACTGGCCAGACTAAATACTCCAAGGTCGTTTGTGTTTGAGAACCCTGGTTTAGACCAAAGTGCAATGAAAAGAGAACAGAGAAAAAAACCTTTAAAGGAATAATAGTAATTTCATTCGAAGGCGTAAATGAGGCACTGATTGCCCTAAATGTGAGTGGAGATGAAAGTGTCAGCCTGCACCAAAGGAAGTAATGAAGAAGAAAATGACAACACGCACTCCTGCATGTGAGAAGGAACGCAGGGCGATAAACAACCTATTAAAAGAATTACAGCCCTGATGTTTCTGTATTGCTGACACACACACTTAGACACACAGTGCATCAACCTGGCTGGAAAACACTTTCAAGGTACTTGGAGTATAGGCACTTACTGATGCAATCATGCTGGGCACACATAATTATCATCATCATTACTGTTATTTTGTTTGTTTTGTTAGCCTTGCACACACATGCGCACACACACACACACACATATAAAAACATTTTAGCTGAGTCATGTTGTGGGCTGTTTATTTCTTCTTTATAGGAGAAGAATATTTGTTACACAAATATTGTTGACTAGAGACACTAGAGGGAACTGTCCTTAGAATGTAAACACATTTTCTGAAATGACTAAAGCCTTATCCACACAGAAACAGCAATTTCCACAAATTATATTTTTCTTTGACGTTTTAAAAAGGTTTTCCATAAATATGGTATAATTTCAAGAAACATCCACACAAAACCCCCTGTAGAACATATGCCAGGCCTGTATGTGGCACTGTAGCAATGCTAAAGAAAGTTACCAGATTATATATGTATATGTATATATAAACATATATAGGGAGAGCTGGCCAAGATAGCAGCAGCACAGTTACTGTAAGAGTCAGAGCACTGACATCGACTTAAAACCTTAACACTCATCTAAGTCAATTTCTGGAGACAACGTGGCCCAAGTGTAATACTGTGGACTGCTGTGTTATGGTTCACAGTGCAACTTCAATTAACTCCTGTAGATTATACTACATCTTTTTAGAAAATAAACATACTTTTTCATAATCTCTGTGAATTTTTATCCTGAATGTTAGCTATATAAGCAATGTAATTATAAACTTCAATTATCTTCTTTAGATTATACTACAATATAGTTTTAGAGAAAACAATGCTTGAGAATTAAGAAAACATATCATGATGTGGCACCCTTGGTTTTAAAAACATTGTTATCACACACTCTTAGAAGTCATATGTTAAAGGAATAGATTTTTGAACATTAAATTGTATTACACAGTGGATGCAACATTATTAAATCATTTAACTAGGCTCCAGTTTGGGATCTCGCCCTGTTTCGGAGCCGAGAAAAGGATTTCTGCAAGTGAGTGTTGGACTCATTACTAATGAGTTTTAAACCACAAACATGCATGCACATGTTATGTGAACACGTTTGAACAATAAAACTGTATGATTTTGGTGTAATTAATATGTCAGATCATGCTAACAGTTTGGCACTATTTTCTGGCCCGTATCACTACGCCGGGCAGCCATGCAAGTCACAAGTCCCAGTGTTTCAGCTGTTTTAGTCAGAGAGAGTGAGGGAAATTAAACAAACAAACACGTCTGACTATGAAACTGAAGAAGATGAACCATGTAGAGAAAATCCAACGGGTTATCTTTATGAACCAGAGTACACAGACAAGAAACTTCACCAGAGAGAGAAGCGATTAGCTCACTGATAAAGTGTTTTACAAAGCAGACGTGACTAATAGTCAATTTATTATCTTTTTCCATACTTTCAACCAAATCTCTTATTGATTGCACTAAGAGAACCGTGAGATGCAGTTGGGGAAAAGTACTGGATATTAACTTATTGTTTATAAGTTTAAGATAAATCATGAATGCCTGTGCTTAAAACAACAACACAATTATACTGTTAAAGGAAATAATTAAAGGGATATTTCAGATGTTTTTGAAATCAATTTTTTTGTGTGTGGCAGAGTGGGCTGTGTCACAGCAAAAGAAAACATGTTAGTCACTTAACAAAATGCTCATTAGAAACGTAACATGAACAAATGCGTTGTGTTCATCAATGTGTTTCATGATGTAATCAAGAATTGCGCTTTTTCACTATGGACTTTGTGTCCATAGTGTCACAGATTTCAGTTTCTACTCTGGAAAGGCTGTCTAATAGTCTGTCTAGTTTATAAGATGAGCATTTTGCCTAAAATCTGTTTTTCCTTGTGCCCCTGCAGACAGCCATGTTTTCACTGAGGCGCACTTTTCCTGTCTCATGTTGGTTCCCAGTGTAGGCACTGCAGAGCAAGGCAAAGTCATTTGTTGACATGTGTCAGTACCTCTTATAACAACATCTAAAAATAAAATGTAATTTCCATACTTCACTGTCCTAAACTGGAACTAATAGCTGCCTGGTAGTGTTGTTGCTGCTGCTACTGCTGTTGTTGTTACAAGCTTCAGGCAACACAGAGCATAGATACATACCCTGCCTGGAACCATTCCCTGCAGTGTGTCTTAAATCACTTCAGTCCACAGTGAAGCTCGGATTTCTAGAGCTCTGTAATGCCCTCATGTCCTCTTCTCACGGTCTTTTAAAGATATTTTTCTTATCTCTCTCTGTGTAACCAGCCTCTTGGGTTTGTATCTCAGATTTTCTCTTAAGATTTTTGTTGCACTACTATTTTCTTGCATCCACTTTCCTATGGATATGCCTGCCTTCTACACTACTCTGCTGGTTCAGAGCACTTAAAACAGGTTTAAAAAAACTACTGGCTCCATTTTATTTTGAAAACTCGAGGGAATGCATTTCACTCTGGATGGCAAAAATAGAAACCTTTGGAAATGTTGACAGTTATCCACATGGCTTCCTGAATAATTTTGTCAGGTGCTACTTAAAAGGGCTATTAAGACTTACTTACTAAAAAAAAGGCAAATTCCTATTCTTATTGCCAATGCTTATTGCCCTGTGTTACTTTTATGCTGTGTCACCTGTGCATTAAATGTGACAAATGTCTCCTCCTTCCAAATTCAATAAAATGATGCCATGATTTGCATCACTGCCAAAAAAATTGCCATATGAAGAAGAAATTAGAATGTTCTTCTGGGTCGTGTGCCCTCACTAATACTGATTAGAGCCAAAGCGGATTAAATCCTGCAAGTGCAGATTAAACACATACTAAATCAGATTAACTTTTTTGGGGGGAATAGGGTCTAGGTTGTGTTTTACCTCCCCGTTTGGCCAATAACAGAAACCCCATGAGTAGTCATTTCTGAAGTTAGGCAAAGAAGATGATCAGCTTCCCATTTTCACCACTATGCATATGCTTAGGTACATGAATGGTCATGTGAAAATGTTATTTTACTGTTGTTTTCTTTCTAAATTGCAAGGTCTGAGCTTGGACTCTATGGCTACAACCACCCCCTATATGCATCACATTTGCTATGGCTATGCCACACGATCTCAATGTTTTTTAGCCCTTATAACAGACACGTTTGAAAACACTGCAGATCCAAGTTTTGTCTCAAAACTCAAGTTCATTTGGTATGGAAAACAGTAATTCTTGAAGTGGTGGTATAGTAGGTCCTCCCAGTTCTTATCAATTATGACATGACAATAGACATGCATTTTGGGAGTATGGACTTCTATTATTTCTAATGTGGCACTGAAACACTCCCGTGGATGCAGATGGTTCAGTCATTCAGTCATTGTCTACCACATGGTGAACTGGTGACCTGTCACTTCATTGCTGGTTCATCGCAATATATAGAGACAAACAACCATTCACTCTCATATTCACACTTACGATCAATTTAGGGTTTCCACTTAAAGTCTGCATGTTTTGGACTGTGGAAGGAAACTGGAGACCCTCCGTCAGACCGGGTTGTGAATGGGGGTTTTCGTTTTGCTGTAAGTAAACAGTTCTAGCTAATACCCTGCCATGTGGCCAGATGCAGGTAAACTTTTAGATGTGACCCTGGAAGGGGCTGATCTGGTCAGCAAAAACATAATTTTATGGGCCAAACCCCAAACAGGAGCTACACGATTGAGATGCTGCCAAAGGGAGAGTGAAGAAAAGACTGCACTATAACCGAAAATAGGGGTAGACTGGAGAGAAGATTGAAAGTAGGTTTAAAAGATTGCGCGAAAGAAATGCTGAAAATGGGCCCATTAATGCAGCTCATTAGCTTTGTGCAGAAATCTTATTTTCAGCATCTAAAATGAACAAAAAAGGGGAAATAAAAGAAGGAAAGCTGGCACACAGAGGAGCCTAGGTTTACCACTAACACTCATTTATTCCACAGAGAGGACATTCAGTGTCTCCATACCCCTCTGTGAGTTTTCTCCTTTTCCTGTTTGTTAACAAGAATCACAGGTGATAAAAATGCTATGTAGGATGAGTCAGTTGTATTGTTTTTATTGCCAGTAGTTACCATGGTAGGCATCCTGCTGAGGCTCATTACACTGCACATACCATTTGTTAGGAAGAATGGTATGTCTAACATGAGAGAGTCTGAGCAAGACCAAGTACCAAACCACAGTTACATCACAGTGGGTGGAGCCTGAGGGCTTGTCCACCTACACCTGCAACAATGCAATTTACAAAATTGTCATATAGGGGAAATCTTAACTGATATGTTGGTAATTGATTGGTTTAAGTTAGCTTTGGGCAGATGATGCTTGTAAACCAGTGATGGTAGCCCATCTAGGAGAAGAAAAACTATTAAATTAACAATTGAAACCCTCTACTGCCTTGTATATATGCCCACTCATGAGAAAGGCTTTGGAAGTAAACCCTGAGGAAAAATCCACAGTCCTTAAGGCAGTATCTGGCAGCTCCTGCAATGTTTCTGGTGCCAAACCACAATGGCCCTGCCATTTTTTTGTATCTTTAGCATGGGCTATAGTTGGTCCTTAGTAATACACTCTAGTCCATGATGTCCTGCTTTCTCTGTTCCTCCATTACAGTAAATTGAATGTGTGGATAAAACAAGACATTTGGTCTGGAAAGCAAAAAAGTCAGAAGGAGGGCCATTGTCTCATTTGGCGCATTTCCACTGGCTCTACTCGCCTCGCCACGCCATGGCACGGTTTAAGTAGCGTTTCCACTAGCCTAGTACCAGGTACTATTTTTAGTACCTGCTCCAGCGAGGTTCCAAGCGTGCGAGTAGCAGGTACTATGCGATGATTGGTCAGACTGCCGGCCTCTGACTGGCCAGAGTCCCGTCACAGGAGGAGACGTCCCACACAGAAATCAAGCCAAACAGTGCCGAACTGTAGATCACTTAAAACTACTTAGCAATCCTAAAAACGTGGGTTAATCTCCAGCAACTACAGAAGTCTGGGGTAAAGTCACTAGTCACTTGTGTGTGTGTGTGTGTGTGTGTTGCGTATAAAACGAAGTCACCGCAGTTTCACTCAGCCATGCAATGATGACTCAGCCCACATTAAGAAGGTACTTTTTTTGTAGTGGAGATGCAACCTAATCGTGCCGTGTCGTGCCGTGCAAGGCGAGTCGAGTAGCGCCGGTGGAAATGTGCCAATTGATTCACATACGTAGAAACTATTAAAGTTGTCTGTCTACCGGAGATCATGGTTCAATCCCTGGCCCCACTAGTCTGCATGCTTATGTGTTGCTGTGTGTGTGTGTGTGTGAATGGGTATATGGTAAAAACTTTCATACAAAGCACTTGAAATGGTCTTGAAGTTTTGAAAAAACACAATATTAATACAGACATTTTCCCCCCGATGGCCATTCAAGAGAATGCGGGTGTTAGGAGACACTTCTACATTGGGTTTAATCTTAACACTGGGAGACTTAAGATGAACGTGTCAGCAAACATATCAATGTTAAAAATTATTAGGAGTAGCAGTCTTTAACAATGCTTTACATGGTATGTGGAGCACACAACCAGTGAGACAACATAATCCAGATACAAATTATCTATACTATGTATGAATGACTTACTGTGAAACAAATACAACTGAAGTGTAATTAGCAATAAAAGAAGCACAGTTTGCAGTTGGCAGCCATCTTGGAATCCTGACTCGTGGTACGTGAGGTTGCTCCGAGGTTCTAAGTTGGAAATTCCAAGTTCCGACTACAAATAAAAGGCACCCTTCCATTTGCGTGTTTATAAATTCACCACAACAGTTCACAGTGAAAAGTAAGCATAATAGTAAGCATGTTTTTTTGGCAAAAATAAATGTTACCCATAAATCTAAGCAGATGTACCGTATTTTCCGCACTATAAGGCGCACCTAAAAACCTCAAATTTTCTCAAAAGCCGACAGTGCGCCGTATAATCCGGTGCGCCTTATATATGGACCAATACGGTAAGCAGCCGCTGACTTCACGTTCACCAAGACAGGGAGACAGCGCCGGACGACATACGCCACTATCTGCCAGTGGATCGTAAATGCCTGGGCTGATATATCAGTCTCAACTGTGGTCCGAGCTTTCAGGAAGGCAGGAATTGTCACTGAACTGCTAGACAACAGCAGCGACACTGACTCGATTAGTGACGACGCCGACGAGACGGAGCCGGGCATGTTGGATCCCGTATTCGCCCAACTGTTTAATTCGGACACTGAAGAAGAAGAATTCGAGGGATTCGCGGATGAGGAATAACTTGAGCTTTACATGTTTATTTTGTGTGTTGTGTTGTGTGACATTAACGTTTGAGCAACGTTGAGTTATTTATATATTGTTATTGCTTTGCACTATTTCGAGTGTTACTATATTGTGATAGCACTAACGTTTGATTTACCGTAACAGTATCAGACTGTTTTTTACGTGTTTATTGAATCCAGGAAAAGTTCCCCTCCACTATGTGATATAAATGTTGCACTACATGTTATACCCTGCTGTTGTTAAAAGATAAACGAAATACCACATCACATAAAACAGCTGTTTATTCATGTTGGGAGTAAACGGAGTTGTCAGAACGCTGGTCTGTAATCTATAAATAAAGTTTGACTGACCTATCTGACTGTTTTGTTGACATTCCCTTTAGCGCAGCTCCATCTAATGAATGCATAACGTAACCCCAGCCTCTACTGTAGCGTCTATTCTATGCGCCTTATAATGCAGTGCGCCTTATATATGGACAAAGTTTTAAAATAGGCCATTCATTGAAGGTGCGCCTTATAATCCGGTGCGCCTTATAGTGCGGAAAATACGGTAGTTATTTTTAGATAACTTTATCTTGTAACCTCCTCATACATAATTAATGTACACAGTTCCTGAAACTGTACCTTATACAGTATCTTTGATATGAAAGCGGTGTTAAAAGGTTCACCAAAACTCCCATAAATCCCTATTTAGATGTCAAATTGAGCTATTATACCAAGGTGTAGACAGCAGCGTGAGATTGCAGTGAAATACGAATGCTTTTAGCTATCAGATTTGGTGTCAGATCAGATCAGTTGCCAATCTAGATATCCATCAGAGGAGGCAGAGAGATATGTGTAAACACCCACAGTAGTGCAGGCACACAGTCCAGAACTAAACACAGCTACCAGATGTGTTTTCAGTAAATACTACAATTTGCATTTTTGTTTTTGTCATGCCACGACTACCCCTCAACCTCACCTACATATCTCACCACATGGTTGGCATTTCTGTGACCAGATGTGTAGAAGTGTGTGTACAATAAAGGCCTTATGATGGCAACACCCACATTTAACCATGTTTGGACACACTGTTATTAAGGTAATATGATTCTGTCCTTACATGTATCTATAAATGTTCTTATAATGGCACCAGTCTCTGGGTTGAAAGTTGTGTTTTGTCAACATGCCTACATCTGACTACAGGCTTATACTCTGTGGCTTGATGAAAGACATTCTGGGAAGTGTAGGGAGCCTATAACTGATGCAGGGGTTGTGAATACCCTGAGAAAAATTTCATGACAGAAATAATTCCTCGTATGCCCTGAGCATCATAAAATGATTATGTACAGCAGCAGGTGGTGATCATGTCTTCCAAATAAAGATAAATGTGGCATTTTTGCAGGAGAAAAACAAATGAAATTAAATACATCTAAATGAACAGGTTTAGTTGAAACAGAGGGGAAGATATGTTGGAGGTCACTATTGAAAACACACCTCATGCTGGTTACGTCAGGCAGGTAAGTGGATGGGTTGATTTTGAACATAGGCTTCTTTGCATAGACAGTATGAGGTTAAATAACCTATCTGCTTTCCAGCATGCAGAGTATTAGACCCAGGTTTGAGCAGTGGGAGGCAGAATACTTACACTCACTCATCGCAAATCATACAGAACTTCTCCTGCTGTGTTCTCACGGAAGCTCATGAATTTGAGTGGAGAGCTAGCAGGAGAAGTTTCGGAAAAAATCCAGAGTGACTTTTTGAGGATGTTGATGCAATGCAGATAAAAATCATGATCACAAAACCATATTTGTTCCTAAATCAAACTACATTCATAACCAGGAAATGGTTATCACCCCCAAATCTTCAGAAGTCCCTAAAGCACCAATCACATACTGTTTTTTTTCCCTTGCAGCACTATAGGCAGGGTTAGCACGTTGAAGATAGAGATGCGATGTCTAGCAGCTTTTGTATACATCCAACATGGCGGCCACAACAGAGCAGCTGTCTTTTGATTTGGCTGTTGCTTCCATTTCAGATGCCATCAATAGAAACCATCAATCCTAGTGTCACCCGGATCATAGGTCTGTACGCAGGTCTATCTAACTGCATACTGAGGCCTTGTGATCTACGTCTATTAGTCACGCCTCTTGGAAGTGGGAGGTGACTACACCCTTTCCAGTCTCATAATCAATCTCAAATTAGATTGAGATTACGGTCTGGCATCAGCCATCTTGGACCATCACGATTATTTCTTCAAAAGCGCCAAAAGCACTTAAAACTTGGATATGCACATCTGTAGACATCGTCTTTTTTTTTTCTTTTTTTTTAGAAGCCGGACTTTTAATGGCAACATACAATCTGGGAGATTTTATGGAAATATAACAATCGTTCTTTGTGTAGACGTGAAGATCAGTACAACTGGATAAAACAAGAACACACACACTTACACTGATTATGTTGGTTCAGCTTTCCCAGGAGAAAGTAAGATAGATGAACCTCGTACTTCACTCCAACACAAATAATGAAAAATGAAGAGAACAAGCATGACAGTGACATACTCCTAAAAAAAAAGTCCTTCAGGTGATGTATGGAGAAAAGAGCACTGCAGTGTGAGAGATTACCAATACATCAGCATCTGTCAGACTTCCCCTCACCTCACGTGCTGACCTTGGGGCGACATTAGCCTCTGACAGTGACAAATACTGTTGGCTTCACAGCACTACCATTCTCTCACACACATGCACACATAACTTGTGCTTTCTCCTAATATCATCACTTGTTTTGCACCAAGCTTTTTTTGCTGACTCTGACTCTCCACCTCTCTCTCCCTCTTTCATCCGGTTGAAAGATATACTGTACCACATGTGGTGATGTAGATCAACGCACTGTGTCAACAGCACACCAAGGCTGAGCTGACATCAATCAAAACAGGCATTCCACAAACACTGGCTTGGTGAGGGGGAAGCACTGAGTACTACGAGTTAGTGGCATGTGCTGTGTTCATGCCTGTGTGTGTCATCTGTTGTTCATTTATGGAAACATAGATTGGATTCATTGAACGGATTTTATTGCAATTAATTAACAACATGGTTCATATTAAATATTTTGCATCAGAACCAGGACAGGGAGTGACCTCATATTTATCTGTGTGTGATTCGGTATACAACCAGTGCACTTGAAAACATGGTATTTAGTTTTCTAATGACAATGACCACAGTCTTCACCTTTTATTTGCAGAAAGCAAGCACTTGATTGTAAGTCCTGTGTTGTTACGTATCAACAAGTGTTTTTAAGTGGTTCCATGGAAATCCTGGTCATTTTATAGTACGGATATGGCTTACAAGTGTGTGTCATGTACCAAGGATAACCTATTTCTTATCATCTCAAATCATCTCACGTTTCTTGTTTATCACTGTCCTCATGAGCAGTGTAAAGGAATGGATGGAATTATAGTCAATCAGAGGTGAAGACCCGCCCCTTCTTTCACTGGTTTTGGCCTTCCTTGAGTGTGAGTTCAGGGCGGTGAGGGAACACAATCTTGGCAGATAGACATTAGGGACGATGAAAGCATAGACACATGAAACAAATTAAGTAATTTCCAAAAGTTTTTTGGTTGCATATATTGGTTACACTCTAGCGGTCTAACACTTTTGAACACTCCCAGATCAGTGTTCAAGATGTTCTGTTTATGATTTGAATGTCATTTTTAAAAAGTTTATGAGAATGACATGACATTAAATGAGAATCCACCTGAACACAGAACAAATTAGCTGTTACATAGTGGCAGAAAAGTAGTTCAAAACATCCAGGTGAAAGCATCTCTACTTTTGGTAATAATAATAATAATAATAATAATAATAAATAAATAAATAAAGCTTCTTACAAGGAGAGAGGTAAGACAAGGATTCATATTGGAGTTGTGAAAAGGCTCCAAAATCCAGTGGACTTTTATGTAACTTGGCTAGAATAGGCATGAAAGACACATATTGAAACAAATCAATCCCTCACTCACTCAGTGATTCCCCACTGTTTTAACAGACTTAAACAGTAAGCACAAACGTAAACGTTAGGCTGGTCTGTATGTGAAGACAGTGTAGAGACTCAGCAATGCTGCACTGTGATGAGAGAAGGAGTACAGTGCAACACCTTGTCAAAATAAATCGCATAATTTTCATCATTTATTTTTATTTTCTGTTTCATTTTCATAAAAAAAGTCTGCCTCAGCAAATCCTAGAACAATACCAAACTTTAGATCGGCTCAAAAGACCTACAATTACAGAAAATGTGTGTTAAACTCAAAGTGTAAATTTATAAAATTTCTATTTAACAGAGGGGGTTTGGTGTATTTAGCGACAGCACTGACGAGAGCCAAAGTACTGAGGAACTGAATCACTCTGTTTCAGTTCAGTGACTCAGTGAGTCGGATGGAGTACATCTGCCTGTGGGATCAATTACTTGTGTACCAAGTCTCACATGTATTAGAGGACTGTTTTGAACCCTTTTCCTACCTCTGCATTTGCATTTTCCAATCCTTTTGAAGATTTGAGGTATAGCCTTTGACGATTTTCAACTTGTTTCAAGTCAAGACTTCCAATTATGTCTTGGTGCCAAGACCAACATGATGAAGTCGATTAAGTCGATTTAAGTTTAAAGTTCATATTTTCTATTTTAATTTAAATTGTTACATTTTTCTAAAGGGTTTGTATTAATATGTCCCATTTTTGTTTTTGGTTTAGATATTTTTCTTCTCAAAGTGATCATAAGTGTTGTATACATAACAATTAAAGAAGTGAGCAACATATTTAATTCTCATATTATCATTCTTCTAGTCCACCTGCTGCCCACCACCACTGATATTTGGGCCGTTCAGTATCGCGATATTACTTTTTGGATATCGCCCAAGCCTAACATGAGGCAATATGTCTCAATCCATAAAGAGAACTATTAAATAGAACTATTAGAGAACTGCTGTAATATTTAACAGCAGCCAAAGTTAAATACCAGCAGTGGTAGAGTGAATTGACTAGCAGTGGTAGAGATATGCACCCTGGAAAAACAGAATGGAGCCAAAATTCCACTTTTATTACCAAAAGTCCAGCTAACACTGAGAGTTCCACCTTCCCATCAAATGGTTTAAATCTGTTCTTGTTAGTTTGTAGTTTCATTAGAAGGCCTTTTATTTCCTCCTATACATAGATTTTGTTGGCCAACATAGAGTTTGATGATAATGTACTAATGTTCTTTTTCCCTGCAATGTTAAACCTAAGATGGTGCCAATGAGTATAAGCTTCACATTTAAATCACAGATGAGACACTGATCTGCCCAGTCAATTTTTATTTATTTATTTATTTATATGTGACTGTATCAGACTGATTCTGTGCTGGCGATCAGCGGTGCTGTCCCTAAGTCTTTTTAACTTTACAGTTCGGCACTGTTCGGCTTGATCCTTGTGTCAGATGTCTCTTCCTGTGATGGCACTCTCTGTGAAAATCAGTTAAAAATACTTAGGGACAGCACTGCTGATCGCCACCGCTGATCGCCAGTGGCGATCTGCATAAACTGCTGCTGCAAAGTGGTGCGAACACACAAACACACGTTTGCTGACTTTATCCGGCACATTAGCTTCATATATAAAATCCTCTGAGGCTGGAAGTTTGTGTAAAACACTGTGCTCCACTGTGCAGCTACGAACAGCACACTTGTCCCTCCGCGTTGACATAATACCGCCCTTCCTCCCTCGCCTGCACTCTCGCATTTTATAGAGACAAGGTGGAGCTAAGGTGGAGCTCTTGAAGTAAACTTACTGGTGGGGTGGTAACATTCGTGGTGAAATGCGCATGCTGTCATCATAAGCGGAGGTAATTCAACATCACGTGTTTTATCACCTATACTTACACTAAGGGGGACCACGAAAAAGGACTGAGTATTCTTTTTCCACACTTTGACGACTTGTAGGGCCTCCAGAGTCCCAAATATAAGTATTAAAATGATTAAAAAGTTGATTTTGCATAATATGTCCCCTTTAAAGTGCTTTACAAATAAAGTTGGATTAGTTTGGATAATTTCAAAATATAATTGGTTGTTTTAATATGCAACCATAAAAAAAACATATTTATGATGCAAAATGAATCTATTCATTCAAAAATAAAACACATACAAATGACTCGTTACAACTTGATATTGTTTGGAGGGCCACATGTGGCCCCATCGGGCCGCCACTTTGAGACCCCTGCGTTACATAATACATTCTTTCCTTTTACCTCGGTAAGGGAGAAGTAGTGTCGATATTTCCACTTAAATAACGCTACGCTTCCCTGGCTTGTTGCCATTGTCTCTGTCTTAGGGCGTACAGTGAGACAGCATGAGCAGGGCACCCGTCCACCCAGCCAATCATCATCGCGTTTGCAACGGTGTCGTCATCAATGATCTCCACCCCTGCTCTCTCCTGGCAGTTGATGTGTGGCTGTCAGATAGCCCGACACCACTGGGCTTCATTCAACCGAATTGTAACACAAGTAACGCGCCACTTTACATTCTCAGTAACGGTAACGGCGCTGCAACAATAGGTGTTGGAGGTGTTGGACTTTCTCTGAGTACGATCCAGCATTACCTTTTCATTTAATTAACCTATAATCAATGTGCTTAATGAGCTACATTACGGCACAGCTCCTCCACTGAGGTTACAGCTCAGCTGCACATTTACAGCACATGATTAAAACTGTTCACACTCTGTGGCTTTTTGTACCTGTCCTCACAGAAGTATTGGGTCCATTATCAGGCATAGTGTAGACTTTAATTATTTCATTCATGCATACTTGTTTCCTTATTACTTTGTGTGTCAGCAGGATGAATGCAAAGCAAATGGTTTTCTATGCATAATGGAGAACAGCTAGGCTTTGGGCCAAGGATTGATTCAATGCCAGTGGGAATCCAGATCTACAGTTTTTTCCATGAGACAATTCAATCTTTCTCCGTTACTATCAAAGTGACTAAGACAGGAGCTTGGCTTTAAGGACTGAGTGTGTGTTTGCGCGGGTACTAATGAGAGCACTGAGCTGTATTTTGTGCTTGCTGTGTTGTTGGCAAAAACTTCAGGACCTTTACTAAGTCTTTGTCATGTGACCTTGATCCCTCACTGTCACTGGTGAAACAAATCCATTTAAACCCATGTTTAAATAGGTTTTTTGACCAGTAGGAATGTATTTAGTCAACATTCAGCCCTGAGTAAATTTGGTGCAAAACATACAGGTTTTTATCAGCTTTGTCTCTCATTGGCATGGGTGGGAACACAAGGCGAGGGCAGCCCATGGTCAAGAGAAAAGCAATTAGGCGCATAACTAAAAGCTTGCCAGTTCAAATCCCACAAAGGGTCAATGGGTGGGGTGCCCCGATCAATGTCCAGGTGCAGATAAGTGCTGCCACTGATTCTGTGTGTGCAAGTAATTCTAAAATGCCAAATTCTTCTTTGTCTGCTTAATTCTTGGCAGCGATGCCAGTTCCCATGTCATTTCTGCTTCTCTGATGCAATTTGTTTCATAGAGTTAGCACATCTGTTACACATAAATGTTTTTGGTGGACCTTACAGCACTCAGTATTGTATTTTTTCATCTTACTTCATTTAATTTCATTTTATTAGTACCTTAAATTCATTCACAAATTTTTGAGTTTGAATGATGGAACATTGTAAAAGATGCAAGTTATAGTAACCATAGTTACATGCACACAAAAATTTGTTCAGGAGAATTAAAAAAAAAAAAAAAAAATCATATCAGCTTTTTATCCACACAGAACCAGCATTTTGGGAGCAGTGAATTGTTTTTTTGGACGGCTCCCGGGGTGGGAAAATTTCAACATGCCACCCTTGCACTTTTGTGTAGACAACCAATATGCAAATTTGTGGAAAAAATAATGTCCTAATCCTAGGAAAAAGTTAGTACCCGGTGCGCATGCTTAATGTCTCCTTCCCTGTTTTGGTATATGGCATATGGTGTATAAAGTTGTTTTGGGGGGTTTAGTGTGGATGAAGAAATGATTTCTGGGCCTTTTCTTATAAGTTTAATATCTGATATGTCTTCTATTTGGTGATAAAAGTTTCATGAACAGCCAAGTCAGGATGGCCGAGTGGTCAAAGGTGCTGCATTCAGGAGGCGTGGCATTGTAGCTCACATCTGACATGATTACTTTTGGGCAGCCCATTGATCTTGTAATTGGTCACTGCTCTTGCACATGTAGAAAGAATGGGTCAAATTCACTATCACTAATTGTTGTGTGTGCAAATATAACTATTTCCATTTTGTCTTGAAAAGATTCTGTGTTTTTGGAAACAAAAACATTGTATAGGGAAAGTGTGGATGTGTGGATAAGGCCTGAGGCCTATGGTAGTGGTGTTGTTTTCCTTGTCATCAAGCTTGTTTTATTAGTGGTGCATTCATAACATCACATATTACCCTCGGGTCATTCATGGCATTCAAGGCTAAAAAAAATAATAGTTTAAAGTAAAGGTGTAGATCAGCCGGAGTGTTGGGCCCAGAAGGAACTCAGTGTTGGTCTCGTCATTTGCCATGAGATTTAAAAATGCCAATTAACTGAGTCAGTGGTTGAAAGTCACAAGTTTTAGCATCTCTCTCTCTCTCTCTCTCTCTCTTCCTCTTATTCACCATCTGTCTGTATCAGTGAGTTATTATGGTGCCATTTCAACCAACAAAACCCATTAATAAATTAGCTTTAATCATCCATTTTACTTAATGTGTATGTGATATGCATCTTCATATATGCCTTTCCCCCATCTCTTAAATCTATAATTGAGTTTGGTCTGACTTTTAAATGATGCACTTGTTTCTGTAGATGTTTAGTAATGTATGCGTGTGGCACTCTATCCCTGTTGGAGGAGTCCTGTAGGCTGATAGTGACATAAACAGAATATCAATAAAGGGGAAGATATTTAACAGTAAATGTTTGCTGTTGTTGAGGTTTAGTTATCTTTTCTGTCAAATACTTGCCAGTACAATTTTAACACTCCAAAAGCCTCACCCCAGTGCTAAAGGTAGGGGTCTTTCTTAAATTGGCCACACTGAGACTGTCCACACCAGAGTTACTTTCACTGTAAATTGAATATCCAGCATATTTAAAAATAAAAAACACACACAAAACAACAAAGATACAGGTCATACAGTGGATGGAGGGAGAAGGGTGTGATTGTGGTGGAGAATAGGTGGAGGAGCAAAACAGGTTATACAACCGTGGATCAGTGAGAAAAAAGGTAGCAGTTTGTTTTCCAACCAAACGTTTGGACGTTTGATCGCGGGTCCTTTAGACTGCATGCAGACTGTGTCCCTTGCTGAGGGACAATTTGTAAATCCAAATTGCCCCTGGAAAGAATGAATATTATGTGTAGTAAATAGTGCTGCATTTACTGTTGATGTGCTGCTTGAAAGGAATACTTAACCGATTTGCATTTAGCTTTGTATTGCTAGAATAGGGTTAGTATTTTTGAAAAATTGTGCTTACCAACCTCAGTTTCCCGATTTGAGAAATATCTTCATTGTTTTCTTTGTTACGTACCCACCAGTGACACTTTGTCCTGTTAGTGTAACTGTTAGCAAAGATGACGGATACTATTTACTTTCTGGGAATGAGGTCCCGTCCCCTTACGAGTGGGTCTAAAAAGTGCAGAATTAGCATTGCAGTTTCAAGCCTCGGACCAAGTGTCACTGGTGGGCACCTAACAAAAAAGGAATGAAGATATTTCTCGACTCAGGGGAAACTGAGGTTGGGAAGCACAATTGTTTCAAAAATACTACCCCCTATTCTACACTCGTAGAAATATTTCACCCTAACCTTTAAGATTTATGTAATATGATTATATGACAAAAATTCTATTTAATATTTTTAATTTTTTGAACATAAACCTACCCAATAAACTTTACATGATGCATATGCATCAGTGTAATAAACCTATTCATTTCAAATGCATATTCACCAGGTGTATGTATTCATTTTTAATATAATTTATTGATTTTAAATGCATATTAATCAGATTATGTATTCAGAATACATTAAGTATGTATGTATATATATATTATGTTGAATTACATAATAGTTAGGTTACCTATTCAATATGAATACTGTGTATTTGTTTGAAATATATAATAATTAAGCTTAAATTCAATCAAAATGCATAAAATCTATATATTTTATGATTAATATTCAATGTTTTTTTTCTATTTCCCATTCAACAATCCAATGAAGCATACAATAAGACAACCTTGTTGATTCAACAAATGTATACAGTATATAACTTCACCCAGACACAGGCACAGCTAGATGGAACATGAAAAATGTTTTGCTAAAGCTAAATGCAAATCGATGAAGGATTCCTTTAATAGCAAAATTGTATTGTGAGGCACTATGAGTGTACATCAAGACTAGAAAATTGCTATTTTTTTAGACTTATATTGTAGATTCCTGGCCTCATACATGCTTAAAATAGACCAGACCCTAAAAAGCAATTTGGAGCTGGCATATTGATGTGGATTTTTCTGTGAGCAAAATGATGAAATTACTCTGGATGGGCACTATTTGATTATTTGCTTGATGGTAAAAATTTGATCAGTTACAGTGACTATTCGTGATATATTAAAAAGAAAAAAAAAGAAAGATTGCATTCATAAAAACTCCAATGACCTAATGACCTAATTTGTGATGCATCATTACTAGAAGGTGGCAGCTGGCATTTAGTAAGTGGACTCAATGTGTGTTGGCAGAAGTGATCACATTTTTGAGGTTTCTTGAATGCATCCTGAAGCTGCTCCTTTAAGATCAACACACAGTGGATCCCACTGAAGTGATGAAATTTACGAAGGTCTTTTAATGCATCTCGTATGCTGCTCCTGTTAGCTCAACATGTAGTGAACCCTGCATTACTTTCACTACCTCATGTGCTGGAGTTAAGAATATTCTAATATTCGACTAATAAGTTATTCATTCATTGTCTACCACTTTATCCTCCACAAAGGTTGGGTCACACCCTGGAGAGGTCTTTAGTCCATCACATGCCAACACACAGACAAACAACCACCTGCGGTCAATTTAGTGTCCAATTAACACTAAATTGTCCAATGTGCATGTTTTTGTACTGTGGAAACCAGAGAACGCAGCGAAAATCCACATGCACATGGGCAGAACACGCTGAAAGGCTTGCGGGTCTTTTTTGCTGCATACCAATGAATATTAGAATAACATTTTTGCAAGAAGGCCCGTCCCTAGACATTACATGGCCACTGAAAGCATGTGTGGACTGGGCATAAACTGCATTTATCAGTTGATCGGAGCAGATCGGTCATTCATTCTCTCTAAAAGAGAAGCAGCACACATTACAACCTTTGTTTGTAATACAGATTAGATTATATAGAGTCTTGATCTGCTGTGAAATTACGATTGGACTGTTTTCATAATATGTTTACAACAGAGCCAGCACAATGAAAACATCCATGCCAAATAAGACCTGGCAGATTAAGTGTTTCAACAAATCAATCATCTTTCCTTTATTTCCAACATCTCCTTAGCCATCTCTCTCTCCAGGGAGGAGAAGACAGTGGCTGGAACATCACAGATTTCAGATGAAATTGAAGTTTTTTTGCTCCTAATTTTAGTTTTAGTCTCTTGGGAGCTTTTCCGCAGGGGAAAACCAATTAGGTCTGGATTTGCTTTTTATTTTGCCCAGAAAAAAACAGTCCAAATGAAAGATATTGAACATCAGCTCAAACTGTGTTTCATATTGCAGTGATTCATTGCTTGTGCAGGAGAAGTGTGGTGTTTGTGTGTGCTTGCTTTTAAAAGCTTTGGATGCGTTACAGCTACAGATTGGAAGTAATCGCTCTAAAAACACAGATGGTGACAGAAAGTGAACTGAATGCACAATGCGTGTGCGTGTGTGTGTGGTGCATTCTGACTGCAGGGAAGTAGCACATTAAGTTAGCCAATTAAATTAGCCAAGTGAAGAAATAAAACACCACTAGTGGCTATGGTTACTGTAAAATGTAGATGTAGTCCTCAGGGCGCAACTGAATAGAGTAAAAGCTGAAGAATTTTAAGAATTCCTCTCCTGGGAAGCATGAGTAGGTCATTCTGCTCAGCAGATGTAGTAGCATATGGAAACGTTAGGACAATCAATATCTTTCACTAATTTAACTGCAGTCACACTAGTTGTTTTAAGGAACTTTTGACTGATCAAACTTGCTGGGATCCGAGTTTTTGAAGTTAAATTCACCAGAAATGTATAAGCTCCAAATGAATGCTGTTGATCTTTATGGTAAATTAAAGAAATCCTATGATCTATTATATAATAACTTCTCTGTCTGACAGCTAGAACTCAGGACACTCAAGCATATTTACATCTCAGTTTCTACTACTGTTTTACTTCAGACTTTATACCATCATATGTTTACATAGGTGTAATAATTGTAAATATTTGATATTGTATTATATTATTTGATTATACCTACCTTTTAATGCACAGTATGTTCTAAGCCTTCCATCCATAGGGACAGCTCAGGTTTTCTGAAGTGTTGTATGAATTACTGACACATATGTGTCACTGCTGTCTCCCTGTGCTGCAGAACCAGCATAAGATAAACGTGCACATAGAACACATGACTGCAATTGGGAGTGTTTTCTCTCCACTAATGCCTAGTGCTTGCTCATTGTGTGAATTGTTGGGTTTCTCTGCTCTCGATAATAATTGTCTATGTACAGTGCCTTGAGATAAGGTATGTTGTGATTCGGTGCTATACAAATAAAAAAAAAAGTGGCAAACATATTTTTAAGATTGATCCGAACACAAGTGCTCAACACTAGGTTCAGGTCAGGATACATATTAATACATCTTGAATGTGTCTTTAGATCAATCACTCAGACCACTTTCAGAGATGGTCTCTCTGGGACTCATGTGGTAACATTTTCTTGACATGTGTGAATTCATATCCATCCACAGAAAACATTAAAAGCCACCTCCCCCGCTGATATCCTGGGCCCTAAATGTGCTTAATTTGAAGCAAATGACACAAAATTAACACTGATGAACACACGTTTCAGTTGCTTTTTTAAATGGAGCAAATCTCATTTCATGTTACAGCAGTGTGAGTAGTGCTTTGAATCACTCAGCCAATCCTAACTTTTCTCTATCTCAGTCTCTCTACCTGTCACTAACATCTCTAACAGACTGTGGTGGGGATGTATTGGTGTGTTTGTGGTTACTGTGTTCTGTCTTGAATATCGTCACCCTGTTAAAATAATGGCCTTACTCATGTTTTCAAGTTTTTCAGGAAACACAAAAAACAAATCCGCTTCACTCACACACTTGACATAGGCCATTATCTTAAAGGGGTAAAATCACATGATCTGATCAACTGAGGATGTAGGCGATTTTACCATAGGTGGCTGGCATCATGAGGAGATGATTTAGGCAAAAAAAACAATTTTGACAAAAAATGATACCACTAGGTGGCACTGTTGTAAAGGAGATGGGACATAGTATACAATGGAAGAGCGTAGAAGACGGTAAGAGAATATGGCGACCAGCTGAACGTCTTATTATGCTACACTACTGCTCAACTTCAATGTGTATTATTCATGTTTAAGTAAACAGCATTATTCAAGATTCCCACATCATTTGTTCATCAATCTACCCTACGCAGGTGAAAATTAAGTTACGGTAATTAGACAAATGAATGAGACAATTACGATTTTTTTTTGTTATGCTCCATTTTCACCGAAAGTTGGGAGTGATGTCACCCCAGACAACTGGAATACACCCAAGGTTTAGTTACAAGATTGGTGAAGACCCAGTTCAGTTTACTCCCACAGAAGAAGAATATTTGTTACAGTCTGAGAATGATGTATTTGAAATAGCTTGAAATGGCTAACACAACTGTGTTGTTAACAGCTTCATTTTAGTTTAAAGGATCTAAAATGACTGTATCGGACTGATATTGGTATCGGTAGATACTGTACTCAACTTTGTGAGATCGGTATCAGAATTGGACACAAAAAAGTGATATTGTGCCATCCCCATGATGAACACAGATTGAGCTTATGTGGGTCTGAAATACTGAAGTTTGACAAAAGAGCTAGCAGGAGAAGTTGAGGATTCCCACATAAGCATTCAGCTCCCTTGACAAATTCAAAAAAATATTCAGTCTTCAGAAACCAGCTTATGGTCCTTAGACGATTTCAGAGTTTCCAGGGGCCCCATTTTCAGGCACGTTGCCTTCTTTGCCTGCCCTGCACACATTGATTATCCATCAGTGAGAGTGTCTTAGTGGTGTGGTCTCTAGTGTGCCAGGCGTCTGTGGGACCTGCAGCCTCAGACTTCCAGATGAGTTATTCTGGGATTCTCCCCTAAA
The DNA here is from genome assembly GCF_958295425.1 of Solea solea. Lineage (NCBI taxonomy): Eukaryota > Metazoa > Chordata > Actinopteri > Pleuronectiformes > Soleidae > Solea > Solea solea. Next base: position 21,180,032 of record NC_081136.1, read on the forward strand.
CCCGGATTTAAGTCTGAATGTAGCCTTCCTTTCCTTGCTGTTTCACCCAGGCCCCATTCCTCCTCTTCTTCTGAGCTTAATCTACCACTAACAGAGATTCAGCTGCTCCTTATGTCCAGTTTAAATTGAGTTATCACTTCAAGGATCATTTCATGTCCACTCCTCCCTCCTGTGCTTATGTCTGACTCACTCCTCTCTGTAAATAAACCAAGGACTCTGTAATATTAACCTCTATTTTTAACATCTGTGATCAGCCCTCTGTGGTTTTGATTCCTGCTCTCCTTACTGTGTGGTTTGGTGATTTTCAGGAATGAGCTTTTCTGAGATTGCAGTTTGTGTTCAGCTGCAGATGAGAAGCTGAGGGAAATATAAAAGCACTAGCAGCTGTATTTCTACAGCTCCCCCAGGCTTTCCTTTAGGAATATGGCTTTAGCTATTTTAAAGCAGCTGAAGAATCATGGTGACATTCTGGTGAAGGTCGAAACGGAATCAGCAGTGTTTCACACAGTTGCCGTATGAAGAAAGTGAATTTCAGGATCATTCAGGAAATGATTTTATACATAAGACAAGATATTGTCATAGATGTTGGATATTGTCATATCATGATAAGGTGACTTTCCCTGGTTTTAAAAGCTGTTGCATTGATAATCATCATATTTAGTATATTTAGTATATACTTAATAATGCTTTAATTTTGAGAATAATTATTTGTGCTATAGCAGAATGTGTTCTCTAACAACAGTGAATATCCTTCAATTAACATTAAAAAGCCAAATAAATAAACCGGGTATTATCTGAAATGAAAGGTAATACATTTAATTAAAGTATGCTAAGGTATGGTAAATGGTCTGTATTTATTTAGTGCTTTTCTAGGCTTGATAACCACTCAAAGCTGGTTTACACTACAGTTTTGCCATTCACCCATTCACTCACACTTTCATACAGCACATCTATGTGCAGTGCATTTTCTATCACTCATCTGTCATACCCAGTCACGCACTCGCACAGCCGTCAGGAGCAACATGGGGTTAAGTGTATTGCCCATGGACACATCGGCATGTAAAATCGGTCCCATAACCTTCGAGTTGAAAGACAACTCGCTCTACCACTGAGCTACTGTCGCCCCAGATCATGTAGTACAGATCATACAGTTCCTAATGTGCCAACTCTGTTTGTCAGCCATATTACTTAATAGCATTGTTAATATGCTTCCTAAAAAGAAACATGTTGAAGACATCTTTGACTTCTTTTGACTTCTAGTATCTGTCTTTTTCATGTATATGTGTCTGATTATCTGTGTAATCTGATTGCATAATCCCACTGCTTAACCGTGGTTGGTTGTACTTTTGAGTTTTGCCCTGCAGGGAAGATTTAATTTCAACATAGCCAGTCCCCTCAGGTCCTCATCAGCGCTGCCTCGTAATCTCTCCTTCCTTGAAGGAATCTCATGGCTTAAAACCGTCATGAATTACTCAAAAGTGTTTCTCCAACTTTAGATGTTTTATGCATAAGACCTTGGAGTGCAGGCAGCAAGGAGCAGGAATGACTAAAACCATTTTAGTCTCTTGTGTGAATTAAGTGTCTGCATTGCTGCCTTCACTTGACAGTGACTGATTCTTCTCCCAGCAATCTCTATGTTCTCACCTGTCTGTGGATACCTGCCTGTCTGTCTGGTAAACCTCAGGGAACAGATATGCCTCATTTACACTCTTGTGTGTGTTTGAGATTCAAGTTTTCAAAAGGCATTTCAAACTACATATAAAGCTGGTTTCGAATGCAATTCTGATTGGATTTTTACTGATCCACTTCAATCTAAACATCTCGGTTGCTCAGACAGGATTTAAAATTGTCTTCCCCTGGGATTCCACTGAATGTGTATCGGTTGTGTAGCATCTCCATCGCAGCATCGGATAGACATCCACTTTAATCAGTGTGACAGCTTCCACCAACTCCACTTGTGTTGCATACCGGCTCCGTCATTGTTCCATTTTACCGTATGACGAACACAACACTTTAATTCAGCAGAATTTAGCGCAAGTGGGTCATGAAACGGCAATTCAACATTAATTGTCTGGTTGTTGTTTTTTTCAGAATAAAAGCCCCCATGTTGACACCATATTGTATTTACGCGCATGCAGTGGAATCCCAACATATGACACAAAACACTGACTTGAAACTATAAAAGTTGTTTTTGTGATACAAAATGTGTCTCTGGAATCAGTCAAAGCCTCTCGTGACAAATCATTTGTTCTATTAACTCAATACTTTCCATATGGTTTTCCACTAAACACTGGGTCCTGTCTATGTTTGTTTGTTTTTAACTGATCATAATTGGTTTTCATAGTTTTTTTGACAATACACGGAAGTGATTTTAGAACTTTTTTGATCTGATTTAAAGACAAATCTAAAAAATGCACAGGTAGAGGATTCTATATTTTGCATTCTCTATAGAGATTGCTAAATTGGATTGATACGGAAATGAGGGGCTCTGAGGGGATTGGAGCTATGCATAAAATGTGTATGAAATTGATGGCTGTAAATATGTGTATAAGTATAATATGGATAGGTCCTCTTCTTTCTATACTGAATTAATAATGTACCCCTGTAAATATGGGTTATTTATAAGGGTAATTTATGATCTAAATAATATTTATTGACTAGTTGCTGCCTGGAGAAGACACTTAATCCCACGTTGCTCCTGATGGCTGTGATTCAGTCTGATTTCCTTTACAAGACAAGGTCTGTAGACTGACATGAAAAACTCACACAAACTTAAACCATGTATGTATTTCCACCATCTGTGTGATTCATGCTCTGCCAACAGTTTCCATTCTGACACGCTCATCTTTGCAATGAACCACGTGTGTTGTTGTGGGTCATAAAAGAGCCACAAAGAGTTAAGTGAACATCTGAGGTCTCAGTTCCTCTCTTAAAGCTACTGGGCAAGAATTTCTTTCCTTTTTAGTGATGGGGAATGTTGAGTCAGGCAGTGAGAGGGCAGCTCTGACTCAGCCTTCCTGAGACTGTGGGAAAAGGCAGATGTGAGTGAGGAGGTGACATCATACACAGGAGGACATAGAGCTTTCCACACAGTTTATTCACTCTGGAAACACGAGTCTGTGAGGTTTCGGTCTCCACCGTAACATTCTGAAGGAGAGGATTGTGTGGTTTGTGGTGCTTGCAGATAAATCCACTTGTAACCGGCCTCATGTCTTTTCACGACCTGCTGTGAAGCTTTTATGGGAACTATATCTGTGATAGTGTAATAAAAGTCATTACGAAAACTGCCTAGTGAGTTCTGAGGATGATTTAGAGTTCTCAAACTGTGATACGTGTACCACCAGTGGTACACACGCTTCCTCTGGTACTTGGAGGAAAATCAGAAATACTGTTCTACTGTGTATACCATGGTATATATGTGAGAGGAGTGGAGCTGGAGTTTTGACCAGAGTGAAAATGAAACAAATAATAAAAAAAATAATATAATGCAGCAACAACCTTCATTAATTGGGTCTTTTTGTTATTACGCTCCACAGCTGCCATCATATTGTCAAACTGTTGTATGGTAAATGACACCTGCTGCCTGTCTCTGTGCAGAGCTGTCATTTAAAGCTGGTGTTGGGTAATGAAACAAAGTGCAGACAAAGCTCAGCATTGAAGGAACAAACAGTTTCTTTTCCTGAGTGTGTGTTTGTGTGAGACAGAGAGAGAGAGAGAGAGCCTGAGGATGACGCTGGAATTGCTTCTGTATTATCTTCATGTTAGTAATATCATTAAAAGGAATTAGACCAAGCCCTCAAGACACTAATTCACACACACACACACACATCATTGACATAATGCATTCCCTAGCCCCTTACCCTAACCCAGGGCTGTCATACTCATTTTAGTTCAGGGGCCACATATGGCGCAATTTTATCCCAAGTGGGCCGGACCAGTAAAATAATAGCATGATAACCTTTACAAGGACTCCAAATTTCCCTTTGTTTTACATTTAATAAAGTGTCAATTTTACAAAAAACATATTATAAACAACCTGACATTTACGTGAGAAAAATAATTGCAATTTCAAAAATATGATCCCTTAAGTTTATTATTGTTTACTATATTAATATTGTTTGCTAAGCCTAAATTTACTATGTACACATGTACACAAATTTATCCTGCGGGCCGGATTTGAAAAACCCAATTCTTAGCCTAACCCTAAAACCCAGTCTTAATCCTGAAAAATCTCTTTAAAGTTGTATGGACCCAGACAAAATGTCCCCACAAAGATAGGTTTTTCCCTTGTATTTTCCCCACTCAATTAGTTATACAACACCTGTCATACAGCAACTCCATTGGCTCCCTATCAATAATGGCATCATAAGATCCTGCTCCTCAGATGTTCACGGCGCACTGAGCATGTGCATGAGTGCACCTGCTCTTTATACTAGGGGTCAACCGATATTGTTTTTTTCTGGGCCGATATTTATATTTAGATTGTTACTAGTTAATGAGGCAGATAGCTGATGCATTTACAATGAAAAAGGAAAATCTCTGTCAAACACCAACACAAAACAGTTTCAACACCTTTGATGTTCGTCAGTACAGAACTTTTATAACAAAATTAACAAATTAATAATGTATAAACACAATTAGCTCCCTTAGGTCAAGGTTTTAAAAAACAAAGTAATAATAAATACACCTATACTGATTTAGTAGGAGCAGTATAAAGTTTAATATTGGTGACCGTTACAATAAACCGCTAATACAGAATAAAATGCCTCATATCATCCCCCAATAAATGATCCACCCCTACTTTGTATGGTTTTGCATTAGGAAAGCAAAGTTCACTTTCATGCTTCATCAAGAACTCAAGAAGTCAAATAGGTTTTTTTACTGCACTACAAGGCCTTTCTTTGTGGAGTTTGCATGTTCTCCCTGTGTGTGCGTGGGTTTTCTCCAGGTTTTCCAGTTTCCTCCCATATGTCCAAAAACATGCAGAGGTTTATTGAACACTCTAAATTAGGTCCATAGGTGTGAGTGTGTATGTTTGTTTGTCTCTATGATGGCGAAGCGATGGACTGGTGACCGGTCAAGGGTGTACCCTGAGGGATTGGCACCAGCGGCCCAGCAACCCTCGTGTGGAGGATAAAGCAGTAGACTATAAATGAATGAACACACTACAATGTCTTTCTTTCATTTTGTCTCACACTGTGTTATGTGCGATAAGCAAGTCTTTAACTACAACCTGCCTGAAAATATGGCTGCCAGGGGGGTTACAAGAAAATACATTTGTGCCACTTATTAAAATGTTCACTTAATAAATCTACACGTGTTGTATGGTGTGTATGGTATCTGTATAATATATTCACCACTTGTGGTGTGAGTGACAGAAACTTAAATCTCGAGTTGGAAAAGGCTGTCTAAAGGCAAGATAAAAATGGCAGTAGATGTTGTTAGGTCAGTCGAGTGCAGAAATTATGACCCAGGTCTACAGGTGGTACTCTCACTGTTTATTTGTTTATATTTAAAGTCAACAGACATTCTGCTGGATGTTTTAGGTCAGTTGTAAAAGTTGTGTGTTTCTGACTCTCCTGGGCACATTGCATCTCAATTATAAGGAGCCAAGCTTGTCTGAGGAGATGTTAGGAGCATTAAGTTTTACTGTGAAGCACTCAGAGAGTGTTCCCCAGGGATCTCAGTGGACGACAGAGGGGTCTGTTTGTTGTATTGAGCTGGAAGTGTGCCAGCTTTGCCCCCGCTTGCTCTTAAAAAGGACTAGTAAAGTAGTAATGGCAGTGTTTTGGGTGCATGTTCTGCTGCAGGATGATGGGAGGAGGAATAGACAGTATACTTGCTAAGAAAAAGTTGAAGAGAGAGAACACCGTTTACTGTTCTCTCTACTGTGTTTGGATGTTTGTGCAGCTCAAAGAATAGCTCTTTCCTTCAGTATTGGTACTGACTGGACTGCTGTTGGTCGGACATGGATGTGCTCTTAGCAACAGAGCCAGCAGAAGATTGGGTGTACTGTGTGTAGCAGGGGCTAGAGGTTGTTCAATAACACTTTTTACTTAACTTTTTTTTGGTGGCTGTCTTTGTGTCTGCTTCTGCACTTGCTTGCATCTTTGAAACATCAAAACTGTCAACATTTTTTTACTGAAGAATAGGGCAGACCACGGCCTAGTGGAAGGGAATTGGGCTTGAAACTCTAGGGTCACTGGTTTAAATCCTGGGTCCAGGTCAAGAGCTGGGGTGCCCCTGAGCAAGGTACCCAACCCCCATTGGTCCTCTGGCTGCCCACAAACAAACTGCTCTTGCGTGCAGTTTGTTTTCTTCACTGGTGTTTAAAAAGGGTGTAAAATGCAGTCAGTTCTAATTTACCATTAAACGTAGACACATTTCACAAATATAATTCTCCAACTGTATAACAAGTACTGCGCTCCAAATACAAAGAAATTCACAGCCCACATTTTGATAGACTTTGCTTAAAGAAGCTTTTATGTGAAATTTAGAGGGTTTGTTTTATTTTGCATATTACTGAGCTTAGTATTTAACTTGTTTTGATATCCAAACTAGTTATTTCCCAGTATTTAACTGATAACTGATACTGTGTGTTGTATCAGCTCTTCCCTGGTAGGGACATGTCATGTTAAGATGATCTTAACATTTTAAATCCCTTCTACTATCAATGAGATTAACGCAGCAGCTATATACAAACAATCATACAGCAATGCATCGCAACAGTCACGGCTGCTTCAAAGACACCATGGACGAGTGAGCTGGGAAACAAGAATGGTTCAGCCCATGCGTCTGTAGAGGGGGGAAACACAGCTCTATTTCTGATGAAGAAGAAGAAAAGGCCATAAAAAGGGAAAGTTTTGGGTTGTAAAGCCCTGTGCATGCTTGATTTGATTGGCTGCCTGGGCCAAGTGACACAGTGATATGTTGAACATATTTTAACTAAATAAAACGGCTGGGAAAACGTGTGGCACGGTGTATAAAAAGCACACTTCAGGTCCGATGTGCTGCAGCAGTGGTTTTGCTGGTGATGTCTCGTGATTGGCCTCTTAACCTGTTCACACCCTTAACTTATCAGACACAGATATGTTTTACTTCTACTTTAAGGGTAGAGTCGGGCAAGTACAGAGAAAAGATTTCACATGGAAGATATTGCCCTGATATTGCACGATGTATTTCACGGTTATATTATTAAAATGAGATGTGGTGCATGTGGTCTGTTGAGACCAGTACTGGTTGTACTAGTTTTCTACTTCTTTAAAGCTAAGCTTTTCCTAGGTTTAACCTGCTGCAAGTGATGTTTTTTTTCTGCAGGATTTTTGTTTTGCTCATTTTAGACCCATGAGGGTGACATGCACCTTCATAAACACATTTATTATTTATAGGATACATATGTTGTGTGTTAGTGGTTTTCTTTTGCATGAAAATGTGTTTAAATCAGTTAAGGCTTTCTGCCAGAGGCATTAGTAAAATGCTGCAAATCTGGAAGGATTCCCTCCAGATTTTCTGAACTTAGCATTTGACCTGCAATCGAATCAGTCCATGAAGTCCAAGTCTATGTTCAAGTTTAAAATGATTCCCTCCATACATTCTTGAAATATCACATTAAGAGTCATAAAAAAGGCAGTTGAATTCTTGAACATTTTCAGGGTGAACTTGTGGGATGAGAAAATTTGTTGTGCTCTTTCGAGTGATGGCACAATTACCACAGCAGCCTGAGATTGAGAGTGAAGTGTGGTGATTCAGGGGTTATTCTGGTTGGCTTTCAATCTTGTTTATTTTGGTGTCTGTCATCATTAGTGGAAGATTCTCTGGTGCTTGCAGATACCTACACATCATCACAGCTGTGCGCCATGTGGTGTAGTCCCAAACACCAGCACCAAGTCCTCATTGCCTTAGCCTGTGTCTTCTCTAATCACCAGAGCTCTGCTGATTCAGCCTGCGGAGGGGGGGGGGGGGGGGGGGGGGGGATGGGGTCTGCATATGCGTGTGTGAGTGTAACATTGCACTCAGAGCTTTTGTCCTACGATGAACAGTAATTGTCGGAATACATCGTCCGCAGAAGAATACATGTGAACTGCATGAATAAAGAGCAGCAACAAATCATTATCAATCAATGTTTGTGTGTGTGTGTGCATGTGTGTGTGGGGGGGTCAGAACCTAATATCTGGGGAACTGGTTAAAGCCTAAGATTTGAATTCTGGTTAGCTTTCTTCAGGCTGTCCAAATCAATGGAAGTCCACTCAGTGTCTGAAGAAGAATAGCTGTGGAAATCTGAGTGTGTGTGTTAAGAGTGTAAAGACATCTTTCGATCCTTCCCTTGGCATTTGAAGGTCATGGCTGTCTGTTAGGGTTCATTACAATAACAAGCACTCAGCTCGCTCCCTGAGGCTCTGGCAGTGTCAGTGGATCTGGTTTAGGACTGCAGACAGATTACACGACACATCAGTGTTGTAATCAAGACCACAATAACTGAGACCAAGACCAAGACCAAGATCAAGAAAAGTTTTATGTTTTATTCATCTTTCAGTCTACCTTCGGTCATTTGCTAAATGATGGGATAATGTTTCTTCAGCTCCTTTTTTTACGTGTGATTGATTTTGGCCTTAATGTTTTAGTTGTAGAAGTGAGTGAGTGTGGATGTGACAATCAATCAGTAGATTGATCCTACCGACCAAGACTATAGTGTACGAAGACCCAGATAACACACAGGGACCAAGTTAAAGTCAAGTCCAAAATCTAAATAAACAAGAAAAATCATGACCAAGACTGATGCACTGTATATGTACTGAAATAATAGCAGTGCAATGAAATAGCAAACTTTACTGAAGAATTATGAATTGCCACAACCAAATATTTTGCAATTCTGTAAATCCAGAAAGACTTCACATCTGCTGATAGCAGACAACGTACTGATGAACCTGGGATCGCCCAGTACAGCATCTTCCAGCCCTTACAGTACTGGAGGTTTAGGAAATGCAGACTAATTACATGTAGTGTAGATTGCCACATGACAATACTCAGCCAAACCTATCAGTGAATTGGATTTGAATTGAAGTGAATGCATGAACAGAGCTTCTGCATTGCTGAACCATCTTTGTTTGATTATGGGTCTGGACACATGATTACAGCAGCCACGCAGAGTAAACCACACTGGTTTTCTTGGGATTACAGCTCTGTCCTATTTTTACGATAAACTGTTTTGCGTTTCACAGCAACATAAAGTGACTGTAATTTACTAGCTTGATAACAGAACCTATTAAGAGGGTACATTGATATTACAGAGCTGATACATGAATTAAAGAAAGGCAGATATGTTGGTTTTATGAACCTCTACACACGACACTCTTCTTGAAGGAAAGGCTTGTGTATTTTGTCATCACTACTGTTGGAGCAGCTGAGACCAACACAGAAAACTATCCATTCCTATTGGGGCTTGCCCCACAATAATGGCGCCCTGCCCACATTTGGTACTGTGCCGGATTCATTTATATAAGTGCGCCATAATCCAGCAAAGATGTAAAAGTGTCAGCAACAATTCTCTTTTTCGGCTTGAAAGGAAAGACAAGACTAGATTCTAAATTTAAACACCTAATTTCAGCTTTGGTTGTTTTGCATCCTGTTGTCGTAGTGCAAAGTGTATACGCAAACATGCAGAAGAAAAAGGGAGGGTTTGTTTGTGGTGGTTTTGTGTCTCTTTGTGACTTTTATACGGGTGACTGCGGCTCAGGAGGTAGAGCGTGTCGTTGTCTTACCATAAATTTGGTGGCCCAAGTGTCCTTGGGCAAGATGCTGAACCACAAATTGCTGCTGGCTGCTCTGCTAACAGTAGCAGAATGGGTAAATGGCGAAAACTGTAGTATTGAGACTCACTTTATTGCCAAGAATGTTAGAAACATTCAAAGAATTTGACTATGTAATACTCGATGTTTGACAGAACAACAACAACAACAATGTTCAAGAAAGACGGGTCAAATCAGTCTTGACAGCATGTTTCTCACAGTAAATTAATCCGATGTCATTACAATTTCCCTTCCACCGATTAGTACACTAACACATTAGCACATTAGCTTTTTTGCCTTCAAAGTCCTCACTGCATGTTGATGCATGACTGTGATGCAGATGAAGGAAGTGAGACTCTCCCTCCTGTCGATGCACTGCCGTCCTTCAGCACTTTTCCATGCAGAGTCATTGGAGAGACAAAGTGTGCCGACGGGGGCGGAGTGTTGGGCTGGCTCCTTGCACTGAGCCACTGCCAGCAGCTACTGCTCAGTATTGAGCTGTGTAAAGAGCTGAGATCCAGCCAAACAGACACTGAACTGTGGCTTCGCCCTTGGCATACAGTCACTGCTCTCATTATTCATCCCTTTAGCTTTCAGCCTCCTTCTTGCAGCAGTTTAAAGTTATTTAAAGTGATGGTTCCCAAAGTGGCGTCCTTGACGAGGTGTCCAGCAGTCCACAGCTAAATAGAGAGAAGCCAGATTTCACTCTGCTATCAATCACAGGAACTGACATGAGTGAAGGAATAATGCAAGGACTTCTCTGTCTGCCTTTAGAGACAGATAATAAATATACATTGGTGGTTTAAAATCTTCTACATCATTTTTGTGTTCTCTTTCTGCTGTTTCATTGGTGGTGTAAAATGAAGATCCAGTTCAGTCTGTTCCATGCATGATATTCCTGATCCATTTACCATTGCAAACTGTATAGTACTGTAGCAAACCAAACCATACCATGACGGAAACACAGCAAACACAAAGTATTTTGTTCTGACTGATGTCTCATTTGATTTGCAGTCATGCGGAGGAACCCCTTCATGGTGGACAGCTGTTGTAGGAAAGGGTCCCGCAGTGCCCTGCAGGAGCTCTACAACCCCTCACAGGTAAAAGGCTGACACATTTGTTTTCCTATCTGCTCTTTCTCTCTGTAGTTGTGTTCTAATTCATGTGCTGGATCCTCCGGAGTGTGCATTCGGTGACTGGATGTTGTCAAAATGCATCACAGTGCAGCAACCTAGGCTGTCCCATTTCAATTTTATTTGAAATACAGCCGACCATACCTCCAAATTTGTTGCATGCCAGTGGAAGTATTCTCCAAAGGATCAGTCCTTTAATCAGAAACCATGTAAAAAGTCCAAACTATCAGGCAGAGGTACAAAATCAATATCTGAGGTTTACAAAACTCACAAAGGTGTGACAAGAGGCGAGAAACACACCTAAAATGAGACGAGATGTGGATTTCAAAATAAAAATTGACTAAACAAGTAATATAAGAAAAAATAAGAGAACTTAACTAAACCAGGACATGACTCTTTTTGTTCCTTTTTTTTAGTTGTAGAGCTATTTTCACACATAAAGTACAGGAAATGTTCAGTAAATTCAGTATTTACAGTTTACCACTCACATATAGAGTGCAGCAGGAGGTTGTCTGAATTTTTTTTGTCTAGTCCAATACAGGTCCAGTTTGAGTAAAGCAATATGCTATTTTTCAATGCACACTTCCCTTGGAGCCTCGGCAACAATTCTCTCAATTAACTGATAAATATCTCTTTTGGATTTTGAGAGTAGCAGCACCAACATCGTTTTTTGAAAATTTACTGAAACCAATCCTCAACTTTGTAAATGAATATATTTAACACATTTAAATAAACTACATGATTGGTAACTCAGCAAATGTGTTTTAGAGATCACAGTGGAACTGTGAAAAAAATACTTTTCATAGAAGATGCTAACTATGGCCAAGATACGTATGTGTCTAATTACTTACCTTTATACCTGCTTGTTATTTTAGTTTTTTGTTGATAAAATGCAAACAATGAATGTAATATTGGATGTTGGGACTTTGGATTTGATGAGAAAAGGGGGTGGTGGCTACAAAGTTTAGTTGTACCTCCTGATTTTTTTCTGCAGATAAATAGATTCTGTAATATTGGAACAAAATAATGCAAATAAGAAGCCTTAGAACTTTACTTGTTAAGACTGACAGGAAGAAGTGCCAGGCATTAGCGTTACTATGTACCTACTCGTCTTCTTGAAGTGCAGGATAATTTTTATGCTATAAGTGTCTGTTCCAGTCAGTGGAGCCACACTTCATTTATGTTTCATAATTTAGATATATAGAGCTTTATAAAGTGGCAGCCATTGAAACATAACACCTGCTGTAACTACATGATTGCCTGCATTAAATTTAAAGCATAAAACTTTAAATGGCTTTTCCTCTTCACTGATCAGAGAAAAAGTTGTAGAACAAAAGACTGACATGGTGGATTAGACGTACACCTGTGACTCAGCACTTCTCAGCTCATCTACTTTGTTTATGTTCATGTTCATTACATTTCAAAGAATATAAAACATGAAAGGGATGAGGCATCTCTTTGGACAGCAGACTTCAAAGAGTGGTAACCTTATCAAAGAGCAAATTTATTTATTTAATAGTTTTTAAATAATGGTTGATAAGTTCCTTGTTCTTCCTCTTTTGGCTTCTCCATTTATGGTTCACCACAGCGGATTATCTGCCTCCATCTTATCCTATTCCTTGAGGTCTCTTCTGTTACACCAACTGTCCTCATGTCCTCCTTCACAAATCCATGAACCTTCTCTGTGGTCTTCCTCTTTCCCTCCTGTCCGGCAGCTCCATCTTCAACACCCTTTGACCAAACCATCTCAACCTTGACTTTCTGACTTTATTTCCAAACCGTTCAACCTGAGCTGTCACTCGAATATGCTCATTTTGAATCCTGTCCATTTTGGTCACTCCCAATTTTCATTGGGTTAGGGTTAGGGTTAGTGTTAGCTGGTATTGCGATTGTCCACTCAGCAGGACATTGAGTTTGAATACACCTTCTGATGCTACTTGGACATGTCATCAGTGAAGTACCCGGGGTCATAGGGTGTTTCTGGTCTTTAATCTTTATACACCCTCGCCCAGGTGCCCAGATTGATTCTGCCAAAGCTTTTAACACTTGGTCGTGGTGCCAGTGTTACTGTCCCTCCCCTGTGTTCCAGGGTGCCCCTTTTCCGGTACAGATTGCACTCAGGGGTGTCTACCAGTCCCCAGATATGTAGGTTGGCCGAGCTTGTAGGACATCATAAACTGATTGGACGAGAAACTTAATGCAAGATGGTTCTGCTTTCCAGAGCTCTGCCCAGGTGACTTTCAGGAATATGCCTGTTCCACCTGATCGACGCTCCTTGTTTGGACATGCTTTACTGCAGCGTTCTTCCTCCATCTCTGCTCATATCTATTCCTGGATCAGTCGGCACTTCTCCTCTGCACAGGCCAGATCGTAATGCGGCTGTAAAGAGGCTGACTGCCTCTTCCACCTTCTTCAGGGTGGGTTCAGCGCTGTTTAATTTGATCCCTGGTTCTGGCAGTGCCACCAGTTCCCTACATGGTCCGAGCTCATGGTCCCTCAGGATGTCACTGCAGGTGGCGTGGAGATGATGGTCAATCTGCTTTAGGCCCAGTAGTCTCTTGGTTAAGCCGAAAGGATTGCCAATGAAAGCGTTGCATTTCCGAGCCCTGTCCAGTCCCTTCCTTCAGTGCTGTTCCACCCTCCTCAATGAAATGTCTCTTCCTCCAAATGACTATGGGATTTTAGCTCTTGTCTCAGCTGACTAATCTTGGCTTCTTGCCAGTTGAACTTCGCTGGATTGTTTGCTCCTAGTCTTTCTATGACGCCAAACCGCTCTGCTCCTATGTTCATTATGATGGTACACATGGTCTGGAGTTTCTGGTAGACACTGCCCTTAGAGATGGATTCCAGGCACTTGTCGACATCCTCATCCAGCTTTAGCCACTCCTTATTGTTAGCGGCAGGCCACTTCACCCTACGGTGTTCCAACTTCCTGCTTGATGGGGGGACTTGTGTTGCTTGGGGGGTTGCGGGTACTATGGAGAGATTCCGGACCTGGTTCCTCCTCCTTCTCATCAGGTTCAGCAGTAGGCACAACGAGAACTGTCAGCCGCCACTCCTGAGCATTGCTTCACTTGGTCCCTCCTGAGACAGGCCATCCTTGCCTGGTGGATCTTCAGGCCCTTCTGGTTTTTGCAAACCTTGCTGCAGAAACAGGCTGTGCTTGTATTCCTTTGTCCATTTCCTTGGGTCATTTCCCCTAGTTCTGTCCAACTGGGATGCAAAGTAGACCTTCAAAGGAAAAGATCATGAAAATATGGAATGAAAATAATAGATAGCTTGATAGCTAAATGGATAGATAGATAGATAGATAGATAGATAGATAGATAGATAGATAGATAGATAAGAATGTTACTTGTTGGGAAGTATAGCAGACAAACTTAATTACTCATTTAAAATGGATGACACAACAGATGCATGAAAATGGATGGATTAAACTATTTAATTGCAGCAAGCAATCAACTGTGCTTCAAAATGTGCTTTTTTTCCTCTCATAATAAAACTGAATAAATGATGTGTGTGTGTGTGCTTGCATGCCATTATATAACTTAAAGCAGCAGTATCACTTTGTAAAAAAGTATATAATGACAACATTTTCTGAGCCAAAATGATGTCACTTATTTAACTGTCTAGAGACATGTACATTAACACAATAGTGTTTTACCCTTGTCTTCATATTACAGTGTTACAACACACTAAAAAACACACTAAAAACCACCAACCCCAACTATGGCTTTCAACTGAAGAGGATAATATTTTTTTTTTTTATATATATATATATAATTCTGAGATTTAAATCAAAATTCTGATGGGTATAAACATCTTTAATCTCATATTTCTGAAAAATATTGTTCATGTGGCTCAAAACCTCTTCCTCAGCTTTCACATTTAAAAATGGAAAAGCTTTATTTTCTTATAGCCTGTGTATATGTGCCCAGCCATGGCAAAACTAGCAACAGGTGGGTCAAGGGACATTTTGAGTTATTTACATATTATGAAAGTGTGATTTCTAAGCTTTCTAACAATGTCTAACACATGTAAAACTATTTATTTTTATTTGAAAATATTTCAAGAAGATATGGCCATTTGAATGTAGGCACTCCTCAACTGATGCATCACATTTACATAGTGATGTGATGTCTTTTGCCTCGTCCGAACAGAAAGGCCTGCTTTTTTTTAAAAGATACTCCTGCCTGTCCATGGTCAGTACAGGTGGGGCCAGGACGGGAAGACTCTCAACAGGGGGTAGTACTCCTCGGTTGCGCAGTAGCTGAAACTTGATAGGCTCTGCATCACTGTGATTTTTAGCAAGCACCACACCTGGTCTGTTGGCATCAGAGCTGTGACAGAATAGAAGCACACAACAGGATATTTAAAACAATGTGCACTGTTTTCACATTGAACACCAACAATGTCCATTAAATATTCTTTTATTTTACACAATGCGGAATTTTGAATATAAAAACCTGAAGTGCTGATAACTCTTGATCTGTTCACAGTCTAACTCTGTCTGGTTATTTTTTAGTTGTATTGTATTTTTTGTAGTATTTTTTTGTAGATGACACATCTGATCTTATTACCAATAACATCAAAACCATTTACCACAGTGAAGTAGAGGAGCCAGTAAGGTGGTGTGAGAACAAGAACCTCATACTTAACATCTCTAAGGAGCTGGTTGTTGATTTCAGAAAGGGGACCACCCCCCTCCTCCCTCTCTCCATCAATGGAGAAGTGGTTGAGAGGGTCACCTACTTTAAGTTCCTCGGGACCACCATCCATCAATCCCTATCATAGGAGCTCTACACCAGTCTCATAATCAGTAAGTGCCACCAGTGACTCTACTTTCTGCGGCAGCTCAAAAAATTCAGGGTCAGTCGACCAGCCATGACCCACTTCTATAAGTCTACCATAGAAAGCATACTCACATTCTCCATGCTTGTCTGGTCACACAACCTCACAGGATAAGACTCGGCTGGAGAGAGTAGTAGCTTCTAAGATCATCGGCTGCAGCAGACTTTCCTCACTCACATCACTTTTCTCATCAAGACTCACCAGAAAGGCCAATAAAGATTATAGCAGACCACTCTCATCCAGCACACTTCCTCTTTAATCTCCTCCCATCAGGTAGGAGATATAGAAGCATTAAAAGTAAAACATCTCGCTTTAGAGACAGCACCTACCTCCAAGCCATCAGACATTTAAATCTGCACTAATCACTATGCACTTCTCTTGCACTTGCACTTTCGCTTAATATGACGCTGCTGGGTACTTCCTATATATATTTTCTTTGGTACAGTATTGTCTGTATCATTTATTGTGGCGTATGCGGCGGGTTGTATATGTACTGTATTGTATCTGTCTGAAAGTAAACCAAGACACATTCCTATCACTTGTTTGTAAACTTCTTCGAAAGTAGTAGTAGACTGCCAGATGTGTCTGCCAGTCGAAGGTCTTAATTATCGCTCTGCCATCTGCCATTCCGACCATCTGCTTCTCACCTGACTGTGGGTGTGTGCATCCAAACTGAATCAGTATTGATAGATCAGTAATATTGCTTGAATAATGTGTGAAGGCCACACCTTTGTGAGCATGAATCACACGTTTGATTCACATGTGTGTTAATCAAAATTAAAAAGACAGCATCCAGCATGAAAAAACTGTGACTTCAAATGATCAGTAACATAGATTAACGACGTTAATGAAAACTCACCCCATAAGAAACTGAAAAGTATTTGTGCAGACTTCATTGCCTCCGATTCAGATAAGAGGTTTGGGTTTGTTTTCTTTTCACCACAGGCTTCTTGGTGGATGTTGTCATCTCAGAAGTGAGATTGGTGCTGCATGACCATGAGGTATCTGTCCTCGTTAAGAAGTATTGCCAAACATTTGCACTGTAACAGCCACGATTGAGTTCCTCTGCAATATGTTTTTCCCGGTCCATCAATATAAAATCAATATACAAACAGTAAAATCGATGGTGTACTTTTAAACTACATTTAAAGTACATGATGACATTTTTTAAAGCATAGAAGTGAATTGAATGTATGCAGTGGTAAAATAGATGTTACAGATTCAGTTCACAATCTCAGACGTAGACAATAATAGTAGTTCTCAATCCTTTCATACCAAGTTTTACCTCTCTCAAGCTCTCTTAGCTCTCAATTTATGACCATTATTGTCAACATTGAAATCCAGTGGTGTAAATAGGCCGAGCAAAGTCAGCTACAGTCAGGAGGCAGATTTATTCCCAATAAGATAATTTGCTTTCTCATCATCATCCTCTTCCTTACATATACTTCAGACACTGGTATAGTGAAATTAAATCAAGATGGAACGAGAGATAAGGTGACTCTAATTATTATTATTTAATTTGTTATTTATTTTTAGTTATTTGTTTTATTTTCTACACACTCCAAATTTCAAAACACCCAGAATATACAGTAGAACATTGGATGTATTTCTGACTCCAAGTACCACCAGAGGAAGCATGTGTACCACTGGTGGTACACATACCACAGTTTGAGAACCATGGGTCTATGTCTTAGAACGTTGGAGAGTATACATTTTGTCAGTACATGTTGTGTAATCTGTACTTTGTGTGAATACCACAACAGTAACTTATTTTATTCTGCTTTCAACTGAAGTTTTTCCTTCTTCTATTGTTTTGCTCCCTCTGTCCTTGAATGTATCTCCAGCAGTTTTCACCACTCCTCCTTTGCAATGATAATGTAATTTGGACAAAAAGCAAAGGGACCTTGTTCATTGTGCTATATTTGCAATCCTAAACTGAAGTGAAGCCAATGTTGCCTTACAGGTTGGAATTTGTACTTGAATTATTCATGTGCTGTAAATCTGCTTTTCCTCCAAAGTGTATGTATGCATGTAAAGTATGTATGAATGAATGAATGAATGAATGAATGAATGAATGAATTAGCCAAACACTTTGTTCAGGTAAGTGTTTTGTGTTTGAGCTCAATTTGTCGGGAAAGTGTGGTGCAGACAGGCGGACACTGCAAGAGGTGATGCTATCACAGTGATGAATGAGAGCGAGTTTCCTCTTCCTCTTCTCTTCTGTCATCACCATCTTCTTCACTATCTGTCACTTCCTGTCTGTCCATCTGTCCTCTATCTTCTATAATTAACCTCATCTCTGTCCACTCTACACCTAAACAATTTACCGTTGTTAGATTGAAATCACAATTCGAAACAACACAATTAGCAACTCAGCTTTAATTCTTAAAAAAAAAAATTATATATATATATATATATATATATATATGTATATATATATATATATATATATATATACATACATACAAAATGTGTGGCCCTTAAGTTGTTATTTCGGTAAATGTATCCCATCATTGATGTGCTCTTGTTTGTTACGACACCACCTACTGTTTCATGCCCTGAATTGCTTGCTGTATACGTAGACTAGGCCTACACAGAAGAACAACCTGTCCTCCAACTGAAACGTACATATAGGTCGTTTTCTGAAAATGTGACTGTGGGTCGTTTTTTTCAAACCCCTGAATGCGACGTAAAGGTATGTTTTTACTAGTATTTTCCAACTCGAATATGCACAGATGTTACTGAGGGTAGGGTTAGGGCAAAAAAGACAGGGTTAGGTAGTAAAAATTTAAAAGGTGGTATAGTTAGGAATCAAACCATTGTCGACCGCGCAGTGCTCTCGCCACTGAGCCGACTGCCGGTTCTGACATCAGCGAAGCTACTAGATACCATGTCTAAGGCGGAAGTGGTTGCTGTTATGTATACAACCGCTAGGGGCGGTGGTTTTGAAAATGTAAACATAGGTCGTAATTCCTGCATACGACCTATATGTACGTTTCTTTTGAGGACAGTCTGCAGAAGAAATGTCAAGTTGTAATTACTAGCGGTGTTGTGGACACTGGACAATGCATCCTAAGATCTCTGGCTCACCAAAGAAAATTACAAAGACTGATTTGCCCAAGATCCCAAGGACAATCACTTGGCCGGATGCAGAGTGCGCTGCAAATCAATAAAGGTGGACAACATGGACGGAGCGGCTCTTATAAGTTTTCTTTAAGCTGTGTCAGCGCATTTTGTCATTGAATTGTCATTGGGGGGACCTTGTCTATCATACAGTGAATGTTAAACCGAAACTTTGACTTATAACTTATATTGTAAATTCAAGCACAATGGCAATGTCTGTTAGGAAAAACACAATTAGACAGTTCAGCCCAGTCCTCACTTGCCACGTCTCACTTTTCTACAAAATGTTATATATATATATGTAGTTTGTGTGTGTCATGTATAAAACAAGGTCAATGCAGTTTCATGCAGCTATGCTATGATGTCTCCGCCTACGCTGAGGTGGTACTCTAGTAACGGAATTTTTTTTAGCTCTAAACCTCAAGATATCCATTACCAGGTAATGGTTACTATCATCTGCTTTTCTGTTAGCGTAGCCTACACTACATAGATTTTCAGTCCAATAATGCAGTTAGTTAACAACATTTGCAACTTGCAGCCAATCTTCTTTTATCAGCAGCTGCTAAGAGTGAAATTACCAAAGACGTGACCCTTCATGATGCATCTCATTTTCAGTATGCTGAACATTTGATATAACTGTATTTGGCAATCCATTTGTGACACGTACAAACAGGAATACAACACCTGTTCATCAGAGAAAAGACGAGGGAGAAGGAACGCAGAGTCACAGTCATGCACGTGGGAACATCATTTTGCTAAGGGGTGGTGTATGGTATACGCATGCAAGACTCTGTTTGTGCATGCTCCAACACACTGTCCTTCCTTCAACGCACATCAAGAGCTATGAGAAACATCCTTAAAATTATGTAATGAACGATGTTAGAGTAACCAGCAACACACTTTGATGTTAAAGTCAAAAAATTTTAAAAGGTCACTTTATTTCTGTAATTTTTCCAAAACAATTTTGCTCACATCCTTCTAACGTTTTCTCTTGGGCTAACAAGGGCTGATGCTCAGGCTCCTGAACTTCTCTAGCGGAACTCGACACACTTGTAACATGTAACACTGTAACTTGCACTGACTGCATCCTCACTGTGTTTTGGTTGCTTTTGGGGTTTTTAGAAAAATGTACATCTAACCCTATGTACATCACTCATCTTTTCACCATGACAGCCATCAGGAGAAAAATGGGGTTAAGTGTCTTGCCCAAGGACACAGCGGCATGTAGACTAGCAGAGCCGGTAATCTAACCATCAACCTTCGAGTTGAAAGTCGACTACCACTGAGCTACCGTTGCCCCGTCGATAGTAGCAAGTAATAATTCTCCATATTACACGTTTCAATAACAAGCAATTCACAGATTTTAAAAAAAACTATATCTTATTTAAAAAGGAGAAAAACAACCAAACTATTTACATGCTGTGTGTTACACCCCTTGTCAGTAGGATGTCGCAGCACCCTCAGCACCCCACTTCCTGTGCCCCTGGTCACAGACAGCACTGCTTCATTAAAAACGCAGTGGTCAACCTTCCAACTGTGCTGTATTCTCTCATGTCTTCCAAACTTTACCATGTCAAGCTTTCCTCCTCTCTTCCTCATATTCTCTCTCTCTCTCTCTCTTTCCCAGTCTGTACTTTTTCCATTATTGGCCATTCATCACCATGCAGCTTTTAAAAGTCTCCATGGGGTTTGAGTTTTTTTCTTTTTATTATTTCTGTGCAGCTAAGATTAGACCAGGGCTACAATAATTTAATGCAGTTTCATTTTCCACGTGTTCTCCCTCATGTGAAGTCACATTGATATATTTCTGTGTGCTGTGTCGTGAAAGCAAACTTTAGTGGATAGGGGTCAGTGTTCAAGAGAAATCTGCAACGTGTGTGTGTGTGTGTGTGTTTGCTTGTACCCTGTCACCTGCTGTCTGCGGCCAGTCGAGGAGGATTTCTGGAAGGTGGGAGTCCCACATTCTGGTGAGCAGGAGCTCACTCATTGCTATTTTTACTTTTATTTTATTACAACTCAAGCGTGAAATTAAACTTTGTATCCTCAGGACCAACACTGTTCATGTTATTTTTTTTAATTAAAATTAGAATGAGATGATTTGACAAATGTGATTAAAGTGCCTATAAAGCAAATGCAGAGATCCACCTCTTCACACATTATATATATATATGTTAGACCCATGGTTCTCAAACTGTGGCGCATGTACTGCCAGTGGTACGCCAGCTTCCTCTGGTGGTACTTGGAGGAAAATCAGAAATACTGTTCTACTGTATATACTAGGTAATTTGAAATTTGGAGTGCATTAAAAATAAAACGAACATTTATAATAAATTAAATAATAATTATTAGTCACCTTATCTCTTGCTCCATCTCTCTTCTAATTTCACTATACATCTTCACTATATAAATCTGGACCACTGTATTTTAACATGTGATAATGGTGTTATTTCGAGAGCTCAATATTTACTCATGTGGTGCTTGGTATAACAGGTTTGAGAACCACTGATCTAGAGAATCATGGCTGAGGACATTGAATTATGGAGAAAAGACTGATAACCGTTTCTCTCCAGTCTTCTCTTGAGGATTTTTTAGTTAGGTCTAAAAATATTGCTCGAGGAGACATAGTTAGCATAACTGAAATGCGGTGACAATGTAAAACCCTGCTTCTATGACTGTCGACTCGTTAACTTAGATGTCTTTATCCAGAAAATGTGTCTGACATGAGGAAATGAAGAACAGAATGAAGAGAAAACCCCTGCTTTGAGGCTGCAGTACCACTAATAGAGAAAGAGGGAGACAGAGAGCAGTTGTTCCGCTGGAATCACAAAATTATCATAATATAGATATAATATCAATATTTCACATTGTTATGTGGCTTTAGGGCCCTATTAAAATATCTGGAGAGCAGAGGGTTGGGCTTCAGGGCCCCCTAAGCCCTTGGGCCCCTGGACCTGGGCCTGGGAGACCTAGTCAGTAATCCATCCTTGTACATGAGGCCAACGTAGTATCCAAACATGCAGTCTCTTCATTAGACATCAGAAATGTTTACACACTCAACCTTTAAGGTCTCATGACCATAAGAAGTGAAAAGGATGAAAATTACTTATTGAGAAACTGGCTTTATATTTGATGATAACAAGTGTGGTCAACTCGAAAAAAGGCTGACATTCCTCCAAATGAAAATTTGAGGAAGACGAATCAATCATCTGTCATTTTTAGAAAAGTTTTAGATCATTATCTGAGTATTTTCCATGCAGTGTAGAGGAGTCAGACCTTTTGTGAATGAATGTATTCAGTTGTGAAAGTGTCTGCATGTGTCTGTACCAGTTGATAATACCTCTCTGGGTTTTTTTCACCAGCCTAAAAATGAAAGCCTTCATATTAGTGGAGAGCCTGTTGTTTTCTCATAGCTCATCTCTGGGCCACATTACAGGCGGAAGACAGAAACAAAGAGTGGCATGGACTTGAAAGAACTGTCACTCCTTTTACCCACAGCAGACGCTAAAGCAGCTGTGTGTGTGTCTGTGCGTTGCGTGGGTGTGTGAGTCTGCTGTAAAACGATCAGACCAGTGCACAGCTGTACTCGGTGTCAGTGGGTTTAAGGTGTGTATGTGTGTTTGTGTTTGAAGCTGGATAAGTCACAAGTCAAATCACAGGGATTTAAGGAGAAGGCTGCACACTTTTTATCCCTCAGTCTATCTACAGTGTTGGAGGAATGAAGAAAGGAGGTAAAAGGAGAGAGACAGAGCGATTTAGAGATGAAGAGATAAACTGTGTCAAGAGACAAGACTGTATGGCTCAGTCCCTATCCACATGGACACCAAACGAAACATAAACAACCTTTTTCTTTGTTTTGTTTTCACAAAGTACCGTATTTGGTGTCTACACAAAAATGCAAGGGTGGTGTATTTAGTTCTCCCAAAATGCCATTTCTGTGTGGATAAAATGCTGATACGATGAAAACGAAATTGCGGATTCACGTAGACTAATTTTCGTCTGGATTGCCCCTTACGCAACAAGGATAAACATCTTTAGTTTAATTATCATGAAAGGAGAAGAAGTGTGGTGAAGAACTTCGAACTGTGGAGGGCAGGGCAGCATTACACTACTCAGTGTACAGCCTGCCAAAATGATTAGAAGAAGCAGAATTTACAACACAAATCATGATATAATGTCTTTCCAGGACTATAAACAAATCTGTCTCCCTTCATATATTTTTACTCATCTGCCCTGTCATCAGTGCTCAATCACTTGAAGTCTCAGCATCTCCTCCACCTCCTGCTGTAATTTTCCTACCAGATGCTGTGGAACTCTCCCTCTTGGTATGTCTGGGCGGTAGTGGCAGAAGTGCTGGTCTGGACACTGCACTCTGTCGTGTAGGTGGTCATCCTCTGCGGGTGTTGAGGTATTGTAGGCCCAGCTTGGCAGCTGTGAGACCATCTGCTGACTCATGCTCCTTCACCCAGATCCTCACCTCGGATGGTAGCACGCAGAGTAGCTGCTCCAGGATGATAGCCTTGCCAACCTCCTCCTTGGTGCACTGCTCTGGCCGGATCCAGTCTTGGTACAGACCCTTGAGGTGGTGGTAGGTCTCTGTTCTCTCCAGGTGGTACCATCGTAGATGGGAACTGCTGCTGATAGCTCTGCTGAAACTTTGCTAGCAGTGCAGCCTTCAAGTCATGGTAGCATTGGGTCCACTCCTCATCCATGGCTGTGTAGGCCTCCAATGCCTTCCCTGAGAGCAGTGAAACGAGTTTACAGGCCTTGTTCAATGGCCATCGCCACGTTTTGGCTATGTGTTCAAAGTGTAACAAGTAATTTCAAATGTTCTCACCCCTCTGATATGGTGGTGTCTTGGGTTCCCCATACAGTCTCCTCTCTTGCCTTTGCAGCTCACCTGTCACCTGCAGACAACCGAAGGGAAGGTACTTTCAACGTTGTCTCGAGGTGGCCGCATGGGGGAGCTGGTGTTGGCAAGAGATTGGTGGAAGAGACGTTCTCAGGCCATGGATCTCTGCCAATAGACCCTACTCTCTTCTGTCTTGTGCTGCCAGGAAGTCTCTTATCATTGTCAGTAACTCTGGCCCTGGTCCACCTGTTGCTACTGATTGGGCTGTAGGTACCGCCCACGCTCCCTCCATACCCTCGTCTTCATCTACTTTATCTCAGGCCGGGACAGCATCAGCTGCCACTCCCTCCTGCTGCTGTCGCCTCTGAGAATGCAGCCTTGTGCGCTGTTTTGGGAGAACAATTTTTTTCCGACTAGCCATCCTACTTCTGACACCAAATGTCACGGGCAGAGATTGTGACCACTGGTTGCCCTTCCTCCTCTTCGCCTACCGTGTTGTTCCCCAGGCATCAACTGGATTCTCCCCATTTGAACTGCTGTATGGTTGGGACATCCAGGGGCCAATGGACCTGCTTTGAAAGCATTGGGAGGCTTCATCTTCCAATTTGCATGACAGAGGGGTAGTGCAGTACGTGCTGGAAATAAGGGAGTGGTTGGCCAGATACCAGGAGGAGGCAGAGGTCAACCTGCTCAGAACCATCAAAAGACCTGGTATGACCAACAGGCTTGACACCAGGAGTTGCAGCCAGGCCAAACAGTCTTGCTGCTTCTGCCATCATCAAATAAACGAGCAGCCCGACTCCTCCAGGTTTTCAAGAAGACCCCTACCTTGTTTGCTGCCAACCAAGGGAAGAGGACATTTGTTGAGCATGCCATTCGCTTAAAGGATAGACAACTCATATGCCAGCGTCTCTACCCGATTCCACTGTATCTGGTGGGAAAATTACAGCAGGAGGTGGAGGAGATACTGAGAAGTGATTGAGCCATCTAACTCAGAGTGGTGCAGTCCAGTGGTCATTGTTTTCGACCTCTCCAAGTGTGAATTGGCGAAACAGGAAACAAGTTACCTAAGATATCAACTGGGCCGAGGAGAGGCGCGCCCACAAGTGGATAAGGTTGAAGCTATCAAAAAAATGCCCTCGTCCGCAAACAAAGAAAGAGGTACAGTCCTTTCTACGATTGGCCGGGTGGTATTGAAGATTTGTGACCCAATTCACAACCATTGCCACCCCACTCACTGAGTTGACCTGTAAGGACTAGAAGAAGCTGGTGAATTGGTCAGATGACTGTGAGGCCGCTTTCAGCACCTTGAAAGCTCACCTGTGCTCTTCCCCTGTCCTGCGGAGTCCAGACTTCAAACAGAGGTTCCTGGTGCAAGTTGATGCGTCTGCCGTTGTTCTAGGAGCAGTGCTAGCCCAAGGCATCCTGGGAGAGGAGTATCCAATCTTGTACCTGAGCCGCAAGGTACTCAAGGTACTCCACTGTGGAAAAAGAGTGCTTCAGATATTACCTACTAGGATGGGAATTTGGCTTAGAAACTGACCACCAAGCGCACAGACAGATATATACACACACACCGCCGCAGTTAACACACGCACCCAACTGCTTTTGCCAGTTTTCATCAACATTTGTAGACAGTCAAGGGTGCACACTTGCCTCTCCTACATAGTCATCCTGTTAACATTAATTCGGTTCAAACTTACTTAACTCTCATCCTCAGTTTGCGGCTGCAGCATTCCAAACATTGTTTACGTCAGCAGCGCACTTAAATGACAATGATGGCAGGACGCTTTGTGTGGCGTCACTTTTTTTTGTAGTTCTGTTAATTATCTATCAACGTTGTTTATTATATAACAATTATTGTGGCACAGTCAATTTGGGAAATACTTTGGCTTTATTTTCATTTGGGTTGTTAGTTATAATAATCATGCTTGTGTTCATTTATTGTGATTTGGTGGATAATTTGTGTTTGGATGAGAGGGGCAGAGGACCTATATAATGAGCGGTCTACCTCCCACTTGGGCAGTTTATATTGGGTTACAGAGGAGGCTACACCTATTTGCTCACAACTGGATTTAATTGTTTTGATTTGGACTTGCATTTCTATATTTTTTGTAAACAGCATTTTGGACATTTTTCATATTTTCTTTGTTTTTCACTTGTAAATATATTTCACTGTGTGCACCAACCCAAGGTGCACTGTGTTGGGTTTGACAAATCACACCAAAACACAAGTGCAACGTTTAGATATTTAAATGCACAAATGTTACATAATGTCTTTAAGTAAATCAGTTGTGTAGACTGAACAGACATTCTGCTGTGTCGCCGTTTGAGGGCAGCTATCTGTGAACTTCCTAGATTCAGGATCCCAAATTGAAGGACACTAAGTGATACGTTCCTTTTCCTCTCTCCTGTTAAGATTGTCCTCCTCCCTGGCTCACGTTTCCTGAGGGAGGACCACAGAGAAAAAGTCTAAAGTGCTGCTGAAAAGGGGCAGGAAATGTCACAAAAGGCTCTGAGGGAAAGTCACAGCAGTCTGTTATTATCTCTTCTGTGCTCCTGTAATTATACTCCCACTGTCTCTATGAGATATACTGACACACACACACACAGTAACAAGTAATAGTGCATGCACATATGTTCAAGCAGAAACATATGCAGTGTGCCGCTGCATCAGTGAGGCCGTTTCGTCTGTACTGTTTCCAAATCTGGATCAGAGTCGGACTGTTTGTTCCTGCTTTTATGGTTCAGTATAAGGCAAGTTAAAACGATAGTTCAGGGGTTTTCCTAAAGTATGGTTGTAGGAGACAACACATAATCAGTAGCTATGTTTACATCTGACAAAATGTCTTCATTCTGAACAGATTAGTTCTGATTGGAATTTAAAATTCCATCGTCATAAAATGATCCAACTGTGGTGTGGGCACACATGTAGCAAGCGTTCAGTCAGAATGGACTATTTTGACATGCGCAGTGTTGTCTAATTTGTCTAAAAGTAGAAGCAGAAGATAAAGCTTCACTTTCACATTTGTAGTAAACAAATGCTGCATGTGTCTGCTCGTCCTCTGGCTGTCCACTCTCCATCTCATTTTCCTCTTCTTCATGTGTGTTCATTATTCTATTTTGGAATGGAAATACAGCAGTAACAAAACAGAAATATTCCACGTTTACGTGGATCAGACACATGATAGCACCAAACTATAGGAAGTCATGATCGGATTGACTAGCTACTGTGCCATCCCCACCACTATCCCCAGCATATATATCCACCCTCACTTAAAACATGGCTGCCAGTTTGTTTGTTTGCTAAGCTAAAACTGCTTCATTTCATTGACTCAGGAGACTGTCAGACAGTTTGAAAAGTTCCAGGAAGGTTCTGTTGGTTATCAGTCCCTGCTGTGCACATTTGTGTTCTTCATTAGAATATTTCATGTTAACAATACACATTTTGATTGGTTAGATGTGTACACATTTGAAGTAAAATGTCAAAAATTATACCTCACTCAGAAAAGCAGCAGTATGATGTAGATATCTCTGATGTAGAAGCCCACACTGACTGCATTGACGTGTGGAACATATTATCGACATTAAAATAATTGCATTAAATTAAAACACATATATATTGCATAGGCCTTAGAGTTCCCATGGCAACAGAAATCAGCAATTTTAGTGCTTTTATCGCATATATGTTGCTTGAAATGTAACCAACACACCTGTATACAACTTAATAATATCAAACAAGCATTTTTCCTATTGTTCCTTTTGAATGTTATAACTTGCTATGCTCACCAATATAACACTACAAGTTCTCTGAGAGCTATGACTTTGAAGCTTCCTTCACTGTGGCACACATGGCTAGCACACAGCAAGAAGGTTGCCAGTTTGCATTTTAGTTCAGGCCTCTCCGTGTGGAGTTTGCGTGTTCAATTAAATTTTATTTGTATTGTGCCGATTCATAACATACACTACCTCAAGGCACTTTACATGGTAAGGACCTTACAATAATATAGAATAAACTCCCTTTCCACAGGAAGAAATCTCTGATAGAACCAGACTCAGGGTATACAAACATCTGCCTCAACCTGTTGGGGCATGAGAGAGGAGAGAATGGAGGGGGAAGGGAGGGGGGGTTAGTGAAGCAGAGACAGATAAAGATAGAGGCTATGAAAGGTTATATTCTCCTTGTGTCTGCATGGGTTTCCTCCCAGTCAAAAAACATGCAGAGGTTAATTGGACACTCTAAATTGACCATAGGTGTGAGTATGGGAGTGAATGTTTCTCTCTGTGTGTTTGCCCTGCAACCTGATGAGGGTGTCACCCCACCTTTTGCCCTGTGTCAGCTGGGATTGGCTCCACCCGCCCTGTGACTCTCATGTGGAGGACAAAGCGGTCGACAATGAATTAATGAAGGAACCTCTGTGCCCCCCTCAGGAAGCTGGAGTATTTAATATAACACTGCTGGCTAACTGCTGAATATCCATGTATTTTTAACAGAATCAATTTTAGAAAGTTTTCTTCATTTGAATGAATGATAAGTTAGTCAAAGCATCATGACTGAAACTTTTACCCTCCAGCTCCTTCATTGGAACATTCCTGTGGTTTGATGCAGGTCTGACTGTGTGCAGCTGCAGTGATCAGTACAGATAAAGAAAGGTTTTTAGTGAAACCTTTGGGCACAAGTGGCGAGACGCTGGTCAGATGTCTGCTCTCCCTCTGCTGACCTCATGTCTTATTAATAGCATTATGGAAAGTTAACATGCCATCGGCCTCACTGCAAAGGATGAATCAACTGTCAAGCCTTTCTTATTACAGGGCCCTGTTGCTCTTTACAGAGACGCAGGTGAGGCAAGGATGTGTGTGTTTGTGGGCCCGCATGTGTGTGTGTGTGTATGAGAAAGAGACAGTTTGGTACAGAGGCAGCTTTATGCATGCCTGCTCTATGAATGCCAGTCTGTAGGCAGTGAGGTGCAGAGACAGACTGCCCTCAGTGCTATATGTGTGTGTGTGTGTGTGTGAGAGAGAGAGAGAGAGAGAGAGAAGGAGCGCACACACGTTTCTTTGATGAATCTTATTGATCTTTGTTTAGATCCTACACTTCACAGACAGCATATGGAGTAAGAATCAGATGCACAAACGTAAAACAAGGTTACAGGATACAACAGAATAAGTCACAACAAAAAAAATCATCCTTCCAACATCATTGACATCAGACTGAAACCACAGGATAAATTGCGCTGCAGTACTTAAAATTCACCTACTTTTCTAGTTACAAGTTACATTTGAACTCTTTTTACACCTATTTTTATACCTATTGTTTATAGGCTGAGATTAGGTTGAAATATGTGCATAAGGATTTTCTGTCAGTTTTCGGCAGCCTCTGAAGATCAGTGACATTAAGTGGAATTTTGAGAAGTTCCTGGTGGGGCCAGATGCACTCTAAAAAATAAAACATTGGGTCAACACAAAAACATGTGTTAACTTTTTCCACTAGAATTTTTAAGTTAAGCCAACTGCTGGCAGAATTACATTAATTCAAAGCAATATTTTGAGTATGGGGAAGTAGCTTTTTGGCCACAATAAAACACATTTCTAAGTAACATGAACTTAATAATTGTCAACATGAATGCAAGTATTTAAGTTGATCCAACGTAATATTTTAAGTATAGTGAATTACCTTTTAGACCACAATAAAATGCATTTCTAAGTAACAAGAACTTAAAAATTGTCAATATGAACGCAAGTATTTAAGTTGATCCAACATAATGTTTTAAGTATAGTGAACTAGGTTTAGACCACAATAAAATGCATTTCTAAGTAACATGAACTTAAAAATTGTCAACATGAATTATTTAAGTTAAGTGTTTCCCAGGAGGCCAAGTTGCTCAAAACTCCAACCTTGGATTGGATGGTTTTGTGACAACGCAGACAGAAATTCAGACATTAGTATTCAAATTAATTAGAAACATTTATTAAAATTCACAGTAGCACTAAATCCTTTAAAGTGCAAACAGCACCATGCACTCAGATGCTTTATGAGGAGGAACATTTTTATAAACTAAAACCCTGTGCATGAATCACCATCATTTGACTTGTACACATGAAAATTATTAAAAAAAAAAGACAGATGGCTGTACATTAAAAGCACTAATTTCAACATTATCATCTCTGATCACATCAGACTGCTCAAACTCCTAACTCCAGCAAAAGGAGGCACTGCATATAAAGTTCAACAAAGACAAACACCCTCAGAGAACAGAGGTCATCCTTTTCTAAGCTGATACCTTCACTCAGTAGATATTCATCCAATCAAAGAAACAAAAGAACAAGGATGTGGATGTGTGTGTGCGTGTGCGTGTGTGTGCGCGCGTGTGAGATGTGAGCTTTTTCCTCACGCTAAAAAATACCATACTTGAGATTCATTACTTTAGAGCTGGCTTTTTGTCCATCAAGCTCAAGGCATAGCTTCTGGAATGCCTCAAAGGTAAATTTCAACTGCTTGGGGTACCTTAGGTTAAGAGCATAGATTACTCCCATCAGCAAAGCACAGGATCTGGCGACATCAATCCCCTGCAGGATCTTGGTTCCCTCGACTACGATGGTTGCACACCCATCACCGATGATGGCAATCTTCATCACTTGCATCGCAAGGTCTGCGTCAAGCTCCTCTACATCCTTACAGAAGAAATTAAAAGGTGTTAGGATGTATAAAATACATGTCTCAAGCTCATCAGTGTGTCATGCATACGGGAATGCAGGTATGTACTTCAATGCCAAGCCCACAGGAAGCTGGTGCACAGGATTGAAACAGATATATCTCCATATGGAAAGGCTACAGAGAAAAAAATAAAAGCGTACTCAATTACTTACCCAGTACTGTTTGAAAAGGTCCTCCTCCTTCTCTCCAAGATAGACCATGAGGCAGCGAATGGCAATTTCTCTCTGCCTTTCAACTGTGTTGTCCTGATTCATCGAAAAAATAGATCAGGTGTTCAATAAAGTTAGATGCAAGAATTAACATGAAACAGTGAGGCAGAAACATACATTTAAAATAAAGGTCTATTCATAATAAAGTAAATCATTTTACCTCAAGAAGCATGTCCTTAATGTTCCTTATCTTCAGGCCTGCAGCTCCTCCTTTTGATTGGGTCAAGGCCATCAATTTCGGGGTGCACTGGTCAAGCTTGGCCAGAAAGGTCGATTGTAGGTTAACTGTTGTTATCCTCTTGAATTCTTCACTTATCTACAGGGCACACCAGTATGAAGGATGTGACACAAGTATAAATAAATGCAGAAAGTACATTTTGGAAATGAAAAAGGTTATTTCTGAATTTTTACATTTTTCTAGCATTATTTATTTATTTTATAAATTATATCCACATTGTATCAATCCACAGTACAAAAATATTGGTTTAATAAACATTTTATAATCTCACCTGTGCTTCACTAAAAAGCGCAGGCCAGCGCTTCATGCATTCACTGATTGCAGGGGCCTCTTTCACTATTTCCTCCCGACGAAGGCTGAACGTCTTGGCCATTTTCTGAGCTACCACCTTGGAGTTGTCCCTTTTCATCATTTCACTTAGGAGCTCCACTCTCTCTTTTTCCAAACTTGCAGTAGTTTCACCTTGAGCATGAGGGGGTAGGTAGTTCACCTCCGCCTTCTTTGGTTTTTTCAGATTCTTTGCCGGATACTGGTCATGTGTTTGTTTTCTCTTGAGTGAGTTCACTTCAACTTCAGGGCAGCCGAGACCTCGTAGTTTGCTTCTGAAATTGTTCATCTTATATTTTAGGCGCTGCGCCCATCCATAGGACCCATTAAATGAGCCTGGTTCTTTGAGGCAGGGATGCTTTTGAGTGAGGGCCTCTGCAACCTCACTGATCTGCAGACTAGATGGATAAGCAGTGTACTCATAAATAGCCTCCGCTAGTTTTCCAAGGATGTCTGGGAGTAGCGGAATTAAATCTTTGGTAGTGAGAAGAGTCATATATTTATTGAAGCGCTCATTTCCTGACTGAATTTGGATCTCTGTTAAGCCAGAAAAGCTGGGAATTGAAAACTGAGCGGGCCAGCGCTGGGAACGGTGGCCTGGACTATCTTCAGATGAGAGAATTAGTGTGTCATCGGTTGACACGGATGCGGTGTCGTCAACATCGGGCTCCTCACAAGGCTGATTATTCATGTTGGTCACATCAGTTAAGGTTAAAATGATTGGAGGCTCCTGGTTTGGGAGAAACACAACCTTGATTGTGTCCTTATCCTTGAGGTCAGTTGTAGATAAAAGGGTGAAAAACTCATCAAAATCCTCATCTTTGTAGTGAAGACTGAAGTCTTTGGCAATGGAAAATGTATCACGAATGACTGAGTGAAGGTCATCCAATGTCTCAGGGATTCCAGATGGTAGTACAACTTTACGGACATCATGATCTGCAATGATCACTCGGAGTTGAGCCGGTTGTGGCATCTGGCACCTGTACACAAACTGTTTCACATGTTGCAGTAATTTTTAGTAACAAGTAAATGGTGAATAATGTTAAGTGCATATTATATTTTACCTCCAGGTATGGAAATCAGGAACACATCACTGTATATGCCAAGTCTGAACACAGTGGGAAGACTGCAATATGAGAGTTTGTATCATTTCATCTGATAATCTCCACAAAATATGGGCACCATCTATGGAACATAAATGCAGCACTTAAGAGTCATAATGCTTGTTCCACCAAAGATGTAAGACATTTGTACACATTTTGCAAGGCCAATCCATATTGGATGTTTCTGTCTTACCCTGTACTTCTTCAAGGCTTTTTTCAGCAGGTTGATCACGTTTTAAATTGAACCCCTCATTCAACGACAGCAGGCAGAAATGCCTGCACACACACAATAGTATTTTCAATTTGACTTGTGATTCTTCAATGCATTGACTTAAGTTACACCTATGTCATCGCCACTAATTATAGATTGGCTCAGACTGCTCCTCACCTCAGGGGAAGGAGAAGGTGATATCTCGTTTGTCCTGAGAGGCTGACCACGTCTCAAATTGAACCCCTTGAAACCAGGATACCAGGAGAAGATGAAGAGTTTTTTGTCCTTGCAAGGCACACGGCAAAGTGACTGAAGACCTGAGTAGGGAGATAAATTAGGTAAAATGATTTGAAATTTGTAATGCCCAGTGGCAGGGTGGCCCACCAGAGGCCAAGTGTGTTTTTTGTGACAGGGGCCAATCTTAAAGCAAGCCATGTGATGCTGGTAAGTAAGATAAATTATAACAAGAACATTTCAGGGAGTATGGATATTTTAGTGCAAACAAAACAATTACACCTCATGAATTCACAATCTGTATTTTAAATAATACAAATTAAATTACTTGCTTTTATTAGGAATTATGTATATTTTTAAACAGCTTTCCAATCAGCATTTATCTTTTTACCACCCTTTTTAAATTGTAATACATTTATCTTTTAAACATACATGTAACACTCTTTTAATATATTTCCCTGTCAAAACATTTAAATGAACTATATTACCATTACTGTCATTTCTAATACAACAAAGGCATAATTGTAATAGAAATTAGACTGTGTACTTTAGGGCTGCAACTAACAATTGTTTTAATTATTAATTAATCTGTCGATTATTTCTTTAATTAATTGATAAATTGGATTAAAAAAGTCATTCATTTCCAACACTTACTCAAAACAGAACTGACAGTGCAAATTCACAGTGCAAAATCTTCAGTGCATAAACAGGTTGCTCCTTAAACATCCCTGAGCTGTTAAACTAATAATTAAAAAAAACAATAAAAATAGACTAACACAAAAACATACATATGAATGCTTTACATCTGCCAAATATATAGGCTTTTTTTTTTTTTAATAAAGTGAACAAAGTCTCGTTTTTACTTTTTTAACATATGGGCTTATAAACAATACATAATATACAGTATATGGAACACCATGTGCCTGGTATCATTTTTATTGAATTTTTTTGTAACGTTACATTATAATTATAAACATTAAAAACACACACTTTTGTGGTAAAATACGAGTAAAAGGTAAAAAATGGAACTCCAAAAAACTAAAACGGAAAAAAATCGAATCAACGAGCCAAAATGGCGGCCTAGCCTCTTAGAAAGCAGTGAGTATTACCGGAACTAGTTAGCCTAATGCTAACGGACTCCGGTAACGTCCTGCTAACGTAAGCTAGACATGATTAGACTATGATTCAGATGAGAAGAACTACGAAAGATAACTCGCACACACAACCTATTTGTGCACTAGTTTGTTAGTCAGTCAGTGAAAGTAAATGAGGTGTATACTTGTAGTTTATAAACGTAGCTAGCGAACATGCTAACCGGAGCAGTGGCTAATAGGTAATCCCATATTAAGTTAGCTTGCCAATACGTTTCCATTGCTATCTGGCCACCTATTACTCCCGAGTTACTTCAAGAAAAAGGACTTAGGTTTCGGTATTCAGTTACAGCAGGCTATCACCAATAGAATGCAAATATGTGTAATTAACATAAAATTACTTACCATTCACCACGACGCTTTGATGAGTTTCAGCTGTGGTCACTCGTCTCGCCTTGAACATGCCCGTGCGCGCATGCAGGAGAGGGAAACTGTGGGCCGTTACGCGTCATCAAATTGTATTTTACATTAACAGAACTTAAAATTAAATGACTTGTTGATTAATTTAAAATTTTAAACTCTGACAAGTCATGATAGTATATTGAACGAATAGGCATAATTTGTGTGTCATCCAAACTCAATAAAATAATAATTAAAAGTAAAAAGTCTAACAGTATCTCAGAAGTTGATTTTTTACTTCACAACAATATATATATTTAAGTAATGACTAAAGGTCCCCTGACTTAGTTTTTAGAGTGTGGGAAGCCTGTGATGAGGTGCCACCCATCGGTCAACATTTTTGTGGTCCGAGCTGACGTTCACAAACAAAGGTTTATCAATTAGATCCATGGTCAGAATTATCTGTATGTTTTACACTTAAGAAAGAGGGGTATCTCTCATACCCAGTCTTACATCTAAATCCATCTGTGGTGTCTGTTTACAATGAGGTTAATTATCATGTAGCAGCAGGTAAACTGCTGAGCTCAAGGTTAGAGGTACAATCAGAAGAGGGCAAACCAAACCTTTTTTTTATGTGAAGCTGCATGCTTTTATGACTTTTTGTCAGATTTGTATATGATGCTGACACAAGTTTATGTCAGCAGGGGATTTTTGGGGTAAATAGCCGAGTAATGACATCAACTGTCCCGTGGGAATAGCTTGACATATCCAGAGGTCAGTGACTTCCATCACAGCTTCCTCTCTGCATCAACTGATCTCACCTCCTCCTCCTCCTCCTCCTTCTTCTCCTCCTTTACTCCCTCATCCTCAGTCTTTCATCAGAACTACACAAGAGTTTGAGTGACTGAGCTGCTTGAAGAGATAAAATAGCTGACAGAAATCCTGATGAAAGAAGGAAGATAAGAACAGAAAAAAGTAAAGGCACTGCAGATGACCAGATTCTCTCCCTCTTTGGTTCTTTTCTCATGTTAATTACAGCATTTGTCCTCCAAGATGGTGTGGGGGGGGGACTTAGATTTGCTGCAACATTCATGTGAATCACGGCCGGATGTCTCTGTGAGCAGATAAAAAATCTAAGATTTTCATCAACAAAGAGCTGCTATTCACTTGCCACTGATGCAAAGGCTTTGAAGTGATGGTGTTTGCGTGAATAGGGAGGTGTGGAGACCACACAGTGGGTGGGTAGGAGATGAGGCCTTCTTCTTGAGCAGATATCACGCTGTTTATAGTGTATACAAGTAATTCATTCAATACGATCATTAAATATGTGCAATATGAATTATTGGGAAACATGGCTAGCATGTTTGCTTTACAGAGAGAAGGTTGCCATTTCGAAAAGCTGTTTTCTCCAGGTTCCCTGTTTCTTCCCACAGTCCAAAAATATACAGAATTAATTTGACACTCTTGTGAATGTGAATTTGACAGTGAATGGTTGTTCGTCTCTGTATGTTGGCCCTGGCCAGGGTATGACCCTGCCTTTCACCCTGTGTCAGCTGGGACTAGTTCCAGCAATCCCGCAACCCTCATGTGGAGGATAAAGCATTAGACAATGAATGAATGACTGACTGAGGGCATTTTGGATCATTTACAGGGCAAAGTTACCAAATGTTGGAGAATACCTTGTTTCTTCTTAGAAGGTACTGTCATGGTTCTCAAAATCAAATTTAAGTATTTTTAGAACTTTGGTAATACCACTTACAATTTAAATTCAATGTCAACTGCTATAATAGAGGATCAGTACAGATTATAAGCCCTAGAATACTATTATTTACCATGTTGCATAACAGACCAACATTCAGTGACCACCAAGTGCATTATTAAAATCGATACAGCAATATTCATGTAGGAAATAATTATAAGATGGTCACTTTAGCCCAGTTACAAGTAATTATTAAAATTAAAATAATAATGATATTATCCATTATTATTATGATTGTGATTCATTATTATTATTATTGTTGTTGTTATCATTATCATTATTATTATTATTATTATTGATAATAATAATCATAATAACAACAACAATAATAATAATAATGATCATAATAAAAACGTAATTTGTGAACAATATTTGCCATCAACTTCCATTAGACCAAATGAATGTACTTTTTGAGAAAATGCTATACAAAGGAAAAGGTACGGGGGCAGGTAGGATAATGTTGTTTCAACACATATTCTCTCCACCACATATGTAATGTTCATGTGTAGGGGTGTGTTAAAGGTGACATCGAATGCTTGTATCACACATATATGTTAGTTATGGAGGTCTACTTACATATATTAACATGTTTTCATGATTAAAAACCTCCTAATCGCTGCAAACGAGCCGATCAAAATATCTCCTCACTGACGCTCTCGTCAGCCGCGCTGTTTCAGACCAAACAGTTGCTGTGATTGGCCAGCCAACGAGAGCTTTAAAACTGTCCTGTGATTGGCCAGGTACCTGGAAGTGACGTAATAGATAGGCCAGCTCTCAGATACACAGCTCCCCCTCTGGCACGGTGGATGCTCTGCATCTCAGCAGCTACAACGAGACTAGTTCTTCTTCTTCTTCTGCGGTTGAATGTACGCAACCGGATGTGCCCGGACTAGTGCCCGCACCGGGAGGCGCTACGGTGGTGAGGATTTCTGATGACGACATCAAATTAAGGAAGTGTCGATCCGCTTCGCAGAGCCCAGGAAAACAATACAACACTATTTTCTCAGCAGTGGCTGAACTGTTTGTTCTGAAACTTTAGGGTTTCATAAACGAGGTAATGACGCAGATACACACACAAACGCAGCGTTAATTGGAGCTTCCGGTCTATGTCACCTTTAAGTATGTAGTCATTAATATGTTCAAATATGTTCTTTATTATGTTCTTCACAGAAAATGATCCAAGGCCATTGAGTCTGAGGTTAAAAAAGCCTTTTAGTAATAACTAAAAATGGGTCCTGCACTAAACCCAAACACCACACAAGGATTAATAATAGTATAATAATCCTCTATACTTTAATACTTTTGTAGGATTGCAGGGTTAGGAGTTTGTGTGTTCCACAGATGCCTAGTTGGCCATTTTCAACACAGGCTTTGCAAAAGTTAACTATCTTTTTTATTGGGCAGTAAA
Source organism: Solea solea (assembly GCF_958295425.1). Classification (NCBI taxonomy): domain Eukaryota; kingdom Metazoa; phylum Chordata; class Actinopteri; order Pleuronectiformes; family Soleidae; genus Solea; species Solea solea. The sequence continues at coordinate 21,217,467 of NC_081136.1, forward strand.
AGCCTCCATCAAGTGTTTTCCAGCTGCAATCAGTTATTTCAAGGGCATTTGCCTCAAGCCCCTTCTAATGTCCTACCCTGATACACAATAGTCACGTTTATTGTCTTGTAAGAAATTATTATGTATGTTCACACAAGATTTTAAAAGGTAACTATATGGCTGTAATGCACATTTTTCAGATGACGGATAAACTTGTAGTTGTATCAACAAAAGAGACTATTTGCGGCATCTTAAAGCTGCTGACAGTTTTACAATGTACTTAAAATAAAATGTGTTAAAAAGTCCTGTATGAAATACTTAAAGTGTAATTGAACCCCCTCTTCTGAGGCGAAGTCCACTCAATGCCGGATTTTGAAAAAAGTCAAGACGTGTGCTGAGAACTTAGTGAGGGAGAGGACGGAGAGAGAGTGGGGAGCAGTGCAGCGGGCAAGCTTGCAGTGAATCTTACTGTGAAGAAAATCTCCACCGTTAATAAGGTGCTCAGTCTCAATCACTCACGCTGTGCTTTGAGTGACATAGCAACAGTTCTGGCGTTTAAAAAAGGGGGTAGGAGTCTGGGATAACAAGCCTAGCACGATTGGACAACAAGGTGATGAAGAGTGTAACATTGATGAAATCATAGACTATGAAAGCCGATGGCAAAATCTGAATGTGAAGATTAGCATCCAGGAGCAGAAATACTACTTATTTTGGAGTCCTTCTGCAGCGCTCCATCACAAAACTCCTTGACCAGTATTAACCCTGGTCATATGTTTCTGTTTCTCTGAATCCTTTCAACCAAGGTATTAGCTTTTTGGGGGGTAAATCTGGAGAGTTGCCTTCAGCTGTACACTTTGAACGTACATATTCATATGCTGAAGCTGACATAGATTTTATGAGGTGAGCCATTTGTCTACCAATGCCAATCCCAGCTGACATACATGTCAAGGTCACCTTCAGCAGCTCCGAGGTTGCTCCTGTAGTTGGTCAGATGCTGAACTCCCTGCCACACCTGCCTGTTTGTTGTTACTGCTCAGGTGGTCCTCTATCATCTTCCTGTAGTCTGCCTTGGCCTCTCTGATGCCCTTCAGGTTTGCTAGGGCTGTGCTGTAGAGTTCTTTGTTGCCGGACCTCCAGGCGGTGTTCCTCTCTTGTAGAAGCTGCTGGACCCTCCGTGTCATCCAGGGTTTCTGGTTGGGGTAGACCCAGATGTGTTTGTCCACTGTGACAGTGTCTATGCAGTTCTTAATGAAGCACATAACACTATCTGTGAACACTTCCAGATCCCCCCCAGTTGGTCCTTTCAAAGCAGTCCTGTAGCTGCTGGGAGGCAACCTCTGGCCATGTGGCAACAGTCTTCCTGAGGGGGGAATATGCGGGGATTAAAAGCAAGGACAAGTGGCCGGACTGGCCCAAGTGTGGTAGTGATCTTGCCTTGTTGCCCTGTTTTAATGTTCGAGTATACCTTGTCCAAGTTGTTATCTCCCCTCGTAGCACACTTAACATGCTGGTGAAATTTAGGGAGTGCTGCCTTTAAGTCTGCATGATTGAAATCTCCTGCTATGAGATTCACAGCGTCAGGATACACCTGTATGTAAACAAAGTGACTGTGGTTACCTCACTTGAAAAATGCTGAACTGTCCCTTTAAAGTTGAAATGCACACTGTAAACCTTTTTAACCAATATCCATTTCCTTCATGACTGCTCCGTCATGTGAAAGATCATAACATACAACAGAGCTGCCTTTGTTTTTTATCAAGTGATAAAAATGTAAAAATGTTGGTTTCCTCACATGTTCGTGATGAAATTTGTATGGTGTTGGTCCCTGAGGTATTTCAGCTCTTCAGCTCTGGCCACTGTAGCCCTGAAAGACCACACTTGTGTGATGGAGCTGAAATGCTGCGGGCAACATTACAATCAATTTAGAGTCCTTGAGGAAACTGCGGCACTACCCTGGAGGAGAATTCAGACCCAAAGGAAAAATAACATGAGAGAACGTTACTATCTTTCAGAATGAAAGCCTCACACTGCCATCCCCACCCCCTCAGACTCTTGTCATTCCTCCACATCTCTCTTCTTTCCTTCCTGTCAAGGTCCACTTCATCACAAGCATCACTGAATATGAAATGTGCCTCAGATGAATGCCAATTATATTTGCTCATACTGAACACTCAATATCAGTAATATGCTCCAATATCATTATTTCCTCCATGGACTAATCTCTATATGGTCTGTGGATTGACTTCAGGAGAAAAAGATTGAGTCTTGAAAGAGATAGAATAAAAATAAACTTAATAAACCTCTCTCACAGTGTCTGTCTTCCCATATATCTTGGTTCAGTTTCATTCATTTTAGAGTGCTTTATTGGCACAGCCAATGAAATTATATAACAGCAGCACCACAACAGATGATTACAGAGATAAAAGCAATTGTTTTTTTGTTGGTGAAAATCTCAACACCAAACAAAATCAATTCAAAATGTTGTTCACTTGAATTAAATCCCAAACTATATTATATGTATGATTATATGGAAATTTCCAGTTTACTCTATCAAATGCTTTTCTCATTGAGTCTAGTCTATTATATTCACTAGTCTGCCTGTATTATTTGTTAAATGTCTGCCCTTAATGAATCTTGTCTGGTCTGCGTGAAATATGAAGGGGGTCATTTTTTCCAATCTTCTCTCTAAGGCTTTTCTTTTAGATCTGCATTTATGAGTGAGATAGTTCAATGTGTGTGAGTGTGGGGTCTTTATCAGTTTTCAGGTGGAGACCGATATGTGCTGTGTTTATGTTTGAAAAATGCTGCTTTCCTTAATTTATATGACCAGTTTATTGAAATGGGTACTAATATAGACCAGAATAATTTGTAAAATTTTGCCTGGAATCCATCTAGTCTCTGGGCTTTCCTGTTTGGCATACGATGGAGGGCTTCATGGAGTTCTGTCATTAAGATAGAGGACTCCATGGCCTTGAGCTGATCATTATTAATCTGTGGTAGAGCTATAGAGTTTAAAAATGTGTCGGCTTTCTGAGTATATGTGGGGGAATTGTGGTGAGGTGAACTGGCAATCTGATTTAGATAGGTGAGTCTCTAGTAGTAAGCCAATGTTTGCTTGTGGATTATTTAGGTGATTAAGAGCTTAAAGGGGACATATTATACCCTATTTCTCCAAGTTAAAATAGTTCCCTGGTGTCCTAATGAACATGTCTGTGACATGCTTTGGTCAAAATACCATAAGGATGAAGCACCATAGCACTTCAATAACCCTGCCAAAACCGCCCCTTTCAGAACACTCGGTTTTGTGCATGGTCCCTTTACATGCAAATGAAACACAGGCAAACACACACCTGCTTCTTCCAGGGGGTTTCTGATTTGTCCTTTTTACTGGGCTCACTCTCTCAGCTCCTGTTCCCTCCGCTCCATTCCTCTCCCCCTCCCTCCACTAGTTCTCTGACAATATCAACATGGCAGCGTGCGTGGAAAACAGCGAGAGTGCCGTCACAGGAAGAGACGTCCGATACAAGGATCAAGCCGAACACTGCCGAACTGTAAATCAGTTAAAAACACTTAGGGACAACACCGCTGATCGCCACTGGCGAGAGGCGAGCTGCATAAACTGCCGCTGTATGTGACTGTATCAGACTGAGTCTGTGCTCCGGTCATGGAGGACGTACTGGACATAATGTGTGTGTTTGTACGTCGGTGAAATACGGTCGCTGACTAAATACGGCGACCGCTGGCCGCATTCTGATGCGAAGTGATGCGAACACACAAACACACGTTTGCTGACTTTATCCGGCACATTAGCTTCATATATAACATGTCATTTTATATTAAATGACATGTAATATAAAATCCTCTGAGGCTGGAAGTTTGTGTAAAACGCTGTGCTCCACTGTGCAGCCACGAACAGCACACTTGTCCCTCCGCGTTGACATAATACCGCTCTTCTTCCCTCGCCACATTTTGTAGGGACAAGGTGGAGCTAAGGTGGAGCTCTCGAAGTAAACTTACTGGTGGGGTGGTAACATTCGCGGTGAAATGCGCATTTTGTCTTTATAATGCGCAGGCAATTCAACATTGCATGTTTTATCGCCTATACTTAAACTAAGGGGGACCATGAAAAAAGGACTGACACAATTCAACATCGCGTGTTTTATCGCCTATACTTACACTAAGGGGGACCACGAAAAAATGACTTTCCACACTTTGGCAACTGATAGGGCCTCCAGAGTCCCAAATATAAGTATTAAAATGGTTAAAAAGTTGATTTTGCATAATATGTCCCCTTTAAGTCTTTTATGTTTAGAGCTGATTCCTCGCACATTCCAAGTGACAAGAATGTGTGTAGTCATATTAACTAATCTAGTGTAAGCTGTGTGTATTCTCTTTGAGCAGGGGTGTGTGTGTGTGTGTGTCTAACTAGGTGGTGATTTGTAGTTAAGAGAAAATGTTTAGTCTAGATGCACACCGCCATTGATTTGCACAGATCCTCCTCAGTGTGTCTATTTCAAACGTGGCAGGGCACCTTACCTGTTCAGTGCCTTGTTATGTAACAGTGTTACATGCATTACTAGCAGTCATTACAACAATTGTAATTACAACCCACTATAATAACAAAACAACAATAATAATGATAATAATAATAATAACAATAACAACAATAATAATAATAAGAAGAAGAATAGGATTGATGGATGGATAATAGGAAAATAAACATAACCAATGACAAGGCACTTTTGGCTAGAAATTACATGCTGAATTAAAAAAATTAAATAATGTAACAAAGATCAGTGAAAGCATGTAAATCAATCACATAACAGAAAATACAGTATATTGTGAACACATGGCATCACTGAAATCATTGACCAATTTTTTCCAAACTTTCTATATTGTGAACCAATTTATTTTTTTTTAATGATTATTGTGATCCAAATCAGTCATTATAAAATAAATTGATCACTCCAAAATATATTGTAACTTAGTTGCATGCATCCAAAGTCCAAAATACATCTACTTCAATTAAAGTTTGGGGACCCACCTGAGGGTCCCAACCCAGACATTGGCAACCACTGCCATAGTCTGTGGGTGGAGATGGCTGTCTTTAACCCAGTTTAACAGGATTTATGTGCAACGAGCAGAGGCTTGTGTGTCAATTTGTAACAGTTCTAACATAGTGCAGTTTTTCTCGAGGGCAAACCTAGTAAAAACACATTTTCCCCCAAATTCTGATGCTGTGTTGTGCACCAACAATCAGTTTTTCCCTCATGTTTGCATCCATTCAGACCCTTGACTTTGCCTGAAGAAGGTTGAGCACAGACGTGTTGCCAATACAGTGAGACAGTGTGTGTGGGTTTGCTACTTTAAATCCATTTATCATCTTCCCACACACCTGTCTCATGAAATTGTTGTGAAATGCATTCTTCTGCTTCAGCTTTATCTTTTATCATTTATCTTTTTTTTTTTTTACAGCTCACTAATGCACACCACGTAATAAAAGACAAAAGTAGCAGTTTTAGTAACTCCTACATCACGATACAAACAGATACAGGTGAATGCCCTCCAAAAAATTGTATGTGAATTTCACAGCACTGTCTCTTCCTCTCTCCATCTCCCTCCATCTTTGCTCCTCCCCGACCAGATGGAGTTGTCAGCAGGGGCAGTACTTCACCAGGCCAGGAGGGATCAGGTAGTGGATTCTTGTCGCATGTACAGCGCATCCAGCCGCAAGCGGCGAGTCCTGACGCCCGGAGACCTCAAACATCTTGTGGTGGACGAGGACCATGAGCTCATCTACTGTTATGTGCCCAAGGTGGCATGTACCAACTGGAAACGTGTCATGATGGTGCTCACTGGTCGAGGCAAATACAGGTGAGTCTGCTACCTGTGACACTGGCCAGTGAGAGATAGTTGCCTACTGACTACTATTGCTCTGTGATGAAACAGCTTTTTCAGTGATCTGCATATTTGATTTAGGACAGATTTAAAGAGATGAGCCAATACCATACTCAGTATCAGTTTTGGTGTGATACTGATCACACCTGAAACTGATACTGAAAGTAAACTCAGGCCAGCTGAATGTTGGAACCCCCAATTGAACCATAATCATACTGAGTCTATCGGACTGTTAGGTGTGAATATGACACTAGAGTGTGCAATTAACTGATCAATGGGGGGCTTGTTCAAAGGTTCCCTAGTACTTGTTGGGATTTGAACTGGAAACCCAAGTTTTCCTGACTTAAATCATTGAATAATTGATTTATTGTTTATTTTATTAATGACTGCATTAAAAAAAAGTAAGTTTGGTTGGACACCAAGAGGCACAGGTTAGCATTGAATGTAGTAAACCGGGTTAGTACTAACTGTATTTTGCAGCCAGTGGTAAGCACAATTGAGAGCATGGAGACTCTACTGTAGCTTGTTGGAACCCAAAAGAATCTGATGTGTCAAGCTGTCCCAGTGAAATAGTGGACAGGGTGACAGACCTAGTCCAGCAACAGTTTTATAATCTAAAATCTTAATATATAATCTTCTACCCAAGCCGCTCTCTGAGTGTTCCTCCCTTTATCCATCATGAAGCTGCCACCTGACAGAAAAAAATAAATATGTGATCAGGAGATCCTTGTGGTGAAAATGTAGTGAAAACCACAGAGCTGTAAACCGTAAAGTATTGAGATGTGTTTTTTTAATGACAGACCTGCATGAAATGACTACATCAACTTTTTAGTGGAGAAATGGAACGATAGCCGGCACACTTTCATCTGCAGTTGTCTTACAAACAATGATCAGTCACTCTTACATAACATCTCTACCTACATATTTGCAATAATCTTTCACTTTCCCCTCTTATGTGACTTCAGGAATTTGACAGACATGCAGCCTTCATTTACATGCACATATCTGACTCTCCTCAGCATCTGTTAAGTGGTATTGGTAAACAAAACCAAATCCTTCCGGTCTGGGATGGAAAATATAGCCATACAGGCAGCAGCTCACGGTTCTCTCTGGTTAGGATTGGATCTTAACAGGGCCTCACATTAGCTTTCCCTGCTGCTTCTCCACATGTGAAGTTCCTAACAGAAAAATAAAGTTATTTGAATTGAATTGATTGATGTAGGTCCAGAAGTCTGCAATCTGGGATGATTTATGTCACACCATGTGATCATAGAGTAGAGGATTATCTTTGATCTGATGTAAGGTGGATATAAATATCAAGCAAAACAGGATCAAGCTAAAATTGTGACTTTGGGCATGACTTGGTTCTGTTGGTGGTTAAAATATCAGTCCAAAAAGGAAGTGTTCATGGTTCAATGTATTTCAATCAACTGTATGTAATGTTTTTAGATAAAATAAAGGGAACCAATGACAACGTTTTCCTTCTTTTTAAAAAAACAACAACTAAGCTCTATACAAATCTGTTATGATAGAGAACATTCAACAAAGGATGATTAAAGCACAATATGTGCCCAGCCATGAAAAACCATGACATATCTGTTAGCCCACAGGACAGAAACTATTGTAGTAGTTTGAACAATGGTTATCAACAACAGGTCTAAGGACCCATAGGGTTCTATCAAGAGCTCCCATAGTTCCCAGAGAAAGGAATGAATGTAGTTAGCTTGTAGTTAGAATGTAGCTTAAATGCTAACGTTAGCAATAAAGCATAGCAGAAGTGAGATCGGCGTCAGCATGGCCAGAAGCCTCTGTCTTCATTAAGAAGTACAGCAAAAGATTATCGCTCTAACAGCCACAATTTAGTTCTTCTGCAATGCGTTTTTCCTTGTCCAGATTCATTCAACAGTGAAAACGCACACAGCCTCTTGAAGTAGCAGCAACAGTGAAGAGTCCTGCTTCTTAATATGCAGTAGCGGGAACAAAGGCACTGGAATGTGTTTCACCACACCCTAACTATGAATTGATTCATAGTTAGGATGGAACTGGAACTGGAGATGATAGACCTGCATTATATTTTTTTATTTTGTTCCTCACAAAAACCTGTGCTTTTTCTTACAGTGACCCCATGGACATCCCCTCAAATGAAGCCCATGTTCCATCCAACCTGAAGACACTGAACCAGTACAGTATTGCAGAGATCAACCACCGCCTCAAGCACTACCTCAAGTTCCTCTTTGTCCGTGAACCCTTTGAGAGGCTGGTCTCTGCATATCGTAACAAGTTCACCCTCAAGTACAACTCGTCCTTCCACAAGCGCTTTGGCACCCGTATAGTCCGACGCTACCGAAAGAATGCCACACACGATGCCCTGATCAATGGTGATGATGTTAAATTTAAAGAATTCGCGGAGTACTTGGTGGACCCAGCCACTCAGCGAGATGGCCCTCTCAACGAACACTGGCAGACTGTTTACCAGCTTTGCCACCCATGTCACATCCACTATGACCTGGTGGGCAAGTACGAGACGCTGGAGGAGGATGCAAACTATGTTTTACACTTGGTGGGCGTTGGCGACTCCCTGCACTTCCCAAGCTATGCCAAGTCCACTCGTACCACAGATGCCATGACGGCCCAGTTCTTCAGCAATATCAGCTCTCAACAGCAGATCCAACTCTACCAGCTTTACAAGTTGGACTTCCTCATGTTTAACTACTCCACACCCAGCTACCTACGGCTGGACTAACAGAGGACAGAGCTGGTACTCTGAGAAGGGTTGTCTTGTTCAAAGACAGGCAACAAAATGAGTGATGGCCAGAATTTATTAGGGGAGCAAACCTGATTTCAAATTTTTTATCGTACCTTGCAGATGTGGTGTCTGAAATGAACAATATAACAAATGCTGAAAGAAGGAAAATAACAGTGTTAGTCTGGGCATAAGTGGAAGGATGTCCAGTCAACTCTGGGTAACAAAGAGAGCACTGATCGGGGTAGAATGTGGACTAAATGGACTGAACGCATGCAGAGACTTAAGTGAGTGGGTGAAGCAGGTCTTCAAGAGGTTTTAAAAAGGGAACTCATCCTCATAGGACAAACTTGAAGATGGGCTCTCCAGATGAAGTTCCTGACATGTTTAAATAAACTGCTGACAAATTAGGCTGCTTTAGATTCTGCAAAGTAAACAGCGGCCTCGCACGCGCCCTGACCCCAATGCATCGTGGGAGCAAAGCTTGTCTCCCCCTTTCCTGATCAATAGAGTCACTCCGTCAAATTGTAAAAGACAGTTCATGTCCCTTGCTGCTTGGCCAGCACCCGTCTTCCTTGCCATCATTAGATTCATACATGTCAGAGAGAAACTGGCTCAGCACCACCTCAAGGACGCCTCATCATGGATGGCTATTAACTTATTTCTCAAGACCTCCACAACTTACTGTATGTTATGATGGCATGGTTTTCAGCCATCAGTTCCAACCGAACGACTTCTGTCACAGGTCTCTGTCATTGTGATGATGGCAGGAACCTCTAGTGTTGCACACAGAGGACGCCTGCTGCAACTGTAAAGTATGGAAGTGTTTATGATTTATTGCGTGTAAAGATCCTTGACACTTTGATCTACTGGATGTGGTGAGAAAGGTACAGCAAGTACTCACAGGATTGGGTGGCACCCACTGAGTCCACTGCTGAGTTGTAAGAAGTCAGTATGGTTATAAAAGTGTTAAATGTGTTGGATCTAAAACTACGCTTACCCTGCCCAGCTGCTCCCGGGTCACCATATCCAGGACCACAACCCTAAATCCCCTGTTCTGATGACTGAACGTGTGTTTCTTTAAATTAAGATGATCCTTTTTGTCTACATGCTTAGTTTTGTTTGTATTGAAGCATTGCTGCGAGCAGCAATTACAAACGGTTATTTAATTTTCTCTGTTCATTAAATTGAAAAAAACCACGTGATGTTTTGTTTTCTCTTAACTCATGAACATATTGAAAGGTTGTTTAAGAGTTTTTTTTCCTTCACAAGTCCCCTCTGATGCCATTACATGATTAGTACAGCACTTTCATTTCAGACAGGAGGTATATTTTAGCCAGGACCTTTTTCCTTCTATGTCTGACATCATCAGAAGTTTGTGGGTGATTTTATTTGCTGTCATCAATCATTTGGTGCCAAAAATAGCTGTGACAGCATCAACAATCCATACTTAGTGTTAAGTGCACTTCCGTGCCGTCAAGCATATTCATGGTCTGACTCGCTTTTACCCATCTGGAACATGAGAGTTAGCTGTATCAGTATTTCACTGTCCATATCACACAATCAGATTATCAATCATATACTGTAATGTGACTAATGTTTGGGATTTTAAGCAATGTCAAGGTTAATAACTGCACTCTCTATCATGCTGTGAAACAGATTACAGGCTTTGGAAGCATCATACAGGAGGGAACGAGAGAGGGTGAGAAGGAAACACAAAACACCTGACTCACCTCTCTTGCACTGGAGAGAGGGAGAGAGAGAGTGAGTGTGTGTGTCATTTGTTCTCCTCCACCCTCTTTGTAAATTCTAAACCACTTCAGTTCCACAGTAAAAGCAGCATTTGTGGAAAAGCTGCATCTCTACCAGAATTTACATATTTTTCTGTGTCCCTGAGTACATTGTAAAGGGTTTATATTTATATAGTGCTTTTCTAGTCTTAATGATCACTCAAAGTGGTCCACTGTTTTGTGTTTGCAGTGGTGCTGGGTTCGGTTCCTAGTCTAGGATCTTTATGTGTGGAGTTGGAGGTTTCTTGGCAAGTACATGTGTGACGGTAGCTCCGTGGTAGAGCGAGTCAACTCGAAGGTTGTGTCGATTCTTGGCTCCACTAGTCTACATGCTAATGTGTCCGTGGGCAAGATGTGTGAGTGGGTATGAAAGATGAGTGACAGATGCACATAGATGCACTGTATGTAAGTGTGAGTGAATGGGTGTGAATTGGTGAATGGCAAAACTATAGTGAACAGCAGCTTTGAATGGTCATCAAGACTAGAAAAGTGCTATATAAATAGATGCCGTGGATCAGTGGTAAAGGGGCATCTGCCTTCAACCTAGAGGGTTTAGGGTTTGAACTGCAGGTCTTTGTTTGTTCCATAGCTGTATGCCACACCGTGTTAGAATGCTTTCCTGTTATCCTATTGGTCAACATCTACGAGCACATCATATGAGATGTCAGACTAAAAATAGAAACTAAAATAGAAACAATTCAAACAAGCTAGACTTCTCATCAGGGTGTCATGGAGCGTCCCAGACGCCAAATCCCTGTTCTTCAATTATGTTTCACTTCAGGGCCTGAATTCATGTAGTCAGCATAAGACTGGATAATTAATACCAGATCTTGAGAAGTTTGAAAAGTCAGGGTTTTAAGACCCCATAAAACAAACATTAGAGCCATTTGTAATTTGGTTATTACTTCATCCCACTGAGTGGGAGTGTAGTATTGTTTTTAGTGACTATGTATGTCTGTCTGTTTGTGTTTCCGCACTTGCACTTAACCAATATGACCAACGGAGGCCGACATTGTGTGAATGGGGTATAGACTGCCATCTCTGATAGCCTTGTTTATGTATGTTTGGAATAAATAAGGGCCACACGGTTGGTGTAGTGCTCAACACTCTTGCCTTTCCAGCAAGAAGACCAAGGGCCTTTCTGCAGAGAGTTTGCATATTCTCCCTGTGTGTGCATGGGTATTCTCAGGGTTCACCAGTTTCCTCCCACAGTCGAAAAACATGGACCGAGGACCCTCATGTGGAGGATAAAGTAAAAATATATAGCGCTCTCAATGTACTTTTTTTTTGTTATTTGTTTCATTTTCTTCGCACTCCGGTTGGAATTCCTCTGCTCCACTTGATTACATACCCTGGTATATAGTATTTTTAAAGCTCAGTTTTACTAGGCAACACACAAATCAGGCAATATGTCTGACAACTCATCTCTTTGCTGGCTGTTTTCATCATAAAAGTGAGGATGGTGGATGGATGTTGTGCCAAAGCACAGGCTAAAAGGAGAGCATTTTACCGGATCCCCACAGATCCAAAGAAGCAATGGAGGTGAATCACTGCTTCTGCTCACTGTGAGCAAGAGACGGTGCGAACCCACAAGCAACACATTATGTGGTTAACTCTAGTCTAGACTGACTGTTAACTCTATAGTCTTCACAGCAATGTTAACACAGCAATTAATTACATTACACTGTCTAACATCATGCTGTGTTATGCTGATGCAACACTCTTCCAACAACATTATATTTAGTCAGTAGACTCAAGAGTTTAATGTTTGTCACAAAGCCAGATTGTGTCCATATGTTCTCCTCCAGGCTCTTGTAAACTTTCAGTAACTCTCTGGAGTAAGATGAAGGGAAGTTAATCAGGAAGTTGAAGATCAGGATACTGCAGGTCTGGAAAAATGTCCTCCAAATGTGTAAAAAACCACACCAGTGGCATTATAAGTCTCTAGAGCTGCAACTATTGATTATTTTACCAATCGAGTATTCTACTGATTATTCTATGGATTCATCGAGTAATTGGATAAAATATCTTTCTTTTCTTTTTTTTTAAATTAAAGAACAATATTAAATATACAAAAAACAAGATGTGTCTCTCAAAACTGGATTATTTTTTACAAAAACAAATATTTTATTTGTTTCATTGCACATTTCTGAACATGTTTTGGCAAAGGAAAATAATAATAATAATAATAATAATAATAATAATAGTAATAATAAAAAAAAATAACCTTCAGGTTGCATGTCTTAATTTTCAGAACCAGTTCAGGCCTAACATAAGCCTTGAGTAAAGTCACAGGATTAAATATAAAAACCGCTGCATTTGGGCTGTGTTGTCTTTTCTTCCCTCATTACTGTCCATTATATCTACTATGCCACTTCTTCCTCTTCCTTGTGTGCGGCGGTTAGCATTCTACATGTTGCGGTATTTCTGCTTCCCTGTCCATGAGCAAAACACAGTGCTCTGTTTAAACAGTAGTCAAACCTCGATGCAAAGTATTTCTGCCTCGAGGATTTTTTATATTCCAATTACTCTGGTTATACGTTTCAGCCCTATAAGGATCAGATATATAAATATATACATATATATGTGTATATATATGTATATATATATATATATACATATATATATATCTGTCAAGTTATGCAATGTATTTGTCGATCTCCATGGATTTAAAGCATCTTAGGCTGCCAACAATGGCAATTCATAGAAAGTGAGTCGTGTGACATCCGGAGCTTTATTAATTATAAGCAGACATGGATAGATGTTTTAGCTGCAGACCTCATGTAGTTTCTGAATCATTACTGTATGTATGTGTGTGTGCGTGTGTGTGGGTTGTAATGAGTTTTATTTTTACACAGACATCTGGCTCTAATAAACGAGAAACGCTAGCGGTCCTGCCTGCAGCTGTGCCGCTGCACAAACAATGGCTGTATTCTCAGTGCTGCCTTCTCACATTAGCACTTGTGCTGATGTTGATGCCACGCAGCATTTTACTCAGCAGTTGCAAGCAGAGGCACAGGCAGGCATCGCTATTTCACTTGAACACATTGACTGAGTCTGGACTTAAACTGCTAATTTAGCCCCAGAATGGATGAGAAACAATCCACAAAGGAACACTAGTCTGCAAACAACTCCTTGCAGTGGCCTCCGTTTTCTTCTCCAGGAAACCTCGCTTTAAAAGTATATAAAAATGAAAAAGGAACAGAAGCCAGTTGGTGTCAGTGATCCCTGCTGTCCCTGCAGGGTAAGGGCAGTTTAAACAAACAGAGCTGAAGTAAAACCTCCACAGGGGATTTTCTGTTTCAGACACAAACAGACGACCACAGTCTGAGTGCTTTTGTCTTTATTCTTGACTCCACAGTCTCACAGTCTGCATAAATCCAGGTTCACTGCCCACATGTGTCAGAGTGTAGGAGTGTTTATATTCAAGCTGAGCCAACAGGTTTATTTCTGTTGTTTTTTGAATGTCTGGTTTTTAGACTGGATTAAATCTGCTTTTTTGTTGAAGGGACACAGGAAATCCTCTAAACATAAATTGTAAATAATAATGTTTTTCTCATGGAGGGCTGGGTAATGATTTGTGATCATTTATTTTGTTATTTAATGGCAATTATAATGCAATAATAATGATAATAATAATAATAATAATAATAATAATACACTTTTGCCCAAATGTAATGGTGAACATACTTGGGTGATCACCTACACATCACAAACAACTGATTGATCTGTCAAAAACTGTAGACGTGTGGGAGCTTACAGGACCAGGGTTTTTTTTGTTTTTTTTACTACTTGTTGGTAAAATGGTTAGGTCTTGAAAAAGACCATGTTTTTTCCTCATTGTGTCAAAATGCTCTTCCTAGCAAACTCACACCTTCTGAACTTTTGCAAGCAGAAGTTCAAAGAAGCCTGAAACCAGGCACCTATTTGACAATACTAGCTGTGCTTGCAGTGCTTTATGTTCAGCTAGATGGGAACATTATGTACAAAACTGACATCATGTTCTATTGGAGAAGATGTAACACACAGGACTGGACCCAAATGCAGGACGGTGGTAAGTAAAAAGGTTTATTTTTCTTAATACACAAAAAACAGGTGAACATCCTCAAATGAGCGACAAAAAAGCCGCTGGTGCGAGATCGATGTGGGACAGGACAGAGACTGGAACCGGTAATCAGAGGTTAGCAGATTCACTGAAGCATGAATGTGCAATAATAAATAATATAATAATAATAATAAATCCACTGAAGAGTTGCAAAAACGGGGAGAGCTCAAAAAGAACATATGACAGTGGAGACCCAGGAAATGAGAGTGGTTAAATACACTGAGTAATCAGGGAGACGACGAACAGCTGAGACGAACAAGACACACGTGAAACCGATAGTAATCACGGAAGGGAAAAGTAAAGAGCACGCAGACGAGGGACGAAAAAGACTTCAAAATAAGAGGGGAAATTCATAATAAAATGACATGGACCGGAACGGAACATGACAGAAGACACACAATTAGTGATCAAGACCATCAACTCCTTAGTGAAATGTTAACTGATTTTACTACCCAAGTGAGTGTAGTAAATGTATTACACAACCAACAACCCCTCCTGTTTTTGAGAATTGTGCCTCAAATGCATCTGAACTATACTACATAAAAGCAGTGTTTCCCAGACTTTCAGTATGGGGACCACAATTTTAAAGACGGCAAACTATCAAGACACAAATCACAGTGTAAGTCATGACCAGATCAAATTTGTGGCTAGTAAATAATCCACAGTCATATCTGTATGTCACACCTAATATCATTT
Organism: Solea solea; assembly: GCF_958295425.1. Lineage (NCBI taxonomy): Eukaryota > Metazoa > Chordata > Actinopteri > Pleuronectiformes > Soleidae > Solea > Solea solea. The sequence continues at coordinate 21,232,678 of NC_081136.1, forward strand.
CTGAATTGGTAAATTAATCATTTCTAAGTGCCCAGCCATGGCAAAACCAGCAACAAGTGGGCTGAGGGACATTTTGAGTCATTTACAGATCATGAAAGTGTGATTTCTAAGCTTTCCATCAATGTCTAACAATGGCCATTTGAATGTAGGCACTCCTCAAACTGCTTTAGAGAGAATTTTTAGTCTCAAAGATTTACACCATCTGGGAGCCAAGAGACAGTATCATCACATTTACATAGTAGTAGTTTGAATAATGGTTATCAATAACAGGTCTAGGGACCACAAAGGTTCCATGAAGAGGTCCCAGGGGGTTCCCAGAGAAAGGAATGAATGTAGTTAATGATAATGTTAATGTCAATGTTAATGTAGTGTTATTTGCCTTAAGCACTTCAGTGGACTGATAAGAATCAGAATTTACTGAGCGAAATTCTTCTGTTACAAAAAGCACTTGAATAAAAATTAAAAACAAGAAAGGTAATATACTTAAGAGTTAGACGGATCAAATATTTCTCATATCAAATCAAATAAAATGCATTCAAGTGGCTCTCTGGTGTAGTGTGGGTGGATCACTCTGTTGCTGAATGAGCTGAATGATGATGATGATATGCTAACTCTCAGCTAGTTTGTAAATCATTAACATCACAGTCAATACTTCATGCACAAAGCTGTGTCATTCACACATTATTCAAGCACATCAGGTTGGTTTGTTGTTCATAATAATAGCAGATGCTCACATGCTCCAGTTACAGCAGGGTTGTCCAAACTTTTTTTTAGACCTTTTTTTAACAGTAACTTTTACATACAAGTGCACTGTTAAATTAAAATGTAATTTTCATTGTCACAATTATCCCTTTTAAATTGCAATGTAACCACATCTAGGCCACACAGGAGTGAAAAAAGAAAGAAAAAGAAAAAATGTGGTTGTCACAGGTGGGTATCGAAGCCTCTGTCTTCGTTAAGAAGTACAGCCAAAGATTTGTGCTGCAACAGCCACAATTTAGTTCTTCTGCAGTGTTCCTTGTGCATCTTCATTCGAAGCAGCAGTAACAGTAATAAGCAGCAGTAGCAGTGAGGCTCCCTGCAGCAGCAGCAGCAGCAGCAGCATATTAAGTAGCCATGTGTTTCTTCTGTGACTAGCAACTGATTGACCGAAAAAAACAATAAAAGCACTGGAATGTGACATCAATTCATGGCGATCAAACAACACTAATTCAAATACAGTTTATGGTTTTAAGATGCACAATACTGTGATTTGAAGCATGTAGGGGCTTCTTCGAAACTTCAACTTGCATAATTTTGAAAAAAACGGAAACGAAATCCCCTATTTTGTAAAAAAAAAATTTGTCTTTGTTTACTCGGTTTGTGCTGGGCCGACTTGTTGCTACTTTTGGCGTGGCGGGTCACTTGTTTGGTTCATTAATGACAACAAAATGTACCTAAAATGTTGGGAAAAGTGTGCGCTGTGGCTATATAGACAGTCATGTTGGAATAGGAAATAGACTTCCTTAAACTGTTCCTTAAACTGAAAGCAAATATATGTATCATCCCCATAACTGCCGACGTTTGTCATGTAGAGCAGAAGATATCTGGAGTATTTCTAGTTTTTCAAATGTAATTCTGGATCCTATTTGGCACCAAACACATAATATATGAAATAAAACACCTCTAAATGTGTTACTGCATCATACAGCATCAGAACAGAGAGACAAAGTAGGTAAGTTCTCACTTTCTTTGCCTGTTTCATTATTGACGTATCAATCCCAAAGTGGGTTATTTTACAGTGTACTCATTATCCACATTTTGAGCTGTCATGTTTGGCTGTTAAACAAATTACTATTACTATTGATTGGCTGCCTCAGACACATACACACACAAACATATACTTGTCACTTACTCAAACAGAAAACAAAGAAACAGCAGTGAAATTAGCTGGAGGATCTGGTATACTACAACATTTCATTGAAATCTGAGAGAACAAGTAAACATCAGGGGGTTAAGAGACATGAGCAACCACACAGGTTCTGGATAAGCCAATAGTTCATCAAAATAACTTTCCAATACTTCAAATGGATCCTTTGGTTCAGCTACATGTAAACAGCTGAAAATTCAGGGCTATGTTCAAAGGTGAATGAATAGAGATTAACATTACCATTAACATTAACAGTAAAGGGAAATGTTGCAACAGGACATCTGGAAAGAGGCATTTCAATAGAGTTTGAAGACGAGCGCTGAAGTCACCTCAGGAAGATGTATTTAAACAATCGCTCCTCAGACATTAATAGTTTAGTCAGAAATCAGTATACCGATAGATTGGCTCTTCTTAGAATTTAAGAATTTAAAGGAGTTTTTTTCATCCATTTCTTCTTTTTTTTAACCTCTACTGAGAGGACACCATAAGTGCAAGCCAAGTGTGTGGACATTTCTACAGAGAAAAGTGTCATCCAATGCACTTAACTGTCTAGTTTCTGGTGTGATGGAGTATAAATTAGGCTGAACAGTGATTCCTGCGAGGTTTGGTCTGATGCCACCTCACTGAGTAGAGGTCACACACCTCCTGTGTTGCAACCAGATGGTGTAGATGTTGTGCCATGATATATACACTGATATGTGTGTGACCTTATGAGTAACAGGTCAAAGATTATATAAGATGAGGAAATTTGTGAACATTTTAAGAAGTGTAACTGTGTAACTGGGTAAAGGTGGGTCTTCTCTGATGTGGCCACTGTGTTAGATCACTATAATTTTGTGCAAACTAAATGTGCATCACGGAGCTCTTCGAGTCAACTTGTTTCTTCTTTTCTTCTTGCTCTTATGTGCCAAGTTCTGTGCAACGGTATGGTCTGCAAACAAATTCAGTGATCGGGTGACCTTATTACAAAAACAGTGTCATTTTGGACTTTTCGATCCAAGCACGCTTGAGAGTCCAAGCACGCTGGACTCTCACCCCAAGCTAACATGCTATGTCGACTTGACGCAAGGCCGGCCCCTAACATGGAGCTTCCCTGACAACAGACGGGGAAGAGTTGAACAAAGGCTCCGGCGAAGATTCCGGTGCTTGGCTAGCAGTGGAAAGTTAACCCTCTTGGTCATACAGTGCAAACATCCAGTCTCTAGAAAATAAAATGGATGAACACTCAAATGTCCACGCAGAAACACATACAGGATTGCTCCATGCTGGGTTTCTGTGAAACACCCGTAACCCTGGACGACTGCACGGCCTTCAAAGAGGCCTGGAGCGCTGCGGAAAGTGGCAAGTGGCTGTCCTTGTCAAACAATCCTGGTGCACCGACTAGAGGATTATTTCAAAATCTTGCTCAGAGAATGTGGAATATCTGACCTTAAAACTAAGGCTGTTTTACCTGCCCAGACAACTGCAATGAATCTCATTGTGAGTGCTGTGTACATCCCACCATCTGCCAAGGAGGAGGTTGCACTCAAGCAACTACGTACACGACATTATCAATGAGCATGAAAACACGTATCCTGATGCTGCTTTCATGATTCTGGGAGATTTTAACCACTGCAAACTTCAAAAAAAGATATCCAAACTGTATCTGACCTTCCCCATCAGAGGAAATAAAATCCTAGACTACTGCTACAGCAACATTAGAAAAGCTTGTTCAGCTGAACTAAAACCTAATTTTGGTAAGTCTGACCAGTAAGCAGGCTTGAGTCAGCAAGCCTGCTTACACACAAAGCTCAAGGCGAAACCAGTCACAGTTAGGACTGTTAACACCTGGACTGGCAGTGCACAGGCTAGCCTGCAGGGCTGCCAAGAGACCACAGACTGGAACATCTTCAAAGAGGCTACAGAAGACATCCATTAATGAGACTGTAAATGATTACACCACCTGGTGCTTGTCCATATGTGTCCCTCACAGAACTGTGTGTGTGTTTCCCAACCAAAAACCCTGGTTTAATGGGGACATATAACAGGAAAGCAGGAACAGGCGGGAAGCCTTCGAGTCAGGAGATCAAGTGGCATACAAGAGAGCCCGGTATATAAGTCTATAGAAGCTATAGACTTCTATAGAAGTCCATCAGAGCTGGAAAGAGGGCTCACCTCCCAAAAACTAACTGAATAACAACACACGCAGTATTTGGCAGTCACAAACCACAAGAAAACCATGATGACCCCTGAGACATCACCCTTCCAGACAGTCTTAATACCTTCTATGTCAGGTTTGATAGACTGAACAAAAACACTCACTCAAAAGCACCCTGCAATCCTACTGCTATTTAGGTGACACACACACAATTCCTGAAGGCTATAAAACAGGTAAACCCCCACAAGGCTGCGGGACCAGGTGGCATTCTTCCTAGAGTCCTGAAGGCCTGTGTGGAACAACTAGCTGGTGTGTAAACAGACATCTTCAACTTGTCTCTAACACAAGCAGCAGATCCTCATATTTTCAAATCCTTCACCATTATACCAGTCCCTAAAAGACTAAACACATCCACCTTGAATGACTTCAGGTCGTCTCAGCCCCAAACTTAATCCCCTGTACACATACAACTGTGTCGCCACCCAGGACAACGCCATCATCATCAAATATGCCGATGACACCACCATCCTGGGCCTCATCGGGGGGGGGGGGGGGGGGGGTGAAAAGACAGGGTACAGGAACCGGATAAATGACATTCTTGTTTATGGGAAGGAGAACAACCTCATCCTCAACATAGACAAGACAAAATAAATAATAATGGACTTCAGAAAGAATCCTTCCCCTCTGCAGCCTCTCTTCATCAAAGGGACTGAGGTGGAGAGGGCTGACACCTACCGATTCCTGGGACTGCAGGTAACATCTGACCTGAGCTGGACTCTAAGCACTACTTCCCCAGTGAAAAAAGCCCAACACAGACTATACTTTGTCAGGCTGCTCAGGAGAACTGGACTGAATTGTTGCCCTCTCACCCAGTCCTAGAGCGCATCCTCACTACAGGCATCACTGTCTGGTATGGTAACACCACACAGGCAGAGAGGAAGGCTCAGCAGAGGTCATAAAGATTGCAGAAAGGATCATTGGGACTAAACATCATTCCATAGACTCACAGTACATGCAGTGCTGTCGAAAAAGAGCAGAGGGAATCATCAGACTCACTCCATTCAGCTCACTCTCTGCTCACACAAACACTGCACATATAACCTCAGACACAACAGAGCGGACAGTATCATTACATTGTTTATGCCACACATTGTGTAAATAATCTTTTAATCATTGCAATAAGCTGGTTCCTTGTTTTTACAGCCCCTTTGTCTTCAGGACTTGGTTTATTTTATTTTTTGTTATTTCTATTTTATTCTATTTCTTTTATTGTATAATCTTCTTATGCACCTCTCCTCTCTGATCTTTCTTGCTGGACCACAAGAGATCTTCTGCCTGGTGTGCCTAGACTGTACTGGTTTTATGTACAAATGGCAAAATAAAGAATCTTGAATCTCTTGACTTTTGAATCTATCCCTCATCTACATGCGACCAAACCATCTCAACCTTGACCCTCTTACTTAATTATTAAACTGTTCAAGCTGAGCTGTCCCTGGAATATGCTCATTTGTAATACTGTCCATCCTGGTCACTCCCAACGAAAACCTCAGCATTTTCTGCTCTGTCACCTCCAGCTCCACCTCCTGTCTTTTAGACAGTAAATGGTAATAGAAAATAATTTGTATTTATATAGCAATTTTCTAGTCATCTTCTAGTCTTGAGTCTTTCTCTGTGTTTGGGCAAATGAAACATCAATGTTTTAATAATACCATAGTTACCCTCCCTATGTTTGGAAGGGAGGGTGAGGTGAGAGATATTCAGCTGCAACATACAACACCAACTTATGTATCTAAATCCTACAGACTGTACCTTTAAAACAATTTAAGGATGCAGCAACAATTGGACACCTCACATACGCTTTGCTAATGTCACTCACTACGTTATTAGGGAACCAGGGATGGGCTGATAAAGGGTTCAGTGTCCTGGTCAAAATCACTAGACTGGTAAATTAAAAACCTAAAATCTGATACAGAAAATATGTAAATGGTTCATTAAGCAGAAGTTGTACAGAGAGATGTGTGCCACCAATGTCATGTGACCATGATGTGAGTGAGTGCTTTTCTGCAAACATTTCCAATGGTTTGCAGAAAAATAAAAATAAAAATGTTTTTTGGGGGACCAGACTGTGGAGATGTAGGAATGTGTGCGTTGTATCTGCTCAACCTTCGAGCGATATTTATTTATTTATTGTACCCTCACGTCTTCTTCTCATCCTTAACTCTGTGTTTCCTCTTCGTTTCCACCCAGGATGGCGCCTGGCTTCTTTTTCTGTCCCGTTGTACCCAGTTCATATTCAGGCCAACTCTCTGAGATAACAAATAATTGAGTGTTTTCTAGTTGGGTGTGAATGTGGAAGTGTGGTGTTGCTCCTGCAGCAGGACTAAGCCCTTCACTGATGTTTTCACTAAATCATAACACTGAAACAACAGCATCTCCTATGCCTTATTTCATGTGTGAATGTCAAATGTGTGCAGCTGCTACTGACAATGAATATTTATCATGGAGAAATTAATTTTGTGAAAGTTCAAGAGGAGAGCAGTAAGTCTTTTCATTTCCTCCTTTGTTTTAATGGAGTCATTTGTAGCCTGTCCTGTCAGCCAGTAATCATTTCTGCTAAAGGTTATTAGTGCTCTCTGCTGTCATTACCATCTGTGCTGCTGCACCATCACCAGACTAAGCCACATCTATAACTCCACAGGGATGGAGCAGGGAATCATTGAATAGCTAGCTGGCCAGCGGTTGTGATGTCACCCATAAGAATCCAAACTCCTGTTTTAAAGCCTCCAGAATCGCGATTTGGCCAACACCAGGTTGACATTTTGCAACCAGGCTTCTATTTAATACAGACATTTAATTAACAGCTATTAAAGAAGATGTGAGATAAGCAATTCAGCCAAATTATGGAAATGTTGTTACTCAAACAACATCAGTAAACACATCAGAGTGGAGTCAACCCTAATGGTTATTCAATATATTGATACACCGAGGTTGACTTCAGCAAGGAAACTAGAAGACTATGTAAAAAATGTACAGTCTTTAGTTTAAATCATGTTAATTGTCACTGTGTTGATTTCTTAAACTGAAGCATGTGCACAGAAATGTACTTTCAAGTGATTTACAGTATAACATACTGTATTCTTACAATACACTTTAAGACAGATGATTTAAATGTGAGCCAACAAAGAGGGACATACTGTATATAGAAAAGGTAAAAGTAAAAACAAAACAAAGAGCAATAAAGATGCTTTATTGTAATGTGACCAACAAAGCAGATTCATTCTTTATATTTTATAAGAATATAGATAAAGGTGGGTGTGGCAGTGGGGCTTGGTTAGAGCGACGGCTGCTGGAGGAAAGGAGGGAGTGGCTCAGCCGGTGATCAGACAGCTGGACAGAATCAGGTAATTAGTCAGCTATATAAGCATGTTTGTAACCTGGTTCTGATCTCTTGCAGTAGGCTGGGTCCTCACGCAGACACACACAGAGAGAGAGAGAGACGGAAAGTCAGAGAGAGAGAGTGAGAGCAGCGCAGCGCAGCAGAGCGCGGACATCGCAGCCACAGCTGACTTCTTTCATTTGTTTGGTTGATTGTTTTGGAGTTAACAATAAACCGGTCTATTTACTCCCTCAACGCCGCCTCCTCGTCCTTCCCGAACCCCAGTGAGTGGGAAAAGCTCACAGTGGGCTATTATAGATTCACAGACATGGGTCATTAAAGCTTGTTGCTGAGTCACCTGTAAGAAAACACTATTACTGTACACTAGTACTACACTCTGTTAACATAATGAACAGTACAGGTTGATAAAATGATCCCTCCTACCTGGCAGAGAAAAGGAGCTGCAGCACATTCATGCACTGTCGCCCAAGCAAGCATATAATGCCTGTCTGCTAGTGATACAGTAATACATAGCGGCTTCAGTTGTTGGACCAGCAGTTTTCTATTCAACATGATGGCAGTTTGGATCCACTCATTATAAATACATGCAATACTGTATTTCAGGATAGATGGGTCCTCCCAACATGACCAACAATTCTCTGGATAAACTGATCTCTGATCTCCAGACCTGTGGGCATCACCATGGACCATGGCCTCGGCTACATTCAAATTACCAGGCCAAAGTGAGCCATATCAGACTTTTTCAGTTGACATGACTGATACAGGATTTATTCTGTATGTACATGTACTTTAACATCAGTATTAAGTGTAAAAACAGATCCAAGCATTTAAGTTACTGCACTTACTTTTCCCCTTAACTGCAGTCTAGGAAGCTTCAGTGCTGTGATTAATGACAGTACGCAGTTATCCCTCTACAAGCCAGTATCTATGGGTTCCCATCACTCCATCTGCTACTGCCAAAATACTTTTGCGTTCCCTCGCAATAAACTTTGCATTTATAACCTCCATGATACTTCCAGGTGCTCCCTGGCTCTCCCCATGCCTCAGGCTGCCCTACCTGGCCGCACATGACACTTGCTCCCTCAGGCCAACGCTCATACTCCAGCTGGGCTCTGTGGCTCCAATAACTGGAGCTACAAATAAACAGCTATAATATACAGAGTCCAGTTCCCTCATAATAGATAGCCTGGGCTCCGAATACTGTAGCCATTTATTTGTAGCTCCATTCATTTGGAGGAAGGGATGGGGCCGCAGAGCTCCATGGAGCTCCACAAAAAATTGCAAGGAGCACAAAAATATTGCAGGGGAATGTGTGTTCATGTGTTCCTCAGGGATGGGCAATGTAAGCTTTAAATAAAATAGATCATTCATCAAGACAAATAATTAGATAAAATCATATCACAACAAATCCCACACAGAGTAGCATAGACATTGCAAGGGAATGCATATTTTACCTTGGGAAAGCAAAGTTATTGTGGGGGAACGCAAAACAATGGCAAGGGAAAGCAAATCTATTGTGAGGAAACACACAGTTTTGCAAGGGACGTAAAAAGTATTGCAAGGAATGCATAGTTACTGCAGGGGAATGCAAAACTTTAGCTTAGAAACGCAAAGCTTTTATGAGGGATTGTGAAAGTATCAGACTGTCCTCCAATGAAACGTACATACAGCAACCACTTCCGCCTTAGATGGGGTATCTATAGTAGCTTCGCTTATGTTGGCACCAGCAGTCGGCTCAGTGGCGAGAGCACTGCGCCGCAGCGCGGTTGACAATGGTTTGATTCCTAACTATACCATTTCTTTAATTTTTACTCCCTAACCCTGTCTTTTTTGCCCTAACCCTACCCTCAGTAACATCTGTGCATATTCGAGTTGGAAAACACTAGTAAAAACATACCTTTACGTCGCATTCAGGGGTTTGAAAAAACGACCCACAGTCACGTTTTCAGAAAACGACCTATATGTTGAAAAATGACCTATATGTACATTTCAGTTGGAGGACAGGTTGCAAAGTATTGCGATGGAAAGCAAAATTATTGCAAGAGAATGCAACGTTTTTGTGAAGGAATGTAAAAGTATTGCAAGTGAAAGCGTAGCTATTGCGAGGGAACACATAGTTATAGTGAGGAAACGCAGAGGGTTTGCCACCCTGACCCTAGGGGGGCTCTAAAGAAATCGTCACACGACTTCTTAGGTTTGGCAAACATAAATTATCAAGAGTGTCAGGTGGTGGGGTATAAATCAAGCTTAACAGTGGTATACTTCTGGAATGGTGTCCATACATAAAATACAAATACAACTTCCTGCTACTAACTATTGCAAATGAAAACTTTTTTCCAAATGTCCTGAATCAGTTTTTGTAAAACTTTCATCATCAGTAAAAAAGAAATGACTGTGCTATAAAAAATATCTGGGTCCCACTCACTAGGAGCATTTAAGATTGTGAACTTTTATGTTTAGGGACTGTTTTCTTAATTGCACTGCAAAGCAATTTTCTGACATAAATAAAATTGGGTCTGCTCATTTTCCATAGTTTGCCATTCTGTCTGCCCAGTCTGAAAGCAGCTTAATGAGGTCTTACACTTTTTATGTGTCCATGCTGAGTTATTAATGTTGTTAACGTGCTCACTCGACCAAGTCTCAACTGAAAGGATTTGAAGCTATGTTTGGACAATGTCCAAACAAATACTCAAATTGTCCCGGCAAATGATCCTACTATGGAGCCAGGACACTGACATTACATTTTGGCATTGAAAATTGAATTTGGCATTGTAGAAAAAGTTGTTGGCACTAAAACAAGTATTGGCACTGAAAAATGTTCCATTTGAAGAAAAAAATACAGGCATTCAAAAACTACAATATTTCATACCCATGAACACAGCCATCAGGAGCAACATGAGGTTAAGTGTCTTGCCCAAGAACATATCAGCATCTCGACTAGCGTAAACTTTTTTCACTTGACAATTTCAGTGGCCCCCAGGTCATTTGAATTTGAGGCTCCTGACATACACACACCAACTTAATCTGCATGTTTTTGGATTGTGGGAGGAACCGAGAGAACATGAAAGAAAAACCCACGCACACACAGGGAGCACAAGGAAACTCCACACAGAGTGACCCTCAGTCAAACCGGAATTTGAACAACTGTGCTAGCCACTAATCTTAAGTTTAAGTTTAAAAAAGCAATTCAAAATGTGTAAGTAAGATGAAGTGACACTTTTCTTACGACTTACTTTTATGTTTATAAATAGTTGTACTTAAAATTTGTGGAATGGAGTTATTTATTTATGTTGGATACTTGGATACTGACTTGTGCCTGTGCTGTGCTTATAGGCTCTATACTGTGGCTCATTAAATCTGCACCAGCTGAATGTGTCACCACTAAGACCCTGTCATCTCTCTAATTACTCCAACTCTGAGCTTTACTCCCTTCAGTGGCTCCATTAATGTGGGAATGGCCCTAGGTCCAAAAAGGACCACATGACAGTGAAAAAACGTCACTGACCTCACTTCTGATCTGATCAATGAATAATGCTGAAAAATTTGAAGTTGACAGTAGAGAGAGTAGAGAGAGAGAGCCAGTGGGTTTGTGTGCATGTTAAAAGTCAGATTATAGTCAAAATAAGACAATAATTCAGTTTGCTTAATGTCATGTAAACAGGTTAGTCTGACTAACATATCTGGATAATGTGATTCATAGTCCGATTATGAATCAGACTCGGCGTACTGCACAGGCACCTGGAGGAGTAGGAAGAGACGTTGTGTATTCAGTTCTACGGTGGCTGTGAAGACTCAACACAAAGGCAAAAGCTTTTTGTCAAACAAAGCTTAGTGCCAAATCACAACATACATTATCTCAAGGCACTGTACATAGTAAGGCAGAAACAGCAATGGGCAAGCACTAGGCATTAGTGGAGAGAAAAAAACTCCCTTTTAACAGGAAGAAATCTCTGACAGAACCAGACTCAAAAATGCATGCCCGTCTGCCTCAACTTGTTGGGTTGAAAGGAAAAATGGGGGAGAGGTGGGGGAGATAAAGTGAAAGAGTATAAACTGCAGTACTGTTGCCAGAAATCATACGACAGAGACGTTTTTCTTCGGACAACACAACAACCACAACCGCCATGCTCAATCTAATTTGTATCACAATTAACATGTGCAGCACGTGTGAAACTTACATTTAAACCACAGCACCTCCATCTCACCATCCATCTCGCCGTTCGCTGTGTTTTTCTGTGACATAAAGGTCAACAGGAAACTGATTCAATACGCACTAGCTTATGAGAGACACAGTACCACCCACTGAGGCATACACAGCCAATGAATCTGTTGTTTCCTACGTATACTTGGACTCTGCTAGTTGTCTAATTGTCTGTCTTAGTCAGACTACTGCAATTAAACTGTGCATGTAAATGATGTACTGACTGATCCAGACATTGTTAGCATAAAAGAAAGCATACAACATTTTCTAAACTCAAAGTTTGGTATTTATTTTAAAATAAAATTAGTGGGGAAACATGCAGTCATTCAAGGAAACTCTGACCCATGCATACAGACCAGGGTACCCTAGAACACTAACGTCAGGGGATGTAAAAAAGATGTAAGCTCTCATTTAACTTATATGTGATTATGTTCGGGTTTATGGCAGTGACGTTGACGTATCCCGGCAACGTACTGGTTTGGGCACAACTGACCACAACCATACTGTTCAGTCTCACCTGAACCTTGGCAAGTCTCTATAACATTGTTGCTGTTATGTTTAAAGCACTGTGTGTCCTCGGTGCTGTAAACAGGAAATGAACTGACAGGGAATGGAGTTGTTTTGATGGGCAACCACCACACACACACACACACACACACACACACACACAAGTGACCTTGTGGTGTTGACTAAAATACACTGCTGCTCTTCCTCTGGTCGCCAACCACACACCCTGTCATTAGGGTGAGTGTGCGTGTGTGTGTACTAGTATTTGTTACCTCTTTAGACCATTTTATGTCATAAATACTGAGTAGACCAGGGCCCCATTTCAGAAAGCAGGTTTAGTGAAAACTCTGAGTTAGTTAACCCTGAGATGAGGGAAACTCTGGTTTTTCGGTTTCACAAAGCCAGTTCAGCTTAACTGTGAGTCAGTTACCCCGGCAACATACTCCATGAACCTAACCTGCTCGCTTTCTCTCTGTCTCCTCCTCCTGAAGCAGCTGTCTGACACTCCGTCTCATTTCCTCATTCATACAGCCGCTATCAAAGCACATATCAGAGCGCATTCACCTGCCAAATTAATGACATTTACATCTTTCAAAACATCAAAATCCCAATCAGATGTTACTTCCATTGTGCAAACTAACTTTGTCCGAGACCGAGACAAGACCGAGAACTTCAAAAAGAACAATCTCGAGTACTACAACACTATCTGTACGTCTACTTGTCTTAAGTCAGCGCATATCGTCACATATCGAATCCAACCTCCACACACTATTACATCTGAATCACATCAATCAAAAAACTATATTTTGCCAATATTTTAGAGATGCCCCCAAAATCTCACAAATTATGTTTCCAGAGGAGCTCATGTCTCATTAAGGGGGGCTGAGACCCCATTGGCTCCCTCATAGTTCACACCAACACTGCGACTGTGTGCACATTAAGACTCTGTCAGATTGTTTTACCCTGTGTTACTGTAGGCGAATCATCACTGTAGACACTCTCTGGTACTGTAGACATCATGTGTCAGGTTGTGAAATGTTCCTATCATAGATCACATCATGATGAAGATTATAGCTGATGGAAACACTTTAACATCGATGTAGTTTAGAAGTGACTTTTTGAATCTAGCTGTAGTCGAAATCTTAATGTTTGACAGCATTTCAGTGACTGCGTTTATATTTACACGTCGAAATATAGTCATGAAATAGCGTTGAGCAAAATGTTTTAATGTAACATAAAAAAGTCCAAAAAGTGAATCAGTTTGAACATCGACACCTCAGTTGGACTTTATAATTATACGTCAGGGGTGCTCAGTACGTCGATTGCGATCTACCAGTCGATCGCAAACGTAGTGTGGGTAGATTGCATAACGTTAAAAAAAATTAGACGTCAGCCTATCACTCATCCTGTCACTTGATTGATATACAGGGCAGCCAGTCAGCTGACATCTGACTTTTTCTGACACTGCGCATGTGCAAACAACGGCGCTAAGTGCAGCAGCAAAACTAACAAGATAGCTCGCGAGTTACCTCCAATTTTTCTCTTAAACTTAAGAAAGGGTATAAAAATGAGTGGGGGAGCTGGACCAAGTAAAAAGACAAAAACTTATCACTTTCATACAGAATGGGAGGAGGACTTTTTTTCACAATGACATTTTCGAAGTGCGTTTGATGATCATTTGGAAGTGTGCTTGAGGCTGGCTGTCAGCAGCTACTGTGCTGATTCCATTCAGTGCAAGTCATCAGAGTAAAGTCAGGTAATCACAAAAAATGTACATAGTTAATTGTGTTGTGTTGTGCAATATGGGCTCATGTGGTTTTGCAAGGTACATCAACATACTTGTAGATATAAAGAATTCTCAATATATTTATAAATAAATAAATGTTATGCATTTTTGTAGATCATTTAGACTTGGTCATTTTATAAGTAGCTCGCATGCTGAAAAAGTGTGAGCACCCCTGTTCTACTGTAGGTCCATAAGTAAACTATGTTTTATCAGTTTGATCCATATTCTCATCTTCAGTTTCTGTCTCTGAATAAATATCAAATCAAATGTAACATATGGTAGGACTGCAGCATTTCAACATCCATTAATGAAATTAAAGTCTGTTAAATGATGAATGAGTGGATCACACTGTGGAAAATGTAATAGTGTTCATTTATTGATTCGTCTTTTCACTCCTGTTTTTGTCCATAAATGTCATGGTCACTGACATGCGTTAATATTTCTGCTCAACAGGATTAAAATGGAGGCTGTGCTCTTTGTTTACCCGTTGCCATGGTGAATCAGAGCTCCATTGATGATGGCTTTTTTTATTCCCAATGCACACGCTTAACTCAGAGTGAGCATACTCAGAGTTGATTGAACTCATGCTGATCAGCTGTTCTGGAACCGAAAACTGAGAGTTTGACAGCTCAGAGTTGGCCAACCTAGAGTTAAGGTTTTAACTCAGAGTTTGTTGAACCTGCTTTCTGAAACGGGCCCCAGGAGTCCTCATGACCAAAATCTGGTCCTAATGAGGCACAATCTCATTTCTGGTTAAGTGTAGGACTAAGATTTAAATTGTGGTTAGGTTAAGGTTAGGGTTAGTCATTAACTTGTTATTGTCAAGGTTAGGGATAACGATTTGTCAAACCTGGGTGTGTGTGTGTGTGTGTGTGTGTGTGTATAAACAGAGAAGCAACGTCATATTCCAAACAAGAAAAAGGTAAAAATGCGGGAGACAGGTTGCCACTGGTCTAATCTGAAAACATGTATGTTTTCACCCTCTATTCAAAAACATTCTACAAGAGGCACTTTACAACCTCTCACTGCATTTTCTATACCACGCTCTATAGCTGTAGCCTTAGCTACTGTATACATTGTTTCCTATAATAACACGGTTATATTTATTATGCTCATATTTTCTGTTGTATATCAAGTTGTGTCATATCATCTTTGAATTTACCTCATTATATAATATCCTTCTTAACTTTGGCTGTAATGTGTGGGTGTGTGTGTGTGCGTCCTTGAACATACATCTTTGTGAGGACCAAAAAACCTACACTGTAAAATATGATATGTTAATGCAGGAACTTTCTTCTGATTTCTTTAACTTTTGTCTTCCACTGTGTAGATCGTTTAATGGGCCTCCAATTAACTTCCCTCTCTTTGCATCTCTGGTCATTGTTGTTGTTGTTCAAGTTGCACTGTGCTGCGAGTGATGCAGAAGACACTTTGAAATCCTCTCCAAGTGACCAAGACATTCAGATTAAAAGAGATCTCTAAAAATCTGATCAGAATTGCATTCGAAACCACCTCCATGTGGTTTGAATCATCTTTGTTTTTTTAGCTGTCCAGACTTATGCTTAAATCTCAATAGGGCTGCAGGCTGAATAAGGCCTAATTTTCATCCGGATCTGATCCAAAAAACTGTATACTGACAATATAATGCCAGAAATGTTAGCTATTTTAATGCTCAATATCCCAAAATGTATTTAATGCAATTTTGGTTGATAAAGATAAAGATCTTTTCAATAGTAACTAAAGTCCATCACAGGAAAAGAAAAAGAAAAATAATATCATCCTATTTACTTGTATTAGATGTACCTGTGTAACTGTGTGTAACTCAGTGTTTAACTGCTGTTTTTCCCTCCCTGTTATTTAGTTGTCTGTTGTTGTGTCTCCCTGGTCAGATTGTCAGTGTCCAGTCTGGACAACGCTGACTCACTTTCCTGTCACTCTACCCACACACCTGCCATTCATCATGTCGATTTCCACTCATAAGCCACCTGCTTCATTTTCCTTGTTCTGGATTCACAGCCTGACAGTGATTCTAAGGCCCAGTCCACATGAGGTGGTGAAAACGTAGCTTTTTCCATGAGTTTTGGTCTACGACACACACACAAACTGTGGGTTAGGCCTCTGAAAATGCACATTTGGTAGGAGTGACAGCAAACCTACAAGTTGGCAGGTTTATTTTGTTCTGTGCTTTGTGCTTTTATTTAAAGGTGACATCGAATGCTGGTATAGCACATATATGTTAGTTATGGAGGTCTACTTACATATATTAACTTGTTTTCATGGTTAAAAACCTCCCAGTCGCTGCAAACGAGCCGATCAAAATATCTCCTCACTGACGCTCTCGTCAGCCGCGCTGTTTCAGACCAAAATCACACCCCCAGAACGTGGACTGTGTTGTGATTGGCCAGCCAACGAGAGCTTTCCCACTGTCTTGTGATTGGCCAGGTACCTGGAAGTGACGTAATTGGTAGGCCAGCTCTCAGATACACAGCTTTAAATATATTGTTTATTCATTCATTTATTTGTTACCTGTGTTTTTGTCATTCTAATGCTATTGTACATTGGATTGGATATAAGTGCTTGCGAGACATCCTGAGTGAGTGGATTATCTGATGTGATGATAACTCTGTGGAGTTGGATCTAGTTTGGAACTTTCTAATCCCAGTGTCATTGTCGCCTGTATAGAGCTAATAATGACACTGTTTTGTTGTGGGTTTTTCACAAAGTTGACTAAACTTGTCTGGGTATAAATGTGATAGTACTTTAACTGCTTTGGCTCTTTTGGTTGAAATGAGGCTGATGATAAACATTTCAGGTTATGAATGTGGTTAGATTTAGGCACAAAAAGCACCTGGAAATTATTTTCGTTTCCCTCAAGGCATCAAACTCCTCTTCATAAAAAACACCCTGGAATATCTAGCCTAGCTAATGCCAGAGTCTGGAAAGGGTGTATTCACCTCCCACTTCCAAGAGGCGTGACCAACAGACGTAGATGAAAATGCTTCTGTATGGTTAGACCAATATGATGTTGTCATGGCTTGTCATTTACAGAGATCACTGGCTGACATTTACATTTACTTCCATCTGCCTCTTTATGCATAAACATAATCCCAGTTTTTATTTAATCATTCCACTGTCAGAGGCTTAACTGATGCCTTTTTAATTCTATCTGCATTAGGTTAAAGGTAGTGACACACTGTGAGTTTGATCCCCTTGCTGGCTCCTAATGAAATCTGACATTCGTGTCACTTTGTAAACTCCTCACTCTTACATCACTGCACACATTGATCCACTGTTGCCTCCTAAGTGTAAATGTCTTATTTTATGTCTTCAGTGTTTGAAAACTTACTTTCTGATTCATTTGAGACATGAACTTTCCAAATTAGACAGCAGTAGACCAGCACTGTGTCACTGTAAACTATAAATAAATTGATTTTCTCTATGGATTTTGGTTCAGGAGAGTTTCCACTAAGAAAGGTTGTCTTACAACGTAAAATGGTGAATTTATTCTGAAGATATCATAGACTAATGCTGGTGAACCTTTGGTCAATGGTCTAAAATATGCGTTTCCCCACTGGCAGCCATGTTTTCAGTCAGATTGTTCATCAGTACCTCATTAGGGGTGTCAGGATTCTCCAAATCCTTGAGTGGACGAAAATCATGATGATTTTAACATCATGATTCGATTCAATTTCTATTCTTGAGTCTTTATTTTTTTTTTTTCATTTAGCGTAGATTGGTCAGCTATTTTTAGACTCTTCTTTTTGTGAGCCTCCCCCAAGCGTTCTTCCCATGGCACCGTCAGCTCCATGATGAGGATGTTCTTGGTAGCCTCTGAGACCAGAAGTATATCTGGCCTCAAAGTGGTGCTGACGATGTGCTGCAGGAATCTCAGCTGTTTCTCCAGGTCCACTAAGAGCTGCCAGTCCCAGGCTGTTGACAGGATTCCTGCTGCCAGTCTTGTGTCCTGGCCTTGGCTGCACTCCTGCCTTGACAAACGCTATTGCGCTGGTGATGTTCCGCACTCGGCTGCAGCTGCTGATACCCTTGCTGATGGCATCCACAATCAGTTTCAGCACCTGGTTATGGTGCCAGGTGTACTGGTCCTCGCCGAGAGCTTTTGGGCAGGAGCTCAGGATGTGCTCCAATGTTCCCCTTGCTGAGCACAGAGAGCAATTCGGGGTCTCCACCTTCCCCCAGATGAAAAGGTTTTCCGGGCTAGGCAGGACTGCCAGAATCAGGAAGGTGATGCGGTATGGCTCAGCCTGCCATAGGTCTGTCCAGGTGACTTTTCGGTCCATTGCCTGCTCCCACCTTGTCCAGGCCGCTTGTTGCTTCAGACCAACCGCTCTGCTTGATTTTCCTTCCTCCACTGCAGCCCTCACCTCCTCCTGAATTAGCCTCCGCTTCTCTTTCCCCTTGCGCTCCCTCTACCGGGGTGTTGGGAACAGCCTCAAGCCTACTCTGCCATAAGCCACCACGCCCACCAAATGTTTTTGGTGCAGCCGGGATTCTGCATCCAGCACAGCAGCCTCAGGCCTCCACTTCCTTCCCATCTTCACCTCCACTCCAGCCTGGGCCACCTTTGGGTCTCTTGAGTCTCTGTACATCAGCACCTCTCGAGTCCACGTGACCTTGAATTCCTCTTCCAGAGACTTCGGGGCAACCGGAGCTTCATGTTGTTCCCGTAGAGGGCGATGTTACAGAGACTTCTGGGCAACCCCAACCATCTCCTGAGACAGCTGCTGACCCTCCTCTCCAAGATCTCCACCGTGGAAATGGGGACCTCATAGACAAGTAGCAGCCTTGGCAGAATACCATGCTGGTTAACCCACGCTTTAAACTTGCCTGGGAGGCCGGATCTGTCAACTGCTCTTAGCCAAGTGTCTAGTTCCTGGCAAGTGGACTGCACCAATGAGGAGTCCTTGAGGCTGCTGTCAAACACCTTGCCCAAGCTCTTCACTGGCTTCTCAGAAATGGTTGGAATTTGCTTCCCTTCGATGTTGAATCGAAACCGGTAACCTTGCCCTTCTTCACCACTAGTGCTCTAGACTGGCAGTGGGGAGAAAGGAAACCTTAAATCTTAGTCCGAAGGGTAGGCACCTTCCACCGACGGCGACAGTACAAATTCAGACTGAAGAGGTTGATCTGCACATTCCAAAATCAAAGAAGCCTTTCTGACCACTTGTCTACTACAGTATACAGGTCAGTAAGCTGGACTTGACTCCTCACTGGAACCTTACTGGCCACTTTAACAAGGTTACCAAGCCTGTTTCTATTGGCAAGGGTCAGGTTTACATACCAAGCAACAATACAGAACATAAAAACTGATTCAATAAGACTTCTATAAAAGAGGGTCATCATTTCTGAGAGGACATTAAAAGATGACATTTTCCTCAAGAAATAGCGCCGTTGCTAAACTTTTGTTGTGGAGGCAAAGTGAGCTTCAAAGCATAATTTATCATCCACAACCACTCCCAGGTATTTATAGCTGTTCACCAACTCAATATCTGCACCTTTAATGATGGTTAATACAGGGCAAGGACTGGACTTCCTAAAACTGACCATCATATCTTTTGTTTTGGACACATTTAGTTGGAGGAAGGATTATCACACCAAGATACAAAATCATCTACAACAGGCCCATGAAGAAGCTCATCCCCTTAAAGAAGACTCACAATGACAGAGTACATTTAAGAATGTGTCTATTTGCATAGTTGCTGCGACAGTCATTAGTGTACAGAATGTAAAGTAACAGGGGGAGACAGCATCCTTGAGGAGATCCAGAGGAGGACTGAAGCTGATTTGAAAAGCAGCCATTTACCCTCACACACTGGGACCTGTTTGTCAAGAAGTCAAGTATCCAACCAACAAGATTAAAATCCAATTTAAAAAGACTGATTAGCTTCTCTGCTAACAGATGTGGCTGGATAATCTTAAAAGCAGATGGGAAATCCATAAACAGTCGTGCCTGAGCTTTTGATCCCTCAAGGTGGCGATACAGAAGATGTAACAGTGGCGTCCTCCACACCTCTACCAGGCCTGTATGCAAATTGTAGGGGATCCAATAATTCCTCTACCTGCGATAAAACTTCACTTTTAATGAGCTTCTCCAACATCTTAATAACTAAAGATGTCAACGCCACAGGCCTGAAGTCATTTTTATCTTTGCAACAGGGACAACAGTGGAATGTTGCCATAACCTAGGGACCTTTTGGTGCTCAAGGGAAAGTGTAAAAATAAAATGGAAGATGTTGCACAGCTGTTCAGCACAAGATCCAAGAACATGACCACAAATGTTGTGAGGTCCAGGGCTCTCTTTTTAGTCTGTTTTAAGTGTTTTTCGACACTTGACGTCCAAAGCAAAAGCAGGAAGAGCTGTGGTGCTGTCCTTTAATGTATTCATCGTGTCCATGGAGTCATGATTATCAAATCTTAAATAGAAAAAGTTTAAATCATCAGCCAACAGAATTAACACCAGTCAGGGCAATGTTCCTATGACCTCTATCAGTACACCCAGTCATAAGTTTCATAACATTCCAGGCTTCTTTTAAGTTATTACTGCGCAGTTCAGCTTCAATTTTGTCCCTTTTAATTTCAGACCTAATCTCCTTTTAAGTATCTTTAATCGCCGTAACATTAACCTCCTTTACTCCTATTACCCTCCGTTTTTCCTTTTTCAAATCAAGCCCTTAAGTGCTGATGAAGCCCAAGGTTTATTATTAGGGAAAAACTTCCCAACGTTAGTCGGAATGACATTGCTGCATGTTCAGCATGAATAATTACACTGCAACACAAAATATGCAACATTTTACCTCCAGGCTGCAGTGCAGCTGAGATGCCACTCTTCTGTGGTGAGCTGTCTGCACTGAAACAGTCTCCAGCTGCAGGCTGATCCAAAGACATTACAGGAGCTGGACCTCCTAGTGCTGAGAACAGCCACATGTCACTGAGCTGGTCATATGGCAGGAGGTCCCACAGGCCCAATTTGGGCTTCACCACAGATGAAACATTTGGTTTCTGAGCACCTCAGATTCACTTTACTGACTGGTCGATTTGGACTCAGACTATATATTTGAAAAAGAATTATAAATTATAACTAATAATACAAATGTGTCACATGAGGAAGGATGGAATTGTGTGCTGCATTGAGTTCAAGTGTATGCAATCTGCAGATCGTTCAGATTTTGACTCAATCCCATTTCACCCCTTGCCACATTAACTTAACATACAACACCGCCTGACCTTGGGAAGTTTCCGGCGACAAATGGAGCACACCGTTAGCCCTATCCTTCCATTTTGTGCATTGATATGTAGGTATAGTGTGGTCTACTTCTTGATGAGGTATAGCGGGGAAGTGTGAAGGCTAACTATTCAGATGAAGAGTTTTCAGGTTGAGAAGTTTTTCCTAAATTAACCATAACAAAAAAAAACACCTATTGCTAGCATCATCAAGCTAATACATGTTAGCATGTTGTGTAGCTATGCTGACCACAACAAAACTTGTTTATCTTGTCTCTTGTACATATACTGGTCCACCAGGATTCCCAGGTGATGAAGACATTTTCTGACATGTCTACACTAAATGTGTAGTCCACGGTACAAACATAACAAGTGAAAACAAATATGGTGCAGGGTTTTTTTTTTTTTTTTTTATTATTACCCAATTTGGATACGATTTGTTCACCAATTCAGAAATTATAGGTGTTACAGACTTAGCTGTTAATCACTACATTATGCACACATTTATATTGTATATTGTCACAAATTGGCATCTTAAGAAAAACTGGGTCCTCATATAGAAAGTTTGGGAGGGCTGAATGTTTACCATTACCACTTTACACACATTCCAATGAGAAGGGATAGGGACAAGTTAATGCAACTAATTGTAACAGGGTCAGGAGAGGACCCAAATGCAGCACATTTAGGCAGACAGTCGATAATGACTTATTTTTCACCTTTTCAAAAGGACAGTTCAAAGATGGCACAATCTTGTTAACTTGCTTTGTGGAGTGCAGCCGGTGATCCCTGTGGCTGCGGCAGCGAACAGACACTGAGGAGATAGCAGCAAATGGATCTGAGACTGAGCTGTTCCGTCACAGCAAGCAGACCGAAGACAGGCGGGGAGCAGGCAGAATCCGTAGTCGGGGGTGAAAGGCTGGGTCAATCACTGGGACAGAAACAGCTCAGGGACAGGCAGGGTCGATACCAGGGAATCAGTCCAAAACCCGCTGGAGAGACTAGTACGAACAACAAAGAACAATCTGGCAGTGAGTGCATGGTGGAGAGGAGGATATATAGTGGACTGATTAGTGATCAGGTGCAGCTGCTGTGAACAGGTGAGTGGAGTTGAGCTGATGAGGAGGGAGAGGCTGGTGATGAGAAGGAGGGAGAGAAGAACTGTGAGGGGAGAATCATGACACTTATCATTAACTCATTATAGATAATCATAGCTAATCTTCCCCTAATGATTCTCTATGTTTTTTTGTTTTTTTTATATCTTCTAGTAAAATATTATTTGGCTTTTCTTAATTTACTTAAATGTTATTGTTTTAACTGAGCAGGCAGGAAACAGTGCAGGTGACTTTTTCAAGTGTCATAGACAGTAGGGACATTATCTTCACGCATGCTGCCTCCTCACCACTCCACCATCCTGATGCCTTGTGTGACAGTTTCATTTGTGTTATAGTCAAACTCGCTTAGTCTCCATGACTGAGCTAAAAACACTAATGAAAAACTGTTGTGTGTCCTAAGTTGGACTTGGTATACAGTATATTTTGATTAATTACGCTGTATTATTTTGTAGCTCTGTAATATTGAGCTATTTTGATCATGATCTCACTTGGAAAATTTATTTTGATTTTACGGAACATCCTGGTAGAATTAAATCAATCAGACGTGCATATTTATGCATAAATAATGTTTCTTCAAGTTGTTCATTCTGTCTGAGCTATAAGGCAACTTCCTGTAACAATATAACACTTTTTTGTCCCCTTTTTTTAAGAAACAAATGCAAATGAAAGCCTCATAAAACTGTGGATCAAAGATTGTTAATTTGCTTGTTAGAAGTTTTAAACACTTTGTTTTATCATTTCAATTTGGTAAAGGTGGTTAGTAACACATTTTCCTGGTGGTTGACAAAGTCAGAAGAGACACTTTTTATTGTTTTACACGCACTTTAATGAAGCTGCAGCTGTGTTCGGGAAGGAAATCTCTCCTCATGACTAATTTCTGAGGATCTTGGCTGAGTTTGCCAGTCCTGTCAGATGATTTATGACACTCTCAGTCAGTGTTCCTAACCTTTTATATGTGTACCCACTTTCTGAAGATGAGAAACCGATGCGTTCCACCAAATGTATTAATAATTTAATATTTCTACTTTCTGTAACAATTTGTATTATTTGTAATAGTTAGAAAAAGCAATTACCAAGATATACTGTTTATATTTCATTAATGCATCACCACTTAATTTTAAGATTGTCTGTCTTATTTAATCATGCTTAAGTTAAAAGGCTGGAAAACCCACCAGTGTAGTACTAACACTGACAAACACGCAGAAGAACTGAACAGCGCATGCAGTTATCAGTGTTTAGATTTGCAACGATTCATACTTATAATAGAACATTGGAATTTATAATCTTTTGTGTTTTCTTCTTGCTATTTCATTAGATGTTGTTAAAACAACTTAGAAAAGACATTGATCAGTTGCTTTTTAACTTTATTTGGAAGAACAAAACTCATTATATTAAATCTGTCTTATGTTAAATAACTATAATAATGGTGGCCTCAATTTTCTTGATTTTAGTACACTAAACAACACATGGATTAAGCATTACTTAAAAGAAACCATTATCTCACATCAGGTTTTTTCTAATTTGGGCAGTCTGAAGTTTCATCTACTTTTTAACTATAATATTGATCAGATACATGTCTGTCTCTCTGTCTCTCTGTCTCTCTCTCTCAGATTTTCATAAGCAAACCCTTTTGGCTTGGTCTATTATTTATAAGCACATTTTTTTTCTCCTAAAAGATATTTTATGTGGGGTTTGTAACAAAAATAAATCTTTAATCTCTTTTAATCTTTTTTTGACAATTGGTCCAGGAATGGACTCACTGGAGTGAAGATTTTTAATTACCATGAATGTCTTTGTCATTATAAGATCCCTGTGACTTGTTTTTGACGCCACCATGCTCTATACGGGTCATACTTTTCCACCTTCTATCATGACACTATCGCTGGATCCATTTGACACACCTGTAGGGAAATGATGTTGTCAACCAGCGTCCTGTAAAAGTAACACAAAAATCCTATCTTATTCCAAACTGAACAACTGTGTCGCTGTCCCATATGCAATTGCTACCTGGAATTAAACTTGTTCAGAACTTATGTTGGGGAAACATCCCTTCCCAATAGTTTTCTACTGGCCAATAAAATTAAATACAATTCTTATAAGATCATTCATTGCTGTCAAGTCATTTTTAGGAAGATTCAATAAGGACATTGATGTGTCTTGCTTTTTGTAACATGCACCCAGAGACTGTTTTCCATTTATTCTAGAATCTATATTGTTTTATATTGGACTATATTTATGTTTAAGTACTTTTGTACTTTGGATGATTTATTATTTGCTTTTACAGGCTATAGGAGAGAAACACATTTTTTGTTTCTAATCTCATCATATTTCTGGCCAAGTTTTATATTCCTAAAGGTAAGGTGTTTTATTAAACCCTCTTTTTGTACCTTTAAAAAGGGAGGTGGAGTCTTACAGTAAAACAGTATCTACCTCTTGCAATAGAAAAACTGTGAAAACGTTAGATGTGTGCTCCAAATTTAATGTATTTTTATCATTTTAAAATATATATACTAGGGATGCATCGAAATGAAAATTGTTGGCCGAAACTGAAAATCAGGAAACAA
The DNA here is from genome assembly GCF_958295425.1 of Solea solea. Lineage (NCBI taxonomy): Eukaryota > Metazoa > Chordata > Actinopteri > Pleuronectiformes > Soleidae > Solea > Solea solea. The sequence goes on from NC_081136.1 coordinate 21,257,530, forward strand.
CAAATAAACAAATAAAGAAGTTAAAAATTAAAAATAAGTAAATTAATTAATGAATGGAAACGCAGCATTATTTGATTAAACCGGATGTTTCATTGCACTCAAGTGATGACGTGCAAGGTTCAAACGGAAACTTTTCATTCTGCCTGAAATATTTCCTCACTCTTTGTCCCTCTGTGGTGACAGGAAATGAATGTGTCTGGGGCATTCACACTTACATGAGTGAATGTAGATATAATGGCTGTCAGCCTCCTCCTGCTGTCTGTGTTTGGTGCCAAATGAGAACGACACGTAACTAAGTAAAGACGGATCGAGCAGTGGTTCACTCTGAGAACCCCAAGCTCCCGCTGAAAGCTGAGTCATCCCCTCTCGGCAGCAGCGACATCGATCTTCCAGTGTTGGGAGAACAGTTACTGTCAGAGCAAAAGACAGAGGACACGGTGGTGAAGGTACAGAGGTCACGGTGTCACGTCAGGCCACTTAGCTGCTGTCTCCCAGCCACTGTGAGAAATGACAACATTTACGAGAGCGGGATGTTGCCTGACAGTGTGGAGAAAGACTCTAGGGGAGCACAGAGAACTGCACGTCAAAGCAGATCAATACATTTCAGAGAGTATGAACACTGTTGCACATAATAAAGGTCTGTGACTCTGTCTCGCTAAGAGCTGCTGTTTCTTTGTCCAGAAAGGTTGAGCTGAGGTGGTTCAGGTCAGAATGCTTCCTGATTGACTACTTTGGAAGGTCTTCTGAGCAACAGCGTCAGGAAGAACCTGGGTTCTGGGATTATATTTCTCATCTGGCTTGGGAATTCCTTGGGCCTCCAGTAGAAGCTGTAGAGTGAGGCTCTGGAGAGAGATGTCTGGAAAACCCTGCTTACAGGACGCTGCCTCCATGATCTGATCCAACATAAGCTTAAGCACAGAAGTTATGTTTTGGGACAAATTAAACAGGATTTAGCTTCATTTTAAGATGGAGGTTCATGAATGTATCCTTTGTTTTAGCATGCAATGTTTTCTCATCAGGGGCCACCAATCTGCCACATGTGTGAACACAATGTTAGACTGCTATTAACAAGGCAGGTCTACCTCAGCAGCAGCTTTACATTGGTTTTTATTCACAAATAAAAACCATTATACAGTTTTAGCACTACTCTGCTCAAATCGACTCTCCTTTTAGTACCTGCTCTGACGATACTGGAATGTGACGTCGACAGACTGCCGGCCACTTATAAGTGTGACGTCCGACACAAGAATCAAACTAAACAATGTCGAACTGTGGATCAGTTAAAAGACTTAAAAATCCTGTAAAAGTGTTAATGTCCAACATTTAGCAAGGACATTTCTAAAATAACAAAATTTAAAAGAGGAGTCTAGGTGTATTTAAAGGCTACCACTGCGCTCCGGTCATGCAGCAATTTGGTGAACACGTCTTTTTAATGAACTGATTCTAATGATTCAGTAAACTGAAAAGAACTGCTTTGCTAGTTTGTGTGTGTGTCGCATATAAATGACACCACAGCAGTTTTGTGCAGCCGTGCTGTGAAGACCCTAACCCACATTGAAGAGGTACTATGAAGTCATGGAAAATGACGTACCTGATACAAAAACCGAGTAGAGTTGAAGCGACTAGAGCTGCTAAAACTGTATCATAGAAAGAGCATCATGTCCACCGGCTGTGGCTCGTTCGCACACACTTTCAATACATCACTTTCGACATTGCTGACAAAGAACCAAGTAGAACTGTTCTACTGTGGGCACCTTCTAGGCTTCCTGCGGGCGAGCAGGTGATTGTGGGCATTAAAGCTAATTTCAGAGCGGCACTGATGTGCACAAGTGTTGCTAAAATTGCTCATGTCTGAAAAAGGATATACGGCTTTGGAGCTGAGACCGCTCTTAAAAATAACATTGGTATGAAGGTGATTATGTCACGTCGAATCCTCATCATACATCGGTATTTGATTACTGCTACTTGGTTGGGAGTTAAACGTCGGTTTTGTGATGTCCAAATGCCCTGGCTTGACTGTGAAGACCGTGAGAAATCTGTTTCCAATTATGTTGTGAAGCATCTCTTGTTTTCCTGAAAGCCTTGGGAGCTGCTGGGGGATTCACAAGTAAGCTGCCATATACTGCCAGACCTCCCAGAGGCCCCTGGAGGATGTCTGGAGGCTTACAGCTAGACATAAGGGTGGGCTGGAAGACTGAAAGATGAGGAGTTAGATTTCACAAGTAGCTCCTGTCTGGGTCACTGCTGCTGAACCGCACCTCCAAAACCTCACAGCTGCATTTATCTGCCAGAAGTGCACTCCAGCTTGTTAAAAAAATACACTGTTGGGGCTTATTTCAGTGGTGCCAGCCCACCTGGTATGTGCAAGTACTGTGAGAAAACACAACCTTTTCACCTAAAGGTAATGCAACATGCAGAATAAAGTATAACCAACAGCTTGAATCAACTGAGTCACGTTGAAATGTTCCGATCTTACCAGATAAGCCACTTTACAAACTCAGTTTTGGCAGAGTAATGCTTAAAAGTTTAGTCTGTGTGCACATATACAGCTGTCCAGTTCTGATGAGGACAATGTGTGGATTCAGAAAGAATCTTAACACTGAAAGGCAAGAAATTGCAGCACTGGAATGTTTTCAACAAAGTTCAATTATTTCAACTCAACTACTGTAATTATAAAAACTACCAGATTGAACGTAGTGGTCATTTTGAGCATTATTTGTATTCCGGGTTCCCACACATATTTTACCAAACTTCCATGTCTCTATTGAAGTAGTTTAACAAAGGTTGGCCCTTATAGTTACTATAGGACGCTCTTACTTCGATGTGATAGCCCTATAGCAAGCTGTGTAGCGATAATGTAACTTGTGGTCTTGATGACCACTCAAAGCTGCGTTACAATACAATTTAAAGCACAATTTCTCTCGCTCATCTTTCTAAACTACACAGGAGTGAAAAAAGAAAAGAATAAACAAATCTGACTGCCACAGGTGGGTTTCAAACCAGGGTTCCAACTCCTTACCAGCTGAGCTAATGTGGGTGACACAAGTCCCGCCCATAAAGTCCCTGGCCATAAATAATACATTATAAAACTGAACCTGCGAGTCGCACAAAATCTCACCGAGGGCCGTGATTGGCCCGTGGGCAGGACTTTGGACATGGCTGTCCTATGTGATATCAGATCATCCCGAATTAGATGTCATCCTGAATTAAATTTTCCAAAACATTCACTTAATCCCAAACCATTTCCAGGCCTGGAAAACAGTTTTTCTAATCTCAAAACTCTCTCAGGAATTTAATAACTGTGGGAACCCTGTGTATTATTTAAATATCCAATCCAATCTAAAAAAAAACAAAAAAAAACTAAAAAAAACCCTGCAGTGTCAAGATTGGCGATAAAAAACATCAGTATAAACACATATAAAACTTAAAAAGCCCCAAATGGGCAGTCTTATGGTTACAGACAAATATAACTGTATTTACTAACTGTTGTGCACTAAGTGTAGTATCATCATGAAAAATGAGTAAAGCCAACTCTGCCTGTAGTGTTTCATGGGTTTAGTGGGCCGGCCTTTTTCATTAAGCAGGAAAAATGATCAAAAGCTAACATGCTACGGCATTGATCTATGCACTCAAAAGGACCACGATGGACTTAGAACCCATGTGTGTTTTGTAGAAATAAAATAAACATTTCAGATTTTATATTTAGGAAACGTAAAGTTTACATAGGTATAGGCATGGGGGATTCTGTTTAAAATAGATTTTTACTTTCAAACAAATAAACAAGTAAAAATGACCATCTTATGTTCAGAAATGATGGGAGTTTTGCATTTTTCTGTCACACGGTTCACGTATCCCATTATCAATTAGCGCCAATTTTGTCCCAAATGTACTTAGATCTTTGCATCAACTTTATCTATAATCATATATTTATTAGGTCTTATACTATAAGGCAGGGGTTGGTTAGTAAATTTGGCCTAAGCAAAAAATGATATCTTAAGAATAAACCTTTGGCACACAAAGAGCAGTGTGTTGCTAATCCCAATGAATGCTCACACACTTGCTGATATAAATTAGTCATAGCTTCTCTCCTTAATAATGAATTAAAAAAAGAGTGCGCCATGATGTGAGCTGTTGTTCAGATCTCTAATAATGAGGAGTTTTTAGATGTTGTAAAAAAAAAAAAAAGAGTGCAAGTGATTCTCTCAGCCATTGAGAAAATCTATACGCTTGAATAATTGACACGTGCTGCCTTGATCACATGAGAGGTGAGAAAATCCATTTGACAATGTAAAATAAAAAGTTTTGAGCAGCGTTAAAACAAAGGAACTGGAAATCCATCAGTTACAACCAAGAACTCTGAAGTTAGACCACAGTCATGGTCTGACACACACACACAAACACACACACTCACACACACACTGGCATTGACCTTTAACGTTTTAAATTTGATTTTTAAAGCTGTTTTCATGAGAAGCCATGTAACCAGAGATACATGTCTATGCTTTTATCTGCTTGTGCTTCTCTGTAAAACAGAACATTATTTATTTATAGCCATCAGAATGTGAAGAGAATTTCACCAAATGACATCAATATGGCATCATTTTTGTGCATTCTTTGTTTTGTAGGCTTATTCTTGATGTTTTGTAAGATCATACTCTGTTTTGTTGTCGTATTCTTTGCTGTGTAAGCATGTTTTGTTCATATACTCTGTGATTTGTAGGGTCATACTCCGTTCTGTTAGCGTATTCTTTGTTTCGTCCTCCGAGTAGATCCAAGATCCACAGGAACATAGCCCACAGATGCATGTATGCAACTTACTTGTCGCTGCTATGGATGGCGTGATATAATTTTTTCGTGTCAATATCCCAAACTTGAGTATCTACCGATACCGATATCAGTCACATTCAGTAATTTCAGACCTTTCAATGATGAAGCATGAAAAACCTGAAACATGAAAAGCTGTTGCTGATTTTTATTTCCATTTTTATATTCTGTGTATAATGAATTTGTATAATTTTTAAATTTTATCGTATCGTGTGTTGTATTTTACAATTTTATCTTCCTGATATCCAATCCAGAGATTTGACCACTATCGGACCAATACTGATACTGAGTATTGTATCAGCTCATCCCATGTGGGCAACAGAAGAGTATGTTTTTTGGCCTCTCAGGGATAATCATTCCATGTTACGTTTCCTAATTTCCATCCATCCTTTATCTAAGGATTTTTTTTAAGGATTCATCGATTATCAGAATTGTTGATAAATTCATTCATCGATAAATGAAGTCAACTAGCTTACTTTAGTTATTAATTTAGGTGTAGTAAAAACATTCTTTTCCCCTCAGTCCTATATTTACTGTGTGTTTCTTTTGAACTTTAATTTGTGTGTGTTAATATATTCTGGCATATGTCATATTAAATGCAATCATACCAATTAATTACTTAAAAAGTGATGGTTTACTAGCTGATTGGTCACACTAAATGTGTACACACATAGCTGTGTCAACAGTGTTGACATGGATATAGAGAAACTGTCAAGAGGAGGAAAGTCTATCTATCTATCTATCTATCTATCTATCTATCTATCTATCTATCTATCTATCTCTATGGGGAATAAATAAGGAAGAAAGCATCCATTTTGACTGGGTAAACATCATGTTAGTGAAGCACAGAGCAGTGCTACAGAAAACTGACAAATATAAGTAGTAAGTAAGTAATAAGAGACACTTTCATGTTCCTCCTTGGAGACATGAGCAGCTGTATGTTGGGGGGGGGATAATGTGTGACATCTGCACAGGTTTAATCAAATGGATGAGCGTTGTCTGATCGTGTTGTCACGGAGACCATCTGAGAACATACATCATATTAGAACTGGGAACTAAAGTTTCACCTGCTGTATTTGTGCAATGGCTGTCATGTGGATCAGAGGATGACTGCTCGCCAGCTGCACTATCAAGAATATAACCTGAAATGAGACACTTTCAAAGTGAAGAACATTTATTTAGACATTAATGGCTTGAATGAGCCACAAAGCAAACAAAAGAGAGAGAGAGAGAAGAAACTTAAGACAATCAGACAATGTGATATACAAGTACTTTCATGCCAGTGAAAAAATCTTCAAAAACAGAATAGTCACTGGCGTACAGCTTAAATTTGAGTACAAAAGGATCATCATGTTATTGCACTGTATTATAATGTCTTAGAAGGAAACTTGCATTCATGGCATGACAGAGAGACATATTTCACCTTAATTGGTGAATCTCAAGAGGCACATATTGGGAAAAGAAAAAGCACCACCGGCCATATTCTCACGCTCATGATAAGCTGCTCAATTATAACAGATTGAAGGTGGTTGGATTTTTTTTAAGCCAGAGGATTAACCGCACCGTTTCTCCAAGAGTTGCAGGGACTGACTCTATATCAAACTTCTAGGTAAAGGTATTATGTGCACAATATTAGTTTGATATGAGACTGACTGAATTGACATAAAAGCTGATAATTAAAAGGGATACTTTTGAGGTGAAACTTAACTCTGCACTAACTGGCCCTGCACCTGGAACCAACAAACATGGCTGCCAGCAGGGACACATGAATACAATTTTAGATCTTGACCCTCTTAACAGAAGCCTAATAACATCTAAGCCTGCTTAAGTCTAAATTATCATAATGTTTGCCACTTATCTTACAATTCGACATAAAACAAAGAGAAAATCAATGTTTTTAGCTCAGGGGGGACACAAGAGCACTGCTGTGTCGTTTGGTAAGTTTATGTGATTAGGGCAAATCTTAATAAATGATTTCTAAACACTAAAGTCACAAAACAAATTTGAACTTACTGATACAGCCATTACTAGATCAGCCATTGCTGTATGCTGTGATGTAAAATTGCTGGTTTTCTCTATGGAATCTGGTATGGGAGAGTGATCAGTTCACAAGGCGACCCAATCTTCAATTTCCTGATGGAAAAATATTGGAAGGTGAATCAGGAAATTCTTAAGATACCATAGACTTAAGCGCACATGATTTTTTATTAGGCAAGTCTTTTGTTAAGGGGCTACTTTATACACTATATTTATATATACACTACCAGTCAAAAGTTTGGACACACTTCTTCATTCAAGTAAATGGAAAGGTGTGTCCTAACTTTTGACTGGTAGTGTATATATATATATATGTATATATATATAAATGTATTTTAAATCGTGTCCATGGAGACGGCCATGTTTTCACTAACAAATTTACTTTAAGTTTATTTGTTTAAGCTCATACATATGTATGTAAACACTACACATATGTGGACAGCATGTGAAAACAAGGATGTTGGAGCAGTGTGTAGCTGTCATTTAACAATGCACATGATGATTGATCTACAGCAAATCATGGACGTCCTTAAATCCAGCTGTCATGGCTACATACATACAGTACAAGACTGAGGCTAAAGCTCACTCTAAATACAGCCTTACTGGTGCCTCCATTGGGGTCAAATCCAAGGCGAGCTGTGAAGAAATGTCATTCCTGAATACCTGCTTTTCTACAATTGGACGATCACTGTTTGGGGGACGGTTTTTGGCAGATTCTCAACACTTGACTATGCTTTGATGTGTTTGAAGTGTTGGCTGTCAGGCGGCAAAGACACTTTAAATTTCCCTTCCCATTACAAATGTATTATTGATTTAATTGTGCGCCTCTTCCAATGCAAACATCACACACTACAATGACTTTAGCGAGTTCTTACTTCAGACACACAGTAAACACAGTGACAGTGCTGGACTGTAAACACTGGACTTACTCTATAGTCCCTAGAACCAAAATGACACATGAGGCAGATTAGAAATGGGCAAAACTGGTAAACACCACAGTATTCAGAAGGTGATCAGATATAATAATTATAATAACAACAGGTTTCCCCTCTCTTGGCGTACACCCCATTTGCCTCTATCCGTGTCCGTGCACTGACAAAACAAATGCTGTGACACAGATGGTGGTAAATCTGCAAAATATAATCCAGCTAATCAGATTTTTTTTCAGGAGAAGACCTCCAGTTTATACTCATCCAGGTTTCTTTAGCATTGTGGCCTGGTGTTTTCCTGATCACCTTTTTCAAAAGCAGCAATATACGTGTGCTTTGCTGCAAATAAGATAAACATTGCTACAGTCCAGATTTATGAAATATAATGTCTTAAAAAAAAAGAGCCGGGAGCAGGAAATAGTTTCAGAGCCATCATGTGGTTGAAGTTCATTCAGTATTTCGTGAAGCGCATTGCAGGAATGTGCCGGCCAGTGACAAAGCAACCGATTTCCCGTAAGGCTTAAGATGTCAGCTGGCGGGCAGAAGAGTTACAGTCGCGCTGTCGTTACCCTCAGTCACCCACATCACTGTCCCGGTCTCCTATGAGCCACAGGAAGTGGAAGCTGAGAGCCAGGAAGGCGGTGCCCAGCAGGTCTCCCAGAGCCGTCAGATAAGGGATGGAAAAACTGTCTGGGTCTTTGCCGCTCCGCCACATTGAGTGCACCATCCAGTCTGCAATACACAACAACAACAACACCTGAAAGAAAGAGAAAAGCATTAGGGATTAGAAATGGTCTGTATTTATATAGCACATTTTCTATTCCCATTCACAAGCTGTAGTCAGGAGCAACATGCGGTTAAGTGTCTAACATCGACGTGTAGACTAGGGGAGCCAGGAATTGACCCCACAACCTTTGAGTTGAAAGACAACTTGCTCTACAACGGAGCTACTGTCACCCCATAGCCAAAAAAAGCCTTTGAATTTACATGGTGTCATGAGTGATATAATGTTGATCATTTGTTTGCAATGTACCACACTAAGGCCTAATTGTCAAATTTAAACACTTTATTAACAATAGTATTGTTACATTCATGTTACCAATATGAATGTAACAATAACCAGTCAATTGGAAACTTAACTGTAAAAAGAACAGAAGTCATAAGGAGTTATGTAGCTGTGTTGCTCTGAAGGTCCAGCAATTGGTTGTTAAGGCCACTAAATCTACTCAGACCTCCAATAAATACTTCCTTGACATTATCATACATGGAAGGCAACACCTTTGTAGTAACTTGTGTCCTGGTTTCCATTACGCTAATTAAATGCTTAAATCCAGATTTTTTTCACCGCTGAATAAGGTCACAAACACGCCTACAGCAACAGTTTCCTGTGATTGGATGGTACCTGCCCACTTGTACGTACAGGTGTAAATACACCCGAGGACAGATTTTTATCAGATCTGCCAAAACACTTGGGGAGGTGGTAAGAAACGCACTTCTTATCAATCTGGTCATAATGCGTCTCCGACCACCTCCACACTCGTTCTTTACACCTGGACTTACATGTGGTCAGGCGCTATCTGATTGCAATCCGATCACGGAAGACACATTTTAACGCCAAGTGTAAAGGGGGCCTATCTATGCAAAAACACAGCCCCAAAGTTTTCAAATTAAAATGGAGCCAGCAACAGCGACACAGTTTACCATGTCTGGGGCTTGACTACACTGGGATAGTGTTAATGGCAGGTGCACCCGTAGCAGAATTTGTGCATGATAAAAATAAAATGGAGTAGTTTGGGTGTAGGCAGTTAACCTAACCCTTATGTGCAAGTCTAAGACTACGGGAGGAAGCTGGAGTACCCAGAGAAAACCCTCCACACAACATGTCAACTCAGGATTCAAACCAAGAACCCTCTTACTGTGAGGAGACTGTGCTTTCCACTGCATCACCATGACGCCCAGTGACGAACATTACACCAGCTTCATATTTATATGTTAGCTAAGAGCAGCAAAATGCCTCAGTACAGCCTCACTGAGCTGCTAACATGGCAGCAGTCATGTTTTCTTCAAAATGACAACAATAAGGGTAACAATCAAGGTTTCCCTAATTTCACTAATTACTGGATCTTGTAGAGGTGGGTCTGAGTGTTCATTCATTTAAAAAAGAAGTGTATTCAAGATTTGTTCTTAATGGTGATAAAAGACGGTAAGACAAGGTAGACTGAGTGTAATTTATAACCTATAATTACAAAAACAAAAAGCCTCAAATAAAGCAATTAAAAGGCTTGTATTGTGACAAGTGCTTGTTTCACAATGCCACACAGAACGGCACTATCACTGGCCATTTAGTGGAAACAGCGGAGGAATAATTCACAGAGAGCAACTGACTGTCAAGAGGAGATGAGATAGTGTGATTCATAATTCAAGATTCCACTCAGGAAAGAAGTGAGGGGAAAAAAGAGAAAAGTCTATTAAATGATAAGGACAAGTCTTTAATTTAAGGGGGAAATGAGCTGTCCAGTGTCTGGATTGCAAACATTAAAAAAAACTGCTGCAGTTAAAAGATAGTGAAATGCTAAGAATTAAAGCTGGGATGATAATATCAAGGAGAAGTGAGAGGAATTGATTATTGGGCATTGGCTGATTAGTATTTAGTGATTGGCCAATTATTACATATTATGCATTTTTGTTATCAGAATCCTGATAAATGTTGATAAGTAGGGCTGCGACTAGGGCTGAACGATTTTGAATAAATATCTAATTGCGATTATTTTGGCAGGAAATGCAAAAGTGGAATGGTCATTTTTACATCATTATTCTCATTTTCATTCAAAAAAACACATTTAAAAGGATTAATGTGTGATATTTGTGCCGCTCTGTGGGAAACAAAGATGTTCTCTTCAGTCTGTAGAATAAGATGTGTAATAATAATTAATCTAAAATTATATTTTGACACACATTTTGGCTTGAACAAATATTGCGTCTCCTGCGATTTGAAAATTTCGATTAATTGTTCAGTCCTAGCTGCAACAAATGACTATTTTCAAAATCCAGTAATCTGTTGATTATTTTCTCAATTCATCAAGTTGTTATGTGGTCCAGAAAATGGCATTCAAGTTTGATGTTCTCAAATGTCTCATTTGACAAAGAACCCAAATGATTCAGTCTTAATGCGTTTTTTGTTATATGAAGCAAAGAAACCAGAAAATATTCATCTCAGACAACTAATTTTTTTAAATTATAAAACAAAACATTAAAACCAATTAATTAAATGATTTTTAAATATTTAGTTCATACATTTTTTTATTGCACTGCAGTTTTTGTAATATTTGTGATTATTAAATGGTTATATTTTATCAGATGGAAGAGGGAAAAAAAAGAAAATCTGCAAAATATATATAATATGGGAGATAAAGGCTTTAAAATGTATTATCTGATATTGGCGACCACGCCAAGCTGAATAGGCAGCTACCTCCTTGACTTCTATGCTAGTGCGCTCAACGACTATTATTTTTTACATTTATTTATTTTGCACAATGGCACAAAAAATTGCTACGAGTATGGAAAATATGTTAATTTCGTGACAGAATAAACAAAATTACCTCTGTATCAGGGTGCAGGGAAATACTCTTTTGGTATTGGTTATGGGCCCAAGCAATTTTGATACATCTCCAATTTAGATATCGGCATTCGTAGACACAACAATCATCAACATCAATCATTGGCTGTTGATTTCTAAAAATTGGCTGTAAAAAAAATAATAATAATATTGGCCAACCTATAACTATGACCAAATAAGAAGTTCTCAAAAAAACCACTAACTTCGGACAATCTTTTTTTTTGGGAAATTGATGTGATCAAAGTGTGGAAAAAAACTGTCAAGCCCAACCATTCATGTGTAAAGGTGTCATAGCTTTGTCTGTTATTCATGATGACAGCGCAGCACAGTTGGACTTCCTCTCTGTTGCTGCAACTGCTGCTTTAATGCCATCACCTGCCTCAAAACTGTCAGCGACAATCATAATTTGCAGTACACAAGACATCTGTTAGTTTCTTTCCCCACAGACAAACAGAGTTCTGATTTGTCATGCTGTCTGCTTACACCTGGTATTAGTCGAGGTTTTCACATTAGACACTCAGTCACCGGCGACTGAGCGTGTTCCCTGCTGCCTCGGTGAAGCATACGTGAAAACATAGCTGTCAGTGGGCCGGGGACACAAGAAAAAACTGAAACAACAGGTTTGAGCCACCTAAACAATTCTATGCGTGCTGCCAAAAATAATCATTCAGTCAAAAATATCATTCAAACAACTGGCAACTGAACCACTCACTCCCTGCACCAAACGCCATAGGGAAAATCAGTGAATTTATATCACAGCACACAGGAGTTGTTGAAGTTTAAATGTGTTCTTAAGTGACCTCAGTTTTTGAAATTTTTCCATTTGATTTTCCTCAGTGACACAAACATAACAAGGCAACATTAGATTAGTAACTGTCTCTGTGACCGTAAACTGTAGGACAATACGTTTACAATCTTCAATTTCCACTTGAAAAGGGCAAGATGATATTTATAGGATATAACAGACCAACACAGATGTAGGAGGAGGCTAAAACAATGAGACTCTTGCTTGAAAACCCCACTTGTGTCAGCCTGTCATTAAGTGAGACAACAGAGAACACCCACTTTGATGACACGGCTCTTGGAGATATAACTTGGGGAAGAAAGGCGAGTTAATTTTTCACCAGTCAACAGGATTTATACACAGGAAGGGGGGAAGTTTTCTTACTTTGGCTTTAGTGCTGTTAGATCCACAGGGAGCTGAGGCAACACTGTCCTCTACTTGAGCAATGGCTGGAGTGGTGCTTCCCTGCACTTTGACTTCTTCTGCTATTTACAGTATGTTAGTTATATATATATATATATGTATATACATATATATACATATATATATATACATATATATATATGTGTGTATATGTATATGTATATATGTATATAGTTATATATATACACATTTGTATATATATATCTATACAGTATATATATAAACCTATCAATGTTATTGATGTTATGGTCTATTTGTTTACATCCTTGTCATCGTTAATTAAAGAATTGCAGTTGTTTAACGCTTTCAATTCATCGTACTGTTGCTTTTTTTCCACGATTATTTATTTTCTCTGCAATGATGGCTGAGGTGAAGGCCCAGCTGTTGTGCTCACAGTTGTCACTGTTGTAAGTGAGAAGTGCGGCATTTTTATATTTTCTTTCTTTTAAGTAAATAATAATAAAAATTAAACTGAAACATATACATAAGAGCAAAAACAAAAAGGAGAGAGAGGAGTAAAGAGAAGACAAAATCTTTTAACCAAGAGGTTGTGCCAGGGGGATTTGGACTCTTCCAATGTAGTAAAATGCGGGGTTTGGCCATGAGAGCGCAATGAGGTCTGCTTGATATTTGTTAAACCTGTCCACAGGTACACAGACAAACAGACACAAATTTAACGTCATCGGACGCATCAGTCTTCTCGATTTAAAATCATAAGTATGATCAAACATGTTTGATATTTATGAGTGGAGCGATTGGGGCGTAAGCAGAACACCAAATGAGAGTGAGTTGACTGGAAAATGGATGTTGTGTACTTTTGCGACACAACAGATGCTGACAGTCCATGTATGTTTACATTATGAAGTCAAGTTAAAGTCAGAGTTTCTGTGAGATCCCAAAATCCCTGGAATCTCCTCCCTAAGATTGTTTGATTAAATGCTAAGTGTGTCTTTAGTCTCCCACGTTTTAAAAATCCAGTCAGATTTGAAAATCCTCCAGTGTAAACATAAAGCTGTTCTGCAGCAACGTGGGTTGATCAAGCTTTGAAAGTTGGTGCTACCATTTCCATCAGTTGTCCCAAATTTTCTTGATTACTTACAACCCCCTCTGTCTGCATAAAAGTAGTGTTGGAACACACTGTGTGGTACCATACAGTACTGTACTTTAGACAGCATTGTGTTGCTAAGAAATGGCGAGAAAAAGGCACATTCCAATGGAAGACCATCATAACACTTTTTTTTTCCCTATGGAGAAATTGTGAATAAAGTCAAGGTGTCAGTGAGTAGTTTCCTTAACCATCAAAAGGCACTCAGAAACTGGGGAAAACTGATAGTAAGAGGTCTGGCAGACCCAAAGCCACAACAGAATCAGAAGATAAGTTTCTGAGCGTTAACTGCTTGATAGTTAAGCAGCTTTCAGGATAACAGCTTCAAGCACGGCTAAATAGTGGTCATAGTAAGCAAGTCTCAGTTTCAACTGTGAAGAGAAGACTTTGAAATTGCAGGTTTTACAGGTCGAGTTGCACTAAGAAAGCCATTGCTAAGATGTCAGAATAAGAAACAGGGACTTTTCTGGGCCATGAAACACCAGGAAGGTGTTATGGACTGATGAATCAAAATTCAAATCTTCAGTTCATCAAACAGGATTTTTGTACACTCTAGAGTAGGCAAAACAATGATTGTGTGACCACGGTGTATTTCTGCGGACAGCAGCTGCTTTATGCTCACTATCATGCTCTTGCCATTTTTAGAAAATTGTGGGTTTGATTCTTGTGTTGGACTGTTGGCGTCACATTTTAGTACAGGCTCAGCTTGCTTTGAACCTCACCAGAGCAGGTACCAAAAAAAGCATCAGGTACCAGGTACTATCCGGAATGGAAAAGCAAAAAATCCAAGTAGATTCGAGTCGAGCCAAATAGTGCTGGAACTATGTATATGATGGAGAAGTGCTATATGTGTTTATGAACAGGAAGTTTCATACTGGAGGGTTTATATATTTACTCCTGCTTTTTTCCCAATAAAGTGTGTGTGTGTTTGGATACTCCAGTGTCTCAATTTACTGTCAAGATGTACATGGTTTAAAACATAATATTTAAATATTCAACAACTTATTTAATTATTCAAACCTGGCAAGATGGTTATTTTTCTTGTGGGGAGACAAAGTCAGAATAATTTTAGTTTTTTTACTCAAACACACACTTTTTAATACCGTATTTTCATGTCTTTTCTTAAAGGGAATCACTGTTGAGACGCCAAACTTTCCGTCTTGTGTTTATTCAGATTTACTTCTCTGAGCTTTCCTCTGCCTCCATGCTTTAATTATGTATGCAACTACACACAGCCATCAATCCTGAGCTGACGGAACACACACAGTGTTGCTTTATATACATCATCTGAACATGATTGAATTAAAGGTCCAGTGTGTCAGGTTATTTTCATTTGGCAGAAATGAAGATTTTTCATAAGTGTATTAACTCACCGGATTGTATGAATTGTTGTTTTTCATTATCCATATAAGCCTTTTATATTTACTGTATATCAGGAGCCAGTCAGCTCTATGGAGGCAGCCATTTTGGACCACCATGTTTTTACAGTAGCCCACAATTGACAAACTAAACATCTTTTTGACTTTTGATGCTAACTGAGGGCTAGTTTCTCCAGTACAATTGGAAGGTAAAGGTAAAGAGTAAGGTAATTTATAACATAAGAAAATGTTTCCAGTAGCTGCTTCTTCTTCCAAATGGGTTTGTGTCTAGCACGCTCTCAAAGTTGCAGCGTGCATTCCCCAGGGCAGCACAGTAGATCAGTGATGACAAAGTCAATCCTGTATTTCTGTTGAAAAATGTCAGCTGCAGCGCGGAGCAGCGAGGACAACATGCAAGACTACTGAACATGAGAGGCTCTCTCTCACTGCAAGAGCGGTCTCATAAATACCTTTGTACAAACACACAGCGCCCGGCACTCATCTGCGTTGTGTTTTCATCAGCTGGTAGTAATGTAAATAAAAGTGTGTAAGTTAAAAGTAAAAGTAAGTTATACAAAATCAAGGTGACAGACTTGTGTTTCTAGCAAATAATAATTCATAGAAAAGAAAATAGAAAATTAAGTTGTTTGCACTGACAAATGGCTATAGCATTATTAGATGAGAGGGGATGAATATGAGCTATTTACGGGTAACAAAAACAATAAACACAAGATGGAGGGGTTGCTCTGTACAGAGACACAGCTATACAATGTAAACCTTTAACATTAACGTTTATTATCCCCATACTTATTTATTGAAGTATGGGGTAACACCTATAAAACAAAATCAATTTTCATTTTGCAAAAAAGGGCTATAAGAATTATCACCTATTCTACTTATAATGAACCAAGTAATGCATTATTCATGAACCTTCAGACATTACTATTTTATGACTTATGGACCTTTGTACTTTAAAATTTACGTTTAAAATAAAAAATACCAAAGAGAATGCAAAATCTATTCACAACCAGATGACCAGACCAAAACTACTAACCCATTATAAGCGATATAAATATGGCTCTTACAAGAGTTTCCTGACATCGTATTTGTCATCGACTGTATTCTTGTGCTGCACTTTAATGACTTACTGCATTAAATGTTTCCTCATTCTGAGCTCCAATGTGCTGTAGGCCTATAATAAATATGTATCACGCTTACTTCGAGGCATAGTCGTTTTTCATGCTGAATTAGTGTAAAGGCATCAACCACTATATAGTATATACATATACACTACCAGTCACTACCAGATTGTCTTTATTTTCTTGACTATTTACATTGTATATCCTCACTGAAGGCATCAAAACTATGAATGAACACATATGGAATAATGTAGTCAACAAAAAAGTGTGAAATAACATGTTTTATATTTTAGAGTATTCAAAATAGCTACCCTTTGCTTTGATTACTGCTTTGCACAATCTTGGCATTCTCTCGATGAGCTTCATGAGGTAGTTTTAAGTTATTTCACGAGATAAGTGACAGTGAAGGCAGAGCTGGGAGTATGACAACATCATTTTTGCAAAATAGGTTATTGGTTGTCTTCATGAAAAAACTGAAGACTGGCGTTTTTACGATTTTTTCTCACTCTTACTCCTTTGACCCATGGGAATATTTTAAAGATTGCACTATAGTTTTAAAGCAGCTATAATGGCTGCAGACATAACTCATTTGGAAAAACTCAACTCCTCCCGGGCCTCCATTTCTCATCAAAGATTTATGAAAATCCATTAAAAAGTCTTTGAGCTAAGCCAAACTCCAATTCACTTGAAAAAACACCAATCAACTTCTTAAAATTCCACAAAGATCACGGTTCACCTGAAAACTAACAGCGGCCATTCATAATTCAAGGTGCTCCTTTGTAATTATCTTGACTGCTGCCAAAAAAATGTTCTGAAGTCAGATTACTGCGGGCACTTCCCCAAACTACAGACACACAAACATGTATCTTCTCCTGCACTACAGGGAAGCACAGATTCATCTTAAAACTTTTTCACATATTTACTTGGAAGAAAATTGTTTTTGTTCCACCAGCTACTAAAAGAAAGGGTTCAGTGACTTTTTTCCACCACCTGCACTGACAATGTTCGGTAAAAACACAAAATATTAGAATTATCGGTTTGTTCTTGGGTTAAATATATTAAAGATCAGATCACAGTTCATGAAAGATTCATGTCAATAGACAGGATCATACATCTTCTCACAACTGTATATAGGAAACAGATATTTACACAGCCAGCAGACACAAAGTAACATAATTCATTTCCATGTGTATCACTGTAATGAATGATAATGACATAATTACCGTAAATTTCGGCCTATAAGCCGCTACTTTTTTCACACGCTTTGAACCCTGCGGCCTATTCAACGGTGCAGCTAATTTATAGATTTTTACTGGCTAACGGCCACCGGGGGGCACTCTCTAGCAGTAAACGCAAAAGTGAGACAGACGCGGGGAAAGATTATGCACTGAAGATGAAGACTTCAGTGGCTTTAGTGCGCAAGAAGAAGATGAAGATAGCGACCAATGACTTTTCTGGTAGGCTAAAGTGTTTTCTTTTCTAACCAGGCGTGTTACTGTCGTGTTGGTGCAGTGTTTATTTTCTAACCAGGCATGTTGATACTGTGTCGGTGCTGTTTTATTTTCTAAACATGCAGGCATGTTCACCCCAGGTTTAAATTACGTTGTTTTAATAAAAACAACAACAAAAAACTTCCATGTAGCTTCTTTCTATGTAAATATTTCATATTACAACCATACGTGGCATTACAGTTGGGCCCACTTCTGTCTGTGGCCCACCCACGATCACGGACGCATCATTCAGTGCTAGTCACGCGCACTCACTCGCCATTCATAAAGTTGATGCATTCATTAACAAACTCCTTTGATAAGAGATTGAATCCTGGCGCCGCTACTGGTTACAACATGAAAACCTGTGGCTTATATTCAAGTGCCGCCTATATATGTACAAAATGTATTTCTTTTCAAATTTAGCTGGTGCAGCTTGTAGTCAGGTGCGCTCAATAGGCCGAAATTTACGGTAGATGTTTTTTTATTTTTCTTTACCGCACAAAATTTGCGCAGCACATTTAATGTGTAAGACGATTATATTGCTAGAACTGCCAATAAAAATGCTGTTTCCTTGTTCTGGATCTGGGCCTTCTGCAGATGTACAAAAAGTACAAGAATATTGAGATTATTGCACGTTTTCGAGGTTTAAGTCTACAGTTTGGCATTGTTTGGTGTGATTCTTTTGTCGGACGTTGCACTCATGACTCTTCCAGTAACAACACTCTGACCAATCAGTAGCCAGTAGTCTGTTTACATCACATTTTAGTATTGACTCAGCTTGATTTGGAACCTTGCCAGAGCAGGTACCAGGTACAAACCCTAATGGAGCCAAACTGTGCTAGAACTGCCATAAATTCTCCAGGGCCGACTCCAGGACCGTCTTCTCTGTTCTCCAAAACCTCAGTAGCAAAAATTACCAAATGCATAAATTTATTGTCACCAAACATGGGGGTATCTTGAGATCATTATCTTTTGGAGCTCAGGGTGTCCCCCAGTGCACTATAAGCCTGGCGTGCCTCCAGGCCACCAGGCCTTACTTGCCTTATTTACTTATTTATTTTAAATAGATTTTTTTATACACCAGAAACAGTGATAAACCATATCACCAAGCGCCATAGTGACATCTTACAGTCAATATGTGAACATTGGGGGTGTGAATTCAGGTGTATTTTTCATCACCTGAACCCCCAAAACCACTGCCTGTCTCTATCAGTCTACACACTAACAACTTCATCAAATAACGTGACATGTCACAGAGAAAGGGTCAAAAAACGTTGGACGTTCTTTTTCGGAGTCGGAGGAGCACTGGAGGAGACGATGAGCCCGCTCGGTCACTCGCTGAGCTAGCACGGATGTTAGCACGTCGTCAGAGCAGCCTTTCCGTGAGCTGCGACGGTAAACATTGAACTAGTGGAGGTATGTTTAGCCGGGTGTGTCGCAAACACCGCCAGCGGGCAACTCAAGGATCCTCATCCAGAGTCCTCAAGGAAGCTCCTTGTAGAACTTATAGGCAAGTTGTGCTAAACGTACATATTGGCTCTCGACAACCATCACACTAGCATTGAGATGGCAGCAAGCAAAAGTAAAATTTTAAAATAATAAATAAATAATGTAAATAAATTACATTGATTAAAATGAAATATCCAATAGCTTTCTCGTTTTTCATGTTCTAGGCATGTCAATCACTAAAGCCTTTGAGCCAGTGATTAACACTGAGCACACGGCAATATTTGGTGAGTTTAAACGCCTTTACTGGTTGCTAAAACATGAAATTGCCTACCAAGCAAATTATGGAGCCTTGCTCTCTTTTTTGTTTAGATTGACAAGAGGGCCTTAATTAGGATTTAACTTCAGTGAAAACAATTGATTTTTCTTGTGTTTGTTAAAACAGTATTTCAAGAGGGTGCCTTTTTGTAAGACTCTGTAGTTAGTTTTTAAGTATTGTTAATACATGTCTTACAATAATACATCAGTCAGTCAGTCATCATCTACCGCTTTATCCTCTGCCAGAGGGTCGCGGGGGGTGATGTGCCAATCTCAGCTACATCGGGCGATAGGCGGGGTAAACCCTGGACAGTTCGCCAGTCCATCGCAGGGCCACACACAGATAGAGACAAACAACCATTCACTCTCACACTTACCCCTATGGTCAATTTAGATTGTCCAATTTACCTATCCCCACATTGCATGTTTTTGGACTGTGGGAGGAAGCCGGAAAACCCGGAGAGAACCCACGCACACACGGGGATAACATGCAAACTCCATGCAGAAAGGCCCATGTTCCAACCGGGGCTCGAACCAGGGTCTTCTCGCTGCAAGGCGAGAGTGCTAACCACTACACCACCACGTGGCCCACAATAATACATAATAGTGATCATTTCAAATTTCTGGGGGAAACTGGGAGCTAAAGTTCAAGTTCAAGGTCAAAATTAATTAGAAAAAAAACTACTTCTCACTGCTATGAAGCTCATTATTGTGCTTACCTGCAGCATAGCAGCAGCCAGGTATACGGACATAAAGATGACTGTCAGGGTCGTGTGTCCACTCTTCATCAGGTGGATGGTGTAGAGGAAGATGAGGTGACCCGGAATCACCAGGAGGATAAGCACCTGAGCAGACCTGTGATTGGCTCCTGGGGAAAAAACAAAAGGAATGGAAGGCAGGTTAATCAGGAGGAAACTCACCAGATGTCTAAAGCTGTAGGTGTGTTCTTCATACAATGATTCAACAGTCAAGTGAAAAACTGTGTAGGCAGATATGCCAGCTACAGTCCCCAGGTTTCAAAAACACCCTGCTGCTTTGCTTTGTTTTTAATTCTAGACAAGGAAATAATTTACACCTGACAGAGCAGGAGGAAACAGGAACAGACTATTAAGACACAGAAAGAGATGCAGTTCCCTTAGAAAAGAGCAAAAAACCTCAAGCTTTATTATAATGAGAACAACATGATATCCAAACCTATTTCTAACATTCTAGATTGTGTGAAAATTAAGTGTGTATAAATCATGACTCTTATTCTCTAAGAGTCAATTCAAAAATTCCAAAGATCCTTGCCTTTTTTTTTAACGTTGATTCAGTTTTGATTGGTATAGCCTATGTCATTTCAAAAGACCCGTGCCCTCACAGCACAGAACTCACATAACTTTTTCAGGTCATACCCAGGATACTTGAGCAAGTTTAGCTTTGATAAATGTTAAAGAAATTCCAAATATAAAAGCTTCCTAATCTTGCACTTTAATCTGATTTCATGACGAAAGAACTTTTCTTACACACAACAGCAGAATAGATCCTCAAATTAGCAGCTATATGTATTGAATCAATTTTGAACCACAAATGAAATTTTTTTATTGAAACATGACCCAAGGAAATGGACAGAGGAGACGGAGGTGATATGCTGTTCTGTTGCACACAGGCAAATATTTTTGTCTTCCCCTTTTTCTCCATGCCTTCTCCTAAAAAACAACTAGGTAATTGGCAAACATAATCACGAGCCAGGCTCATCAGGGCCTGAGGAAGGTGGCGGTAACTCTCAGCCCACGGGTCGGGTTGGTCCAGGTTTGGCTCAGGCAGAGATTGATGATTTTATTTAATGGGGAGTATTAAATAAATATATTTTATTTAACCTTTATTTTACAAGTCCCATTGAGATTAAAAACCTCTTTTGCAAGGGAGTCCTGGATATGCTTACCTGTACCAAAGAATGTGCGGCAGGGGTAGTAGCAGCCCTTGGCCTCTTCAGGAACCTCCCCAGGAGCACAGTGGAAATGTAGATGAGTGGAGATTCTGCTAGACTGAATAGCCACCAGGTTTCCTCCAATACCTGGACATGAAAGACATGTTCATAGTTCAATGGAGCAAAAGATTTAATATATAACAAGTCAATGTGACATAGAAATTAATATACCAATTATCATCTCTGGCAAAGACATTTCTAATATTCCCAAAGTAATGAAATGTTTTTATACATATATTAAAGAAATGTACCAAAACGTTTTAGCTACCTTAATGCGGAAACAACTTAAACAAATACTGGAACAAAATGCCAAATGTTTCACCACGAAAAAACACTTATACCAGAGTATAGTATAATTTGAAGTCACATCTGTGATGTCACATCACACACACATGTCTGTAGGGGCAGGTATTGTACATTATTGCATTATTATTATTACATTCATATTGTTAATAAATCATTTAAATTTGAAGAAACCACAAATTGCTTAGCAACTTTGCTGATAAAACAAACTTTGCTGCATCTGGGTCCACCTGCTGATTGGTTCATGTTTGTCACATGACTTTAGGGATGGGACAATACCACTTTTTTATGTCTGATACCGATATCACAAACCTGAGTATCTACAGATACCGATATTAGTCTGATACAGTCATTTTAGACTATTTATAAACTATGAAGCTTTGAAGCTATGAAACACATTTATGCTGAGTCATTTCAAACACACTTCCCCGATTGTGTCACAAACGTAGTTATCAAAAAAGTCAATACATGACTCAGCTAAAATACTTTTGCTGATTTGTATTTACATTTGTTACAGTCACAGTGCATAGTGAAGCATGAGACACATAGGAGTTTTGGATTGGATTTTTCATTTTTATCTGTACGATATACGATCCAGTGATTTTGACCAGTATCGGACCGGTATCGATACAGACTGATACTGATTCCCATCCACACATGACTTGTAATGCACTCACTGCATTAAAACTGCATTTTTTTCTTCTCAGTGCGCTCTTGATGCCCCAAACAAACAAAGCCCGACATGGGATTCAAAGACGGCAAACACTGCTATGTGTACCATTAACTCATTGCCTGCCAGCCATTTTCAGAGCAGTGGCCGAATTGACGTCTATAGCAGTCAATGGCAGCCAATGATTAATAACACTTCTATCATATTTGTTTCACAGAAAATCAGTCATACAAATAATACTGTTTAACTGTACTGTGGACAAATTGCTTCTCTATTTAAGTGCAAAATGTAAAGCGTTGTTTGTTTACAATAGCAAGCCCGATATATGTTTTGAATTACCGACTTCTCAACTGAGTTCCGAAGGTGATACATGGAACACAGCCTAGAAAATTGGGGGCTTTCGATGATCAGAAGGTCTTGTGGAAAAATGTGTAATGTGAAAAAAATCTACTTTTTGGAAGAGAAACCTCTAAAAGAGGAAATGTCTCTATAAATAACATTAGGCAAGAGAAAAGGCAAATATGCCCAGATGAAAAACAAATATTAAAAGACTCAGCTGGGTGCTATATGGTGGAAAAACAGATATATGATCATATACTGTATACAGCTTCAGATTTATGACTTTAACACCGGCAGAGATTAAATTTAAATCCCAATGCAGACAATTCAGCCAATCTCATTTCTGAGGAGTCATACTGAAGTTAATGAAATTGGCAGACACTTCCATTCTGAAACACCTTTTAAGATCTTATATATTAATATAATATCTGCAGCCATAGATACCTTCGCCTGCCAAAAAAAGTCATTAAAAAGCTTGAATGTTGTAAATTATGAAGGTCAGTGTGGTCAAATGAAGATTTCTCTCTCTATTTTTTATTTAACCTATCTTTGCTTATCAAGGTCTACACATTTTTTTGTAAACATCCACACACACACTCACTCAGTCATTCTGCTCTGCTCTTTGTTCAGATGTAGTTTTTAATAGGACATGATCCTCTGAAATACATAAGAAGAGCGTCTCACTGTGAGCTGGCACATTTATAATGTTGGACACTGCAAACTTAACAAAAAACATATTCACCCTCACAGAATAACACACACTTGACGCCACAGATGCTGTGTCCAGGATGCGTCCCAATGGGAAACCACTTACGAGTCCAAATCGTACTCCATCTTGTTAAATGTTTCTCATTAATGCCATATAATTAAAAGCTTATCTCTTGTTGTTGAGGTGCCAGAACCCTGGCAGCCGTCGCTGAGCCTGTTAGTGGGAGATGGAAGCAGGAGGAAATGGAGGACTAGTTTTATGAAGTGGAGACAGATGGGCTATGGCCTCAACCAGTCTCATTAGGTAACCTGTTTCTGTTTATGAGCCTTTTTAAGTTACCCTAGTTTATTCAGTGACTGTTGACTGAGCACACCTTTATCAGATTTCGCTCTCACATACTTTCACAGCTGGAAGCCACACACCTCAAGACAAATATGACCCGATCTTACACCCAGCACAAGCGGTGCAACTGTAGCACAAGTGTCATTGCTAGTTTCCAACCAGCACCCATCATTGTGTATGTAGGTAGCAAATGCAATTGTGCTTATCAATGCGCCTGTCGTTATGTCTTAAAATGAGGTTTAGTCAGGTGCAACGTTGGCGTATTGTTATCTTGAGGCAGCAGAAAGCCACTGTGCCCTTGACCAACAAAAACCTGATTCAAGTCAATGGCGCAGTAATTTCATGCTTATTTAAGGGGCAATGTAGATGCGCCAACATAACAGAGGGTTCACAGTCCACATACGCTGTGCTGGTGTCAATCAATTGAACACTTTATGAATGTCGAAGAATTTCTTTATCCTGTGCAGTCTAATGAATTTGTTGTTGTGAAAGTGAGTCAGTAGACGGTGGAGGCAGAGCATCCACCCACCAAGGACCACATACTCATTAGGGACCGCAGCCCCCTCCTGTGCATAAAAGCGCCAAGAAAAAGAGGCACAACTTTCATCTTTCACCGTGAGATTACAGGACATATCTACCACTGTGCTTCTGTCTCTTCCTTCTCTCTTACAAGTAAATGTTTACTTAAGAATAATGAATTATTTGAATCAGAGATGCACATCAATATCCATCTTCTCAGCAGAGAATCGTTGACTCCAGTTTCCCACATCTGCCATTTAAATAGCAATGTGGCAGGCACAGGTTCACCTGGTTTTTAATTGGAATGACAAACAAAACTCTGACCTTCCAAATGTCTGTGCACCCACTGTTGAGACACTAAATACACTTTTCGCCTCTATCAGACACTATTGTGTTTTATCTATCTTGTGCAGACTCTCTTTCTATTTGATCTTGTAGGGTCAAAGACTGCATCTATTACAAATCAGAGAGGAAAATAGCAGGCACACAATAAACAGTTTTTCCTTGTGTTGCAGTACTTTACTGTTATTTTTAGTCACATTTCAAAGATAGTAGTATGCAGCTCAGCTACAGAAGCAGGTGCACAACTGCTAAAGGCAATAGATGTCATTTTAATTAGTTTAATTTTACTGTGGGGCAGCATTCCAGGGAAAATGAGAACCACCATTTTCTTGAGTAGAAATGAGATCATAATTTTCTATCAGGCTTTTTGCCAGTTAAATTATATTTTTGACCCAGGCCAAAAAATTGTCTTGCAATAAGTACGTAAATTTCGAACTCCATCCGTTGAAAAACGTCCATCAGTGTTTCCCAAACCTTGAAATGACTATGTTCTCAAATGTTTAAATGATTTCTTTGTTATATGAAGCAAATAACCTAGAAAATATTCACATTAAACACGACAAAAAAAAATTGGTTTGTTTTAATTGTAAAAAAAATGATCAAAAAAGTTGATTCATTTAGTAACGGATTAGTAATCAACTCATCGATTAATTGTTGCAGCACTCACAACAACATTAAAAATGCAACAGCTGTTGTGATCTCTCCACTTCAACAACGACAGATGACTGAATAACTGTGCTTTAGCTGACACAGCGGTACAGTTGCTCCTGGGTGCTTCAGTAATTGATCACATTAATCAACTGTAATTAATGCGCAGGTCTACTTCAGTCCTCGGCTGTACCTTTAACACCCTTGTGGTCTTCTTGTGGTTTTACAGTGTTCAGTTCTTTACAGACTACCCAAGTTTAACCAACTGTATCAGGTTATTATTGTCACGTTGTCACTGGTTGAAGGAGAAATGGAGCACTTGTTTTGATGCAGCTTAATGTCCCTCATTAAAATCACTGTCATTTGGAAATGAGATTGCACATAGGTTTGACATTAGATCAAATTAATCATGCAGCCCTACTTCATTTCAGGCTTCAACCAAAACACCTGCAAAAGTAATTAAGACACAAAGGACTTGTTTTATACTTGTATTAATTTGCAACTCAGTAATGGAGCCTGTGGTACCTTTTCTCTACAGACTTAGGTACAAGAGAATGGGTGGTTTTTACAAAGCAACACAAACTTCAGTTTGCTTTCAGAACGTGACATATTCTTAAAACATGCCCTCTGACAGGAAACAACGCTGTTCACCTCGCAGTAAACTCTGAAAAGGTTGAATCCATTACCGGTCCTGATCATTTTTGTGGCATGTCAGGCTGCCAACATGGTGGTTCAAAGAAACCAGTCACGTGACATCTGACATCTGAGTTGAGCTTTTTCAGTGCAGTGCTAAGCCCAAAAAGTAGATTTTTATTTGCCAAGGGTTTCTTTGGTCTGGCAGCCATGTTTTCAGTGTGAGCCTAATGCCATTTCTCAGAGCAAGGTGCAGTCATAACACAGCCAGCAGTGACCATGAGTCAGTACATCATACAACCACATACAATAAACCTAAACTATGAATTTAACACAGACACCTATGTCAGTATAATTTTTTACACAAATGTGCATGTCTTATCTTGAGCATTTAGGAAGGAATTATATAAATAGCCTTGATGCTGATGAGTCTTCGACCAGAGTCCCCTCCCCTCGTCTGTTTGTGGCTCAGGGGCAAGCAAATGCAAATCAGAAACACTACTGAGTATTAATTCTCTAAGTCACTCACCATTGATAACTGGGGTGTATACCACGATGCCGGCCATATCTGGATGAGACACTGTTTTGTCCAGGATGAGTCCTCCAATACTGCAAAGCACAACATAATTAGACCAACTGGTGATATGGTGGTGGTGGTGGGGGGAGAGAGGGGGGCAATGCATGTACAGAGACACAACACTGTCTTATCTAAACAATTTCCACAGAGGATAAGGACATTAAACATTTTGTGAAGCTACACTGAGAAGAGACTGGTATTATTAGGATTTTATCAATACTGTTACTGCTTATTGATACAGATGACTAATAATACTCTGAGTGATAGTCACGAAGGTGTGGTAGAGAGTTTTACCAATGGTAAAACTCGATGGAGCTGTCGGTTTACCTTCATATGGATTCACAGTGTGTGCCCCTAAATTTTCTGGTTGCGCCCCTAAGATTTTTAGCTGGGGGCCACTGTGTTCCTAGTGAAAAAAGTTGGTCTGGGGCCCTGCATTGCTTGACATCAAATTCAAGGACTTTTCAAGACCTTTCCAAATTCAAGGACTGAATGTGCTGGCACAGCTTAAGATGGGAGGGGAACTTGTAAGAGCCGCTTCGTCCATGGTGTCCACGTTTATTGATTTGCAGCATGCTCTGCATCTGGCCAAGTGATTGTCCTTGGGCAAGCCAATCTATGTAATTTTCTTTGGTGAGCCAGAGATCTTGGAATTTGCATTTCCCAGGCATCACATAATTGGCAGAGAGAGACAGTGTACATACAACCCCACTAGTAATTACGATTCAAAGTTTGTTCGTCTAAGCAATGCAGGGCACATGAAAGAGTAAGTGGTGTCTTAACAAAGGAGGGCACATTGCTAGCAGGAGACATTTACCTAAATCTCAACGCAACTACTTTCTTGCACTTTCAATGACCTGAGACTATTTAGGGTTTACAACTTGCAAGTAATAAGAAGGATGTCAATGACCCGCGGGAACACTGAATAAGGAATAGCCTATGAGATACATTCAAGGACTCTCATAACCATTATCATTTTCGCAAACACACATGGTCTCCACCAACCAAAGGCCTGCTGCTTCCTTGTAATAATATATGTACTACTAACTGGTAGGGATACAACAATTCTCTGTATATTATAGGGATGACACATTACCACTTTTCCATGTCTGATACCAATATCACATACTTGAGTACTACTGATACTGATATCAGTCCGATAGTCATTTCAGACCTTTTAAACTATGACACTGTTATATGTAAAACATTTGTGCTGAAGCATTTCGAGCTACTTCAAAGACATAATTCACAAAAGTTAGCATTAATGCACCATACAGATGCTTATTAATACTTTGGTATTAACCAATAGGGGAGATATTTCAATTTAATACCAGTTATTGATACCAATCCCCTGAACTGAGTGACAGAGACATGAGATGCATTGAAAACCAAACAATCATTTTCTCTCTATGAAATGTGGTAGCACCTGCACTAAGAATTGACAGTAGGGCTGCAATAATTAATCAATTACTAAATTAATCGTCAACTAATTTTATAATCAATTCATCGGTTTGAATGTTCTCTAGGGCTGCAACTAACGATTCACTTGGTTCAAAAAATTACAATAAATGTTGATCAGTGTTTTCAAAACCTGCAAATGATGATGTTCTCAAATGTCTCGTTTTATCCACAAACCTAAATTACACATTTAATAATTTCTTTGATATATGGAGTAAATGTATAATTAAAACAAGTTCTCTAACTGTTCAACTTCTAAAATGTGCTTTATTTGATCCATATAACAAAGAAATCATTAAAACTGAATCATTTTGGCTTGTGAACAAAACAAGACATTTGAAAAACATCATAATCTTGAGGTTCAAAAAACACTAACCAACAATATTCAACATTTTCTAATATTTTATGGACCAAACAATTACTTGGATTAATTGGAGTGAGAGAAAGACAGTAACTCCTACTGGATGTATTTGTGAGGCAGCCCTTGTGCTACAAATAGTTGAGGAGATGAGTCACCAAGCAAACCAGACACTGGAGTCACAGACGCAAGATAAGCTTTTCCTTTCAAGACTG
Source organism: Solea solea (assembly GCF_958295425.1). Taxonomy (NCBI): domain Eukaryota; kingdom Metazoa; phylum Chordata; class Actinopteri; order Pleuronectiformes; family Soleidae; genus Solea; species Solea solea. The sequence continues at coordinate 21,286,081 of NC_081136.1, forward strand.
TACAGACAGAGACGCACAGATTTCCATTAACACTCACCTGCTGATGATCATGGCAGTGATGACTGGTTCCCATCCAGAGTAGAGCAGGGTGCGGCTGGCTGGGTGCTTGGATGAGATGATGATCCACAGTGGAGTCAGACACATGAAGAAGGCGCAAAGCAGGGACGACACATACGGGTAGGAGTCTGGAGAAGAGGAAGAGTGTTTTTTATATTTCTAGCTCTGTCCTGCAAAATTAGGAAGCTCAACAAGGGATTTTGAACCTCAGTGAAAAATAAAAAAGTGACTAACACGTTCCTGTTGACAGTGGAATGTCTGTCACGTGGTGCTTTTTTTCACCCTTTTGTCACCTGTGCATGACTTGTGATGTGACAAATGCACCAGAAAAAAATTTAATCTTTCAGTTCTACACTATTTTCTATCTTTTACTTGAGTCCTTCATTCTAACTCAATGACAAGTGAATGATTTTAGGAGAAAGGTGAAATAAATGTCATCAATTATTGATTATCAATGCAACAGTCTTTACTAGGATATGACAATATCCGAAATCTAAGACCATATTCTTGTCTCATATCGCAATATAGATATAATATCCATATATTGTCCAGCTCTAGTTTAGGTGCCAATACAATGAAGTAATATGAAATTTAAAAAAATACTGAGTGCTGTCTTAAGTTGTGGGGAAAAAAAGCTAATTGCTAATGGTGATGCTAACATCTGGAATATAATTGGGCATCTTAGTGTCATGGGAAGACTTAATTAGTGCGTCCACCTGGGACTTGCAGCCTCACTAATGTTGAATCGAAGCCGATTGAAAGCCACAAGCATTGCAGATTCATATAACCTGTGATTGAATTTTGTTGTAGTCAAAAATCGGATATATGATGGTATTTTGGGATATCTGCATTTTATCCCACCCCTAACACTCATTATGAATGACCTATATATGTATGGGAAAGCATATTTGCATTCATTCATGTGTTCAATTTTTATACAGAGGTTGTAGTGCTGTTCAATATATCCATATATTTGAATGGAAGGAAAGTTGAACAGTGAGAGCAACACAGCGAGGGTTTGTCTGAATTTCTCTCTGCAATCATTCATATTTGTTTAAACCACAATGTAGCGCAACACAACTATTCTGAAGGAGTAATTAGGGGAAAAGCACCTGCTTCAGCTCAGCCCCAGATGTTTCCAGCAGAATCCTATTCCAGGCACTAAATAACTGTCATTAGGACACAGTGCCAGATTTATTATCTCATAGCTGGAGAGCAGAAAGAGTCTGGTGTTCAGTTATAATGGGCTTGCTTGCAGGCAGACTTTCAGTCCTACAATAAAAAGTGGAGTCAGGTATACTGAGGGCCCACATTTGGAAGAAGGACCTTGTGTCACAGCAGCCTTCCTTTGCTCCAGAGGGAACCTGACACCGCTTCAGTTGTTACACAGGGAAAGTTGGGTATCAGCCAAGCTACCATTAAGGTAATCTGCAGGTTAAACTGATTATGTGAACCTCTGACTGACTGCCTTTCACTATTCCTCTTAATTAAAATAATGAAGGAACAATTAGTATTCCTGTTCCTCTCCAGGACAAAGAATGGTGCAGCTGCCAAATGTCTCCCTGAGCTGAACAAAAACACAAGATACCTATGCATTGGTGCAGCTATGATGGTCCCAATAAAAGCACACATCCAATGTGGGATTTCACAAACTTACGGTACCAATTAGTCGACATAATTATTGTTGACATGTCATCAATTTGTTTAATTAAAACACCACATCTCAGGAACTACGTTCCATTACTGGAACAAAGAAGATCATCCCGACATTAACCACTTCACTGGATGTCATCCCGCTTATTACATGGCTTCTTACAAAGAAAACAAATAATCAGAAACACAGTATTGATTTGACGGTTATTATATTGATTCGAAAAACAGTCGTATTGCACTTAACATGTTAAGTGCACTTAACATGTTAAGTGCAATGACACCAGAGTCACTGAAAGTTTACAAGGCTAAAGATAGTGTTGTCATCACTGGAAGGCAAATGGTCTGTATTTATTTCTGTGTTGTCAAGTACCATGGTTCTCAAATAGTGGAACGTGTACCACCAGTGATACGCAAGCTTCCTCTGGTGGTAGTTGGGAGTAAAATCAGAAATACTGTTCTCCTGTATATTCCAGGGTATGTGATCAGAGTGGAGCTAAGGAATTTTGTCTGCATAGAAAATTGAACAGGTATTACAATATTTCACATTTTCCTCCAAATACCACGAGAGGAAGTTTTTGAATGGGTGTAGACACTGTGGGTAAAAGAGAGGCAAATCACTTGCCCAAACTTAAATTGGAGAGGCATTCACAAAACATTAAGCACACTGTTCAAGACTCGAGTGACTGTAGAATCTCTACCTGGGTCATGTTTCCTGTCTAAAACTGAGGGGGGATATAAAGCTGCTGCTGCTAAATCTGTTACTACATTGGCATGAAGGAATTCTGGAAATATTCAAAATGGAAAAAATGACTAAATAAGCACCTTCTTTGTATGCAATGTATGTATTTATTCCTCTAAAAATGCAAGCACCCTTGGAGCGTAGGTTTGCACAAGCATCTTGGCTGAATACAGGTGGGCAAATGGGGAAATAAAGAAGTGTTTGTCAGTAGACGAGTTGAAGCAGAGGACTATACAAGGACGAATTCTCCTGAAAAGGAAGCTGACGTTGGGAAAGTTTGTGAAGGACGGATCAATGGCACGACTCATGGACATTTTTCTGTGCATATTCACGTGTATATTTATGATAAAAAAAAAAGAACTGGGCAGGGGCCTCATGTGAAGTCATGTGTTTATGCTGAAAAGCATTTTTTTTAGTTAACATATCAGCATACATCCTTCATCGCAGCCATTTTGACTCTGCTGCTTGAGAAGAGTAATGTGCCAGGTCATAGCAGCACACTAAGATTCAGTAAATTAAAAATACCATACTTTCACTGTTATTGCTAACAGTGAGTCATAACAGCACAATGGGATTTTACCTTATGAATCTAATTGTTCAGGTGCACTAGTGTCTCTGCCAGTGTGTCTGTATTTGAGTCCAGACCGGAATTATCAGTTTCAACAGCCAAACAACCGCCATTTCAATTCATATGTCTTCCGCTGAATTCAGCTTCTCTCCACAAGCTCGAGCACTTTTTCTTGGTGTTTATATCCCTGTTTTGATCTATTGTTGCTGAGGCACACTGCCAAAGTCCTGTTGGTTAAACGCACTCTATAAATAAACTAACGCTGGACTGGTGTTGACTCCTGCGGCTGCAGCATCTAGCTGGTGTCTCATCTTAACTCAGGTGGTCTAACTTCTCAGCTGCATACATAATCGTGTAATTAAAATTCGGACCCGACCTGTTCCTGTTCAGTGGCAGCATGACAAGCACAAAAGGACCACTGTCCTGACTCTGAAAACTGAAGTGTGTTTAGTATATTAAGCAGCAGACAGCACTCAAGTGTTCTTTTCATAGTGGTGAACATCCATGTTGCACAATTAGGTGTGACAGCTGTAGCTGGTGTGAGACACTTTCCAGGGGAAAACAGCTTCCAGTATGGATGGACTAAGTCACACACTGTGTTGTGACACAGGTCTGGCTGTGACGAGAGTTATGTGGCAGGAGGAAAAGAGAGCATCTGTTCAACAGCTGGACAGCAGAGGAAATACAAAGTGAGGCAGGAGGGACCTCTGCTGGCCAATTTTGGAAAGTGGATCATTACACAGCACCACAAGAATAGAACAAGGCAATTAGAGATAAAAGACTTCACCCCGTCATCCAACAAGCCTCTGTCGGCCTCTGTTGGTCATATTGGCAAGTGCGGAAACACAAACAGACAGACACACTGAGCCACTAAAAACAATATTTCACTCCCACTGCATGGGGCGAAGTAATAAAGAAACTTGAAGAGCTGGATCAAAGTAGGGCTGGGCAATATATCAATATTATATCTATATTGTGATACAAAATATAGTCTTAGATTTTGGATATTTTGATATGTCTGTTGCATTGATATACAGTAAATATTATAAATTAAATATTAAATATTGATGAAAAAACATGGAATTGACAAAATTATATTTAAAAAAAGTCTTTACATCTTTAATTTTAAGCCAAATTATTTGTGTTACAGCAGAATAAGACCATAGTTAAAGTCAATTTCATGGTTTCTAACACATGCAAGTATCCTTCATTTAACATTAAAAAGCCAAAAATATGAACCAGTATTATCTGAAATTAAAGGTAATATTCAGATAATTTGCAGTGTATTGTTACTCTCCTTCGAAAAGTTTATTTTGTTTTTATTCCCTTTCTGGGATTTAAACAAAGTTTCTCCTTTGGGTTAAAAAAATAAAAGCCTCGAAGCAAGCATATAAACAAGATGGCTGACCCTGCCTTTGTAAACAACAGCAAAAATATAACTTCTTAGGAGTGGCGGCCCGTCCATAGGGGGCGCGATGGTGCCGCCCCACCAGTCTCACATGACGAAGAAGAAGAGATAGGAATCATCTAAAATTATCTTTAAAAACAAGGAAAATTTTAATAAACGAGCTGCACATTTTACGGTTTGTGGCTACCATATTTAATCTGCATTGAAGTGCAGTTTAAAAACATTCCCTTGCTCATTTACAGCAAGTGCCAGTCAAGTGATGTATTTCTGGTTAATTTGGGGCGCACAGCTCTTACACCCTCGCTACAGTGAGAATGCACACAGACACGCCTTTGCAATGCAAAAGATAGGAAAACTCTTGGGCGTAGTCTTTGGGCACACAGCCGAGCAGACTGGCCCAGATAACTAGATACAAACATCTTACTCCGGTAACTACCGGGAGTCTGGGACGTGCTCTTGTGCGCAGCTGCAGATCTGTCAGTGTGAACACACAGCCTCTCCACAGCAGGGGAAACACATGATGACTGAGTCAATTATGTCTTTATAAACATTTGTGAATGTCAAACTAGTTTCAAACATCATACTGCCACAGCAAGAGGCAACACTCTGCATCTCTCTTTCCCTCAGTGCCATGTCTGATCTCTAATCGATCGTGTAGGCTGTTTTTTTGTAGTGCTTTTTTTCCTTTGCTCATTAAAAATACGCCACCCCGCCCAAAATTTTTATCACCAGCCACCACTGCTTCTCAGTAAGCTTTCTACTGGCTTCAAACAATGTCAACGAGTAGGGGAGCCCAAAGCACTGGGGGTGCAAGTTAAAGAGAAAACTGATTTTCATTAAAAACAAATCACCCTTAACTACAAATGCAAATGAATCAATAAAATTGTTTTATCACCTAGCCCTATGTTCAATCATTTCTTTTTTTGTCATTTGTATCAACTGAAAAATGATCAAATCAAATGCTTGTGATTATCACAATTCAGGCAAGGGAGAAAAAAACACCAGCATTGTCATTAGTGTTAGCACTTTTTGTTTAAGCTCATTTTACTGTGAAAGAGGCGTATGCACAAGTACAACAACACAAAAACCGGAACTATCTATAAAAGTGAAACCTTTGTGATAGTGCTCAGTCACTGATTGTGGACGGTGATAAGACAGCTCCAGTGACACATCAGGCAACAAAACATTTGTGTTGACCTTGTGGTGTAGTAAAACCAACCTCCTTAAGTTTGATTAGCAATGGCTTTGGCAGTGGCTCGCTAAAGTCAATCATGCACCAGCCAGAGCCAGTCAGCAGATTTTCATTTTAGGCCACTGACTGCACTTGTCAGAGATAAGTACAAGAGTGGAAAGACAAACTTTTAATGTAGTCGTGCAGTTTGTGTGTGACTCACTACAACAGTGAACAGTTTTATGAAAAGTTAGTTCACTTACCCAGGCACTTGTAAAGGCCCTGACTTATCCAGGCCAGGATTGCCAAGGTTATGAGGTCACCAAAACTGGCAGCGATGGGTGTGGCTACGTTGTCTGGGTTGATGCCCGTCTTCTTTGATCCCACGATCACACCCACCATGATGATACCTGAACATGAAACAAGAAGTGGGGATGGTGGAGCACTTTGTTAATGGTCATTAAATTACTCATAAATTACTACTTTGAGACATTGAGGAGCAGCTCTGAAACATTGTCCATTTTTGTTTTTACATGATACAGACCTTCATTAACAATAAACATAAAAATTCAAGACACCAGAAACAAACACTAGAGTTTCGCAGAGTCATAATGCAGCCTGGACAATGATTACTCTGGGCCATAATAATCTCATGAGAAGTGCGTGTACACAAATACCTGTAGTAAAAAAGTACCTGTAGTCAAAAGAAATACTAACATACTCTGCAATCTGCACCACATCCACCTGCAGCTCTGTTGCTAAGCAACAGTGGTGAAATGATAGGGATTTCCCCAAACAACAGAGCATATCATTTCGATTCTGTCCACTTACTCTAAAGGAAGCAGCCTCTAAGTCGAGACACAGCTAGTGTGTTCAGGGAGGTGACCGAGCTTCTGTGGGACTGCCAGTGAGTGTGTGCGTCTGTGTGTGTGTGTGTGTGTGTGCGTGCGTGCATCTGCGTGCGTCTGCGTGTGTGTGCGTGCGTCTGCGTGTGTGTGTTTACCCTGCAGCAGTGAGGCGATGAAGGCCGTGGCCACGCTGCTGGAGCACAGCAGCACAGCGTGGCTCATTTGGAACTTCCCCTCTGGGATCCAACCGAGAACCACAGCTGCTACAGCTGCAAGGAAACCCACCACAGTGGCCTGGACCTGGAGCACGGGGGGGAGAAAACAAGCATTATTATGTGTGTGAAAACTGGCAAACAGTACGTGGAGGATTATTATCTGTGTTACAGCTTCATATTTATGACATAACACACACAAATTCTGTTCTATAACTTTTGTATGTTTATCGTCGTGTGGTGTAGATTAGCTGAGCCTGTGCTCGATCTTAGTCAATGCCCACTAGGGTTAAAACAATTAATTTAATAATAAATAATAATAATAAATAAATAAAATAATAAAATAATTTAATCTACAGCATATCACATGCTACAGACTTACATAAGTGTGACAAACTGCATAGTAGGCATGTTTTAGTACATACTGTATAGGGGACAATATAAATCTCATATTATACCTGTAAAAATCTGCTATCTCTAAAATGTTAATAATAATAAATAAACCATTAAGACTGTATGTTGGCGAGCTGGATAGCCTTTCCCTCATATAAATTCTCCACAATCAAGTTGCTGGGATGCTTTTTATGGTAATGCACAATAAATACGTACAGTATAATCATCCAATCTGTATTTGGTAGCTTTGCGAAATATTTACTCAGCATATCTGTGTGGTATAGAAAATATTAACAGGTGTGTGTGTGTGTGTGTGTGTGTGTGTGTGCGTACCTGTTTCAGTGCCAGGTTGCCTATGATGAGATTCCACTTCTCTATTGGAGAATCCATCTTGCCCACATTTACCTGTGTTGGGAGTAAAGACAGAATAACATGAGAAAAGTAACATGTTTTCATCGACTGCTATGTAATGACTTCCCTTCATGGCTAAGGTTTTTTCATACACAGATGTACAGTGGGAAGATTCAAGGTGCTGTACAGATTTTAGCAGCAGCTCATTACAATTTGCTAAAAGCAAAAGGAGCAATATCCCAAAAAAAATACATACATTATTAGGGATGCACAATATTATGATTATTTATTTGTTTATTTAGCACAGAATCTTTATCTACATCTGGTGTGACATAAGTATGAAAAACATAATGTTTATTTCACAACAGAAGAGACTAAATGACCTCTGCTGCTGAGCACAGGGAAAAGTATACCAAATAAATTAAAGAAATCTAGTAATACAAATGAAATAAACACAAACATGTGAAATAATTAAGAAGAGAACATAATGTAATGATATAACTTTTGGAAAGGTTTTCAGGCTAAATTTCAAAACACAGAACTCTTTTTATTACAGGGATGAGAAAGACGATGAAGTATCACATTAGTAAAAGAGATTTCTTAAAATGCCACCTCTTTATCTCAGTGAATAGCAAATGTTTCTTCGTAAAACTAACATATGTATGCTTCAATATGAGTTCTCATCTGTGCAATTGTTTACAAATGATTTGCTTCAGGCTAACATTCCTCTCCGCTCCAGACATCTTGTATGATAGCTGTCAATCAAATGCAAGAAGCTTGTTGTGGGTGTGATAACACTGAAACTGACCAATCATAAGAGGGCCAGTGCCCATGTTTGACTTTTGACATAAATGTGATGCTATAAAAAAAATCTCAAAGAAAACACAATTTCAAACTCAGTTTAGAGTTTTTCAAAGTGACTTGAAGGTGGAACGTTTAATCAAAGTCCAGTATCTGATGGGGTTTTTATTTGTCATTATTGGTTTCATTTATAAATGAAACCATAATACCAGTGTGTTTTCCATGCAATGTATTATTTAATGCTCTGTTGTTTGCACAATGATGTATTTTTGATGTCAATTAAACTTCCTATAAAAGCTCCATTACAGTGAGTTATTGGAACCACTAGATTAAAGAATTGTATGTAACATAAAAACTGCTTTTATCAGTTAAATCCGAGTCATCCACTCTCGGGTCCCTGTTGAGTCACCAATCGTAGAAAACAGGAATCAAAACTTGACTCAAGTACTACAACTGTGACACAACAACATAATCACACTCTACCACACCCATGTTCCGTTTGTGGACTGTAAGCTCAAACTGCAACATCATGTATGTTTATCTCAGACTTAACAGGGCTGCTCTTGACCATTGCGAATGATTTCATCATTAATATTCCAGCACAGATCAATGTCTGTGTGAAGTCTAATATCCACAGAGAGGAACACACACACACACACAATGTAATGTGATGCATTTATAGTCCTGTTCTATTACAATTTTTTTGGCTTTAGCTTGGTGTTACAAAATAAAATCTTAGGTCCAACTAACTGATCTGACCATTTTAGTAATTAGAATATGAAGATGGAAATGACAATTTCGCTGCTAAACAACATTATCAGAGAGAAAAATGTACGACATAAGTCATCTAGTCATATGAGCATCTGAAGAGGAAGCATGTTGGAGCCATGGGTGAAGGAGATTCACAGTAAGTTCGTAATAAGTTAATTTCATCCGATTATCAAAATAATCGTTAGTTGCAGCCCTAGCTTAAACTGTCAGAAAACCTGCCTCAGCAAATCCAAGAACAATGCCAAACTTTAGATCAAACAAATGTGTGATTCTAAAGATTCAGTACACCGAAAAGAAATGTTATTCCTATCACTAACATAAATAGGTAATCCTAGTAAAACCCAGGATAATTAGTCTGGACTAAACTATAAAACTGAATGGTCGTTCGTTCGTCTCTGTGTGTTTGCCCTTCAAAGGACTGGCGAACTGTCCAGGGTGTTTTGCCCCATGACAGCTGGGATTGGCTTCAGCTCCCTGCGACCCTAATGTGTAGGATAAAGTGGTAGATAATGAACGGATGAATCATGGTGTCACTGTGGCTGTGTTTGTCTCACCGCTGTGGACAGCCTCGAGGCCAGCGTCATCTCCAGGTTCCCCTTGAGGCCAAGCAGAGCCGGGACAAGGATGAAGATCTCTGTGATGTACGAGAAGGCCTCCCAGTGCTGTGGACAAAGTAAATTTTTTAAACATTAACTGACCTGGTAATAACTGCACTTTTACTAATCTGTGAATGACGTCGACTGACCAAAACCACTGAAAAGTACATGGTCTGCAACATGATTCATGCTTCACACTAATATGTTCATTCTGAGTCATGTTTTTACAAGACAAGACACAGAATTCTCTAAAGAATGTAATCTCTTATGGTGCTGTGCAACATATCAATATTTTATCTATATCGTGACGTGAGACAAGACATGCTGATGACTTTTCCTGGTTTTAAAGGCTGTTGCATTGATAATCATCCTATTTATTAAATCGACAAAATTATATTTGTCTAAAAAGTCTCTTAATAGTACTTTTCATTTCCTATATTGCCCAGCCCTAATCTCTTGTGTTCATTTGAAAAGCAAGAATAATATGCAGACACACTGAGTGAAAACATGGCTGCCAGCAGGCCAGGAACAGGAGGAAATACAGATATTAGCCTCTTAACAAAATGCTCAAGTGGCAAAATCAATGTAAACTTAAAGGAATACTTCACCAATTTGCATTGAGCTTTGTATTACTACAATAGGGGTAGTATTTTTGAAAAATTGTGCTTCCCAACCTCAGTTTCCCCTGAGTTGAGAAATAACTTGATTCTTTTCTTTGTCACGTGCCCACCAGTGACACTTGGTCCTGTTAGCGTAACTGTTAGCAAAGATGGCGGACACTGTTTACATTCTGGGAATGAGGTCCCGCCCCCTACGAGTGGGTCTAAAAAGTGCAGAATTAGCATTGCAGTTTCAAGCCTCGGACCAAGGCTCGGACCTTTAGTCACTGGTGGACACGTAAAAAAAAAAAGAATGAAGATATTTCTCAACTCAGGGGAAACTGAGGTTGGGAAGCACAATTTTTCAAAAACACTACCCCTATTCTCTTAACACAAAGCTAGAAGGATTCCTTTAAGTCTAGAATATGTTCACCTCTTTATCGCACTGTTAGACAAGCTTTTATGACTAGACATTGAAGTTTGTAAACCGTTCAGTCCCCCCACACCAAAGTCCACAGAGATGTCTCCATATGCTGTTAATCTACTGCTGTATCATTTCATCACCAGTTATTTAGGTAAATATGAACAAAAGATTTAAAGGGCTAAAGTCACAATATGACAATTTTACTTACTAATATGGAGGCAGCACTGATTAAACATGTGCGTGACATTATGTAAAATCGCCAATATTCTCTATGGGATTTGGTGAGGGAGAGTAGGCAGTAAGTTCAAATGTGTTATTTTATAACGTTGGTCTTTGGAATCCATCTTGAAGATTAATCTAAGTGAGGCAGCAGTAAAACAGCAGCTCCTGTGTCCCCACAGGGTAAAACGCTGATTTGGTGTGGAAGCAACGACTTTGGTGTGGAAGCATAAGGGACACAATCTTTAGTTTCAAGTCAAAATAGTCTGTTCAGTGGTTGGTTAAAGTGGCAAACACTTAAGCAGATGTAGATTTTATTTATCAAGTGCTTAAATCTATGTTTCCCGGTGTCCACGCTGGCAGCCATGTTGTCACAAGGTAAAAAGAGCTAAAGAAGTTACTTAGAAGACAAAGTGTAAGGCAAAGATTGGTGGGTATTGTCTTTCACCTGCACAATATCCAGCACCATCCCAGCTGACACAGTTCCAAATCCAGCAAGAAGAAAGGGCACCAGGATCTGCAGCGCCATAGATAGTGGAGACTCCTTGGGCATGTTATGCAGAGCAGATCCCTGCCTCTCCTCCTGCCCTACCTCCTCCTCTTCCTTCTCCTCCTCCTCCTCCCCCCCTGCCTCCTCACTGGACAGCCTCCTCTCAGCCAGCATTGGCTCCATCTCAGAGAAGTCCCCACAGTCAGATAAAGTCACAGAGGAGCGAGAGGCGCGGTCCACGTGTCGCCGGCTCTCCACATGAGACAATGTCTCTTGTCTGTAGCCATTCTGGAGCGAGGAGCTGACCTCAGGTTTGGCTCCGAGGTCCACCATGGCCAGTCGCTCCTCCTGCAGCTTGGTGTATCCAGTAGGGACCATGGTCTGGAACAAAGAAGCGATTCGTCCAGAGGAAACGGGTTTCAGGGAGAGGGAGCTCCACCCACCACCTGCACCGCTCATACGCACCGTCAGGCTAGAGCCCAGGGATTCCCCTATAGCTCCTCCAAGCCTCTGGATACTCATGGTTTAATGTGGGGCTGCAGGGTCTCATCTCCAGTCATCCAGTCTGGGGAGAGTAAAGTAAAACACACAGTGAAATTTGTTTGCATGCCACACCTTATTTAAAGACGCCCTCGTTTTTAAACAATTGTTTGCCTGACAAAAGTCTAGGACAGAAACATTGCAACATAAAATGAATTATTTTAAGTTTAGACAGTGTCTCTTTGCAACTCAGTGTTCTTATGTTGCTGCAGTTCTGTCTTGTTGCCGTTATCACAGACATTTTGCAGAATCCAAGCTGTTTAACTTTTTCTACTTCTTGATGTTACAAATCCATCAAATATGTAGGTTTCTTTTTTTTTTTAAACCTTGGCTCATAAAATAGTGAAGCAGGGAGCCGAAAAGCAGAAAATCGGACAGTAGTAAAGTGCATGGTGATAGAATATTAGGGCTGCAAAAATCGGTTACTAGATTAATCGTCAACTATTTTGGATGAATCAGTTTGAGACTTTCTTTAAGATTAAAACAACTTATCTGATTTGTATCTATCTATCTATCTATCTATCTATCTATACTGCTTGGGATGAGTAAACAATAAGTACAATATTACTATATTACAATAATAATATTACATAAACCCAGGAAGTGAGTACTCTATGGAGACAGTGTGATCATTTGTGTTGCGATATTATATCGCCTTTGAAACCTTTTTTTTGCGTATCAGTTTTTAACTGATGTTACCAACACATTAAACCTTTTGCAACATCGTGATAATATCATGCCTTATATGTCATGATAATACCGTATCGTAGTATCTCTGGCAACTCCCACCTATAGCAGACACCAAAAATGGATACTTTATTTCCATTCAAACGTGGTTAACATCCGTCTGTCTCGTGCATGAACCAGCAATTATACATAAAAACTCAAGCACAGGCTGGCTAGCCGTGAACATGCGACTTTACACAGATGCTAGCTAGCTGTGGACAAACCCAAACAACTATCTTAAATTACCCGGTAGCTAGTTTATCTCATTAACACCAAATTTGTCTTTATTTTCCAGACGTTACCTTTGTGCTGCGTAGCCACTTCATCCAAGAAAAAAGGCAGCAAGACTAGTCCTGAGAGACAGACAGACAAGACAGTAATTGAGCCGCGTCACAGAAAACTCCGTCATCAAAGATCGTCTACGTAAATAAGATGATGGATTCGGATTGAAAATAGTGTCTCTGATGTTATTGCGTTTTCCCACTTTCACGTTTTACATTCGAACGTGTAACAGCAAACAAAAGATGCGCTTGGTTCACATTTAAACCTTTGATTTGTACAATTGTTGCTTTTAACAGATACAAATTAATGTAAAACACTAGCGGGTGGGAGTGAGACCTCTCGCGAGATTTCCACACTAACCGCAAACTACATGTATTTGCACAGCATAACACACATAAGTCACTTGTTTTGTTTCACAACAACTCAGTAACATATGTCGCCTGTTTTAAGTGCTCGTGTTTTAGCCTCCATTCTCAAGTTGTGTCTACTTGGTTTTTTTTCAGTGCCAACCTGAGTTAGTTCCACTACAACAGGGGGCGCTGTGTATATCACAGCCTCATGTCTGCCGTGACACTTAACCCGGACGCTGATCTCAGTCGGTAACACGCGCTAATGAAAACAGACATGGAGCTGAACGAAGAGAAGAAAAGTTCACAGGCTCTGCTGTCGTGTGGAAATGGTGCAGGTCTGTATGTTTACTGTGTATTTGTACATGTTTTTGTTGTGGGAACCTCTTCCGCTACGAACACTGACCTTGTCAGGACCAATAGTCCTCATGGAGAGACCAAAACCTGGTCGTAATGAAGCAGAACCTCATGTTTGTCGGTCTGGTTTAGGCTTAGTTTAAGTGGTTAATGGGTCAGGTTAAGTTAAGGTTTGTTAATGAATGGATGTCAACGAAGTCAATGTCCTGACAAGAATAGTTGCACAAACGTGCGCGTGTGTGTGCGCGATGATTCAACAGTGACTGTGTGGACATGGTTCAACTTGGTTCAACTTCAAATTGACTTTTGAGTGTTAGGACTTCGATTAGCTAGTGTAGGTTGTTTAGGTTGAATAAGGCTAATTAAAGATTAAGTTTTGCTCTTTAGTGAATTCATTTGACATGAATGTGTTCTTTCTCAAAGTGTGTTTGCACAGAGCATAGATATTATCATATATTTTATTGAACCTTTGTTATATTGTTGAAAGTATATCATTATATCAAGGTTAAAGTGTCTGTGCAACTATAGAGGTGTGTCTCTTTAGGACTTTTTCTGACACTGATCAGTAGTACTTATGGAGACCAAAACCTGGTCCTAATGAGGCATTTCTGAGGAGCTCGTTAAGTTTAGGACTACGGTTTGAATTGTGGTTAGGTAAAGTAAAGGCGTTTACTGGTCATGGCTGTGCAAATAAGTGGAAGGCAATGTTAAGTCTTAAGAAGAATAGCTGTGCAAACCTGTGTGTGTATACATGTCTTTATAGGCTGTGAGGACACATGTTTACTGTTTTCAGTCATGAGTCCATAATTCTTTATTCCACAGTTATATTGTGCTAATAGGGATGTACCAATACCACTTATTTCTGATTGAGTGTTCATATTTAAGTATGATTTGTGCTGATATATCGCATCAAAATCGGTATCAGCCAATACTCAAGGCTGCAATATCGGTATCGGAAGTGAAAACGTTGTATCGGGACATCCATAGTGTTAAGTGGTACCGGGTGCAGCAGAATCGGATTGGTTACAAATTAGTATTTTTAACCAATACTTGTACTAGTGTACACAAGGGCAGCTTCAGACCCTTAACAAATCATGATAAATTAACTGCTTCTTTTAATACTTGGTTGAAAATCCTTTGCAGTCAATGACTGCCTGAAGTCTGGAATCCATTGACGTCACCAAAAGCTGAGTTTCCTCCCTGGAAATGCTTTGCCAGGTCGCCTTCAGTTGCCACGTGTTTGCAGGTCTTTCTGCCTTCTGTTTAGTCTTCAGTAAAAAGTAAAAGCATGAGATCAGGTGACTGACTTGGTCACTGAAGAACATTCTATTTCATTACCTTCAAAAACTGTTGCTATTACACTATGATGTGGGTCATTATCCATCTGTAATGTAAAATGCCACCCTATCGGTTTTGCAGCAGTTAGCTGAATGTGAGCAGAGAAGATAGTCCTGTACTCTTTAGAAGTTATCCTGCTACTTCTATCGGCAGTCACATCATCAATAAACACAAGTGAGCCTGGTCCACTGGCAGCCATACATGCCCAAGCCACAACATTGTCTCCTCCATGGTTGACTGATGATGCGTTATGCTATGGATCATGAGCTGTTTCTTTCTTTCTCCACACCTTTCTCTTCCCATCATTCTGGTACAAGTTCATGTTTGTTTCATCTGTCCAGAGAATCTTTTTCCAGAACTCTGCAGGCTTTTATTAAGATATTTTCAAGCAAATGCTAATCTAGCCCTCCTGTTCTAGAGTGTTATTCATGCATTCATGCATTCATGAAGGCATCTCTTGATTGTAAACTTTGACAATGGCACGCCTAACTTCTTGACTTGGCTGGATGTTGTAAAGGGGTTTTTAAAGGGGTGGTGTACAGAGGCAAAATGACAAAATGTGTGTCTTTGTGTCCATGGTTACATTCATTCTTATTTCAGGGTCTGTGTCAGTGAAGCATTCCATGTGTGCACAATCGATCTCACACTCAATAGCATTAGGTGGTGTCAATGAGCTTCATATCATTTGCTATAAATAGAGGCAGAGGCGTGTACTGAAACATTTGGTAAGTACCAAGGCAAAAGTAGGCCTGCAACTTGCTCCATTTGTTAGATGGAGCAAAGAAACCACAAAATAGTCACATTTAAGTAACTGAGAAATCAGAAAACTTGTTTTAATGATTGAAAAACCACTCAAATCGATTATCAAAATAGTTTGGCGGTGGCTTTAGTCATTTATATTCAAGTAATTGTTTCAGCCATAATTGTTGGTGGTTTTGATTAATGAAGAAGCAAGAAGGTCAAAAAGAGGATGTAACATGCTCAATGCTAACAGGACCATGGATTTAGTTATAAATGTAAAAAATATTAGCATAAAACATGGATGGAGAGAAATATCTGCTCCATAGCCTATGTAGAGACAGGTGTTAAATCAATTGTGGTTGTATTTGCTTTATTGTCATGAACTTGTATGTTTTGCTGCCAGGTCTCACTGAGAAGCTTCTGCTCAAGCCAAAGTCCAGTGGAGTCCTGCAGACCGCGAGGCTGCCCAAGAGCAACGGTGAGACCCAACATCACGTCCCTTACCTCATGTCTTCCTTTTAAATTTGACTGTTTATGTGGAAACGGTAGAGATGATGGGATGTGTTTGTGTGTGTGTGTGTGACAGTGTTGGAGCGGCTGCAGAGCTTCCTGCCTCAGATGGCAGAGGCTAATGAGAAGCTCAAGCAGCAGATGGAGGAAGCTCCTGCTGGACACTTTGATATCGAGAGAGTGGACGAGGCTCAGAGGGTCATAGAGATGGTGAGTGTTGTCCTCATGGGACATATGGGCATTTTCAGTTGGGGGGACCAGATCCCAACAAAGTAAAGGGACAAAGAGAATTTTTATGTTGGACAATAGGGGTGGGAATCAATATATTATATATTGCAAGACATATCAATGCATCATGATATCTGTGTAACTGAAGAAAACAAAAAACTTATTCACAACATGGAGAACAAAGTGCATAGTCTATGTATTAAACATTACATTTTCTTCACTATAATCGCGCGGTAAAACTCCCTCTTCTTCTAACCTGTGGTCTCTCTTTCTCGTCTTCAGGACGTCGCACTGGTGGAGCTCAGTGGCTCAGACAGCGACTGTGACAACGAAGGTGACCTGTCAGACTCTGAAGACGACTCGGACTCCGAAGAGGATGAGCCCAAGGTCACGGAGCAGAACCTGAAACTACCTGGAGGCAAAGGCAAGAAGAAGGCCAGCATCCAGGTTCTGGACCAGCAGGGGAAGTAAAACTGTGGATTCAATTCATTGACTTATGTGAAGACGTTATTCATATACATGCTGGATGCAGAGACATAAGGAGCAAACGGAAGCAGGAGCATCGCTCTGGAAACAGCAACAAGTGCCTTGAGAGCCAGAACGGACGACGTGATGACGTCAATCAGTCTGGCAATCAGCTGATCATGTGACCTTTGAATTCATACTTAAACTGTGGATCAGGTGTGTGTGTCCAGATTCATGGACTGTGAGGGGAAATGTCACTGCTCATAATCTGCTGTGTTTGTTTGTTTTTCTTTCCTTAATTTAATGTATTAATTAAGGTTTGGCTGCTTAGCAACAACAGGTTCGACAGAAGCCAGAGCCGTTTGCGTCACTTTGAAAACCACAAACAGGAAGTTGTAATGTGTTGTTGAAATTGACCTCAGTGACACCAGCATCAGCCTATTTTATTTTTTAAGTTAAGTGATGTGGGTTAGGGATGCACGATCTTGGACTTTTTGCCAATACATCAGGAGTGCTTGGGCCAAAAATCGATACACCTATGTATATATTTGTTTTTTCCTCCAGTATCAGCTGATATTGATATTGTGCCAATAACGTCATGCATCCCTAATATGGGTTTTTCTATGTCCAAGTCTGGGCTGCTCGTAACTGATAATTAATGCTGATATTTTTTTTGGCCAGTATATTTAGCCAATTTAAAATATAATTGTTTAATGATAACAAATACCAAAAAATAGCTTAACTTCGGTAACTTTTTTTTTAAAAAAAATACACTTAATGGTGTGTCTTTGAGGGTTAGGTTTCTTTGCTCCATTTAACAAATCATTAAAATTGTTTCACTTTGGTTTGTGTAAAAAAAATAAGACATTTAAGAACATCCTTTCATGGATTAGGAAACATTGATCAACATTTTCTAACATTTTATGGACCAAACAACAAATCCATTATTTGATAATTTTATTTATCAAGTCTCAAAAAAATGGGTCATTTGTAATAATTGGCAGATTAATAAATAATAATCATTCAATGTGGATTATTGGGGAAAATAAAAAAGTTAATCAGTTTTTGTCTAGACTTTCAAATGGTTCACTTTATAGCCTTCAGACTTGGCAAAGGGCACCAATGTGTGCATTGCCGACCTATTTGGAAAAAGAAATGCGTGAGTGTGGGTGGGTACTGCACTAGTTATTTGAGATGCACAGCATATTTCTTTGTTTTGTGTTTTTAAAAGGTATGCAAAGCAACAAAAAGACAGGACTTCAGGGAACTGAATGTTAAACACGTGTGGTCTAGTTTTAATGCAGGAGTTTCTCTAGAATTCTGACCACAGCGGAGGACGTCCAGGTGATGGACACTTGTGTTTGTGGTAGTGTCGCACACACTGTTTAAAACAAACCCAAACCTTTTTTTGCAGAACCCATTTGTGTAAAGCAAGAGCAAATAAACTGTCTTATTTTTTATCTTTTTGACTTCATGTTTGTTTATTATAAAGTCTAATCCAATCTGTGGATTTCGTCAGACGAGACGAGAACCAATGTCCTGAAACGCAGGCTAATTTAACATGCATATCCAGGCTGCATCCATTATTAATTGATTACTAAATGAATGGTCACTATTTTGATAATGATATTTTAATCAGTTTGAGCTAACCCTAATAATTTAGTTTTCAGCTTCAGAATATTTTCAGTTTTCTTTGACAAAAAAAACTAGTGAGGGAAAAGTCCTAACTCTGGCTCAGTCATAAGAATTATTAAAACTATTTATTATAACCATACTCAAACTCACCACTTAATATCATCATATTAAGTCATTGACCTAATTTTAGATTCTGTTTTGTTTTGTCTATAACATATTTATTTTGCATCATAAATATCTTTTTATTCTGTAGTAGACATCATTCTAAACCAAAACAAGCACTTTTACTTTGAAATTCTGTGAAAGGTCATCATGAATATCTTTATCATGACGGAATATTGTGTTATAATTGGCCCCTGGGTCATTTGAGTTTGACACACCTGTCCAGCTGTTCAAAAAATGTGAGACATTTGGTCCAGTGTGTAAGATTTAGTGACATCTAGTGGTGACACTGCAGAGCACAGTGTGGCCTTCACATACCAGAAAGGATGTCAAACTTCTTCGTTTATGTAGAAAGGGAAACATTTTTGGCTGGTTATGTCCAAAATGGCTACTACTCCTCATGTGTACTAAAACATAATTTCGACTAATAAATCCCTCCAAATATAACACACTGGACCTTTAATTAACTTCCACGGACACAGTGAATAAACAGCAGCAGCATCACACACATTAACAGTCAAACTGAATTTAATTCAGCATGGTGTCACATGACTGGCTGTAAACAGACAAAGTGTGGCATCATCAAACACTTGTTGCTTGCATACCCTGCGCTGCCTTCAATGACACGTGGGACAAATAGAAATATTCACAACTTCTTCACTTTAGTGACGCATTAAAAGCTTCACGTCTTCTGTGAATATAATATAGTGTCATAAACATAGTATAGTAGTGTCTCTGTCCGACAAAGAAAATGTCCAAAAAAATATAATCATTCTGTTTATCGTAAGGCGCGAAAGAAAAGACTTTTCCCTTTAGATCCCCATCCACCCCTTGCTTCTGAATAGATAAAAAGAAAGAAAGGATATTTGACACGTCATTATAAACTGTGGGCAAAAATAATCTACCTACAAGTTAGGAAATCAGTCCTCACTGAGACTTGCAACATCAAAGCATGAAATCAGCGATACATTTTATCATTGAAAGAGAAAATAGTGGACAAACTTTCAAATATAACACCTAAATGTAATAAGTTCATTCAAACCAAAGAAAGTTGTTTTCTTAAAAATGTTGCCATATTTACTTTGACCGAACCCAAGTCAAATTATTTCTTTAGGTTTGTCGACCATTTTCTTTTTCCAGTGTACTGTTTGATTTTAATTTCATTCACGTCTGTAAGAGATACGTTATTGACACGACCTGAAAAGTGAATTCTGCTTTTTGTTTGCTTTAATAAATCGCTTGAAAATCTGCATTGCAAGATGTCAGGAAACTGATATTAACCAATGTAAATATACTGTGAAGTTGACTATGAGTTAGGGATGGGCACGAGTATTCGATACTTTGCTTTATTATAAAAACTGGATCCACATATATTAAAAAGATACAAAACTACTTTTCGTCTTCCTCTGACTACTTAATCTGTGGTGCATCGATGATCACAAGGTGGCAAAAGTAAGCATTTAGTTACTTTTTCATGATACAGTTCTAGCACTACTCGGCTCAATTCTACGATGTTTTTTTTTGCTTTTCCATGGTGCTTTGTTTGGTACCTGCGGGCGAGGTTCCAGGCGAGCGGAGCCGATGCTAAAATGTGACGTCAACAGACCAGCCATGAGCACGACATCCGACACAAGAATCGAACCGAAAAAAGGTCGAACGATCAGCTCAAAAGAATTAAATATCCTGAAAACACCCGTTCATCTCCAACATTTAGCAAGGACATTTCTAAAATCTCAACATTTAACACAGGAGTCTGGACAGTGAAAGACGGCGATCGTGAGCCCAATCACAACCGGTTCAGCTGTATTTCAGTTCAGTGACTGAATCCTGAATTACTATGAATTAATGGAAAATAATGTGACTGATACCAAAGCGAGTAGTCGAGCAGCGCTAGAACTGTTTCATGGAAGATGGCCCACTCTAGAGTATAAGGGGGTTATTTTATTTTTTTTAATTTTCTAATTTTCAGGTGATAATAAATGAATGAAAATGTCAATTTCTGTGGATTTCCTCTCTTAATTATAACACATGTTGCAGCTGAGTGTAAATGAAATGATATAGATAGAAATGAACATTTCCTATGTATTATTGCTACATAAAGACCGGCACATTTTAAATGGCAAACTCTGTTTGTGATTGCTATTCTGCATTATCTCAACAATGATCCACGCAGGGTTCTATTTAACATATCTAAAAATATATACATAAATAAAACTAATAAAAGTACCTTAAAAGATACAATAAGAGAAGTAGCAGTGTGTTCTTGAGTGTGTTGGTACACTGTGAATGGGGGGAATTCCAGCACTGCTGCCAAGTTACTCTTAATGCACTAATTGATGAATCCACTTAACCGGATTAATTATTAATTAACTGTTAACCACATCTAACAAGGAACCATGTGGAGATTAGTTTGTAGTATTATAGTACAATACAGTACAGTATTGTACTATCGATATGTTTGCTACCTAAAGCTCAGGTCTGTATTCTTTTTCTGAAAAGATTTTTATCATATCTTTTTAAAACAAGAAAAAGAAAAAGTTTCCCTCTGTAGCCCTGGCAACACTGAATGATTGGCTGATGTACCCGTCTGTGACAAAAAACCCGTCTACTTCTTCCCAACAAGCCAGAGATAGCCTGAAGTTAGCAAGCTAGCAAGTATGAAAAAACACAAAAGTTCCACTGCAGACAACTACTTCCTGTGTGATAGGGGCGGGGCTCTTGCAAGATTGCTGATGGGAGGGGAGGGGAGGGGAGGGGGCCGGGTGCATGAGGTACATTTTGCAGTGTGCTAATGCTAGCTTTTCCACACTTACTGACCCGTGCTTTAACGTGTCACATGGAAGTTCAGATCCATGGATTGGAGATACAGCAAATTAAAGAGTTTAAAAATGATAGTATAGATATAACATTTATCCAATTGGTAAATTCTGATTCTAAAAATAGGTTTCAGGTGGAAGTTTGAGAGAGTGTTGTGGGGTGACACACTCCTTTATGGAACCTTGACGTCACAGTCAGAGGCAGCATCCAAGCTGGGTGGATTTTATGTAAGAAAAAAAAAAATAAAAAAGTCACATGTCCCGTATCCATGACAGGCGAGAGATGACAGGCAACACTGTCCAAACTGTGGCCCACACACACACACTCACACTCACACTCACAACTACGCTCTCCTTTCACTCCCACAGTCACACACATAAGAAACTGTTCAAATGAAGGTGGATGTGAAGCAGACAGGGGAGTCCTCTCCTCTTCCTGTGTGAGTCAGAGTTCTGAGGGAGAGTCTGGCTTTCAGTACTCCACAGTCACTGCTTTGGTCTTGAGGTATTCCAGGAGCGCGTCCTCTCCTGTGAGCAAAAACACACAAGAAACAGCGTCAGTCTAACTGTGAAGGTCAAAGACGATTGCTCTGCAGTCGCCGCGTCTCACCGAGGTCTTTGCCGAAGCCGGACTGTTTGAAGCCTCCAAAAGGCGAAGCCACGTCGGTCTTGTTATAAGTGTTGACGAACACGGTTCCCGCTTCCAGTCGCTCGCTCACGTACATGGCCTTGTTGATGTCGCGGGTGAAGACTCCAGAGGCCAGGCCGTACTCCGTGTCGTTGGCTCTCTGCAGCACACCGTCCACATCGCTGGGAGGACAAAGAATAAAAGAGTTAGGGACTCAAACTGTATGATGTGTCACAGGAGGATTTCTGTAAGATTTACCCGTTTTTGAATTTGGACACCACCATGATGGGGCCAAAGGACTCCTCTTTGGCCAGGAACATGTGGTCCTCCACACCAGTGAACACAGTGGGCTCCATGAAAAAACCTGAGGGAAAACAGCCACGGTGAGGAGGGTTTTCTGTGATTAGGAGTGGGTGATAGGACCTTAAAGTAGAACTCTGCAGGATTTTTACACTTATTTAGATCAGGGCCGTCAACACTGGTCTGGGGGGAATGGGGCTGTGTGTCAGTGGTGAGTGTTTACAACACTGAAGAATAAAGAGGTAGACAATGGATGGTTGTTTACAGTGGTGTCATAAGATTATGTACACCACTGTAAACAGCTCCACAGAGGAAAAAGGCGAAAAAGCCACCAGACTTGCAAAGGTCCGCTTTCAATAAATACCAAATAAAGATCTGTCGTCAGATCTATGAGTGAGTTTTCAGTTAATTAAAGTTAGTTTCAAAACGTTTATGGACAAAAATACATTGAAAATGTTGAAAAAATGTCTTTAAGAAAGAAGAAAGGCTAAAAGCTTTTAAAAAGTCACTCTAAATACAACTGTAGCCCACACAAATATGCTGTAGTGTTGCAGTACATGTGTGATATGAGACCTGTCTGTGTGCAGTTTGCATGTTTTCCCCCACCATCAAAAACATGATATTATATCATGATAGTCAGGTTGGTCCCTTGTGGTGGCACACTCAGTCGTAGCGGCTCTGATCAACCCTCCTCACATCTGACCTCGAAATTTCATTGTGCGATTTTGGTTAATTTTATAATGCCAATAAGGATGATTTCCTTTTCCCCTTTGTGGACTCTTCTGTGTGTAAATCTGAGGACAGAGGCTTGGCGTGTTGGTTTGGTCCTACCTGGCCTGTCAACCTGTCTGCCTCCGTACACCAGCGTGGCTCCCTCCTTCACTCCAATGTCGCAGTACTCCAGCAGCTTGTCCATGTGAGCTTTGTGATTCTGTGGCCCGTGGTCTGTGGAGCGATCCAGAGGATCTCCAATCTTCATCTTCTTGATCTCCTCCACCTGTGGGGAGCCAGTGAGGAGAAATGTCAGGCTTGTTTTCATATCACTTCAGTCTGTGTGTGTGTGTGTGTTCTACTCACCACCCGGCTGATGTACTCATCATGTATGGATTCCTCCACAAACAGACGACCAGCAGCAATGCAGTTCTCCCCTTTGTTGAAATATACAGAGCTCATGCCCTGAGGAGAGAGAGACACACACACACACATACAACATTATCTCCACATGTGTTTCACTTGTTAACAGACAAAGACTTCAATCTTCTCTCCTTTTGTCTGTATACATTTTTCTTCATCCCACAGTTGAAAGACATGTTGGATTAGTGGTAGAGCGAGTCGTCTTTCAAACAGAAGGTCGAGGGTTTGATTTCTACATGCCAATGTGTCCCTGAGCGAGATAATTAACCCCAAGTTACAGTTTGGGGTTAAGTTAAATGAAGTGTAGGTGTGAATGGTTTTAGGCTGCAGAACTGCCCACTACTTCTAAACTTTGAGGTCCTAAAAAAAAAAATCTGTTTTATGTTATTAAAACATTATCACATTGTTGTGTGTTGTTCTCAGCTGCTCCAGCTATAGCGATATTAAAAAAAATATAGTAACAAGTAGGTGTTTACTTCATGAAGAGTGTGTTAAGTCCTAACAAAAACACCCTCCTTCTCTCTCTCACCATTCGAACCGCCTTGTCCATGTCACAGTCACTGAAGATGATGAGAGGCGACTTCCCTCCCAGCTCCAGAGAAACCTTCTTCAAGTTACTGAGTGCACAGCTGCAACATGACAAAGAGAACGAGAGTTGAAACAAAAAACAACAACACTATTTTACTTATAAAGCCAAACAACAGTGAATCAGCTGGGTCAAACCTCTTCATGATCTGTTTGCCGATCGGTGTGGAGCCCGTGAAGCCCAGCTTGCGTATGTCAGGGTGATCGGACAGACGCTGTCCCACCATCCCACCTGGAGGACAGTGAGGGATGAAGTGGGGCGGATTAAGAAGAGAAGAAGAAGAGTCATGTTAGAAACATGTTAGGAATAGTGATAAAGTTCATCCTCCTCTGTTTTTCACCAATATATAGCATTTCTAAAGCACTGAGAAACCCATACTATTTTGAAACATTTTGATGTGTAATCCCTCTGATACATATATTTAATCATGAGATACCTAGAAATTGTACCACAAACTTTATTTCCATACCAATTTGTAAGACAAAAAACACCATATTTATTCAAGTAAACATACTGAAATGTAAAGTTTAAACACCAAGTATCCAGCAATGTTGTTTTAAATGAGAGGCAGAACCAAATATACAAATCAGACATGAAGTTAAACTATTGAATACTTAGTAATATACAATGAATAGGCTCAAAAACAATGTATACGAATGAGTACTCCTTGCATTATACTATAAAAATTTAAGTCAATGGAAATATGTTAAAACTAGTGTTGAAACAAGCCAGCATAACTGATTGATTGTATATTGATTTAGTGAGGAAAAGGGTCGAATACGATTTTTGATTGAGGAAATTAACCTAAATAAATAAATAAATAAATAAATATCAAATCCCACCCCAATCATAATGAAAATTTTAGAGCAATAATATTGCAACATATGGCACTTTAGATCTATGAAGCATTAATAACCAGATAATGATCTACATTTTAGTATCAGTACACTTTCATATTTTCCTTGGCCTAAAGAAACAACAGTTGGCCAGAAAAAGGGAAGGGGACAGTGTTTATATATTTATATGTACATAGTGAGTGCTTGTTACCTGAGCCTGGCAAAATGTTGATAACTCCTTTGGGAATACCAGCTTTCACTGACAGCTCAGCAAACTTCAGTGCTGTCAGGGGAGTGACCTGTAAGTATATATATACATATATATATATGTATATATGACAAGAAGCACCATAAAGAGTTTATCCTGAATGAATGGAAATAAACTAGATAAATAAGCAGGGTATGATGTTAACAAGTGCACAGACTTTCATCATCATTTAATTTTTTAATGAAGAACTATTTTGTCACTGAGCCAACATCATGTGGTAATCAATATGATATTGATTTTGTAGTGGCAGTATGTCGAGAGTCAAACTTAATCAAAAGACCACCATTGCAACGCAAATGTGAATCTCATGCAGGCTAAAGAAATGAATGTCCAATGCAGATTATTCGTTCACACCTCGTTATTCGTTCGTTTATATTGTCTTTGTGGTTTGTTGTACAAAAGCAAGCAAGCAAACAACAAGAACAAAGGAATCCTGCCTGCCTCTCTCACTCTGATATAAAAAAAACACAAACATGGTAACTGGTAAGGTGCATACTGGTCCCTAACCAAACTTCTGACCGAAATAGCAAGTGATGCCCCCACTATGCACAAACCGATCATTAAATAACAAAAACAAGCAAAAGAAGGTCATGGGGGGCGTTGGTGCCAATCCCAGCTGACATAGGGCAAAAGGTGGGGTACACCCTTGACATGTTGCCAGGGCCACATAGAAACAAACAACCATTCACTCTCAAACCCACAGTCAATTTAGATTGTCCAATTTGCCTTATTCCCAAATCTGAATGTTTTTGGCCTGTGGGAGAACCCAGAGAAAACCCACGCACACCCGTGGAGAACATGCAAACTTCATGCAGAAAGGACCTTGTTCCAACCAAGTTGCAAACCCAGGTCTTGGTGCAAAGGCAAGAGTGCTTAACACCACACCAACCGTCACTATCAACTTAATTGACAAAAATATAAAGCATTTTGTTCTTTCTTCAGCTTCAACATACCTGTTTTGTGAGAGATTTTTACACTGGATGCCCATCCTGACAAAACCCTCCCATTGACCCAAGCTTGGGCCCGACACAAGGAGTGCATATATACATATATACACGTATATATATAACCCTAACCCTAACCATATATATATGTATATATATATATATATATGTATATACACATATCTATATATATACATATATGTGTATGTGTATGTGTGTGTGTGTGTGTGCATATATGGTGTATTCACCTGAGCAGGTTTAAGCACAAGTGTGTTTCCAGCAGCAAGGCAGGCTGCACTCTTCCATGCCAGCATCATTAGAGGGTAGTTCCATGGAATGATGATGGCACACACACTGTCACAGACAAAAAAAAGAAAAAAGAAAACACAATTCTGCACTTAGTAAAAACCAAAAGAAACACAACTTCCCTACTCTAATATCACAGTGTGGCGGGTGGTGATTTTACCCCAGAGGTTCTTTCCTGGTGAAGGTCAGATTGCGGTTGGGTCTGGCCTGGTTGATGGGGATGGTCTTGCCCTGCAGACAACGACAGCGTGTGTTTCTGGGTCAAATCAGAGAGAATTATTAAACACCCAAAGTGTGCAAGAGTATCAATAAAAACTGACCTGGATCTTGTCACACCAGCCGGCGAAGTAACGGAAGGTCTGGATGGACATGCCTACATGGGTCTTCAGGGCCAGTGTGTACACAGCACCTGAGTCAATGGACTCGATGGTGGCCAGCTCCTCCTGGTGTTCTTCCATCAGGTCAGCAATCCTAGAGGAGAGGAGGACAGAGGCCATGGGAGTTAGGATGGCAGTATAGAATAGTATTGATTAAAAAATACAAAGAATTCACAAAATGACATTTTTTTTTAAAAGTGAATTTACAGCTTACTGTCACTCTCTGTAGAAGCCAAGTAGTTGATTTTGTGATTTATTGGATATTTTGCATTAGTTTATCAGTTGTTTGTTGATTATGTATTATTTAAATGAATTATTAATTAATGCCGAGTGTTTGAGGAAAGGACAGTGTGTAATACAAACTCCGGCCCACAATTGAAGGAGCTAGTGCAACTGCTAATGAATATCAGCTGTGCTCAGTCTGGGAACTGGGTCCAAGGCATGTACTGTATATATATGTATATATGTATATATATATATATATATATATATATATATATATATATATATATACACACACACATATATATAACTAAAAATTCAGTTATGCATATAGCTGTTTTATTTATCTAAATTAATTTGCAGAACATGCTATTGCAGTGGTCAAAGAGAAACAATATTTCAGTCAAAATAACATTTTCCTATCTTTACATTTCACTTCAGAGTGGAGAGGAATTTTTAAGCTTGACAGAAATATTGAGGTGATTTATATCGATATTGTATAATATAAATAAAGTCAGTCAGTCATCATCTACTGCTTTATCCTCCACCAGAGGGTCGCGGGGGGTGCTGTGCCAATCTCAGCTACATCGGGCGATAGGCGGGGTACACCCTGGACAGTTCGCCTTTCCATCGCAGGGCCACACACAGATAGAGACAAACAACCATTCACTCTCACACTCACTCCTATGGTCAATTTAGAGTGTCCAATTTACCTAATCCCCACATTGCATGTTTTTGGACTGTGGGAGGAAGCCGGAGAACCCGGAGAGAACCCACGCACACACGGGGAGAACATGCAAACTCCATGCAGAAAGGCCCTTGTTCCAACCGGGGCTCGAACCCGGGTCTTCTCGCTGCAAGGCGAGAGTGCTAACCACTACACCACCGTGTGGCCCTATATAAATAAAGTGATAGTGATAAAAAAAAATCTGTATAGGTAACTTTTCAAATGGTTTTTTTCCTCAAAATCTTTTCAAAAATATGTCTAATTTGTGACTGACTCAAACCAGTGATGTCGAGAGGGAGACAGTGTCCTGTGTTTGACGGGTGGATTGACATCAGTCAAGCAGCTCTGCAGTGAGAGCCCTACTCCTTTTTTTTTAAGACCATTGGATCAGAGGTAGGGCTGAACGATATATCGTTATCGTATCGATATCTAGATATGAACATTCAAGATATTCATATCGCAAAAGCAACGATATAAACAATATAGATTTTCCCCCGCGCTCGCCCTACATGTACATTTCTGGCACAATAAACTTAATTTTTACGATTGCCCTTGAATGCACCACTGCGGCCAGCCAACCACAAACCTTATTTCATGCTTGCTGTGGATCGACAGCTGAAGCCAACCAATGACAAACATAGGAGGGCGGGAGGGAGACGGACACTGAGACGCGCACACACACACACACGACATACACAGCGGGAATGAAAGTGACATGAGCGCGGAAGATAATGCGGCCAAAACATAAATCATCGTATTTTGGATTTAAAAAGGATGATGTCAACCAGAGCGAGGTGTTGTGCAGGTCGTGCTTGGCAAACATTGCGACGAAGCAAGGTAGCACAACAAACATGTTTCACCACCTGAAACAACACCATGGCGTGCTGCACGAAGAGTGTAATACAATGAGGGAAACACCGGGGACTTCTCAGTCATCCCAAAAGAAGCCCAAGCAAAGTGTGTTTACTGATGCATTCAGTAGCGTTACACCGTATGAGTCGACGTCCACCGGACATAAAGGCGTTACAGAAGCTATAACATCAGACTTTGCAAAAGACATGGTACCCGTGTACACAGTCTCACAGTGAGTTCTCATCAATAAAACTGCACTTTCCATGTGGAAAGTTTCTACAGTCTTTTGTATTATGATGTTTTTATTTTTCTGAAAAATGCTTGGTTTTCACCGAACCCGTAGTCATATCGTATCATATCGATATCGAGATATCTGACATGAATATCGAGATATGAAATTTTGTCCATATCGTTCAGCCCTAATCAGAGGTATAAAAAACATCAGTCTCAATATGTGGGATGAGAGGCAAACACACCTGGTGACCCCAGCTATAAATGTCAGTGGCTGAAAGAGTTAAAGTAAGAGCCTGACAACGTTAGTGAAGCACTACTGTAACTCATCACTACTGTAACTCATCACTCACTCTGAGTTCTCACACGTACTTGAGAGTTGTTACACGAAGACGAGACAGAGAGAATGTGAGGGAGGAGGAGAAACAGACAGGTGAGGGTGAAGCTGTTTCACTGTTGCTGTGAATCTGTTGTCAGGAATGGGGCATCTTGATACACAACGTTGTACAATCACATCTTGTGATTGTACAAGATGCCACCCGCCACAACTCCCATGTCTCTGAGACTAGGGCTGCAACTAACGCTTATTTTCATAATCAATCTGTTGATTATTTTCTCCTTTATCTGGTCTGTAAAATGTCAGAAAATGTTGACATATGTTAAACGTTTTAATGATTTTTTTTTCTTCTTGAGCAAAGAAACTAAAAAATATTCACATCTAAGAAGCTGAAAAATAAAAAAATAAAATGTTTTAATTATTTAAAAAAAAAAAATTAAACTTAATTATCAAAATAGTTGACAATTAATTTAGTAATCGATTATTTCTAGATAGCACTATAATGGCAGTTCTGATACACACTATGACGGCAGACTAAAAGCATGATCATATCTGATCAATAAACAGGACTGAATTGTTTCTAGCCTTTAATGATCATGTAACCCACATGCAGTCCTCTAGGTGGAGCTACCTACTTGTATAGTAGACTTCCTCTGTCTCTGGGGTTCATCCTGCCCCAGGGCCCATTATTAAAAGCTTCTTTGGCAGCTGCCACTGCACGGTCCACATCCCCCACTGAGGCATAGGACACTTTGCAGATCACCTGGGTGAAGGACATGATGGTCACATGCTGTATTCTTCAGAAGATTTTAGGTGTTTGTGTATGCATGGATTCACATGTGACAATGTTCACTCACAGATCCGTCTGTAGGATTGATGGTGTTATACGTCTTTTCGTTTTCTGCATCCTCGAACTTGCCGTTGATAAAGCACTGGTGTGGCATTTTCAGTGTCATGTTGTTCGCGTCTTTGGTTGCCTAGATACAAGAGACAGCATTATTAAAGTATGTGTGATATACACAGTATTTACCTATCATCGGTTTACGTTCTACTTTTCTGGCAGTCTTGTTTCCATTTTGTCCTGCACTTTGAGGTACCCCAGGGCTCCATTTTGGATCCAATATCGTTTTTTTATATATATCTGGTCCACTAACATGAATAAAATTAATGAATGAATACATTTCTAGAGGTGTGAATATTTCAGAGTCTCCCAACTCAATTTGATTCCAATTCCTTGGGTCACACTTTGATTAAAAATCAATTTTTGATTCAAAATTGAGTCATAGAGCTACTAATTTGAGGGTCTACTCTGCTGTGTGCTAAGAAAAATACTGTCGTCATGAAATCAGAGTGGAGTGATTGTAAGACTGGCTTTTATATTTGGAAAACGGCAAAGTAAACACAAGCAGATCCAAGAAACAAATTCACATTTAAGCTAAACTTGACCAAGTCATCTGGGTATAATCTGAAAAAGTTACATTGAGAGTATGACACACACACACACACATACATATACAGCAAAAAAATCTATTTTGAATCAATTTAAAATATTCGAGTATAAGAATCACAATTTTTACATGAATTCATTTTTGACACCTCTATTGTCATCTCTATACAGTTAACTTTACTATAACTGTGGCAAAGTCACACCGAGTGTATATGCTGATTTACTGTGGAGCACCACAGTTAATGAGGGTGAAACTTGGAGGCAACAGGGGGTGCTTGGACTCACATAGTCAATGACCAGCTCCTCCTCCTGGTCTTCTCCTCTCAGCCTGCGGACGAACATCTGGATGAAGTCCTGGAAGGTGGGGGCCATGTACACGTCTTCGTTTTGAAGCTGCACACCAGCGCATTTCTGCTTCACCTCCTCCACCAGCCTGGACACAAAAAACACACTCCTTTATATTGGTTGGTAGTTTTTAAGGTGCTTCTCAGAGCTTCTGTAAACCTTCCCAACTGTCATATCAACATTATTGACACAGTTGATCTAAAATCTAGTTTCAATTAACCTCCTTAACATCTCCAAATGTATGCATGTGTCAGTTTTGGTGCCCAGGTGAGCAGGCGCATTTATATTTTATAGATCCCAACTTTTGCACAGGAAGCAGCGTACCTTTATTTTTGTGTATGCAACATTTATAAATGTGGCCCCAGAGCTGTCATTGTTGTATTCATTTCTTGTCAAAGTAATTTGATGAGACGTCTGTTTTGTGGTATTTTTCCCTGTTGGCTGACGATAAAAACTTTAGTGTAAAGTAGTTTTCGGTCATCATCACAACTAGAAGAACATACACTGCCTGGCCAAATAAAAAGGTCGCCACCTGGATTTAACTAAGCAAATAGGTAAGGGGTTGCTGCAGTTGGTCAGGTCCAGGTTCAGCAACATTATGTGCCCAAAGAATGAGGTCAGCTGACTACCTATATAATGAATGACCAGATTATTCCATCAATGCATTTTTTTCTTCCCTGATGACATGGGCATATTCCAAGATGACAATGCCAGGATTCATCTGGCTCAAATTGCGAAAGAGTGGTTCAGGGAGCATGAGACATCATTTTTACACATGGATTGGCCACCACAGAGTCCAGACCTTAACCCCATTGAGAATCTTTGTGATGTGCTGGAGAAGGCTTTGCGCAGTGGCCCAACTCTCCCATCATCAATACAAGATCTTGGTAAATAAAAAATGAATGCAACACTGGACGGAAAAAAATCTTGTGACATTGCAGTAGCTTATGGAAACAATGCCACAGTGAATGAGTGCCGTAATCAAAGCTAAAGGCGGTCCAACGATGTGACCCTTTTTTTTAGGTGGCGACTTTTTTTTTGGCCAGGCAGTGTATATACATCAAAGTCGCCACCTGCACCCATCATGCCTAGTGCCTACTGTACAAGCCTGTGGGGGCAGTGCTTTGATCTAAGGTTGCTGTAGTTCTAGGTTCAGCAACATTATGTGCACAAAGAATGAGGTCAGCCGACTACCTGGATATACTGAATGACCAGATTATTCCATCAATGGATTTTTTCCAGACCTTAACTCCATTGAGAATCTTTGGGTTGGATGTGCTGGAGAAGGCTCTGCGCAGTGGTCCGACTCTCCCATCATTAATACAAGATCAAGATCGTAAATAAATCTTGTGACATTGCAGAAGCTTATCGAAACAATGCCACAGCGAATGAGTGCCGTAATTAAAGCTAAAGGCGGCACAAACAAATATTAGAGTGAGTGACCCTTTTTTTAGGTGGCAACCTTGTTTTGGCCAGGCAGTGTATATAGATTTACCATTTATTTAAACTAACAGAAAAACAAATCATAATATCAAGGACTATGTTATCCTAGATTTAGGCACAATGACAAATAGACAGTGGAAGTAGTAAAAATAATTAATAAAAATAAAATATTTCCAGATAAAAATGTTGATTAATTGTCTTTGACTGTCACTGGTAAAGATCATAGATAGTTACAATGGTGATGAATCAGAGAATCATCCTGAGACATGAGGTCTAAAGTAGAAGTTCAGCTAAATGATTTGGAAATGATTGAGAAACCAAATTCTGGCCAGTGTCTGCCTCCCTCACCTGACCACATCCATGGAGGCAGCTCCAGATTTGAAGAAGTCTGTGGTTTCCTCAATGGTGGGCACATTGCTGAGAATGCCTTTCCAGATGTTCTATGATTCAAAAACACATGTTACAATGTTTAAAACAATGCCTTTCTTCCTAACACAGCATGGAAAAAATCACTGTGTACTTACCCTGATCTCCTCTGCCATTTTCTTCTCCTCATCAGTCAACTCCACACTGGAGCTTTCCCCAGAGGAGAAGTATTTGGAAGCTTGGATCATCTTTCCGTCCTCAAACTGCAGGCTCTTCACCATGAGCTGTGGACCAAACATAAAGTGGATGAAGTTCAGCAGCAAGATGAGAGGAAACACAATAACTAGGCCACAGGTATATTCGAATAACAAAGCAACAAATTACAGAATCACTCACCGCCTTTCCATCAGTCCCGTACAGGACAAGCCCGTTCTTGGTGACCAGGCAGGGCTGCGACGCCCCCTCGATCTCCAGGGGCTGACCAGCAGGTACTGACCCGCCTAACATGGACGAGCCATACAGGGTCACAGACTGAGGAAGAACACGATGGGATACTTTGTGTGAATGGGACTCATATTTCAATCATCAAATCATGATTGGATGCCAGTCTGGACATTATAGATTAACCTGACATTTAAAAGATATTTCATGGTAGGTATAAGATGTTTAAATGAAAATTAAATGATCTCATATTACTATTGCAAATCAAGAGCACTGTAAAGTTATAAATCAATGTTTTTCTCAGTGTATATGTAAGAGGTACTGACACATTCAGTACTGAACATCCTGTCTCAGCCTTACATGAGACAGTCATGCATGCTCTCAGTGAAAACAAATGCTGCGTTTCCATCATGGCACGGTTTGGTTTTGTACAGTATGGTACAGTACGGTTTGGAATGGTATAGCCCTGGGTCAGGGTGCGTTTTGACTGTGAACAGTACATTTACTTGATGGGCGGGGAGTAAAGAACACAACACAGACAACAATGGAGGACATCCAGCAGCTCTTTTTTTACTGCTCAGTTTGTGGCTGTATGTTTCAACAAGATGTCAAGCTTTGTATGAGAATAGACTGCGGACGTTTCCCTCGACGTCCATGGAATATTTACACTGGGAGTGATGTTTTTCTGTCGCCAAATCAACTGCCGACTGCCGTGTCAGCAAAGTGCCGTACTGTAGAAGAATGAATTGGAACGGGATATTTTAGTACTATTTCCAATGGAAACACAAAAAAAAAAATGTACCTACTGAACCAAACCAAACCAGTACCTTCATCCAAAACCCTGAACTATGTCTTCAAGGGTGTAAACTATAAATAATTTTAGACATTTAAAAATATTCCAGAATAAGCTGACACCCTGTGTGAGGTAGTGGATATCAGCCTCTGCCCAGATACATTATATCAGCTTTAAAAACCTCTCCCTTTGACTTGGTAATAGATACAGAGGGACGATAACTCTTCTCGTCCGAGTTCCAGGAAACCCACCTGACCATCAATGACAGTCCAGGCACCAGGGACTTTGTCATGTCCACGGATCCAGTTGTGGATGGCCTCAGCTGGCTGGGCCAGGTTGATCTGGGGGGAGGGGGGCAGGACGAAAACATGTTGACATTTCAGAGCAGGTCAACTAAAATTTCTGAGAATGAGTGGGAATCCCAACAGCTGGCTGCCACTCGCTGAGCAACACATGGTGAAGTCATGGTGGAAAATAATCCTGTACACTAAGAATAGCACATTTAAGCAGCGCCAGTAACAAATTGGAGAGTTACTGAGAACAGACTAATCACACTCTCTCTTTTTGTAAGATCAACACCACTTTGATACACCTATTTGAATGTTCTTCATGTGCTAAAGGGAAAGTTTGTAAATGTAAAATGTAAATGAATGTAAAAAGAACTGCAGCACTTTGATGTCACATGATGCAGTAAAGTGAGAAGTTGCACCTTGGAGTTGGACCTCTTCTGGATGCCTTCATAGCTCGCTCCTTCCTCTGTCTGTGGAACTTTGGGAGCTTTTCCGTCAGCGATGAGCTGTACTGACTCCACCTGCACCAGAGGGACATGCATCTATGTCAGTGGTGCAACAGCTGCTTTACAACAGGCTGTGTGATATGGGTTTCACATAGAGCTGAAACTATTAATCGATTATTAATCGATTACTAAATTAATCGACAACTATTTTGATAATCGATTAATCGGTTTGAAGCTTTTTTCATGATTAAAACAAATTTTCAATTGTTTAAACTTCTTAGATATGCATATTTTCTTCATTTCTTTGCTCTGGATAACAAAGAAATCATTAAAAGTCAATCATTTTGGTTTGTGGACAAAACAAGACATTTGAGAACATCATCCTTTCCAGTTTTGACAAACACCGATCAACATTTTTTAAGGTTTTCTGATATTTTATGGACCAAACAATTAATCGATTAATCGAGAAAATAATCGACACATTAATCGATTATGAAAATAATCGTAAGCTGCAGCTCTAGTTTCACAATATACTTCTTTTATGTCATTCAATTTCAATATA
This sequence comes from Solea solea, assembly GCF_958295425.1. Classification (NCBI taxonomy): domain Eukaryota; kingdom Metazoa; phylum Chordata; class Actinopteri; order Pleuronectiformes; family Soleidae; genus Solea; species Solea solea. The sequence continues at coordinate 21,321,409 of NC_081136.1, forward strand.
TATCAAATTAATATTTCTGTAAGACTGTGTGATATGGCTTATAAATAATATCGACATATTTAGGCTATTACCCCATATAGGAGATCTATGGGGATATAAAGCTGCACACAGGTTGTTTCTCTGGACTCATGAAAGGTTTTCTTTTAAGATGGTTGTGCTTCTCAGCGTGACAATACACTGTAAATAAAAGATCTACTGTTTGTGTGTATTATATGCTTAAAAAACACGTATTATCCTTCAGATAATACCGGGTTTATTTATTTGGCTTTTTAATGTTAAATGAAGGACATTTATGTGTTAGAAACAATGAAATGTAAATATGGTCAAATGCTGCACAACACAAATAATTAGGCTCAAAAACAAAGAAGTGTTATTGTGAATTATAACTTTAAATATAATAATAATATTTAGTGTATTTCCACAATTTTTTAAATATAATAAATATGATGAGGATCAATGCAACATCCTTTAAAACCAGGAAAAGTCATCACACATACCTTATCATGATATGATGATAACTGAAATCTAAGACCATGTCTTGTCTCATGTCACGATATCTATATATTGCTCCCTATTTACAACAGTTTGGAGTTTATGGAAATATAATGCTATTCCATGGAAACTGTATGAATTTCACCTTTTGTGAACAATTAGTGAATTCATTTATCCAAACAGTGTTCTCTTATATGTGCTGTTGATATTCTCCTGACAACAGTAATTGTGTGCTAAGAAAAGGATGAGGCGACCCAAACATGTCACATTCCAGGTGGTTACCATGGCTTTGATGCCCTCCGGGAAGAGGAAACGGTTGTAGAGTGTGTCCACGGTGTCATTGGGCTCAACAGCACAGTCCTTCTGCAGCAGGATGGGTCCCGTGTCCAGTCCATCGTCAGCCCAAAACACTGTGAAGCCAGCTTTCTTATCACCTTCAATCAGGGTCCTAATGACACACATATATAGAAATAAATAGTTGGAGTTGTGCCATAACACACTTGTTTATAGAGCAGATAGGATGTAAAGCCAGCTATAAACCTGAGGAAACTATGAAAAGTCAGATAAGAGTCAAGACTGTGGCAATCAACCTGTTGATAAGACACGATTAGGTTGTCAACAAAGGTTTCGCCTTCTGTACTGTCATACATTTGTTTGTTTGTAAAGGAAGCTATTTGGAAGTATGGTTTGCCACGGGCATCAGGAACAAGCCTGAGACACAGAAGCTTGCTTGCACTACCAACATGGCTGCCAGCAGGGACACAAGAACAAAAATAATTTATCCATTATAATATCTTAAGAATATATGTGGTGCTTTGTTTCACTATTGGACAGTCTTTTCAAACTTGAAACTGAAGTTTGTAAACCTCTCCTGCACCAAAACTTTCATAGAGAAATACAGCATTTTTTGCTTGTGGTGACACAGGAACTGGTGGTCTACTGCTGCCACATGTTTGTGTCACTGAGGTAAAATCTGAACAAATGATTTTAAACACCAAAGTGACAAAAAAGACACACTGGAAGTTACTGATAAAGGCAGCGATGGATCAACAACTCTTGTGTAACATAATGTAAAATTGTAGATTGTTTTTATGGACTTTGGTGGGGGAGAATGAGACAGTATGTCAGCTGGCATACATTTTATTATTTAAATGAGACTTTTGTTATGTAATCAGATTTTTCCTTGTTCCACTGAGCTAATGCCTGCTTGCACAGTCACTTTTATGTAACAAGCTGATTATATTTAAAGCCCAATTCCTTTTATACTCCCCCTTTACTGCAATTGCACTGTATTATGACAGTAGGGATAAAAGATTTTTAAAACTCTGGACCTTTGTCACTACGAATGAATGGTCACTTCTGGAAATTAAGTAAGGGCTTAAAGAAAAAAACAGTACAAGCTGACAACAAATGGAAGCAGTTCATAGAGGGTGGAGAACAGACGCTAACTGGCAACTGGAGCTGATAAGAAAACAGCTTTAGTTGTAGGCTGACCTGAACTGGTTTAAACCTCCTGCCCACTCTGATAGCTGCACTGTTATCAAGGACATTGACAGTGTGAACTACATTGTTGACTTTTATCTTCGCCTTGTAGCTGCTGTGGAGATATTAGAGCTTAGGTAAAGTTCCTGCTTAGTATCAGTGTAAATATGGCAACATGTGACAGTTACACAATAACTGTGAATAATAAAATGTAGTAGAGCTACATATTTGCTCATTGATGACAGCTACATAACAGAGTTCATTGATCTGATGTGAGCTGATGTTAGCTAACAGTCACAACACAATATTGGTCATAAACAGACTGTTGTAGCAGCATTTATGCATTGCACTTTTTGAATTGGAATACAATATAGAATAAACAATTGATATTAGACTCATTTAACTATGGTCTTTGCAATTTTTCAATTGGGTACATTTAAATTGAGATTTTGATTTAAAAAACATTACATATTTACTAAAACATACAGCAGGACAGAAAACTGTATGTGCAGTAATTTCCAAAGTCTGATGAAAGATTCATAGATAGATCTCATCACATGTTTGAAAAAGAGTAGGCACAAGTATAAACTTATATGTTCCTACCTCATTCCTATTACATACAACTCAATTACAATTCCATACCAAATCGACGAGTACTGGAGTCCAGGCACCATTTACCTCATCTACCATCTACCAGCATCTTTAATTGCTTCTCCTTGTTCCTGTTAGCTCAACACGCTGTTGACACTGCATTACTCACCAGTTGATGGCCGAGGCTCCTCTGTGCCGTGGTAGGATGGAAGGGTGATAGATGATGGAGCCATGCTTGGGATGGTCAATGATGTTCATGGGAATGAACTGGGAGCAGAAGGGCATGACATTGAGCTCAGCGCCCACCGCATTGTAGGCCTCCAATACCTCCGGGATGGGTTTACCCTTGACACGCCATCGTGGGAACTTGAACACTGGCGTCCCGTCTTTCTCTGCCGCCACAGCTGTAGAGGAAGATGACAGTTTATCAGCACAGGTCATAAATCAGAAAAGATGTCTAGCTGTGGTGTGATGATGTATAACATCCTTTGCTTTAGGGGTGTGCGATATATATCATCTACGATAGTATCTTAATTGTTGTTTTAACGATGTGTGAAATCACAATATCCAGGATGTCAAAATCATTTTTGCAAGAACCAATCAAAACACGCCATTTTGAGAGGCCACACATTCACTGCATGATCAAGCCTAGTAGGACAGACTGCGGTGCAAATGCATTGAGAACACATGCCGTATCCATGCTTCACAACAACAACAAACCAAGCTAATGTAGCTGCATATGGCTGAAGTTAAACATGAGTGAACAAACTGCGCCAGGAGACAAAACACAAACTCTACCAGCCTCGGAATCGACGCCGTTAGATTTAATAGCTAAACGTGGATCATCCTCACTTGCATGGAGGTGGTTTGGCTATGAAAACACTGATGTTACTCAAAAGACGCCAATCTGCAAACTATGTCGGAAAGCAGTTGCCGTCAAAGACAGCACATTTTTTTCCCATCTGTGAATTAACCACCTCACAGAATATAAAGAATATGAAAAGCTTCGGCAGTCAGCCACACAGGACACCAAGACCTGACAGCGAATATTACGAGTCCTTTACCTGTCACAAATCTTTCTACGATGAGATAATATACAATGTCAAATCAAAGATACACTAATTTCTAGGGCTGTAATCAACCAAAGAAGTTGGGGGGGGGGGGGGCAGTTATAAAACAAATCAGTGATTATTAGACTAAAACATTGAAATATGCCAATTCTGATTTGATCATGTACTCAAAACAGAAGGAGCAACATAACAAAGACAAGTTAGCTTACCGTTTTTATATGATATGTCATGTTTGTAGTCGAGCTGTGATATGCAAACTGTTGCTGGCAAACTTTGCATTTGACTTTTTTATCGCCATCTATTTTTGTAAAATGCTGCCACACTACCGATGACTTTGACATGTTAGAGGAGGACTGACTGGAGCTCAAAATAAAATAAAAACAGCGGATAGCTTTTCACCACATGCATTTACACCTGGTATTGACATGCTTCTCGAGTGCCCCCTTAAGTCACATCCCCCTATGTGTACTGCCATATCAAGAACAACAATGTTCAAATGAAGTTGCGCTATAGTATTGACTCCTCTTTTTGAAGCAGGGAAAAAAGTCGTCTTTGACAAATGGAAAACCGACAAAAGCGGAGGAGACTGCTGTCATGCTGTCATGTCAGCTGTGCTCAGAACTACCAAGTACGCATCGGAAATCCAACTGACCAAACCAACAGTTTGCCAGATTGGATAATAATCTGTCCTCCGGTGTATTTACACCCGTACTTAGATGTGGTCAAGCACTATGCCATTACAATCAGATCACAGAAAACACATTTTAATTCCATCTAAAGGGGCCTCTGTTGGCCTTCGCATACCAGAAAGGAAGTTGTTGTTCTAAGTTTACAGAGTTATCTTCTGCTTCAACACACAAAATACATGCTCTGGTTGGTTTATCCCTTCAGGCTACTGTAGAAACATGGATGGTGACCTCCGTAAAGCAAAGACTTGCCCAATACACTAGAGCTGTCACTTTTTGTTCGAAAATAGAATTTATGCCAAATCTAGCATTAAAAGTTAGCGTTCGAACTATTATGTGTTCAAGAGCACTGGCTCTAATCCACGCAAATAAGAACAGGACACAGTGGAAAGAAAGGGGCTACGGATGAAGGTCAAGAGGCCATCGACTGATGATGAACAGACTGCATACAAAAGACTGGGGTCCGAACACAGAATATTCACCTCAGAGCTGTATCTCCAGGCCACACAGGGCCTCTCTTTGCACAATGAAGCCACAATGCTACAGCTAAAACAGAGGAGAGACCTTTTTTGTCCATGTAGCTCACTTTTACACATCATCAGACGCCATCACATGTCTGACATTTGTTCCTAATAACTTCTGTCCAAAAGTAATGAAAGACCTATTCATACATCAACTGATTAACTGGGTCTTTATCAGGCAGTTTATGAGCCAATAACTGCACTCTCAAGACCAAACAACAAGGACAATAAAAGGTTGGACGTGCTATGCATAAGGTCTTAGACATACCTTAGTTGTAATAAGTGTTCATTTTAGTTAATGTTGCCTTTCTTTTTTATCATCTCTGACCTCTAACACCAACAATTATTTTCTCTCAAAGAACAGTTCCCTTTTTCAGACAATTCTTAAAATTCTCTGCAATGTTCAAAGTCACTTGAATCATATTTCTTTTCTCATTCTGATGCTTGATCTTCAGCAGATCATCTTCACCTTTTTCTTTTTTTAACAGTCTCTTTAGATAAAACTTTTAGTGTCATAGTGCTCCACATGGGAACACACAGAGATAGGGCTGCAATGATTAGTCAACATTGTCGGCAATAAATTGATAAAATTAGTTGCAGGCAAATTTAATTGCCGTAAATTGTAGGTTATGTCATTACACAGCTTTGTCACGCTGTGACATCTCACTTTCTACCCATCTCTGCTGGGAGTCGCTTGTGTACTGAACAGTGGGAGAGGACAGATAAACATCAGAGTGATATGGCTGCTGCCAATCTAACACCCTGTCGCCCAAAATGATCAAGGTATGACAGGTATGGGAGCATTTCACTCTGGTCACACCAAGAAAAAAAATCACGGGTAAAATTTGCAAAGCCGAGTTCTCATATCATGGGAGACACCTACATCTGAAGGACAAGGGACTCTCTTTTGAGGTTCAAAAGATCATGTTCACATTCTGGCCAGGAAAGACGGTTTGAAAAGAGTGAAGGAAGCCTAATATGTTGACCTGGAGAAACCATCACTCAACAGAGGAGGTAGACTAAGACACCTACTATCAGCCACCTATAATGCTGTCCTGAGCTCTCTTCCAAAAAGGATCAACAAGCAAACACATAACAACAACAGCGAAGCCCAACACCCACACAACAGCAGACTCTCTGGACCCTTCACACCTTGTCTCAGGTGAAACAAACAATCTGAAACTGGGAGGGGTGGATGATTTCATTACATTACATTACATGTCATTTAGCAGACGCTTTTATCCAAAGCGACTTACAAGGGAATTGAGTACAACCTGCCAGGGGTGGAGTTGAACTTGCAACATGAAGTCTTTTGCACACAGGGTACTGGTCTTAACCACTGAGCTACCCCACCCCCATCTGCATGATGATGATCTGCATTCTTTAACTTAACAACTCTCTAGAGCAGTATTAAATACCTGGTTCTTCTTACTACAGTACATTACATTACATGTCACCCCTACTAGTTAGTCAGAACTGAAGAAGCCTCTTGGATGAGAGGTTTAATGTCTTCAACTCAACTCAAGCAAGTCTAGTCACCCACAGTCAACTACTGAAGAAGATTATGACCTGGATGACTGAGAACCTTCACCAACACATCTGAAATATCATGTAATCAGACACTGTATATAGTACTGTGCACAGAATTCATGGCAAACACTTTCTTTTTAAACATTTTTTTTCTTGATCAAGATTCCTTGGTTGACAAAACATTGGTACTTATCTATACTGTATCAGCATTTTGCCAGTCCTTGGATAAACATTTGAAATAAAAAAATGTATTTGAACATTGTTATTTATCTTTTGTAAGAGGTATCCTAAACAGCAGCAATGCTAATTAAATACTTTTGAATCAAGTATTTTTATTGATTTAATTGTTAGTTATCACATGTCCAAAACAACCTCAAGCTAAATTCAAAAGCTGGTAACATAAAATAATCATTGACTAATTGTTTCAATAATCGATGATGAGTAGACTCTCATAATAGTCGTTAGTTGCAGCCCTCCATCGTGAACCAACTGAGTCGGGCTGGCTGCTGGTCACAGACGTGACATTACATGACATCAGCTGGAGAATCTCAACATTATGTTTTTGCCAAAGCTGACATTTTCGTGAGGTCAAGACCTTACAATTATTACAGAGAAACCCAACGGGAACATAAGCAGCAAGTAATAGGCTGAATGGAGAAAATAGGATTGGGCCAGAATAACCCTTTACTAGTATGAGATAAGAGAAAGAGCAAAACAGGGAGGTTGCAAGCTTTCTGGTGGTGGACAACTGGGGGGAGAAAACCAGAGAACCCAAAGGTAAAAAGGGAGGGAAACACTCACCCAGTGGATCAGCTTTGCCATCCTTGTCAGGTACAGTAAACACACCCACCACTCTGTGACCCTGCTTCCTCAGGCTGCTGTACACCTCCTGGCCAAACAGACTCTGGCCAATAATTGCTAGTTTTAGCTTATTTTGGTAATAATTCTGTAACGAAGAGGAAACAACACATTAGTCCAAACCAAACCTAAATACTCTTCTGTTTTAAGACTACCGCTCCTGTTATCACACTTTACACAAAAACCTTCCATGTATTTAACCCAGTCAAAGCTTTCATTGCTGGTGGTTCTCTGCTAAAAATAAACTTTTACATTTTTCAAAAACATTTTTTTCAAAATTTAATGCACAAATCTAAAATACACATGACAGTTTGACCTTGTCAGCATGAGGTTTTTCACTACTTTAACTACATTTAATTCTTCCATAGACTGTTAATTACATATATATAAAAAAAACAAAAAACATATCATATATGTGATATCATACTGTATATCACACATCTCCTTCGACTCTACCTCGACTAGGACGACAGCGACTACACAAAAAAAAAGCACTTATGACTTTGCACTTTATAGTTTGGCTTACTTGAAGCACTGTAATATATACACAATACAGGCAAGCTTTGCCCTTTTCAAATAATCAGCATCAATCAACAATGACTTTTGTTTAACTAACCAGGCAATTGCTATTTATTTATGCAAGTCTGTCAACCTCTGCTTTGGATACCAGTAGCCTCTAAGGCTGCAATGATGAATAAATGAATCGTCAGCTAATTTGATAATAAATTAATCAATGAATAACTTGACAGCTCTCTGAGTTTTCAGTTTCTTAAAAGTGAATATTTTATTATTTCTTTGCTCTATATAACAACTGTTAATTAGTTGTTAAAAAGACGTTATCAGACTGATATTAGTATTGGTGGAAGTCCAAGGCTGTAGTAGCCAGCCTTACAACTCCATCTGACTGCAGGGGCACACGTGAGGGGAAAGGAAGGAGGTTTCAGGTTTCATGCACAGCATATGAATGGTGCTGTCAGGCGCACGAGGCACCCTCTCCGGCTTACACTGGACTGTCTAACGTGCTCTGTCTTGCATTTAAAGACATTTATCCCCAAAGCAGCTGCTAGCTACTATACACACACACACACACAGCAAAGGTGGGGGAGCAAGTGGCTTCTCCTCTCTAAGCCGCTGACGGTCTACTCTACACTCATACAGTGCACAGTGCGGAGCTGCCGTGCTGACGCAATTCCTCCACAGATTGTACAGTACAGGCTGGGGATGAGGGCTAACGTGGCACACTGTGACGCCGCTACACCTCTCCAATATGCTAACACTAACCTGTGGAGGAGCTGGACGTGAACTACGTGACGGACCGCTCACTGCCAATGTCACTGTTTATTATTTGTATTATTACAATTACTATATATCAAAGCAGCACAACGGTGTGTGCTGCAAAACACGTCTATACTCACAGACGACGTGGAGAACCTCCGTAAGGCTTGGGTCGCAGTCCACAACATGGTGACGGTGTTTGCGTAGGAAAAGACGTTACGACTGAAAATGTGTCCGCAGCAGAGGAAGCGCGAGTTGCTGTCAAAAACACCTGCTTGTCTGCGTGTGTGTGACAGAGAGAGAGCGAGGAGGCAGAGGCAGGGCTGTCTGAGCTCTCTCTCACTCACTCACTCACACACACACACACACACACACACACGCGCGCGCACAACCACACAGCCCGGCCTCCACAGCAGCAGCCGTGGGCGTTCAACGGGCTACACTCGGCGCTGTACGTGCGCGATCACGACGCTCTCCCAACCCCTCTTCGAGGAAGCGCGCAGTCGCGCGTGGGAATTTACACACGTGTGGGCCACAGAGGCGCAGAAGAGTTATGTAACTAAGCAAATAGCCTGTCACTGACTCACTGTGTTTTCCAACAGGTTTTTTTTGCCGAAAAAAGTCTGAATTTAGGGGGAAAAATAAATCTTTAATTAAAAGTGTGGGGTGTTTGTTTCCCCGTTTTTGAGGTGGAAATGTTAGCGTAAATACTATTCTGACTTTAAATTAACCAAAATAACGAAGAAATTTATGATTATATCACGTCATGTAACTTACAACCAACGAACCATCTAAATCTGACTTTTCCTTCAGAAACTTGAATATATGAGCATTTCTACAGAAACTACACTAAAGGATGATGTTGCCTTTGATCTTTCCAGGGGAAAACTACAGTTAATCCCATTGCCTTTGATATGTACTCTCAATGAATTTCCTATGTGAGAAAGGTTACAGAAATTGTTCAACATTTCAAAAAGTGTAAACAATAAAAAAGAGTGATAATATCAATGCGATGTATACCTGTGTGTTTGTGTGAATGTGTGTGTTACAGAAGTACACTGTGAAAAATAAAAAAACAAACAATAATTCTGCTTGCTTTACGAAAATCCAACACAACCACTTTAAAATCAGGATTCTAAAAAGAGTTTCATCAAAATTGTTAATTTAAGAACTCTCATTTGGCGCTTTCCATGATAGAGTACTGAATCATTAGAATCAGTTAATGCCTATCCCCAACCTTATCCTAGCCACTAATCAAATCTTAGCCCTCAGAAACGAGGTTTTGCCTGATTAGGACCTGGTTTTGGTCTGATAAGGTCAATTTTCATGACAGAAAAGGTACTAAAGAGGAAACAAATACAATAAAACACACATATTTATGTACAAAAACAGTCATTGCTCTTTTTCCTAGAACTCTGACTTGAAATGAACAACTTTAATTTCAAACTCAGAATTTTCACTTTAAGAAGCAACTGATGATTAAATACTGAAGAAGTTAGTTAAATACTGGGACTGAACAACCAACCAGTCTCAGAATTCCGAGTTAGATCTCAAAGTTCCTAAAATTTCCTGAGATTTTAGACTTTGAAAATGAACAATTCTCTTAAATTTTTTAAGAAAAACAAAATAAAACACAATTTTCCTTTGCAACACTCACACACACCAACTTTAGAACATCATACAGATAAACCAATGGGACATTTAATTCCACTTCTACAAAGTCATTAGTTTTTTGCAGCATTGACCTGCCCTTCACCTGTCTGATCTCCCACACAGAACAAGCTCTCACCAAGCACACATCTGGCATCAGCCACACTTAACTGCCTTGCTCAGGCTCCAGTGGAACAAAGGTACACATGGGAGGCAGAGCAGTTACACACGTTCATTCATTCATTCACGCTGTTGTTTAGACAAGGTACACAGGTCAGACGGCCTCCTGATCAATTCCTGCCTAATACGCCTCCCTTTCACTGTCCTTCCTAATAATTCAACTCAAAAACACATTACAGTGTCCCAGAGCTGCTGCACCACTGCATTGTTGGTGTTACCAGAAGGGATAGTACAGGATTTTTGAATTAGGGGTGTGAAACACTTGGAGTGATTTTTCAGTGTATGTGTTTCTATTTAACGTTATCTTACCTCTGAATCTTTTGCTTTGACTGCTTTGGAACATACATGTACCTTTTGGGCAATAAAATAGTACATTCAGGTTGATAATTTACGGAAGCGCATTGCATTCACTTGTTTGTTTCTTCGGAGAAATTATTTCTGTTTTTCTGAGTAATATTTTTTCATGGTTGGTTTTTCGGAGTAATTTATTTTCTGAGTTTAGAGCACATTTGAAACAATAAACGCATTAATTCCTTTATTGAAAGTTTGATTTATAACAAAGACTTGTTTAGTTTAATCAAGTTTTACATTGAGTTGGGTTTAAGACACTGGGAGATACAGTGGTCTGTCGACTTCACACAGGCACCTGAGAACTTAGCGGTTGTTCAGAAGGAAAGCTCATTCAGATGTTTCTCCAGGATCAGTTGGACAGATATGGCATGCTCCATGGATACAAGATGATGCATTTGAAATGCATTCAGGCTACGTGGTGACTCAAGAGACGATCAGGAGACTGTTGAAAATATGGGAGTCACTTGCAGGTTGGAGGTTCTCGCGAGAGTTCTCGATAATTCAGAAAAAGTACTCCAAAAAACAGGAGGGGGAAAAAAATTATCCAAAAAAACAAACCAAAAAATTAAGTTTAAGTTTTAAGTTTAAGTTGAGTTTTTTTTTTTCAAATGAATGCAAGGCGCTTCCGTAATATATATATATATATTTATATATGTATATATATATATATATATATATATAGATAGATAGATAGATCCAGTAACTTAAAATGTAGTTTGTGGTACAGAAATGGACTCGAAATGTACCCCTATTTCTGAGGTTTACAAAGCCATTGAAGTTTATACACATGACACAGTAAAGTGAGGTTTTGTTCATAAAGTATGTGTTTTTTTTTTTGTTTTTTTAGCATTGTGGAGATAATGGTTATGAAGGGGGCATCTGTGTATTCATGTTCATGAAAATGTCTCATTCTTATGGCGAATATTTGACACAAATACTAGTACCAAAAAAGTAATTAACTAATGAATGAATAGCCAACTATTTACATAAAGCTAAATCTGTTTGGTTGTGTGTTTTCTGATACACCATCTTAAAAAAAGTGAATATATGCTTTGGTGTTTTGTTTTTGTAGCTTTTGCCTTAATGTTTCTGTCCCTGTGGTTCCTGTATTTACTGTCAAAGCACTCGGTAAACTTGAATCTAAACTTGAAACTATTATCTTGAATAATGAATAGCTATTATTCAAGATATACTACAGTATATAACATTATTTCGTTTGCTGCCCCTTCTGCTGCTATATGACTACCTGTAAAGGTACACACAAAAGAGACACAAATGAAACAATACCCAATATCCTATCCTCCTTCCCTATGTCATCAAAGCAGGTATTTTGCTATTATTTTTGACTGAAATTATCCAGTGGGAATTTAATGAAAAAGGACACAGGAGGAACCAGGGGAGCAACTGAGATTTATTTTTGGCAAGAGCCTCAGCAACATCAAAAAGAGGACTAAAGGTAAGAGGACTGGTGGTAGATGTTGTTGGGGTGGGGTGTATTCTTGAACGATCCACTTTGGCATAAGCGTCAACTCTTCATTCTCTGTCTGCTACTGCAATCATTTAGTCACACTGCGCCACTGGACTGAAGTCAAAGTCACGAGAATGTGTCGTGCATTAAGCTCTCAAGTCGTGCAGCGGGATACGATGCTGTCCTGGGGAGGCAGCTGAGGAACATGCCCACAAATCTCTCGATACATTGAAAAAAAGAACTATGGGTGGAAACACTGGTAGGTGACTTTTCCACAGACAACGTGCCAAAGAACACTCAAGACCAAAGGTGCTGATGTGTGTCAGTTTTTTAAAAATATGCACCATGAGTGTATTTGCACTCACATACATAATTATTATGCTATACATTTACGAAATTCAAACTGTGATTTTGGACTTCAAAATGCTGTTGCTAGCATGCTTTAGTGTACAGCCTGCTGGAACTTAAGGAAGAAGTTAAGAAGGAAGAACTTCAGCTTTACCATAAGTAAAAAGCATTTTCAGGTTGTAGAAAGGTTCTTGATTGTGTGGCCCCGCAACTGGACCCTAGGTTCATATCAAAGGAGGGATGTAGGGGCTCAAGCATGTTTCCCCAGGAGTCATAATAGTGTTACATAATCTACAAGTTACACTTGACCAAACAGCAAAATTACATTCTCCCTTTTCCCAGCACAACCTTCGCTGTGGACGGCCAAGATGAGTGGAGAGAGGAGGCTACAGGAAGCGGATTCCTGCTCCGAATTGGACGCCGTCACATATCCTGGGAGAGGGAAGGAGAAAGAAAAATGTTGGGGATCAGGTGGGAAGTAGGTTTTGTGGTCTGAGCACCTGTTTGAACAAACGTTCAGCTTGGAGCAGAAAAAAGGAAAAAAACTGATTTTGCCCACATTAACAAACTCAACTAATAAAATCTAGCTTTTATGGATGCTATTTCAAGAACAAGTTTAGTTCTTTATCTCACGTTGAACAGCTTTTACCAACAGGAAACTGAAGTTTGTGTCAATGTAAACTGGTCAATCTCCTGCACCAAAGTCCATGGAGAAAATCTGTGTTCTAGCTTCCGAAGAAACAGGAGCTGCTGGTCCACTGCAGCTTTAATTTGGTAAGTATTTGTCATATTGGCTTGATATAAAATGCTGATTTGATGTCAATACTTCATACAACCACAACTAAAAACTTGCATTTTAAACTTAAAGAACTGCTTTGTCACTAGCATTATTACGAAGGCCCAGTGGATTTTTTTGTTAGATTTTTACTATAGACCCGCCCCCACACACACACACACTGAGGACTAAACATTTAAGGTGTAAAAGAGTAACACATCATGAATGTCACCTGTCTCCACTCTGAACTCCCATGGGCACACAGTAGTTGAGCTCCAGTCTGGCGATGTTTCCCAGTCGCAGCACGATACCTGCTCCGTATGACCAGCGGATACACTCAGCTAACTTCTGCAGGTGTGCCCGAGGACCATCACCTGCACACGCACACACACACACACTCAGGTTAGTTAAGGGTTCAGAACCCTACACATATATATATACATATACACACACACACACGTACACAATATACAATTTGCATGTTGTTGGATTTGTTGTTGATATTCTGGGTTATTTTATAAAATGTACAGGTTAGGGCAAAACATTTTTCAGTCATTGATTGATTGAAAAATGTAGGGCGAACTTTTTTGATTTTGCCACTCTAGGACCCGTTTTCATAAAATAGCGCTTTAGTACTCTTTTGGGGTGGATAAAATGCAGATTTAATGAAAAGATTTACGGATTCACCTAGACTCATATTCGTGTGAACAGCCTTTTTGTGTTGGTATAACGACTATAATGATAGTAATAATTATAAATAATGTTTTGAGTGTACCAACCATAGTTAAGGTTACAGAGGTTGCCAGCATTGAGAAAGAAATGGGTCCTGAACAGGTCTCCGAATCCACCCTTGCCTGGTCTGAAGGGCAGAGGGGTGTAGAGATGCAGGCCACCTGCCCAGTACGCATCTCCACCCAGGTAATCACCTACGAACACACCGAGGAGCAGAGGGACACATGTTACCAAACCAGAAAATACTTCTCTAAGACAATTGAGCCGTGTTAATCGTCCTGTCTGCTCTGTAGTTTCTATGATTATGTTACAGTCAAAACAGGGTTTACCTTCACTTTGAGGCCCAATGCTGTACATCCCAAAACCTCGTACACTGGTGGGACCTCCAAGGTAGAATCTGGACAACATACACAATATCAGAGAATCAGTGAGCAAACAGATGGAAGGTAAAAGATTCCAGCTGCTGTCAGTGATGTCATCTTTTAGCCAACTTTCTGTCCATCACACTGTGCTCAGACCCTAAAGAGTAGATTGGAGTTGTGTTGCAACTGTATAATAGAAAAGCCATTACATTCCACCCCCGCAAAATCCACTTGCATTTTCATCCCTCTAGAGGTAGTATTGTGTAATGTCCATACCAAAGCAAAAGATGGTAGGGACAGAGACTATGTTTGGGACGGATATACAGCACATAAAACAAATAAAAATGAAGTATAAATGGGACTTTGGGCAGAGAGAATTGCACATATTTAATCTAGTTTTGTGTGTATTGCATCCCAGTATCTCCTTGTAACTTAATGAAGTTTAGGAAAGCAGCACGGAAAGTTTTAACTCCAGATCACAGCTACTGGATAAATCAAACGTACCTGTCAGCGATACAGGACTGTTGTCCTCCAATGGGAAACAGCATGCCCCCCCAGAGAGAAGCAGATAAGACCTGAGGGAATGTGAAACATTACCTTTAGGCCCAGGAGACCACAAAATTATCAATACACCTGATCGGCCACAATATTTTTACATTTGTGGCAGATCTGATTTACTGTTCCTATAAAATCTTATTATTGGTGTTTCAAAGCAATTGAGTTGAGTTGCCCTCTAGTGGCTCTATGTGGTAACTACAACACCAAAGCATATCTACCAGTGCATGTACCACAGATATCACATTATTCCGTCACATATATTTCACAGTAGAACACACAGCAAACCACATAATTCATTTATTCACAGACACTAACAATAACCATAATTATTACAATCATGCCTGCATGTTTTTGAAGGTCCAATATGCACAATTCTGCATCACAAGATATCAGGAAACAAATAATTCCTATGAAAATGTAGAGAAGAGTACTGATGTGTGTTATTGAGCCTCTGATTTTGAAGCCTGTCTAGCAGTTGTATTAGGGGAACATGTTGGAAATGCCTGACCCTTCATCAGGGGTCGGCAAGTAAATCTTTGACCATGGCCAATTTATTTCTAAGCAAACATCATATCTTCATAGACAAACCATTTTTTTCTACTAACCCTTTTTCTTCTAATCTATTCAATCTTGTACAAAAATGCGTTGATTTAAAAAACGTGCCACGGACTGTTCCTCGTGCCTTAGGTTAAATGCTTATTATGCTATTCTGCATGACTTTATGCATTAATGCTTGGCGGGCCAGTTTTGGCCGATGCTGCCAATTGCTGACCACTGCCCTACATTTTTTTAAAATGCTCCAAGATCTAGATGATATGAAGTGGATGTCATGATTATAAGTTCATGAGTTCCTCTTGAATGCAGCAATAGACCGTAAGTAATGAGCTGTATAGATAAAGTAGTTCAAAGCTGAAGGCAATTCTCAGGATCCACTTAAAGAAGAGCTTGTTCTTTGGCTTAAAAAAAAAAAGGCTTCAGACACGGAGAGAGGGAAAAAAAAGTTTAGCATTTCTGCGACGGAAAGGTCTCCAGCATCATTCAGAGTTTGTCTTCTCCTCCAGGACTGTTACATGTCTGTTTTCAGTGGTAACTGGCTAGAAAGGCTATGTTTGCTTACTGCAATTTGCTATAAAGATTGTTTTCATTTTGGTCTCGCATATATAGAGTAATGGCATTCAAGAATTGCATATTGGACCTTTGCATTCATTTATATCGACATGGAGTAATCGATGTCTTACCGAGTCCCAGAAGAGCCGTCTGTTGAGCTGCAGCTCAAAATCCTCTTTCAAGAAGCTGGCATCTCCTCCTGTGTAGCCAGCCAGCTCCTGCAGAGCAAACACACATCACTCTCATGGTTTTCAAAACTGGATCAAACAATCATGACCCTTGTTCAGACCAGGCCTCATGTATATAAACAGTCTCTTCCTCCCTCCCCAGTTTCCACAACACAATAAGTGACAGTAAATGAATCATTACATGGAATAACTCAGTGAGCACAATTTGTGCATAATTCTATCATGACGTGTGCCACTGACACATTTATAGATAAATGATCTGTCACGTGTAAACATACATATTATATCAGAAATGAAATCACCCGCAGCATCAACAATCTTTTAAGCATTAATATTAAATGCACAGCTGCTGTGACACTCAGTTCCTTTGCGTTTATCACTAATTCCAGGAAATAAACCACTGAAATAAAATATTTTTCAGGCTTCTACATCACAGATTAATGCTTTGATCGTGCAAAGCACATTTTATTTTCCTTCTTCTTCGCTGCCGCATTTGCCGTTGTTCTTCAGGAAGAAGACGTCAGAGCAGGGGCGTTTTAGAATCATTTGCAGAAATATTTTTGGGTGTGTTGCGTGTTCAGGTGCGCAAGAATGCGCACAGAATCGAGATATTCTTGGCATACATACTTTGTATTGTACTTGTGAGTATGCCATCTTTTTTTGGTGAGTACTAACACATAAGGTCAATTTGTAAAAACATTTGCAGATATACACAAATGTCTATTATATTCAAACAGGTGTCAAATGAGTTCACACAGTGCTGATTCAGCCGATCAGATACTACATATGAATACAAGTAAATATTGACCTGGTTGATCCGGAGTAAGGCACCTCTGCTGGGGAAAATGGCCGAATTCCTTGAATCAATTGAAACAGTGTGCTGCAAATAAAACCAACACAAGTTAAGAACCCTGACACATTCCATAAAAATGATTCATATATAATAGAACAGTGATTCCCAAAGACGACTGGGGTTGTGACCCCATAGCTAGGTCAGGGGGGGATTTCTTTTTTGGCTCCAAAAACAAACGTACAAAAAACAACTGCTTTTACATGTATGTTTTAAATAGCATACATAAAATGAGGTTGCTACTCATTTAAAACATCTCTTGGAAATAATGTGTTTATAATTCAAAATGATATTACGTGTTACAGATATAGCTGTAATGTATGTAATGTGATTTGGGTCACCATCTTAAAAAAAAGTGGTCCCGGAATTAAAAGAAAGTTTGGGGAACACTGTTCTAGAAGTTGGGGGAAAAAAGTCTCCAGGCTTCACCGATAGGGCAGACTTCAGAGAGTGTCCACTCTCCTCCCGCACGGCAAAGGAAGCGCTGCGTGCCAGGCAGCCCAGCTCCCTCCATACACCCTCCCATTTCAGCGTGTGGTGGGTTACTCCGAGAGGAAACTGCAGGACGACAGGACGAAATGTGATTGAAGATAGATGTTTAAGCACAGAAACGCTGAAACTGTGTTACTGGTGTATATTGTTTACTCAGAGAATATATGTCATGGCTTTACTTTATTTACTTTTAAATGAATATACATATATATACACATTTACATAATTCAATATTAATATATATAGCAATATAAATCAAGGCTGGGAGATATGGTTTATAAATAATAATGTTATATATATCAGGCTACTGTATATCTAGATATGAAACAAATAGAGATATAAAGCTGTACACAGGTTGTTTCTCTGGACTCATGAAAACTTTTCTTTTAAGATGTTTGTGCTTCTCAAAGAAGAGTGACAATACACTGTAAATATACTGTATAACAATATACTTATTATCTTTCATTTCAGGTAATACCTGGTTGATTTCTTTGGCTTTTTAATGAAGGATATTTGTGTGTTAGAAACAATGAAATTGCCTATAAATATGGTAAAATTCTGCTATAAGACAAATAATTAGGCTTAAATTTAAAAATGTGTTATTAAGTGACTTTTCACAAAATATATAATTTTCATTTAATAATAATGATAATTTGTTTTAATTATTTAATGTATTCAATGTAATAAATATGATGATTATCAATGCAACAGCCTTTAAAATATTTTGACATCCAAAATCTAAGACCATATCTCGCCTCATGTCACCATATAGATATAATATCGATACATATATACGTGTGTGTGTGTGTGTGGTCAAACAAACACATGCAGGCACTTACGTTGAGTTCTGATGACAGGCCTCTGTCAGTCTCTTTTAAGGAGCTCCATGGGAACTGACCAGTGACTTTGTACATGTTGAGAATGAGGCTGAAACAGAGGAAACTGGCTTTGAAAACATACCATCCCTGATTTAACATGTAACAGGAACTAAAAGGGATAATCCATGTTCTTTTAAGCATCGATTTGGGGCTGAACAGTAAAGTGATCGCAATGAAGAATAGAATAGAACAGAAGATGCAACAAACAAAACACAAATCATTGCACTAAAAGTAGGTTGCCATTTTATTGTTATCTCTTTGATTGTTCTTTGTTCTATGCTGAATAAAGATCAGAAACAATTCATAGCTTTATTTTCTTTTCCGAGCATTAGAGTATAATATTCTTTCTTGCACAAAATTCCAGTACTTTCAATGACTTATGTATATTTAAGGCAATTATCACAATTTTCAAGGGCCTTATTTACATTTGGTTGTGCTTGGCAATAATTCCAGTTTAGAAGTGGTCATGGGACAATGTTTTGTCCATAAACTATTAAAAGGTAATCTCCTGAATCAACAAAACAATATCAATAGATATTGATATAAATCACCATATAAACTGCATGGACATTTCTGTCAAGATTAAAGGTTCCTTTTCACTCTTAAGTGAAAGGCAAAGATAGGAAAATGTTATTTTGGTTTAAATATGTATTTTTGTTTAAGTTGAACATGACAACAGTAGGACAATCAGCAAATGAATTTCAAATAAATAAATAAGTAAATAAAGGAGGTATATATTAACTAAAATCGTATTACTGCCAAGTTCTAAGCTTCAAGTTTTAAATGGGAACTAACTGAGGTTAGGGTTCGGATCATATATCAGAAACTATCTACATACTGTGTCATTTTCTTTGTAGTTTTAAACAGACCTTCATTAATCCTAACATGACGTAGGTGCAGCTTTTTCCAGCCACATGATCGTTTAAAACACTATTTCTCTCAATATAATTGTCTTTCAAAATGTGGATGAAACGTGTTTTATATTGAAGTTATCATTGTCAACCATCTACTATTTTTGAATGTAGATAATAATCGTTTTATAGTTCATGAAGGGGGAATTTAATATTTATATGAGCCTATACCGTAATAAACTGACACCGTGACTTTTCTTTTAAAATGTACAAACATCATATAATTGTTATATCATGTTAGTAACATATGTGGGACGTGTGCGTGTTGCTGACACACTTGCGTTCAAAGTTTCCAGGCTGGGGCTTGAAGAAGGACAGGCCGTAGGACGTCTCCTTGGTCCCGTACGAGAACTGGAAGGTGAGTTTCTCAGCACGACCGAACATGTTGGGTAGTTTCAGACCCAACACCTGCAAAACAGGACAGTGAAACAAACAATCAGAGAATCAGAGCTGATGAGCAGACCTTTCTCATTTTTCCAGCATACTAGCAGCACAGAGAGCATGTGTAATTGTTGATTTTGGTGGTAAATTAGATTTTTCTGCCTCTATTTGGTCTTTACGTCATTTTTAAGATGCGTCCTTCATCTGAAAACAGGCTCTGTCAAACAATACTATCAGACCTGACAGACTGCGAGTGTGGTCGGGTGTTTGAACATGGCTGTTTTCACATTGAAAATGAATTGCTTCCTGTGTGCAGCACGCTAATAACAAGTTCTAAGTACCACTGTACTGAGAAACAACAGCAGTGTTTGACACCAACATGGTTCTAGCACAGTCACACTTCTGGTTGCTGATCTTTTAAACTGGCCAACGCATTCACACTAAATTTAAACTGGTTCTGAACCTGAAAAATTGATTCCCAGAGAGTAACAACTGTGATTCAACAGCAATACAATAAAATTTGTGATGATTTTATAATCATAATTCATAGTAGTCAATACATTGAGAGATTTATAGCTGCCACTTCTGTTTGTGTTTACATTCGCGTTGGTACTTATTATTATTATTGAAAACAAAATAAAAAACTAAGTTTGCTAAATTAGACTATTTTGTCAGCTCTACATTTGACCGAATGATGCTGACAGGCAAAACCAGCTACCTCCTGAGCTAACAGCTGGCTAGTATTAAACCTCTGTGTAAATATTAAATATCAATACAAAACAAATTAGTGTAGCAATTCTAAAATAGTAATGAATAAATAAATAAATAAATAAATTTTTCTTGGCCATTTGGTGTCCATTTTAAAACTAACCCCATGAAAAACAATTGCAGTAAAAACATTATGAATTGTTTCATCCAGTCCTTATCCTGAATCTTACTAACGGACACTTATTACTGATTTAAAACCATTAACTTCATTGTTGACTGGAACAAATTTAAAAGTATTTTCCACGTGTTGCTATAAAAATGACTAATGTGTGTGTGCAGGATGTGTGAGAGCAAACTTGCATGATTAGTGTGTAGGATGTTCTTAGATTAATATGTCAGGATAGGTTTTTCTCACCATACTTCCTTCATTGTTGCCAACCATAGTGTTGTAGCTTCCTGACAGTCTCTTCACCTCCGTCACCTCAAAAGTTACATCTAGACCGTTGGGCAGAGCGTCCGTACCTGAGAAGCGAGAAGCAATCAGGGTAATGCAAGTTTGTACCTTCACATGAATGATTGATGCTTGCAATGCAAAAGACACAGCGAGGTATGTAGGGTAGTGACGGAGATAATGTTTGCTGACTAAAATTAACTATAAATGGTCCTCATATGGACCTTAATGGTGAGCAGGCTCCTACATTTTTTAGAAGCTAAAAAGAAGAATCAATCACAATTAATGTGATTGTGTTAAATAGTGAAAAAGGATGACACAAATTTGTGAAACAAATTAAGTAATTTCTCGTAGGTTCAGAAGTGGGAGGGAAGGAAAAGGAAAAACCACCCCACCATTTTTAGGGGGCCATGGGTAACTGGCTAGCATCACCTGTCGCTGTGCAGACAGACGCAGTTGTATTGCATGCACAGCATATATACTTGTCAATTTGTGTTTATGACTGCAGGCCCAAAAGGGCCGTATGTGGCTCCCGGGCCATCGCCAGGTCTGCTCCACGTGGTACTTTGCACACACAAACAGCGTAGTAACATGTCTATGGATAAAAATTAAACATTACTATGGGTACAAATCTTTTACTGTGGAATAAATACGACAGAAATGTTAATAACGGTAGAAGTAGCAGTGTTTGTACAGAAGCTAAAAAGCTAAAGGGACAGCAATCCTATGTCGGGGTTGGTGAGGTTGCTCCAAGTTTCAGACATTATAAAAACAAAGTTTTACAACAAAAACTGGAATGCATAAACAATGTTCATAACTATGTTTCTCAGTATTGCAGTGTCGGGAATGTCATTGGGTGACATTCCCGCGCTACACACAGGAAGTGATTTCTTTTACTTTACTTTTACTTTTTAGTTTTATGTGTTGTTTTATTCTGATTCAAACCTAAAGATGTTTAGTTTTGGAAAATACAATAAAGTCTATATTATTATTAATACTAAAGTCCAATTACCTTCAGATGTATCAATGAGAACTTCCACATCTTTGAAGATTCCCAGGCGCAGCAGTTTCTGTCTGGCAACGTGAGCCTTTTTCATCACCTGGAACCGCACACAAACTTAGCATGTCACGTTACAATCAAACTAAGGTGTGCTAATAGTTTATGGTAGAACAGGACTGTACAAAGCTCTTTAAAGCTGGTGACTATTCCTGACAGTGTATACAATCACAGTGTTTTAATATACATTTGGAAACAAGTGCAGTCTGTCACAATTATGACATTTTAAGATATCAAGGCATTCGATAGCTGATAATTAATTATCAGATATGCAATAATTAATTATGCAAACATTTAGATATCAGAGCAGCCTACGGCAATAACTGATGCTAATTTTTAGATATCAGGCCAGGTAACGGCCAATAGTTGATGCAAACGTTTAGATCCCAGGGCAGCTAATGGCAATAACTGATGCCAATTTTTAGATATCAGGGCAGCTAACGGCCGATACTTGGTGCAAACTTTTAGATATCAGGGCAGCTAACGGCCGATAGTTAATGCAAACTCTTAGATATCAGGGCAGCTAACGGCCAATAGTTGATACAAACGTTTAGATACCAGGGCAGCTAACGGCCGACAATTGGTGCAAACTTTTAGATATCAGGGCAGCTAACGGCCGACAATTGGTGCAAACTTTTAGATATCAGGGCAGCTAACGGCCGATAATTGGTGCAAACTTTTAGATATCAGGGCAGCTAACGGCCGATAATTGGTGCAAACTTTTAGATATCAGGGCAGCTAACGGCCGATAGTTGATGCCAATTTTTAGATATCAGGGCAGCTAACGGCCAATAATTGGTGCAAACTTTTAGATATCATGGCAGACAAAGGATAACAATGAATGTCAATTTTTAGTTATTAAGGCAGCTAACGGACAATAACTGATGATGATTTCTAGATATCAGGGCAGCCCATGGCAATAATTTATGCCGATTTTTTGATTCTACTGTAGCCACTGGCCGATAATTAATGCCGATTTTTTAATATCAGGGCAGCCGATGGTAATACATTTTTTTGGCCCATATATTTAGCTGATTTTCTTAATTTCCTCAATGCGGTTAAATATAACTGATTAACAATACAAAACAAGGCAATCAGAGATGGCAGACTTCACCCCATTCAGGCAACTAGTGGCCACTAGTGGTCATATTGGCAAGTCCGGAAACACAAACAGACAGACAGACAAACAGACAGAGCCACTAAATGCAATACTTATTGAAGTAACAAATGCTGGATATAACCACTTATATAACCAGTTATAGAACAACACTAATGGTCTGTCTCTTCAATCTACATTTTATGATATTCAGTATTTTCAATAGAAATAATACACACTAAATATTCAATTCATGAAATGGGTCATCAAAAACAAAAAAAAGTAATATTTTCAGTACCTGAGAAGGAACATAAGAGAACAGTGGTAAACACATACGTCAATGAGGTTTTTGGCGAGGAAGACATCAGAGATCTCATAGCCGAGCAGATCCTCTTTAGTTCTTCCAAGACCTTGAATGTTGACATGTTGGACCACCACCTGCAATCAAAGACACTAACATATCACCAACAATAACAATAATATGTATAGACCGAATAATATTGTGTTCAGCCGTTCTAATGAATTTATAAATTGATAATTATTATGATAAATATTAGATGATCAAAGACAATGTTTTGCTCTCAACTGAAAGTTAAAGAAAACTATAAATGGTGTTTTTAGACTTTTTATGGGCGGAAAAGAACAAACAACATTTCAAGTGTTGATTCATTACATCATGATTCAATAAAAGTTTAACATGTGCTGATATTGAATTATTGAGACAAGATAGGGTCTTAGATTTTGGACATCGTCATAATGTGATAACGTATCTGTGATGACTTTTCCTGGTTTGCATTTATAATCATATTTATTATATTGAATACATTTGTGAAATACTGTTATAACTGAAATCAGCAAAAAAGTAACTTGTTTAATTTGAAGCCTAATTATTTGTGAATTAGACCATGATTAAAGTCAATTGCATTGTTTCTAACACACTTACAATATACTTGACATTAAAAAGTCAAAGAAATTAAGCAGCCTTTATCTGAAATGAAAGGTAATAACTGTATTTTAAGATCATAAACAGTAGATATTTTATTTTAGAGTGTATTTACAGTCACCCCCTTTGAGGAAGCACAAACATCTCAAAAAAGTGTGCAGCTTTATATCCTTATATATCTTGAACTAAAAATATCCAGATATTATTTATAAGCCATATCACCCAGCCTTAGAGAAATACTGATTTGATTTACATCTTGATATATTACATTATTACATTACATTACATTACATGTCATTTAGCAGACGCTTTTATCCAAAGCGACTTACAATAAGTGCATTTAAACATTTGGGTACAAACAAGAGCTAGAAGTAAGTGCTTCAAGTAAGCCAAACAAAGTGCTAGTCATAAGTGCGATGTACAAGTAAGTGTTTTTTGTTTTGTTTTTATTTTTGTTTTTTGTCATCATTGCTGTCTTAGTCGAATATATATACTGATATCGAATGATATATATATAAAAAAAAGTGTATTGTGATAAGCCCTATAATGCTACTGATATTACTACGACTCACATCTTTGTTCTCGAGGATCTCCTGCTTGGCCTCCTGCTCTGGTTCTGGAGACTCCATCAAGTCTTCAGGGTTGACGCCCAAGTCACGGCCATGCATCGGCAGAGTATCCAGACTCTGCACATTAATAGAGAGAATTAGACAGTAATCATTTTTAAAATAAACTACTGAATTAATAACTGGATACAGAAAGTGAAAAAGGTGAGAAAACAGATTTAATTCTGTGATGTGACCCGGTTGTACTCTCCTCTGTTCCAACTTGTTTTGAGTAGGTTGCAAAATAAATCAATTTTGGAATTGGTTATTTTTGGTCTTTTTTTTTTTAATTGTATTTTTAGACAGTGTCACAACTTTTCTTGTAGATCTCTTTTTAAAATAAAAACAGTTTTGTAGCAACTTTTGTAGCCATGAACAAGCTTTTTATATGTATTTTATGCAAGGGTGTCAATTTATGGAGGACACCATTTTGTTTGAACACTAGCAAACATGTAGGTTCAGATTACTACACAAGCAATGAATGTCTCACTATATGAATAATACTTTAAAACAACTGCAATGTTGGAATTACACCGTGACATTTGAGGAGCCCTATTTTTCAGGTGGCACCACAAATAAAAATGTCACATGCACACAGACATGGAAGTGTGTGGCAGTGACAGAGTACTACAAAAAAACAACAACATATGTGTCTCTCTCTCTCTCTCTCTCTCTCTCTCTCTCACACACACACACACACACATCACGTCACTTTCCTGTCATTTCACTACTGTCTTACCAGAAGTTCAAGATGGAGCGTAACATGTAGGCGATTTGAGTGCAGCACCGCCACATGAGTGGCAACAGCAGGAATACAATTTATTAGTGGGGGGTGTTGACAAATGTTCGGAAATTGGTACATAATCAGCAAATAACCACAATTATTGCTATGTTTTACTATTATAAGGTTATTTATTCCAAGGACCTCATTGTACAGAAAATCAAAGTCTGTAACATGGGACAAGAAAATGGACGATGTTTCAGAGCTGACCCTCACGGAAGCCGAATTCCCTTTCGCTTCCGTGTAACACACTTGTTGATGACAACATCCTTTCACCATAGTTCCTTGGGAAATGGCAATCTGCAGTTTTACCATTAGATGTCACTGATTCTTAAACACTGCACCTTTAATATATAAACATGCATCAATACATATATTACTGTGCAATAACATAATATATTTTCTATATTTAACATTTTTTAAATGATAAATGAAATGTTCTGTTGCTATTTCTGTGGCACCTGTGGTCTACCAAAGGGTTGATTGCTAGCATAATATAAAACGAATTAAAGTATTGATTTGGGGCATTTTAACAGGACTTCTGGCTACTGTGGCGTGTTAATGAAAAAGGTGTGTGCTGCTGAAAACAATATTAGTCATTTCAGTGCGGTATAATGTGGAAATCCCATAGAAATATATCTATATGACCATGAGTGATGAAAGCAAGACTTGAAAATGGCGCCCAGGCATTTGAATTGGCAGCAAGAACACAGGGATTTCAACATAGTGCAGACAGTTGGATGATTTGTCAGCTGTTGTTTCTCTGAACCAGTTTAACAGACAGAACCAGGACACAGAGGAGGACAGAGGAGGACACAGGAGGACAGAGAGACACATGCAGAGGACAGTGCAGCCTTCAGTACACACCGGGCACGGAGGTCATGGTCAAATACCCTCTTTACAGGCCTCAAAGACAATATAAACAGGCTTTACCTTAGCATGGACAGCCCCCATGGTGAGTACCGCTCCCAAAAATCGTCCTCAGTGGGAGCTAGTGTCTGTGTTTGCGGGACAAACGTGAGAATGACAGCGGCTACTTTCTGCACCAACACACCTCTGGCAAGGGAGACGCCATGACAGTCCTGTGTTGCATTCGAGTACTCCTCCCAATGTACGGAAACTCGGCTTTCAACACTTGAAAGAACGTGTTTTCATTTGCTAACGCGCATTGGTCCAAACTAAAGTCACAAATCAACTGTGAATCTTTTTTTTTTCTCCTTCATATTCCCTTTTTCCACAATAACTGTTTTCAATACTAAAACACAATATTATGCATTGCTGTAGTGAAAATTATTATGTATGATAAAATTAAATAATTACAAAGTTGAATGCAGTAACAGCTATCAACTCATTACCAAATAGACAAAAGCAACAAAACAAGAGGGTTTTATAACTTCAAGTAAAGATGTTTAACATTGAAATTGAAAGAGAGCATTGAAGGATAAACGGAGGACAAAGGAAATAAAAAGTGTTGCAATTCAGCAAGATAAATATCTGGGGAAACAACAGATGATATGTGCATGATTTCCCAGTGAAAACTGAACTACTTATTACAGTGAAACACAGTATGTTTACATTTGACATTTTGAGTTTGTGTTTTACTTGATTCATATTAATTAGAAGAGTCATTTAAGTGTTAGTTGTATTCTGTAGTGATTCACATTCATGTATCAAAAGTGTTAGTGATATTGGAGGTGGGCATAATTGTTATAGTATAATTGGTATAACTGGCCAAGAAGCATGTTAGTAATGTCACCTGTGTCAAGAGCAGGGCCGGCTCTTGGCATAGGCGATATAGGCGGTCGCCTAGAGCGCCATCTGCTGGAGGGGCGCCGCGAGGCCCCCCTTCCAGCAGAAAAAAAAAAAAAAAATTAAAAAAAAAAAAAAAAAAAAAAAAAAATAAATACATTTTTTTTAAAACAATGAAAATAAAAATGATTTTCTATTCCCAGTCGCCCTCATTTGTGTGTTCTCTCTTGAAAATAATAAATATTAACAAATGAATAAACAATAATGTTCCTAAAATGTGGTGCTGCTGAATCACATGACGGGTGACCTCAGGGTCAGAGCAGGGATCAGAGGTCAGGTCACAGACAGGTGAAGCTTTTGTTATTAACGACATGAAAAGGCCGTCCAAGCCCTCGGGAGCGCAAAACCCCTAGAGACGAAAAGAAGAGGAGAAGAGGAAATTACAATATAAAGGTAACATTAGCCTGTACAATTTTTTTTAATTGTGCCGTTTTGTGTGAAGACGTTTTATTAACGCTATTTATTTAAAACAATAAATGTTTTCATATTTCTGCTTGCTAGCTACATCGTGTTTAATGTGAAAATGCGCACTGCATCAGCGCTGTTTATATTTGTGATGAGTTTTCATTAGTTTTCAGAAAAGTAATGAAAACTCATCACAAACATAAACAGCGGTGATGATAACTGTTATCATCTCTGCCTGCCTGCCTGGATGGGGGGGGGGGGGGCACCGGAGGGCAATCTCGCCTAGGGCACAAAATTAGGTAGAGCCGGCCCTGGTCAAGAGTATTGGGATAAAATGTCTTCAGTATTGATAGAATCGTGTTCACAATAAAAAAATACTAATATTTATTAATCATATAATGAATGATAAAAAGTAAAATGAATGTTACTGTATTATAAAACTATAAGGAAAAGCTGTGAACTAGAAGATCAGCACTGACATGTCAGAAACATGGTACACTTGAAGGCACCACCGAGCCTCCCACAGTGTTGACAGAGCTCGTCCAGCAGAGGGCGTCATTTCATTTTTGTTGGAGCAGAACAGAGGCAGCGACGCGCTGCACAGAGCAGACGTTCGTTATTAAGTTGTGAGGACATACTTGATTGTTGTCGTCTGTGAACATTAGCAATGACGTAAAGGCACAGACGTAGCAGGTTACTGATAAGCTACTGCGTCAGCTAACAGTGTAACCATGTGCATCTCAGACAAAATAAACATATCATTACTGGTTTTGATATCTTTTCAATTATCAGCTATCACAGTTCACAACTTAAGTGACACCTTGATTCCGGGTGTTCCCCCTTAAACTTTCCCTAGGCACACTTCACTACCCCGGAAACTAACCCGACATCAATGTTCCACTGACATAAGAACAAAGAAGTAAATACATGAACACATGTAGAAATAAATGCTGAAAAAATGTAGAAATACAGAAACACGTGCACATAGGAATTTAAGAAAGAAAGAACGAAAGAAAGAAAGAAAGAACAAATAACGAAAGAAAAGAAAATATTGGAGTAAGTCAAAATAAATATAAACATTAAGAATAAATTCATAAATAAAGGAGTATAAAGAAGTAAAATAAATAATTTAATATCACATAAATCAATAGATAAATAACGAAAGAAAGAGAAACAAAGAAAGGAGTGTAAAGAAGTATAACTAATGTAGAATCACATAAATAAAAATTAATAAATAATGTTAAAACACATAACTAAATGAGTGTAAAGAAGTTAAA
This sequence comes from Solea solea, assembly GCF_958295425.1. Lineage (NCBI taxonomy): Eukaryota > Metazoa > Chordata > Actinopteri > Pleuronectiformes > Soleidae > Solea > Solea solea. The sequence continues at coordinate 21,350,277 of NC_081136.1, forward strand.
AAAAAGTAAATAATGTGGAAATATATAAATAAATAAGTACAGGGGTGTAAAAAAAAGAAGTAACCAACAAACAAATACATGATTTTGGCCAAAATGCATACTCCATAAATGCACTGTACATATAAATACATAATGTAAACACGTGTGGGATGACAGATATCAGGTCATTTATCTATGTATTTAATTATTTCTGTCTTTACAATGTGTTCATTGTTTATTCATACATTCATTAATTTACAGTTATGTCCCATTTGTTGGTCCTGACCCTGGGCTGCACATCCCTCAGTAAATAGTCTCTCTCTCTCTCTCTCTCTCTGTGAGTGTGAGTGTGTGTGTGAGTGTGTGTGTGTGTCCACACTGGCACAAACAAGCCAATCAGAGAGCCCGGGTTGTCTCCCTTCTCTCTCTCTCTCTCGCGCGCTCTCTCTCTCTCGCGCTCTGTAAGCAGTTGCCAGTACAGCAAAAGCAGAAACACACACGCGCGCGCTGTCTCACTCTCTCTCCACACACTTTTTCAGTCAGTCTCTCTGTCTCACACACTCTTTCCCTCTCTCTCTCTCTCTCTCTCTCACACACACACACATACACACACGTCAGTGTAAAGCTCAGTCAGTCAGTGAGTGTGTCTGTCTGTGGAAAAGCTCGCTTGAATCAGCATGGGACGCTTCTCTCGGGACGTGTGTTTGTTTCTCTTGGTCATAAACAGTTGCAGGATGATGCTGGACACTGTGGCGCTCTCAGGTAAGAACTGACCGTTCCGCTAACTCTGTCGCTGTGTGTTTCTCTGTGTCCTCCATCATCATATATATATCACACCATCACCAACCATCATCACTGTAGATTTCATTATCATCACTATCATTCACATCAGCCTGATGAATCCAAAGCCTAAGTCCTCCATCTGAGTCCCCCCCCTCTCTAATTCACTGGAACTTCTGTTTCCTGTGCGCAAACGTCAACTCCAATGGGAAACCGCAGCTTGATCCCCGGGTTACGCACTTGGTGTGAGAGGGCGGATTGTTTTCACATTTCACCGTCTGGAAGCGGTGGTTTTGGAGAAGAAGGAGCCGCCGCGCACACAGCATCTTGTCTGTGGGTTTGTGTGTGTGGAGTGGGGGGTGTTTATGTGTTTGTCTGGAGCCTTTTTTTCCTGCTGCAAACACTGTCCTTGTCAGGACCAGTGGTCCTCATGGAGACCGAAACCTGGTCCCAATGAGGCAGAAGCTCTGGTTAAAGCTGCAGTAGGTAACATTTGTGGTTCAGATTCAGATGATTTGGCTTTGTGCTAGATATTGGACATTTTGCTTTTTGCACTGCATGAGGGATCGACACTAACACAGTGCACAAAAAAGAAAAAGTGCAATTTTGCATATAGCTGTGAAAGCAGTCCCTTACTGAAAATGACTTAAACTGTAGTCTAACATTTATATTGGTCTCGGTACAGTTGAACAGTTTAAGCACTTATATATATATATATATATATATATATATATATATATATATATATATATATATATGTATATATATAAAATCATTACATTTATAAATGTTATTATTTTATCTTTTTATTTTTAAAGATTTGGAAGTAAACAGCTGGTAAGAAAGTAGTTAGAAGTTTGTAGGGCTGTAATCAACCAAAGAAATTCATGGTCGACTGAAGCCCTGAAATTTCGACTCCAAATTGACTAGTCGGGGCAATGACGGGTCTGAAAGCGTTTTGCATCTGCTTAATATCATAGCGCATGATTTCCAAAATACACTATATACTATACTATGTTGATATCAGCGCGATATCAACTGTTGAGGAATATTTAGATGATTAGTCTCTGTGCATGTCCTCACACAAAGCGACACTGAAAACAGGAGCTCAGCTTTGCGGCTGAGACATCAAATAGATCGTTGCTGTTGCAGTTATAAAACAAAATCAATGATTATTAGACTAAAACATTGAAATATGCCAATTCTCATATGATCATGTACTCAAAACGGACGGAGCAACATAATGAAGACAAGTTAGCTTAGTGTTTTTATATGATATGTTTGTAGTCGAGCTGGGATATGAAAACTGTTGCATGACTTTGCATTTGACTTTTTTTATTGCCATCTTTTTTTGTAAAATACTGCCACACTGCCGATGTCTTTGACATGGATGTTAGAGGAGGACTGACTGGAGCTCCACATTAAATAAAGCCACCAGACGTTCTGTAGTCTTTCTGTCTCCTGTGGGTTGGGCTAATCCAAAATACTGAAAACAAAGGGCCGTGTTCTCTGAAGACACGCTGTTACCTGCTCTGAAAACACCCCCATTAGCACTTTCCGTACATTCCTCCAGATGAAATGAAATTAACCATAGACTGTATGAAATTAACACGGCTAAAAGTCCACTTGTCAGAATCGACCAGTCGACCGGGACTTTGCAGCCCCAGAGGTTTGGTCCAGAAAATTCAAAAAATGTTGAAATCTTGAAATGATGATGTCCACAAACCAAAATTATTCAGTTGTAATGATTTTCTTGGTCATGTGGAGCGAAGAACCAAAACATTTCAGAAACTAAAATCTTGCTTTATTTATTAAAAAAGATGAATCCCTCACTGATTTATTTTGTAATTGATTAATAACCGTTGCAGTCCAAAAATCAGTACACAAACTGACTCTATATATCTACAGAATAAAACCAGGGCGACAGAAGTTCAGTGGTTGAGCTAGTTGTCTTTCAACTGGAAGGTTTTGGGTTAAATTCCTGGCTGATGTGTCCTCGGGTAAAACACCTAACCCCACGTTGCTCGTGACAGCTGTGCTGGCCATGTGTGAATGGGTATGAAAGGTGTGTGATAGAAAGTGGGCGGAGTGAATGTGTGACTGAACGGGTGTGAATGGGTGAATGGCAAAAACTGTAGTGTAAAGCAGCTTTGAGTGGTCATCAAGACTAGAACAGTGCTATATAAACACAGGCCTTTTATAATCTTAGCCCAACGAGGTTTGTGCAATATATACACCGCATTATATTCTCACATTAAGTGTATACAGTATATACTTTAAGCCCTTTTCAACAGATCAGCTGACACATTTTATCAAAACCCACAGAGCTCAGACAAATATTGTGTAAGACACACTGTGTGTACAGTTGTACAGTACAGAGCTAGAGATGTGGGTTAACCAGGTCATGGAGGAAGGGATGTCATTAGTCATTCAAAGGCAATTATAAATAAATAATAATAATTTTAAAAAAATCCCCATGGTTTTCCAGATACCACTGCTGCGACTCTGGTGGTCCATCTGTGGGTCCCGACCCAGTGTTTAAGAACCCTTGACCTACAGTATATTGCAGTTTGATTAGCAGTACATTTATTAAAACAAGCATCAGATTACTATTCTACTATTACTATCAGACTAAGATATTTTTAATTTATTTATACAGACATTTACTCTCAAAACAAGGATATCCATTACAACAGCAGTGTTTTATTTTTATAGTGTATGTCAGTTAATTGTCAATTCTAGCAACATAATCTCTTTTTTTTCAGAATAAAGGCTCTGAATTCAGTATGAAATCAGATTTTTGAAATCACCTGCCAGGCCAAATTCTGATGCACGTTGGCCAGTTTTGGCTCACAGACTGTGGCAGCAGTGTTGGCCCGTCAATAGAGGGCGCTAGGGCGCCACCCCATCTGTCTCACATGAAGAAGAAGAAGAAGATAGGAAAAAACATGTCAATTTGAATAAATGAGCTATACATTATAGACCGTATAGACATTTATAACTCGTTATAAATGGTGCATACAGTAGACCCCCCTCCAATACAAAAGATAGCTTCAACCAGCATCAGTTGTTTTTTTTTCTTTTGTCATGCTTCTTTTTTTTTTTTTTTTTTTATCCAATGTATTTATTCAGCACATTCACAGCACTTGAATAAAGTGTTGTACAGTAGTCATACAATAAATAATCAGATGCAAAAACAAACAAACAAACAGAAAAAGACATAAAACGTGCGAGTAGACAATGACATCTCACCCGGAAAGTGCAGAGCAGCAGACTCATATTGTGTTAAATGCAAAGGAGAACAGGTGAATCTTTAAAGGCGACATAGAATGCTTGTATCGCACATATATGTTAGTTATGGAGGTCTACTTACATATATTAACTTGTTTTCATGGTTAAAAACCTCCTAGTTGCTGCAAACAAGCCGATCAAAATATCTCCTCACTGACGCTCTCGTCAGCCGCGCTGTTTCAGACCAAAACCACACCCCCAGAACATGGACTGTGTTGTGATTGGCCAGCCAACGAGAGTTTTCCCACTGTCCTGTGATTGGCCAGGTACCTGGAAGTGACGTAATAGATAGGCCAGCTCTCAGATACACAGCTCCCCCTCTGGCACGGTGGATGCTCTGCATCTCAGCAGCTACGAGAGTAGTTCTTCCTCTGCGGTTGAATGTACGCAACCGGATGTGCCCGGACTAGTGCCCGCACCAGGAGGCGCTACGGTGGTGAGAGGAGTGGTGAGGTTTTCTGATGACATCATCAGCATACGGAAGTGCCGATCCGCTTCGCAGAGCCCAGGAAAACAATACAACACTATTTTCTTAGCAGTGGCTGAACTGTTTGTTCTGAAACTTTAGGGTTTCATAAACGAGGTAATGACGCAGATACACACACACAAACACAGCGTTAATTGGAGCTTCCGGTCTATGTCGCCTTTAAATGGTATGTTGTGGGGAGACTGGTAGCTGTCTCTACTCCCACTAGAGTCTGTTTGCGGAGTCCTCAGATTCAGGAGGTCTCATGAAGTCTTGGGTCTCTTGAGAAACATAAATTGCTTCATGGCACCACACACACCCTGTAGCCAGGTACTGCCTGTAAGATCAAGGCAGCTATAGCATTATTTTAGATGTTCGTCATGGCAGAGTGAAAAAGAAGCAGAGAAAACTGTTGTTGGAGGAAGTGAGGAAGAGGAAATGACTGTGTGACTGAGTGAGGGGCCACACGTGAGTAAACATCAGACCATCAGGCCATCTTTGAAGGATGCCAAACTGATGCTGAACAGCATGGACCTGGCTCCACAGCTTGTATTCACTAGCTGCACTTGTCAGAAGAGGGGAAGGGAGAAGGCCGCGGTGAGTTTTTACAACAGTGAGGATAAAGTGGAAAACAATGGATGGCTGTTTATGGTGGTGATGTAAAAATGTGTACTTTGATTTATGAACGTAAAATTAGTGAACCTGATTTCTATATAAAGGATGGTGTCGTCAACATATTATTACTATAAAGTAACGTGTTGCAAACGCATGTAATGATAGCTCAAGACTTTTAAGTGCTGTAGTTTCTGTATGAGTTAAAATTCATTTTAAGAGCACGGGCAAGGGAATAAATGATGTTCATTAGTGTCCCTGTGACCGTAGAAAGACACATAATATGTGCATGTGTATTGAGGACGGGGGTTGGGTGATGGCAGAATGGACGTCAAAGTCCCAGGAGGGACAGACAAGACAGGCAGCGTGAGTGCAGTATTGACCAGTGAGCAGCAGCAGCAACAGCAGCCTCCATCCACAGTGAATAGGTGTCAATACAGAGACACTCGGGTCCCCCTCCTCCTCCCCTCCTGCCCTCTGTGTCCGTGTGTGTGTGTGTGTGTGTACACTGTGTAATGAGTTGGCCCTCTGCCCCGGGATTCAAACCCAGATGTGACCGACTCTTCTATCAATAAGCTGATCATTTGTGCAGCTGTTAAAAACCTCCGTCCTTTGAATGTTGTCTTACGCTGGACCTTGACCTTTGACCTCTCTCCTCAGTGTCATACAAAGGCCTTGTGATTCCCCTCCTGGCTCTTAAAGGATGTCCTGGAGCAGAATAATCTGGAAAAAGTAAACCATAATCAATCCAATCCAGTTTTATGTTTAAAGCCCTTAACAAAGTTCAACACATAATTACAAAGAAAAGCTAAAATCGGAATCAGTGTTCTTACTAACACATGACAATGGAAATCGTATATCACTGGACTGTTCGGGAATCTGATTCTCAAGAAACAACAATGGCAAAAAAAAAATCAGAGCTTGAGCTGTCACTTTGTCCACACAGCAGGTGCTTCTGGAGTAGCATTCATTTATTTACAAAACCAGATCAGTGTGGATGTAGACTTAGAATGTAGGCCTTTGCACATCGACAGCACAAAATTGCAAGTCAGGTGTGAGGTGTGTTTTGATGCATCCTCTCTATTCCACCTCAAACATGACATGACAAGTGAATCAATTATACAGAAGTAACACTGTAGGTGGCATCAGCTTCAAGAAGGGTTAGGCCAAATGTCGATTTGTACAATACGATCATTGATACGCAAGGGGAAGTTGCGTAATATTGCGTAATATTCAAGGGGAATATTAATATTTTAATAAAAAATGGGTAGTAACACATTTTTCCAAGGGATGACAAAGACAGAAACGAGATCTTTATCACTTTTAATAACACAGTTGTGATGATGATTTCATCACTGTGTCATATCTAGCCATATATGCTCCATATGCCAAATATTCTTCTCCCAAATTGAAATAAATAAATTACTTGCAAGTGACTGTCCTCCAACAAGACGTAACATGGGTCGTGTGCAGGAATTACGACCCATAAGTACATTCTTAAAATGGGCACCGCTAGCAATAGCATAAATAACAGCAATCTGGTACCTTGTGTGTCCTCATCAAGCTTCAATTTGGTTTCCATAGCAGTTTGCTGAGTGGTTAAAGCATTGTACTTGTGATCAACACGGTTTCAACTCCCATGTGAGACTTTTACACAGCCGACATGCATTTTTGTTTTGGTTTTTTAGTGACTCTTTACAGTCTTTAGTGACTCTTTACTGTCTTTAGTGACTCTTTACAGTCTTTAGTGACTCTTTACTGTCTTTAGTTACTCTTTACAGTCTTTAGTGACTCTTTACTGTCTTTAGTGACTCTTCACAGTCTTTAGTGACTCTTTACGGTCTTTAGTGACTCTTTACTGTCTTTAGTGACTCTTTACAGTCTTTAGTGACTCTTTACTGTCTTTAGTGACTCTTTACAGTCTTTAGTGACTCTTTACTGTCTTTAGTGACTCTTCACGGTCTTTAGTGACTCTTTATGGTCTTTAGTGACTCTTTACAGACTTTAGTGACTCTTTACTGTCTTTAGTGACTCTTTACAGTCTTTAGTGACTCTTTACTGTCTTGAGTGACTCTTTACAGGCTTTAGTGTCTCTTAACAGTCTTTCTTTAGTGACTCTTTACTGTCTTTAGTGACTCTTTACAGTCTTTAGTGACTCTTTACTGTCTTTAGTGACTCTTTACGGTCTTTAGTGACTCTTTACAGACTTTAGTGACTCTTTACAGTCTTTAGTGACTCTTTACTGTCTCTAGTGACTCTTTACAGTCTTTAGTGACTATTTACTGTCTTTAGTGACTCTTTACAGTCTTTAGTGACACATCCAGTGATTTTCTTGACCAGTACCTTTGGAACTGAAATCACAACTGATTTGGGATCAGCACATCTGTTATGTTAATGCCAGGTATGAACAGGGCCAGAATGAAGCAACTTTACATATTAGTGTGACAAAATTTATACCATTAAATATCAAGCTTTCAATTTCCAGATCTTTCATCAGCGCAGTACAGACATCACTGTGATAGAAAAGTTTGTATGTGAACAATATAGCCTCACTGCAGTCACTACAATCAGCAGGATGAGTTGTGTCATATTCTCGCATAGAAATAATAACAGAACCAGGCCCATGTTAAAGTGCAGGTTGAATCAAAACCACCAAGGCCAATAAAATAGACATCAGCTGAAATGGCAATTATTTCTTAAATGAACTAGTAACATGAATGTAAACACAAAAATACAGTATGTTCCATCTTTGTGCGAGTTCCATTTCAAAAAGGTGCAAATATAAAAAACTTCGGAACACTGAACATTTTTCACTTCGTTCAGCCAGTTACTGCGGCAGACCACTTTGTTTACATTATCAGGGGACAAAGAAGCTCGCTTCTTTTCAATGATGTGGCCTGAGAGTGAGAAGGGTTAAGTGGGCCGTGCAAGGCAAGGTGTTCAAATGGAAGTAGCTTCACAGCTGCAGCCATTTCCTGGACTTCTGGTACCATAAAGTCTAGAAAACCTGCACCAGCTAAAATGCAAACGCATATGTGTAAAACGTGGTCATTCAGTTTATTTATACCCTGTTGTAGGGCAGAACAATTCATTGAAATTTTAATCAAAATCGCAATACAGCTTACTGCAACTTTCAAATTGCAGGAGACGCAATATTTGTTCAAGCCAAAATGTTATATACAATTAAATATTTATTCAAAATTGTTCAGCCTTACCCTGTTGGCAGATTTTGTTTGCAGTGAACAGGCAAACAATGTACTGTATTTCTCACAGACATACATTGAGATAAAACTGCACAAGACATGGGGATGGATAAGCTCTCAAAAGGGATTTAAAACTGAATAAAAGAAGATTAAAACTAACCAAACATACTAAAGGACATGCCACAATAAAAGACCTATTTAGGTCTTCTTATTTCAAAAGATTATTGCTGCAGGGATGAAACTGTTTCTGTTGCGCTTTAACTTTAAATCTCCACTAAATAAAGGGTGGGAGTCATTATTATGAATGGAGCTGGCTCGCTGCTGTAACTGTCTGGTGTAAAGTGACTCTGGGCACAGCCCTGAATTATCAGTGCCTTATGATTTTACATATTAACAGTCAGACTTGTAACTGTCTTCATGTCTGTACAGAGATCTGCGCACTGTGTCAAGGAAAAAGCTGAATGAATGTTGATGTCTTCTGTGTGTCCAGATGCAGACGAGTGCGCCGAGGGTTCAGATGACTGTCACATCGATGCCCTCTGCCAGAACACGCCAAAGTCCTACAACTGCATCTGCAAGCCGGGCTACAAGGGAGACGGCAAACAGTGTGAGGGTGAGTGAGCCTCCTACATTTATCCTCTCTTCCCACTAATTGCAACGTGCAAATTTGTGCAATGAATTACTGCGAGGTTCAGAACACATCATAAACATATTTACCTCAAGGCATGATGGGACGACACATCGTCTGCTCAGTTTGAAAAAGAGAATTTTTGGCAAAGTCTCTGCCAGAAAGTCATGTGTATTATGGATAAATGTGTAAAGCTGAAAATACAGTAAGGTCCTTGTGTGTGGAGGGTTGATGTCAGTGACACACATTTTAAGACAGTATTCATTGTTCATTCATCATCTACCGCTTTATCCTTCATATGAGGCTCGCGGGGCCACAGGTGACATAGAGCTAAAGGTGGGGTACCCACTTGTTCTTGTTCCTGCAGGTTTTGCCACCTGACTGTTTGTTTGTTAGTGTTTTTGTTCTGATCTATCTTTTTTTTCCTACTTGGGTTATTATCATTATTATTATTCTTACCCTGGACAGGTCCCCAATCCAACACAGTGACAAACAACCATTCACTCTCACACCTACGGTCAATTTACACAGGTATCTGGAAGTAAAAATTCTAGTGTTTTAGAACATGTCAAGACCTAGAAATAATTTTACTACACATCTATGTAGTATTCCTGAAAGTTAAGTGGGAGCTAATAAAAATGCAACCCCAGGGGACAAATTAGGAATGACTGTATGTATAACTACATAATTGTAGTTGATTATCTTTAATGTGGTATTAGCTTCTTCTGGACAGTGGTCGGGGAAGCACAGGGGAGATATTACCTCCAGGGGCTGGAGCTGTGGCTGCAGGTTAACACCCTTACTTCTACAGATAGGGGATGAACAGGTGATCTGGAAGAGTCGGAGCGTTTATTTCTCTCAACAGGCTCGGAACACGACACATATTTACCCCACTTCATAGTGACTATATAATGCTAACTCTGCCCATACTCTCATCTCTCGCTCTCTCTCTTTCCCTGCATGCACACTTGCCCGGCTCTTAAAGGCGCCACAGCATTCTTACAACGTTAGTTTACACAAATTGATCTTGCGGGCCGGATTGGACCTTCTGGTGCGCTGGTTCTAGCACACGAGCCATCCGTTTGACACCCCTGATTTAGAGTGTCCATTTAACCTCTGCATGTTTTTGGACTGTGAGGGGAAACTGGAGAAAACCAATGCCAGAACATGCCAACTCCATGCTGAAAGGCCCTCATTCCAACTGGGTCGTGAACTTGGGTTCTAACCACTCCACATACTGTGTAAACCTTTAATACAGTATCATTGCAAACAAAAAACACATTTTGCAATAATCCAGATGACTCTAACCTTTTAGTCACCCCCCCCCCCCCCGACCATTTCCCAATCATTCATATTCGTGACTTCAAGTTTTACATAATAAATGTCATATAATAGTATCCAAACCCTCAATGTTGGGCCCACATAGCTCCACAATCGACTTTGCCAAGTTAAATAGCTGTTATTCCACGGTGTCAGGTGCATATTTAACAACATATGATGTACTCAGTATGGACTTGGATCAGGATACAGGATACGGAGTGTCCCATCAGATAAAATGTAATGCAAGAACAGAGCCTGTGATGTGATGACAGCTGTTTCACCCCTGCCCCTAAATGAGTTCACCTAATTAGCAGAGAGGAAGTGCAGTGAGCGGTGGTGTGAGGGTGAGACAGGGGCAGAGCCTGACTGTGCGCTCACACCTCTGCTCACTTCTGCCTCACAGCACAGCACAGCACAGCTGGAGCCTGCCCACTTTCTCTCTGCAGTCCTACCTCAGTCACACATGCATACATGCACACGTATGCACACATGAATGCACACACTGTAGGCTTCACTGCACTTAACGTCACATCTGACTACACAAATTCCGGCCGATTTTCAAGCGATTTGGTCGTGAACACATTTCCAGTATCGGATTTGATTATGAACGTCTGAAGCGATGAACGGACGTGTAATGTAACATAGCTGAAGAACAGAGATTTGCTGTCTGGGACGCTTCACAACGCCCTGACAAGAAGTCTAGCATGTTAGAGTTGCCAAGTCTGACTTCTCCTACAATGTGCACCTGGAAGTTGACCATTTGGATAGAGTACACTGACACGGTGTAACATACAAACATGGCGAAGAGGATTACCTCAAGTTCTCTCTGAAGGAAAGGTCTACAACACGGTAGTGAGATCTGCTATGATGTATGGCTTGGAGACAGTGGCACTGCCTAAAAGGCAGGAGGCAGAGCTGGAGGTGTCAGAGCTGAAGATGCTGAGATTTTTGTTCGGAGTGACCAGGATGGACAGGATTGGAAATGAGCATATTCCAGGGACAGCTCAGGTTAAATGATTTGGAGATAATCTAAGAGAGGTTGAGATGGTTTGGTCACGTGCAGAGGAGGGATAGTGATTCAACTGGACAAAAGATGTTGAAAACCACAGATTAGGTTCATTTACAGTATGTTGTGAAGAACATGAGGACAGTTGGTCTAACAGAAGAAGACACAAGGGATAGGGTAGGATGGAGGCAGATGATTTGCACCTAAAGGGAGAAACTGAAAGAATAAGTCTATAATAACTCTCTACACTGGGGAAAAAGTGATGCAACACATGTTGTCTTCTTCCTGTCGTGTGTTACTTTAACAACAAATTAACTTGTGCACCTATGGGCAGGTTAGTGTTGAAATGGGGTGTGGTCAGGCACATTTTTGGCACAATGCTATCTTTAGAAAAGTAGTGGACCATCAGAAAACTGGTCTGAAGACTGAGGTGCAGTATTTCAGTGTTAATGTGGATACACTCTACCTCCTCCCACGCATGCTTCACCTTTGGTGGAATCCTGCTGTTGCCAGAGATGTTTGCTTCTGTCTTTTACTTTTACTGCACTAAAGTTATCTCAAAAAAGCAGTTTATGTAACTTCATTTTGTTTACTTCTTATAGCTTCAGACCTTTGACCACAACTGCAACCACACCATCCAAAGAAGACGAATTAGACACTTGTTTTTGTCCGATACAGACATCACAACCTTAAGTATCTACTGATATCAGTCTGATACAGTCATTTTACACATTTAAAATGATATTGCTGCATCTTATATCCATTACAGTCTGTGTGTAGTGAACCATGTAATATATATAGGATTTTTGGACTGTATTGGAGTTTACATTTTATCTATCCAATAACTGTTCCAGATTAAGATTAATAATAACATTAATAATAAATAATAATAATATGACTTCACTTAATACAGTTTTTTGGGGGCCCCACCCTTTAGAAAGAAGGGACAATATTTACTAATTCAGTCTCATGAATTTAGCCAATTACTAATTTGGATTCTGATTAATAATTCATTTAATAATTGATAAATCACAGTGCCACATCAATCAATCAAACATCATCAACAACAACACACATGCACTGAGTAAGCTCAATACAACATTTCACACAGTTAAACGTGCTTATCCAATTTGTGTTAATGTTCTGCTACACCCAGTTATGTTACCAAGTCCTTGAAAGATGCAAGGAAATTCTTTTTGAGTTGCTGTCCAATGGTCCAGAAACTGTAGTTGGTTCACCATGTTTCTGGTGTCTGTTGCTCAGGTTATCCTCACAAAGTTAGCTAGTTGGAGCAAACTTGGCTCTTGATCCTTAGGCAGGCTCGCAGGCTCTTGAGTCATTGCCTCTGATGGGAGGATTACAGGCTACTTTGTGCGTGGTGATCAGTAGAGAGGGTTCTCTTGCTGGTGGGAGGTTGTTTAGCGCTGTACTGAAGAGCTGATGTCTGGCTCTTGGAGGGCGTCTGTGTCCTTCCTCCATCCTGGAGGAGGAAGAATAGGACTCTGTGTTCTCCTCACAGGATGGCCAGTTGAGAAGAAGAAGGAGGAAGAGGTGTGCACTGGTCGTCGCTTCTCTGTTGTCATTGTGTTAAGCCTGCCCCTAGTGTGCCAGGGTTTTGTGACTGGCTCTCCTTTTTTAGGGGATTCTGTAGTTGTCCATCATGGTGTCCTTGGCAGACGTGTCTTCAGAGCAAAATCAAATCATTGGCAGACTCTGCTGCTGCCTTCACCCAGGATAGGAGTTCCCCTACTAAAATCCAAGAAGACCTTAGTCATGTAGCTCTGTTGTGATTTATTGCAGTGAACACACTCTGTCTGTCGGAGCATCCTGAATATCAATTGCTGTGTCCTCTGAGAGGAGACAACACAGGGTTCAGGCTTTTCAGGAACAATGATCCTCCTCCCCTGAACCTGCTGTCTGTACAAATGTGCTCTGTCATTACATCATGGTTATTAGGTGAGCACTGAATGTGTGAGTGTGTTTCTGTGTTGGTCTGAGTGTGTGTGTGTGGAGGTTCTGCTGCAATGGAGCCAGAATGTCAACTGCATTTTATTACATCATTGTATATCTGTGTATTTGTTACCTCTTTAGGACCTTTTCGGTCAAAACACTGACCTTGTCAGGAGTAGTAGTACTCATGGAGAGTAAAACCTGGTCCTAATGAGGCCAGAACCTTGTTTCAGAAGAACTGGTTAAGTTAAGTTAAGTTAAGTTAAGTTAGGTTAGGTTAGGTTAAGTGAAGTTAAGTTAAGGGGCTAAGATTTGACTTGTGGTTAGGTTAGGGTTACGTATTAATTGGTTATGGTTAAGGTCCAAATGTCCAAATGAATGGAAGTCAATGTAGAGTCCTTAAAAGGACAGCTGTGCAAACCTGCAAAGGTTAAAGGTCAGATTTATTTAAGGTTGTGTGGTTGCATGGTTTGGTTAGCACTGACAGCACTGTGCACGTCCCCAGGGCTGAGAACCAGCCTACGACATGGAGGTAAGCTCTCAGTGAAACCATGGCTGCTCGTGGGTACACAAAAGTTAAACACCCTATAAAATCTGCACCTGCTCTATAGCTTTATCTTGTTGTCAGATACCTTTTTTGACTGGAAATTTAAGTTTGTGTCGCTTGGTGAACTGCTCATTACCTGCACCAGACTCTATAGAGAAAATCTACAATTTACAATCACATCACACAGGAGTTGTTGATCCACAGCTGCCTCCATTTAGAAAGTTCAAAGGTCTTGGTTTGTGACTTCTGTGTTTGAAATTCCTAGTTTGGATTTACTTGACATTTAGTGACATGAACTGACCACATGAGGCAGCACTAGACCAGCAGCTCCTCTTGCAATGAGCTAAAAATGCAGATTTTCTCTATGGACTTTAGTGCGGGAGAGAGTGAAACTTCAACTTCCAATCGGAAAAGGGTGCCTGGAGAAAATACGATATCACAGAAAAATCAAGCAGCTGTAGATTTTAGCTGGTGTGCCTTTTACTATGAGGCTAAAATCTGTTTTTCCAGGTTTTCAATGAGTGAGCATCAGTGACTCGCACACTTGGTGAAGCTAGTGCTGAAAAGGTCTCAGTAGCTCATACAACTACACTTCAAATACCCTCTTAAAGTTACGGTGAGGTGATAATTAGGTTTAGGTCACTCTAGGGTTAAGGGTTGTGGTTATGGCTAGTGTCATCTCTGGAAATGAATGTAAGTCTATCGTACGTCCTGAAATGTGACCTGAGAAAGTGTATGTGCATGTGTGTCTCCTTATTGACTCCTGACTGTACACTGAGATCCATCATCCTGCCTCCAGTGATGAGGTAACAGCTTGTGACTGGCATGCCAAATGAAGATGAATGGTGGATGAGAGTTGACCCCTGACCCTGTGATTAGATATGGGTGCCGTAATTGTCCGGCTGTGTTTTCCATCAACAGGCATTAGAGGCCACTTTGCTGGCCAGTGCACATTAGCTGGCTCTGCTATTCCTGGAAGCACCTGGAAGCAACAGAGACTCCAGTGCCCGCTCTCCTCAGCCCGCAGGTCATCATCAGCATCACTCCATATCAGCTAACAGTCACTCAACAGTCCAGTAAATCATGCAGTGGATTTGGAGGAATTAGATAAAAGTTAATGTTTCAGAAAGGCTGTGCTTTTTGTTGTTTGTGTGATTTGGCTCAGAAATGTATGATCTACCCACTGTGTTATCTCTCTGTTGTCATCTTATCAGACATATATGTCCAGAGCACCTCAGCACTCATCATGCTCAATAATACTGGATGTTGAATACTGTTTTGGATAATGATGCCTGATGTTGACTAGGGCTGAACAACTACAGTTTGAAACAACGATTCTTAAGACTCCGGGTTGGTGGCTCTGATCTTGTAGGGGGAGTGGAGACGGTCCCCAATCTCCCTGTAACAAGACATTTCACCATCACATTGGCTATGAAGCTGTTAAATTAGGATAGAAATCCTGCATAGTTCTGCTTGAAAGTGACACAGTGTAGTATTTCCAAGATTATTTTGACAGTACATCAACTTATAACAGGGTGAATGGCACCTCTGTCAAAGCCAGAACAGGTCCACTCTGCATTACCTTCATTGGCAATATGGAACTTCTGGTTTTGAGTCTGTGCCTTTTGGTAGCCAGTCCAGCTGTTAATTACAGCCAGAACTGCTGCACCCAGGTTTTAATAAAGCTGTGTGTAATGGGATAATTTTCTTAATTATCAGGAAGTGAGTGAGACTCCTCACCTGTCTTATACAACCGTCGTATTTAGTGTGTCTGTAATTTTATTAGCACTTTGTATATTTCTATTGTATTCTTATCAGTTTTTAACCTTCTGCATTGTGTATATTTTATTCTACTTTGTGTGTTTTTATTTATTTACTCTAAAGCACTTTGATGGAAAGCGCTATACAAATATACACTTCCAGTTAAAAGTTTGGACACACCTTCTCATTTAATGGTTTTTCTTTATTTTCATGACTATTTATCTTGTAGATTCTCACTGAAGGCATCAAAACTATGAATGAACACATATGTAGTAAACAAAAAAGTGTGAAATAACTCAAAACATGTTTTATTTTAGATTCTTCAAAGTAGCTACCCTTTGCTTTGTTGACAGCACTGCAAACCCTTGGCCTTCTTTCAATGAGCTTCATGATGTAGTCACCTGAAATGGTTTTCACTTCACAGTTGTGCCTTGTCAGGGTTCATTTGTGGAATTTCTTGCCTTCTTAATGGGGTTGGGACCATCAGTTGTGTTGTGCAGAAGTCAGGTTGGTATTTGACAACTGTTAGAATTCATATTATGGCAAGAACCAATCAGCTAAGTAAAGAGAAACACCAGTCCATCATTACTTTGAGAAATGAAGGTCACTCAGTCCGGAAATATGCAAAAACTTTGAATGTGTCCCCAAGTGCAGTCGCTAAAAACATCAAGTGCTACGACGAAACTGGCTCACATGAGGACCACCCCAGGAAAGGAAGACCAAGCGTCACCTCTGCTGCTGAAGATAAGTTTATCCGAGTCACCAGCCTCAGAAATCGCAAGTTAACAGATTAGAGCCCAGATGAATGCCACACAGAGTTCTAGTAGCAGACACATCTCTGCATCAACTGTTCAGAGGAGACTGCGAATCAGGCCTTTATGGTCATAGCTGTTAGCAATAGGTGTTAAAAAACACTACTAAGGAAATGCAACAAGCAGAGGAGATTTGTTTGGGCCAAGAAACACAAAGACCAGTGGAAATCTGTGCTTTGGTCTGATGAGTCCAAATTTGAGATCTTTGGTTCCACCCGCCGTGTCTTGAACGGATGGTCTCTACATGCATTGTTCCCACTGTGAAGCATGGAGGAGGAGGTGTGATGGTGTGGGGGTGCTTTGCTGGTGACACTGTTGGGGATTTATTCAAAATGGAAGGCACACTGAACCAGCATGGCTACCACAGCATCCTGCAGCATCATGCTATACCATCCAGTTTGCGTTTAGGTGGACCATCATTTATTTTTCCAAAAGGACAATGACCCCAAGCAAACCTCCAGGCTGTGTAAGGGCTATTTGACCAAGAAGGAGAGTGATGGAGTGCTGCACCAGATGATCTGGCCTCCACAGTCACCTGACCTAAACCCAATCAAGATGGTTTGGGATGAGATGGACCGCAGCGTGAAGGCAAAAGGGCCAAGTGCTCAGCATCTCTGGGAACTCCTTCAAGACTGTTGGAAAACCATTTCAGATGACTACGTCATGAAGCTCATCGAGAAAATGCCAAGGGTGTGCAAAGCAGTAATCAAAGCAAAGGGTGGCTATTTTGAAGTATCTCAAATATAAATGTAATGTAAATAGTCATGAAAATAAAGAAAAACCATTAAATTAGAAGGTGTGTCCAAACGTTTGACTGGTAGTTTGACTGGTAGTGTATGTATTATTATTATATTCACAAAAATTCTCATATCATAGTAAACTTCAAATAAACTATCCATGATGCATTTTTACATTTTTTAATTACTTTAATTCACCTGGATGAAATCTAGCACGAGATGTTTTGAATTATGGTTCAATTAAGAAAAATGTACGACCCGTAGGTGTGTGTTTAAAAGAGGTTCCCTTAGCTGTTCGACTCCCCTGTTAGATTTTTACACACATTTTTTCTACGTCATTTTCTGTAACTTACTGCCTCGTCTCGTTTTTTATTTTTTTTAGCCCTAACCGTAACCTCACTAACACTTGTGCATAGTTGAGTTGAAAAATACCGGTGTGCTAAAAACATATCTGGGTCGTATTCTGGGGTTGGCCAAAACGATCCATAGTTTGAGTTGGAGGACAGGTTGTTTATCGAGATGCTTTTGAGGTTCAGGAAAGTCATCCCTGATCCCTCAATGCCTGTTTAGTTTCTGTGTCCTGAAAATACAGCACAATGATTCGATTTTATCATAATCCTTTGAAATGTTATCCGAGTTTGTTTAGTTTAAAGTATACACAATCAACAGCCTGTTATGGGTTTCTTCGATCTGTCTAAACAGGGAGACAACTTCGAGACGGTTTTGCACAACACACACACACACACACACACAGGCAGTAAAGCAGACTTAAGTGATGCACACATACTCTTCGTAAAAGTTCACATTTTTCCAGAACAAGAACAAAGAATCAGATGGTGTAACAGTCTACAGCAGCACAGAAAATCACCTCAGAAACAGCACTTTTGCAAACATTAAAGGGATAGTTCAAGTTTATTTTGACATGTTTTATCAATTTTATGAAATACTGACACATAATCAGTACTGGTTTTGTTGTGTGTGTGCCACCAGGAACCAGCCTGAGACACAGATTCTCTGCAAAAATATAACAGACACTGGACAAAAGGTTAATCTCCTGCACCAAAGTCCATAGAGGAAATGAACATTGTTAGCTCTCAGAGATGCAGGAGCTTCTGTTCTGCTGCCTCATGTGGTATGTTTGTGTCACTGTGGTTATTCTGAACAAAGAATTACATACACTGATGTCACAAAATGACATTTGAACTTAATGATGGAGGCAGCAGTGGGTCAATAGTGCTGTGACGTCAAATTGCTGCTTTTCTCCATGGACTTTGTTGTGGGTGAGCGAGTGGTTTACAAAGCACAAACACAAACTTAAAGGTAGGGTTGGAGATCCCGGATTATTTGTTCAAGCAGGCTACATTTTGAATTGAATCTAAGCCCCTTTCATCAGACTTCCCTCCAGAGCACAGGAACTCACAACAGACACAGATTCATGAGCACTGCGCATTGGTTACAATCGAGGCGTGAAGAGGATTTTAATACGGTAAAAAAATGCTAAGTAAGCTGGTGATTGTCATTGATTCAGGATGTGTGATGTGTCAGTTCATCAACAACACTTCACCTATGCCTGTTAAAATACTTGGTGACAAGAAGGTAAACAGCCATGATATAACTCTGGTGGTGATGTGGGTCCACAAAGACCTGCTGAACTGTAGTGGGCAGCTGGCTCCTGCCTGAACAAAGCTTCCTGCGAGTTGCTAATCTGTAGTGCGGAAATGTAGCAGGGGCTTAGAACACAGGTCATCTCCGTGGTCACCACAAACTTTGGTCCCAGCATTTACAAAAGCACAGGAGCCAGAGTGGCTTTTTCTCACACTGACCACTTCCATTTTAACTTTTTCCTCAGTCCTATTGGTACAATTCTCAAATGATGTCTAATATTTGCAGGGCAGTGAGTACATCATGGATTCCCTGCAAAAGCGTGTCACTTATTTAAATTGTCCATGAACACAACAGTGTCGTCAGCATATATTATTTTGAAATGAGTGTAAAGTCACGATTCACGTTTTTCATCTTCAGTACTTTAGTAAGTTATGTGTTGTATTTCTGTCTTTTACCATATCATTACTTACTCGTGCATCCAGGAAGGACACAAGCAGGCACATTATTAGGGAGTTGTTTAAGGTAGTGCTCACAGAAACTAAAATCATGATTGTGATAAAAACACAGAAGTCCTACAGACGCCCAGGTCCAACTGTTTGCCGCCATCTCCCTTGACACTACACTGTAAAAACAGCCCCATTAGAAATAAGCCAAATATTATTAACTTAATATAAATGTTCTTGTTTTAAGAAAAACAAACTGCCAATGGCTTTAAGCAAATTTGCTTGGCCAGAATTCTTAAAACTAGCTTGTTAATCTGCAACCACTTTCAGACTGTGATGTGCCTTAAAAGACATTTTTTTATCCATTTAAACGTCTTATATTTTCACACAGGGCCACACAGTGTCTCACGTGGCTAGCACTGTTGCCTCACAGCAAGAAGGCCTTTCTGTGTGGAGTTTGCATGTTCGTGGGTTTTCTCTGGGTTCTCAAGTTTCCTCCCACATGTACAAAAACATACAGCGGTTAACCCTCTAAATTGTCCATAGGTTTGAGTGTGAGAGTGAATGATTGTTGGTCTTTATATTGGAGCTTCTCCACTATACAGTTCTGGAACGACTCAACTTATAGTAAGGATAGTACCTGGTACCTGGTGCTTTTTTTGGTACTGGCTAGGTTCTTAGCTGATAAGAAAATGTGACATTGACAGACTGCCGGCCACTGATTGGTCAGAGAGTGTCGTCACAGGAAGCAAAATGAACAATGCCGAACTGTAGTTAATCTCCAACACTCAGCAAAGAAGTATTTAAGTGAGTCTGGTAGAGTCTTTAGTGACAGCACTGCCGAAAGATGGCAATCGTATTTCAGCTTAGTGACTGCTCAGGTGGAGTCTGACTCTAATATTGGGGAGATGCCCCCACCAATATTAGCGACAGGGCAATGTGTACGATTTTATGAGCATCAGTGAACGCACAGCCGGGCAGAAATATCGCTTTGAGTCACATAGGAGACGAGAGACGAGAGTGCAGGTGATGAGTTTTTAGGGCGATACCTAAAGCACACAGTCAAATCTTTTTTTCTTCCCCTACCTCTCTGGCCTGCACTACTTACGTAACACACATCAACGAGTGTTCTGCTCTTTGTGTTTAGTGTTAGAATGAATAATTCACAGTGATGCCTCTCTCTAATATGGTGTATTGTTGTTGCCTCCCATCGGGGCGTAAAATGCGGCACTCTGTGTGCAGCGGGGGGAATGTCATGGGAGATATGAAAACAACTATATGACTATCTCAGCTATACTGAGAGAGTCATGTGATAGGCTGAAGGACAACTAATCCCCCTCTTCTGAGGCTAATTTAAGGCCCAATGCCTAATATTGAAAAAGGCCAAGTGGGCTAGCCGCTAATGCTGCGTTCTTTTTACATTGGACATTCTACTGGCAACCTGTCCAGGGCCTTTAGACCTGTCAGCAAGCATTGGCACCAGTGACTCTGTGACTCTCATGTGGAGGACAAAGCAGTAGACGAAGACTGGGACTAATGAAGGATTATCTTGTAACATGTTGCTGACCTGCCTGTGTTAGATGGTTGTCTTGTCACTGTCACAGGTCCTCCTTCACTCAGTGACGAACACCTGACCTGTTTTACAGAGACAGAGATGAGAGCGGGAGAGGCGGAACTTCCCATGGGAACAATGGATAGTGAGGGAGAAGTGGCAGACACTTACAAAGGCACTGTCTAGTGTCTACAGCACACATACACACACACACACACCACAAGTACAGATTTGGTCTGTGCACCTCTCTCTGTCTCTGTCTCTGTGTGTGTCTCTCACTCAGACTCAGTGATGCTTATGCTGTGTATATATAGAAACAGTGACGTCATGCCAGCACCTCCACCTCACTCTACTGTCACTCTATGACATATGATGTCTGGTGCTGTGGTGTGGAAATGTTCTGACTTTAGCTTCCCCTCAACTTCTGAGACATGTGTGTGTGTGTGTGTGACTGCAGAGATACTGTATGTATGTGTGAGATCCAAAACTGAAAAAAGGAGAAGAAGACGATATCCATGGGTACGCTCTTGGAATGTGCTAGTGGAACATACCATTCTAAAGCACCATTCTCATGCCACCATGACACCATTATTTTACAAGATTCACTTAAATGAAAATAAAAATTAAAAAAATTCAAGGGCCTTGATGGTTTTCAAAAATTGCAAAAATAATAAAGAAGGTAAATGTCTCCCTTGTTTGTGACAACACCACCTACTGTTTCATGTGCCCTGCATTGCTTGGCATCCCTGTGACAACATGAGATTTACATGTATGGCGTCACATTTATGTCAAAGGTCGTGAGAGAAGCAGCGCAGTTGTATGTTAATATTTGCGCTCGTGCAGTAATATTATTTGCCCATGAGCGTGTTTTTTTTACCTTTTTTTACCATAACAGGTCCTCAAAAAGAACGTTTGGATGAAAAAAAATGAATGTGATAAAAAATTTGGTGACAGCAAAAATGTGTAAATTATAAAGAATGATTAATTGATCTTTTTTTTGCTACCTGCCCTGCCGAGGTTGAGCTGAGCCGATCCTAAAATGTGACGTTTACAGACTGCTGACCACAGATCAGTCATGAATTAGAAGAATTAAACCTGCTTTCTATAAAAACAGGCAAGAGCATTACAGAGAGCATACATGCATCCATGCATGCTCAGTCATGTCACCACATGCATCCTCAGAGTGTTTTTTGTGATCTGAGGATACATTCAGGATTCATTGGGAGAGTTTAGCCTTGAATCTAACATGACCTGCAAGCAATCACCTTCCTTTCACCCCTGCATGTCCATATGTACATCTCATGTGACATGTATGTGTTATTATGGATGTAGTTATGGAAGACTGTATGTCAGTTCTGTGATTGGCTGCAGACCTGTCCAACTCTGCCTCTCATTCAGTCTCAGCTGGGATTGGCGCCAGCTCCTCCCATGACCCTCTAATGGTAATTGGTAGATAATGGATGGATGAAACATGTAATAATGAACCTGTGGTGGGACAAATGAGATGATGGTGAGATGCCACACTCTGGATAATTGATGGGAAACACCTCGCAGCAATTCCTGCTTTCAGGTTGGGTGGTCCAGTTTGTTGTGCTTATAGGCTAAGGGGCAGCCTTTAGCCTGTAGTGAATTCCCAACAGCTTGGAGCACATGTTGGTGGTATCTGCTTGTGTGTGAAGAAGCCTGAGAACATGCAGCTCCTCTTTGATTGTGGTTCCTTCAGTAGTCCAGTGGTTTGCTCGGTTTCTGTCACATCTAATGGTCATCAATGTAGGATTCCCAACTGCTTTGCAGCTCCGCTTTTACACTGATCCATGCCTCCCTCATCAAAGTGATCCAGCTCAAAATAAGACTACTGATTACATTCCAGTAAATATTGTAATATTTAAATACTAATGAAATAATATAATATCCAATATACCAATATGGATTGGTTGGCCATCCAAAAAGAATAGAGACGAGCAAAAGCCTGCTGACAGATCAAAGGAAGATGAGGGTGGAGTTTATCTGGGGGGGTGGGGGGGTGGACTTGCTGCATGACTAGTGGGAACACAAAATGTTTTTTTTCCCTGGTTTGCACAAGAGTGACACATGAGTTTTCGTGCAGGGCAAGACCCTAAAATGTACACTCAAGTGCTAACCACTCTTGACGACCAATATTATGCAGATTATTCAGATTAGATGCAGCTGAATGGTGGCATGGATATAAAGCAGCCTCATCTGATAAACAAAATAAATGAAACCATCAAACAAAATTAAACAGACATTGTCGGTTACTTTTGAATACATCTTTTATCAGTTAGATAATGAGAAAACAGGAGAAATATTTTCTACCAAGAATAATTAAATAGTTATATAGTTAAATTATAATTCTTTGTAAATATGTGCTGTCCATATTTGTGAGGTATGTTACATGTTTTTTTTATGTGGAGCCAAATGCGATTTTCCATATAATACATTTTAATTTATTTATAATTTGATTTAACTTTACCTAATTTAACCTAATTTAATCTTTTCTAATCTGTCCTATACCAACTTTACCTAATTTAACCTAACCTGACCTAAATTACGCAACCTGTGCTAACCTAACCTGACTTAATTTACCTAAACTGTCCTAATTTGATCTAACCTAACCTAATATACCTAACCTAACTTAATCTAACCTAACCTAATGCTAACCTGTGCTAACCTAACCTGACTTAATTTACCTAAACTGTCCTAATTTGATCTAACCTAATATACCTAACCTGGCTTAATCTAACCTAACCTAATTTACCTAAACTGTCCCAATCTAACCTAAATTCTTAATGGCGATTATTCAATTTCAATAGTCCAGATATTGTAAATATGAAGTTTCCTCCCAACAGATCTGTGCTGGTTTGTCTTTTCCTCATTTTCTCATGATATTTACGGATGAAACTCAAACCTTACCTGCAAAAACCCATCCTCTCCTCTGTCTCCCTCCTTCTCTGTCTACTGTCCGGTGCCTCATTTCCTTGATGAGATGTGGAGCAGCAAACCTTTCTCTGACAATTAAAAGCAGATGCAGCTGCTAGTCTGAAGCTGTCAGATGTCAGCAACAGCTCTGGGGCAGGAAGTGGCACCATTTGAGGCCGAGTTCACTGTCCTCTTTCCTCCACACACACACACACACACACACACACAACCATTCAAACACCTAATTGTCCTCCTGTTTTACTTTCACTGATAAAATGCAGACAGAGGTCTGGGGAATACTGTATATCTGTGGTTCTCAAACGTCTTATTTATACCAAGTATCACCAGAGAAAATATGGAACTCAGCTACAGACTTTTCACAGGAGGCAGATTTATTCCCAATAACAAAATGTGCTTTTTTTTCCTCATCATCCTCCTCTTCCTCACTTATACTTCAGGCACTCGTATTGCCAAATTAGATTAAGATGATTAAGAGATAAGTGATCAGTCAGTCAGTCAGTCATCATCTACCGCTTTATCCTCTGCTAGAGGGTCGCGGGGGGTGCTGTGCCAATCTCAGCTACATCGGGCGATAGGCGGGGTACACCCTGGACAGTTCGCCAGTCCATCGCAGGGCCACATAGAGAGACAGACAAACAACCATTCACTCTCACACTCACTCCTATGGTCAATTTAGATTGTCCAATTTACCTATCCCCACATCGCATGTTTTTGGACTGTGGGAGGAAGCCGGAGAACCCGGAGAGAACCCACGCACACACGGGGAGAACATGCAAACTCCATGCAGAAAGGCCCTTGTTCCAACCGGGGCTCGAACCCGGGTCTTCTCGCTGCAAGGCGAGAGTGCTAACCACTACACCACCGTGTGGCCGAGATAAGTGATCATTTAATTTAATTTATTATTTTTTCCTGTTATTAGTTTCATTTACTACACACATTCCTCAGCTTCACTCCATTCACATACCCTGGTATATAGAGTAGAAAAGTATTTGTGATTTTCCTCCAAGTACCACCAGAGGAAGCTAGCATACCTAGGATAAGCCAGCAATGGCTTTGAGATTATGTAATATACATAATATACATATATTACATTACATATCATTTAGCAGACACTTTTATCCAAAGCGACTTACAATAAGTGCATTCCAACACAATTTGTTGTTGTCGTCGTCTTAGTCGAGGTAGAGTCGAAAGAGATGTGTTTTTAGACGGCGGCGGAAGATGAACATTTTTTGCTCATTTGTGACATTTTCCCACCGATATAATGAACATCTTGCTGTTGTCACACACATGCAAATCTATTTGATTGCTTCACTGTTTCGTCTTTCATATTACAGTATTGAACTGTGACAGGACGACGTATTTATCCTCTCATCTGATCCCAGTCATGCTGCAGTGGCCCTCCAAGCAACAGAGACAGGGCGTCTCTGTCAGAGAGCCGACAAACACAATTAAAAATGCACTGATGTGTGTTGGCCTGTGTAATTGGCTTCCAGTAAACATGTCTGCGGCTCTTCATGCTGCAGAATGTGGCAGTGATTTGGCTTTTTGTCATGACGTTTCAACTCAAGTCAAAAATCCCTTGATGAGGAGCTTTGAGGTTCGGTGTCCGCTCTTCAAAGCGATGACACGCTCCAGCCGGAATCGCCATGTTAATCATCGTAAAAGGAAGCGTTTTGTGGACAGAAAGTCTCGAATGTGTGTGTTCATGTTGAAATTCCTTCATTTGGACTTGTGGTATGTGAGTCATTGTGCACGTTTCTTGTTTCCTGTGTGTTTGTGTGTGTGGGTGTGATCACCTTTGGATGTGTGCTGCTCTCACTACCAGTAATTTGTATGTATATATATGTTCAATGTCCAGGTCTGGGTTATGTCCTCTAGCAGGATGTGGAGGCTGAGAACCTTGTGTGTTCTTGTTACCTCTTTAGGACCTTTTCTGGCATAAACACTCAGTACGTTGACATGCACAGTTTAATCCAGCCAAGGCCATAATCCGACTATGACGGTCAACTGGATAACTTGCTAAGTCCGAATAGTCACTTTGTCAAGTCTGACTCCGCCTCCATAGATGGCGCTGTGTCTCTGTATAAGCTAGTGTGTATTAAATCAGTTTCCAGTTGACCTTTACATCACAGAAAAACAATCGGCGAACAGCGAGATAGACGGTGAGATGGCTCGTGCTGTGTTTCTCTGCACATGTCATTCGTGATAGAAATGAGATCAAGCATGGCTCTTATGGTTGTTGTGTTGTCCAAAGAAAGACACTGCTGGCAAGACTACTGCAGTTTATACGTTGTCTCCTTCTACTTCTGGATCAAAGACCGGGGAGGAATTTTGTTGCATGCGCAGAGCGCCAAGTACAACTCCAGTCCGACTAAGTGTAATCGGACTATGAATTGCATTATCCAGGTATGTTAGTCTGACTAACACTAGCTTGATTTTAGTTGGAATAAAAAGTTTACATCACATTTAGAAAACTGAATTACTGGCTTTTAACAACCCTGTTAATGCACTGAATGACCTTGGCAGGACCAGTAGTCGAGACCAAAAATGAGGTCCTAATGAGGCAGAACCTCATTTCTGAGGAACTGGTTTAAATTTTAATTATAGTTAGATTAAGGTTAGGCATGAACTGGTTATGGCTATAACTGGCTTTGGTTAGGCTGTCCAAATGAATGATTGTTTTTGAAAGTTTCTATTGTTTCGTAACAATACTGTATGAGTCATAGGTGTTGGTTGTGGCTGTTGGTGACACAGCATAGTGTCAAAAATGTAAGTGTCACCAAAAAGTTATGGTAACACTCGCTGTGTAAAATTAAGATGAAATTGTTTTCAATTCGCAGAAATCAAATCAGCATTTTACATTTATATCAGGAGGTGGGTCAGCTCTATGGATGCTGCCATTTTGGACCACCATGTGTTTACAGTAGCCCACAATAGACAAACTTTTTAGTTTTGTTGCTAAGTGAAAGCTACATAGGTTCAACAACACACAGGGTGAGGAATATTTAGCTGCAACATGAAAATTAATTTTGCACACTGAACCACTGAAAAAACCCCATCTCTTTAACAGTATTTTCAACTTCCGATCAAACCTGTATTAAAACATAAACAAGTTTTTTCCTGAGGTATTATTTTTCAACCTGGTACTCAAATGACTGATGATTTCCACAGATCTAAAAATGTCTTCCCAGTTTTGTTTCATAAGGAGGATAGTGTATTTGCTGAACCAAAACACATTTTTTATACATGTCTGCAGATCTGCTTGTCAACATGATAGTTTTAAATGCTTGTGGTGCTTTTGAGGAAATGCATATCCACTTCCTCGTAATGAATGTGGTTATGTTTAGGCACCAAAAGCACATGTTAGCGCTAGTAAAAGATCATGTTTTTTCCTCATAGCGTCAACATACACTGCATAATAAAAACACACTTCATAAAACACCATGCTTTTATGAAGCCACAAATCTTCTGAAGTTTGGTGTTAGTGGATGTACCACTTTGTTAAATCCTTCCACCACCAATTCCTCCCGCCATTGGGTGAGAACTGTGCCTCATTATACTTGTGAACTATGTCACATAAAGAAATCTAACATGGGAGATAAAATGGTCCTTGTCAAACGTAATTCAAGAATGCAGTTTAGTTGTGTGGGAATGTCATTTTTGTGACTCAAAGTTGTGCCTCTGCAAATCACTGGCACACACTAGCCTTGCTCAGTCTGGAAAGGGTGTAGTCACCTCCCACTTCCAAGTGGTGTGACCAAAGGACATAGATGACAATGCCTCTGTACACAATTGGATAGCTCTACAACTGTTCAAAACCATGATCTGGAAGATTTATGCAGAACTACGGAAAATGTTTCAAGAAAAATGCTTGTTGTTTTTAGGAGTGATGACTCTCTAGTAATGGCATCTAAGGACTTTTGCCTGGGGCAGTTCCATGGAGCAAGTCGCTTAAAATGGAAGCAACAGCCATATCAAAAGACAGATGCTCTTTAGTGGGATGTAAACAAAAGCTGCTAGATTACTTCTCTGTCATCATTGCTTTAAGCCCACCTCTGCCAAGGGTTTGTGATCGCTTCTGTTTTTAGGAGATTCGGACGTCCTTGCCAGATGTGTCTGCAGAGCGAAATCAAATCACTGGCAGCCTCGGCTGGATTCACCCAGGCTAGACACATACAGCACTTTATAAGGACACAGTGTTTGTCAGGGTGTTTATGTTATAGAAAACACGCAACCTTTAGTCACACTGATGGCATAGCTCTGAGGGCAGGACTGGTCCGTCCCGTCATTCCTTGGTTGGTTCCTGCACTGCTTTTGTCCAAGCTAAAATATCTTGACAACTTGTAGAAGGGTCATCATAACACTTGCTTTTTGCACTTTTGTGCTTCCTAGGGCCCATACTGTAATTATACAGTATTATTGCCTTACTACATGAAGGTCACAGATTCCGATTCGGGGTACTCCAGCATCCCCCACAGTCCTAAAACATGCAAATTAGGGATTAGGTTAATTGGACATTATAGTGGTTGTTTGTCTTGTGATAGATGAGTGTCCAAAGTGAAACCTGCCTTTCACCCTATGTCAGCTGGGAAAGGCTCCAGCCATACCCCTAAATAAATAAAATAAAATACGAATATAAATTTCATAAAAATGAAAACCAAGAAAGGTAATATGCTTAAGAGTTAGAAGGATCAAATATAGATGCACATTTCTAATATCAAATAAAAATAAAATATACGTAAATGGCTCTGTGTTGTAGTGTGGATGCATCAGTCTGTTACTGAATGAGCTCCTGGCTGTAGTGCTAACTCTCCTAGGTGCTAAATCATTAGCATCACAGTCAATACTTCATACCCAAAGCTGTGTCATTCACACATTATTCAGTCACATCAGGTTGGTTTGTTATTCATATTAATAGCAGATGCTTACATGCACCCGTTACAGCTTATAATACGATCGTATGATTGAACATAATTTCGATGTGCGTATCATTTGCATTTTAAATGACAATACTGAGCGAGCTAGGTCGACATGTTGCTGGTTTGCTCGTGGCGGGTCACATATATTTGCCAACCATATATGTGAATAATCAGACAGACATTTCTGAATAAGGAGGAGGTACATTTATAGTGGATATGCAGGATGTGAGTATAGCCAGATTGGATATCCAGCAGAGGATGCAGCATGCTGTTTCAGAAGAGCTAACAATCCAGAATCACATTTCCTCTCCTAAGCAAAACACAATAGGATTTATTTATGACTTCAACCTCAGTGTCGGTATTACATTTAAGCTTAATGTCATATAATTATGTAATGCTAACCTAGTGGACCATGTCAATTGGCAATTAAACCATTTGGAATTGAGACTGCTTGGAAGTTCAAGTTGTCATTTTGTAATTTCATGTCTCTCGTCAGTTCATTCCTGGTCTGGCAGTGGCTCTTGCTGAACCACAACCCAGTCTCCAGGATCATATGTATGTTTTTGCAAACCACATGAGGTCGTATTTCTGAACCAAAACGATAGTATGTTTACAGGCATGCATATCAGTTTGATTGTGTTTTAACCACCTGCATTAGTTTTGGCAGAAATGAGGAAATGAGGGTGATGGTAACCATTTCTTGGTTTAGGCAAAAAAAAAAAACGCCTGGTTCAAAAAAGATCATAGTTTTTCCTTATAACATCAAAATCCCCACAATGACTTTAACACACTGCTTTACGGCACACTGACATTTGGTCTTGGACTGCAATTTGTTGTCTCACTCTCACTCACTTGCAGTACGATGAGATTCATGTAGAAATGGTGAAATAAGTCAGATTCTTTATGTAGAAGTATGGATACTTGGTAGAAGTAGAAGAACTAATTCAACCTCTTTACTCAAGTAAAAGTAAGACATTAAAGGCTCTTAAATGCATGTGAGTATAAAAGTGAAATAAAACATTTAACTTCAACAATACATGACACTACTATTGATATTGCAAAAATGATAACTGCTGGTTATACCTTCTCTCAGCTATCTTCTATATTTCTTTTATATAGAGTAATTATACGTGATTGTTTTCACTCTATACTGTATTCACGCTATATAAACACATATATAACAAAATATTTTTGTTTAAATGTAGAAAATACAGTTACCTGAAAATCTACACTAAACAATAGAATAGAATATTTAATTGCTGTGGATCTGTGTCTGTTCATCTTTCAAAAACACTTTTCTGTACGTAACACACAAAGTTAATGGTTGCAGAAAGGTTGTTCTGGAAAACCAGGTGGGTGTATTCATAAGGGTGCAAACCAGACAACACATACAGTGGATGATAGGGCAATATTAGCCACTAATTCAGCTGATCGTCATTTTATCTATCCATCTATTCCATGGAAATAGAATTGTGATACACATAAGCACTGGGCTATATTAGATGGTGATGGTATGATAACCAAATATCACAGCATCACAATACTGCAATTACCTTATGTCACCCCCATTGGAAGCACAGCTGATTGACTGCTTGCACTAACCAAGAGGGGGCGGGGTCATGATATACAACTCTGCCTACAACTGGAGTGATTCCTTCACTGTTTTTGACAAGTTATTAAAAACAGCTGGATCACATGGTGGCAAATTTGCTAGCATTGATGATCACAGCAACCAGTTTGCCGGTTCAGATCTTGGTTTGACCACGGGAGTTAGCACGTTCCCCCGCGTGTGTGTGGGTTCTCCGGGTTCCTCCCACAATTCAAAAACATGATCGACATGATTCAGTGACTTTTTTAATACTGCAGTACACCTTGAAATTGGTCATCAGTAATAAGTAAAATATGAGAAGACACCAAAGAAGACATCTAATGGTGACAGACATCATCAAACGCTCATCCTGAGAGAAACACAGAGGACCATGGACAGTTCCAGAAGAGTGTATTGGTCCTGAATTGAGTCAATTCCACCTGAATTGAGTCAATTCCACTTGAATTGAGTCAATTCCACCTGAATTGAGTCAATTCCACCTGAATTGAGTCATCCTCTTAGGACAATGGCCTCATTTGCAATCAGATAGTGCCTGACCACTTATAAGTACAGGTGTAAATACGTCTAAGGACGGATTGTTATGCGATCTGCCTAACCACTTCAGGAGGTGGTCAGAGACACACTGTGAACATATTAAACAGAGGTGCTTTCCACTCCACCCACAACAACTACGTGAGCAGAAATACATTGGTGGCTCAGAGCCCAGCTTACGCGAAAGCATCAGAAAACGATTGTTTTCTGTTATTTGTCCTCCCAGTAACATCCATTTTGTCTCTTTTTAGACATGGATGAGTGTGAGAACGACTACAATGGGGGATGTGTCCATGAATGCATCAACATACCAGGAAACTACAGGTGCACCTGCTACGATGGATTCATGCTGGCCCATGATGGACACAACTGCATGGGTAAGAACAAGCCTTTTGAAATACTTTTTCATGTATGTCTGTGTTAACGGAGCTCCAATCACTCAACATTTTGAAATACTAGAGCAGCTGTATATTCAAAGAGTGGTCTTGCGGTTAAAATGAGTTCCCCAAAAGGTCTTGTTTACTCATTGTCTTGACAAATGTAAATGTAAATGAAGCAATCTGACAAAGAACTAGACTTCATCATCTTGTTTAGACTCTGTTTCAAGCATTGGGGTAATCTGACCCATGACTAGAGACTGTGATCAATCACAGGGCTGTTCAGACAGAGAGTTTGGCTAAGTAGCTGTAAATACACTGACCTTTGATGGAAATGCCGCTATTCTAGCAAGGGCAACACCTGCTTCACAGCATAGCATCCTAAAAAAGGAAAAAGCTTTAGAGAAAGTTGGATAATAACCCCAATAAAAAGACCTGCCTGATTTTAGTCACTCAAAGCACATGTAAATGACATTTCAGTGGACACCTCCATGTTGACTCCATGCAGTGCCAGTCATCGTATTAAATGAAAATACCCAGTATACATACAGTATGGTTACTCTTGTGACACAGTGACATGTGGGCAGAAAATAACAAAATGAAAAGCGACTAAAACAAATCTGTTGGTGTATTTGTGAATGCATTGTTCTGTTTTGACAGCATTAATATTTTAATTCAATAGTGTGTGAGATATACTAGAAATAATTGCATACAGAAATACAAAATGCACATGGAGCTGAATTAGATACTATTGTTGTTATGTTTATTGTTCAATGTGAATCGTGGACATTTGGGTTGAAATAAGCGATGAGGATAAATGTTAAAAAAAAACAAAAACAAAACATGAGTCGGCCATTTTCATTTTGTCAAAGTAGCTCTCAGAAGAAAAAAGGTTGGAGACCCCTGACTTAGACCATCATCTCCTGTGTTCCTGTGATTTAAAATGGAAAATACTGATTTTGGGGTTAGTGAGTGCGTTCAGTTTCCAGTCAGAAAAGACTGTCTTACATTAAGATAAGATGGCAAACATATTCCGAAGATATCATGGACTTGAGCAGGCATAGCTTTTATTAAGTCAGCCTTTTATTAATTGGCTGAGATTAGAGCTGAAACAATTAATCGATGAATCAATTATTAATCGATTACTAAATTAATCGACAACTATTTTGGTAATCGATGAATCGGTTTGAAGCTTTTTTTTATGATTAAAACAAGATTTCCCATTTTTCTTATTATGAGATTTTCTTCATCTCTTTGCTCTAGATAACAAAGAAATCATTAAAAGTTAATCATTGTGGTTTGTGGATAAAACAAGACATTTGAGAACGTCATCATTTCCAGGTTTGATGAACACCGATCAACACTTTTTAAGGTTTTCTGATATTTTATGGACCAAACGATTAATCGAGAAAATAATCGATAGTTGCAGCTCTAGCTGAGATTAGTTTTACACATCATAAACACACACTTCTAAAACCTGGACCTTTAATGTGGAATCACTGGATTTGCTTCCAGTGACAATGAAGGAGATGTTTTAAATGTGTGATTGTATAAATATGGTGACTTTGTGAATTTTTATGGTTGTGCATATTGTCTAAGAATCTTTCTGATTCAGTGTTATGAATAGATACAGTATATCTTTCTGTTTGTGCTTAAGAGAATGTGCTCCAGGGTGTGTGCGTGCATGTGTGTGTGTGTGTGTGTGTGTGTCTGGCTCGGTTTGTCTTTCACCTGAGAGATCTGTCATCGTTTGCAGGGTTTATATGATTTTTTTTGTCCGTGCTGCTCTCTGTACCATGAGTCCTACTGCACATACAGTATCTGGCCTTTATTACTGACAGTCCAGCCTATGTAGCCCCTGTGCTCTTGTACTATCTTGCTTTGAGCCAGACTTGGCATGGATGTGCTGAAACACATGTCATCCCTCAGTCCTATACTGCTGTGACAAAAGCAAAAATAAAACCAGAAACATAAAAAAAAAAACATATCACTTTCCACCCTGTGGGTCTGTGGTGAGATACTCTGTTGGCGTCTGTGAGTGTTGTAGGTCATGCTATGTTCCTTTGGCGAGACTGAGTGAGAGATTGAGTGGTAACAGCAGCAGCCAGCAGTGCAGTGAAGCTATTTAAAGTAGTTGTGGCTTAAGTCTATGATATCGTAACAATTTATTTGTTGGTTTATCTTGCCATTAGACAGTTTTTTCCAACAGGAAACTCAACTTGGTGTTGCTTTGTAAGCTACTGACTCCACCACACCAAAGCCTTTTCAGCAATTTTACCTCACAGCACACAGACGTTACTGATCCATTGCTGCCTCCATTGGTATGCTAATAATTGTTATTTTGGTACTTGAAATACAAACTGTATTTCTTTAAGATGTACCAATAAATGACACAAACTTGAGGCAGCAGTAGTGCCTCCTGTGTGGGGGTTCTTGGCACAGTGGCGTGCCAAGAAGCTTGATGTCTTGTTGAGACAAACAGCAACAAACAGAGCAGGAAAAAAAGAGCTGCTGGATGTCCTCCATTTTTTTTCTGTTGTGTTGCGTTTGATGTTGTGACACATGGTGTGACATCATGCTATGTATCTTGTTGACACTTCCAAACCGTGCCATACTATACCAAACTGGAATAGCTGTGGAAACAGAGCATTGTGTGCAAATGCCTTAAACCAGTGGTTCCCAAAAACTGGTGGGTCGTGGGAGATTTTTTTTGTATGCCCCCAAACAAATTTGCAGAATTTTCCAAACCTTGAAATGAACTAATGTACTAAACAACTCTTGGAAATGATGTGTTTACCATTTTAAAATCACATACAGATATGGCTGTAAGTTAGTCACAAATTTGTTGTCACAATTTGCAGTATATAGTGATTTGGGTCATAATAATTTGGCATTTTAAAGAAGTGGGCCCCCAGGGAAACACTGGGAAACACTGCCTACAGCACCCATCATGTAAAAAAATTACTGAACTACTACTTGACGCAATTCAATGTGACACACGTGTATATTGAAATAAGCACATTTGCTCAGTTGGAAATCAGTTAAGTGGTGAAGTTCAAGCTCCTGAAGCACGTCATCAGTGTTGACTGTATCCAGTACTATTTATTTCCTTTTTATTAAATAAAATGACTGACCAGCTCATCATTGTGAATGTGTAAAGTATCTATTCCTGTGATTTGTCGGGTGATTATAATTTATTTGCTAAACTGCTTCATGTTTAATGAGAAGTGACATGGACATGAATGTCTGAATTATTGGCACATTAGTGCAGTTAATTTGCGTCACCATTCCTGTTCAAAGGCCTGAAGAGTGGAATGTGATTGTTATGAAGTGAATGATCAGACACATATGTGCCGTCAGTGTGGTTTATATAGTAAACTACATGAAAAAGACCCTGTTTGTCTGTGTTACTGGTTAATGGTTTAACAAACCATTAACTCTATTCCTCTCTTTTTGCATGACTCGCTTTGTTTTTTTTTTGGGATAAATATCTTTATTGCAAATAGGGGGACATATACTATATATCACAGCAGTTATGTGTTTTGTGGCTTGCAGAAAAGATTGAAAGAATCATCAACTACTTCAACTAAAATGAACAAAGTAATAGGAAATGGCTGCATAGAGCTGGAACACCCCTGCACAGTGGTGCACACACACAAATATCTTGAAATACGTAAATGGTAGAAACCAAGTGACCAAGTGACACAACACTAATACAGATCAAGGCTGCAGGGAGAGAGCACTCTCGAGCCAGTAACTTGTGATCCTCACACCAGCGCCTCGCATCAGAACAACGCAACAACAAGAAACACACATGAACTTGCGCAAACCAAATAAAAAAGATACCTTGAACCCTGAACTTTTGGCCTAGAGATGAAGACCTCTGAAAGTGATGATGCAGTTACTCACATTCAGTTCACAACAGAAAATCCCTTTTGTTTTGTTCTTTCTGAAACAGAACTGAATGTCTTCAGGTGAGGACACAGATTTCTTCAGTTTGACAAACACTAGTTTATGAAGTTGTGTGCATTTGGGAATGTAAATCACTGAGTTAACTACATTACATTACACGTCATTTAGCAGATGCTTTTATCCAAAGCAACTTACAATGGAATTCAGTACAATCAGCCAGGGGTGGAGTCAAACTTGTCTTTCGCACACAGGGTACCGGTCTTAACCACTGAGCCCCTCCACCCCTGTAACTGTAGTAATAAGTCTCCATCAAATAAGTGGTAATAAGTCTCCATCAAAGTGCAACAGCTCTATTTGAAGAGAACTTGTTTGTCTCACCATTAAAGTTCACACTCAATTTATTGCTCATTTATCTTGCATGCTGTGGGGGAAACGACTGAGGATGTTGTGGCTTTGAACAGACCTGGAGCATGAACTCCAGAAACCTCAGAGCCTTGTGGTGCTCACCACCAGCTCTGGATGACAAATTACCCTGAGCAAAATTGCGTGAGTGTGCAGAGAGCCGATCAATCAGCTCCCAGATGCACTGTGTCAACAAGTTAAGGCACTAATTGATTTAAGATTGCCTAATTGTAGTGTGATTAAAGAGCACTTGCCTGTCGGTTCCTTTCTTCCTTTTTGATTTTGACTTTATTTATTTTGCTTTTGGCGTGGACACAGCTGGGCCCAATGTGTCCCCTTCATTCAGCTTGGAGCAGCTCTCTCTGTCTCTGAATGTCTACTGCAGTGGCATAGGTTTATTTTTCCCTTGTGGCGCATACTTTTAATTTCACTGTGTGATCTGAGAGGTCGCTGCACAGCAGGAAGCAGCGTGTCACAACATGTAAGTGCTATAATGTATGAATGAGATGGAGTGAAAGATAATTTGTTTTTGTACATAAGCTTTATATCAGACATGGACAAAGTCGTCTGGTTTCCTTGATGAATGCAATCTGGAAGGGAAGATATACTGAATATTCACCAAGGGGGTGACTGAGCTGGTTGTAAAACGAGGTCAATTGAATGGAAGTCTATGGGAAAATGAGCCTCTCCTTCTCGTTTGATTTATATAGTCAGTAATAGTAATAATGTGGACACTAGGGTGACTGACAGCTGGTGTCATCCAAAGGGTGAAAACGTCAACATTGGCACTGGTTCAGATGAGAGTTCAGATTCCTATTGGTGACATCACACTTGGTTTTGTATAACAAAGAGAGACAGTGGACACTTCCATACATTTTTATAAGGATACATTTAACAATCACTGCTCTCTGGTATGCATTAATAACAATATAATAATAATAATAATAACATTATTGATGTTGTTTTTTTAACAACTTTATTGCCAATTCAGTTGTGATACAGTAATAGTAAAGAAACAGTAACAGTAAAAGTACAATCATGGCTATAATGACTTGTTTTATCAAAATAAAATGTGCTTCCTCCGTAAGCAGCACACCTGCTGAATAATTACCTGCTATTCTATTTACCAATTTCTGGCACCCCACACTACCGAGCGCCACCTACTGTGGCTTCCAGGTATTACATAAAATAAACAAGGTCACACATAAACCAAAGAATGGCTCTAACAATGGCAAACATATGTTATTCTTAGCATTATCGTGACATTTTTTTGTAGACGATCAGCTACAAGCTACAACCACATGAGATTTGGAAAACTAGTTAAAGGTAAGAGGTCATGATGTGTTTAAATGTGCTTGTCCCCTTTGACACAAACATTTTAATGCAGCACATTTATAAAACAACATTTTTCTGGGTCATTCTGCATCTTTAGAGCCATAAATTGATAGATGTTGAGTCTGCTAATGAAGAAATGCTAATGCAGTATAAAGGCAAATTAAGGTAAAGTTGGATGGATTTAAAATCTAAAGTCTAAATTTTGTCAAATTGTGGAAAATGGAGAGTCTGGGGACGATTATTTTGGTACTATTGTTAAATGAAGCATATACCGTACTGTAACAAACCGAACTGTTCCACACGGTGGAAGCGCGGCTTTAGTGACTTAGCAAATATGTAAATGTGTACAGTATATAACAATCAATAATTAGCTGGTTAATTAAATAAAAATAGCTATATGCTGATTATTAAAATGGCAAATATCTGCCTACCTCTATGTAAAATGGATTAAGCTGGATTTGCTGTTAAAGCAAAGGCTCCATACACACAAGGAGTGAGATATGGTTCTGTGCCCAGAACATCAATGCTCTATTACAGTTGAATGAAAATGTATATGTGTAACATATGCTTCCTTGACGCAGAATGTTACGCATTAGACCTTTAGATAAACTGAGACACATCAGATACATCCAACAAACCTATCTTGTCTTGCAATTTCATAAAGGGCAGCTCATGGCCAAGTGGAAAAGGATTTGGCTCGCAAGTTGTTTATTTCATTCAAATTAAACAAATATAACAAATCCTTTCTAATGAAAATAACAATACCAAAAGGGATCAGAAAGAAGGACAGTCTTATATCAGCTCTCCTCTTTCACAGTATGTTAGTGCACAATACACAAAGTATACATTTTTTTTACACAAACAAGAGAGAAGAAAAACAAACAAACATGGAAATATAAACAAAGTAAGGCTAAATCACGTCATATTTATTCAAGATGTGAATCTTAATGACATTTTAATTGAATGTGATTCATTGTGTCTAAGCTCAATTTGTTCCCTAAACAGACAGTTCTGATTCTTGTTTGAAGTCCCTTCCAATCGTAAACACGTTCTATTGTTTAAGGTCTGTTCTGTAAGCTGCTCGGAAGACTTTTAAAAAAAACAAAGTGTTTATGATCTGAAGAAAACACAGATCTTTAAACTTGTAACAAGAGGGTTGCTGGTTCAAATCCTGGGATGGGCCAAGGGTCGGCTTTGGGTTACCCTTGAGCAAGGCATCAAACTCCCCATTGTTCCCCTGGTGCAGCTTGTGTGCGTCCACTACTGGTTGAATGCAGAGGTCAAATTTACTATCACTAATTGGTGTGTGCACAAAAACAACTCACTCTAATTTTATAATGCTTGTATGCATGTGGTTCTGGACAATGAAATGCCCTCTGTTCACACCTGGTTTTTAACACGTGCCCGTGCTCATCTGATCACAAGTGAACAGCTGTGAGTTCATCAGTTCACATCTGGCATGAGGAAAGACTCTGCACATGTGTCTCACTGACCACAGCGATCACAACTCACTTCCTCGCTCTACATATGTAAATAAACATAAACAACACATTTCCTTCGCCCCGAGTCTTTCATACCGGGGGCGTCAGCTGAATTTCAGTGTGGCCAAGGAAACATGTGCACACGTTCTATCTCTCTGTGTGATGCACATGTGTCCAGAGATGACCTCTGAATATAAGCAGATCAGTCAGTGATCTACACCTGGACTTAGACTCATCTAAGTCTAAGGTTGATGGTTTGGTGTCAATAACACAAATATAATTTATGCAATTTACAATGTTACATTTGTATCAATAATATTCAAACACCGGCTACATCCAGCATAGAGACCCATAAAGGCTAGGTGGCTGACAGTTTGTATCTGTAAGCTTTCACAACTTTGAACAAATATTTGTCAGAAGAGATGTTTCTATGACTTTATTTGGACTTCAACAGTGAACGCCGGTGGTAAAAATAACTGATCTTTAAACGGAAAATCAAAAAATGCTGGCAGTGGTTGAAAACACTGAGCACACAAAGCAACACAAGGGTTTGTGGTGTAATGAGGTAGCAGGGAAAATAATCCTGAAAGAAACACTCCAATAAATCAATACATTTTCTTACAAAACAGCAACACAAAATCTCCACATAGGATACAAAAAAGCACCAGACCAAGCTTTGATATGGAGGTATATGGTGAAGTGAAACACTTATGCCTCATTAGCTTTTAGCCTTAGCTGCAGATTCATGACAAACACTTTAAGTGTTAATTTAAGTTAGAATTAATGTAACATAAATATTGATTGTAGTGTTGTGGCAACATCTGAAATTTTAGCTTTAGACATTTTGTTAACAATGACTGATTTTGATCTACGTGTGTCTCCATTCAAACAGATGTGGACGAGTGTCTGGACAACAATGGCGGATGCCAGCAAGTGTGTGTCAACACCATGGGGAGCTACGAGTGTCAGTGCACACACGGCTTTTTCCTCAGTGACAACCAGCACACCTGCATCCACCGCTCTGATGGTAAGACATGCATAAGATGAGTCATTTCAAGCTTATATAAATGATCCGGATACTTGTTGTTCAACATAGTGTTACATACTTCGGGGCGAAGAGATGATTTATGGAATTAGATTTTTATCAATGCCTGCTGATTGGCTGGAGGTTTGGAGTGACAGCTCAATGGACCGGAAGTTGTCACGGCCTTGGAGTCGCTGTCTGTCTGGAACTCTTTCCAGAAGTTTTCCCCGTCAACAATGGGTGGAACGAGTTCCAGAGCGCAAAGAACACATCCTGGGTCAAATGTATTTACAAACAAGAAAATACAATATTTTTGAATGATTAAATCAATATTTTTTTTTTTGCTTCTTGAAAAGTGTTGTTTGAAAATATTGACACAAATCTAATTTCATCATGAGTTAGTTTTTGTCATAATTTGGGGCCATAGTCACAGCCCTAGCTGTGATCTCTGTCACCTTTTTAGATGTTGCCCTTTTTCTTTCCTCCTCGCTTTGATGAACCATTTTTGTATTCCTGTTCAGGTCAGGACTGTTAGAGGTCAAAGGGCTTCTATAGTGTTCCTGTCAAACAGGAGTTGGTACAGTACGTACATGTTTTTTTGCATTTCCATTTAGAAGATTTACCAAAATAACCAGCCCCAACAATTTCCCCAACATTCTTTGGTGCCCCTCCCAACAGTAGTGTTACTCTCATAATGCCCCTCAGCTATGTGAACGAGCCGTCTACTTGCTCGGTGCGTTCATGCACAGCCAAATGCACGATGGGAGTTTTTTTGACATTTTTACAACGTTATATTTTGTCTTATTACTTACTTATTTGAATTTCTTTTTAACCGATAGTGAAGATAAGAACCAGCCTCAGTCCACACTGTCATCTGCCCCGTGTCACTGCAGCTGCTGATGGTGTATGATGTCATATACAGATGTGGCATCACTTGAGGAAATAGGATTTTTCTGGGAGCAGCTTTTCAAGTGTCTCTTTTACTATTGTGGCTTTTTGGGCCGCATTAGTATTTTGTGTTGCAGTACCACGAGCGGCCACTGGGAAAAGAAATTGGCTGCAAGGAAGAGGGTGTGGTGCGCTATCCAGTTCTTATGATACATCCATATTACCAGAGTAAAATATTACCGTACAGGTCACGGCAGAAAAATGTGACTGTGTTTCTTCAACACGCACAGTCTATTCTCATACAAAGCTTGACGTCTTGTTGAGACAAAGCGCCACAAATTGAACAGGAAAAAAAGAGCTGCTGGGTACACATACCGTACTTTTAAAAGTTGAAAAGTTAAACCCAGCGAAACACAGCTTATGTGGCTGGGGTAGCTGGAGTTGGCGTAGACTTGGGTAAAATGTGTAGTGTCAACTAATAACTATAACATTTTCATGTTCTCTCTATTGAAGTGGATATCTTCCTTACATCTTATTTCTCATCGTTGTCCATGCAGGGCCTCCTAAAAAGTCATTTCCCTTGTGTTTGACCTGAATGAGGCATTCAAAGAGCCGTGGGATTTAAGGCTGCAGACACTGAGTGCTATGTTTCACTTGTGTTCCGCATCCATTTCATGTTGGTTAAAACTGTTTGACCCCACCACCCTGGCATCCCAGGGTCGAGGAGGTGTCGCTCTCTCCTTCCCTCCACACTCACACACACATTATCCAGGCACAATAGTAGCATGCAATGTGGCTGTGAATTGAAACAGTGTGACAGTGTAGTTCAAAGATGAAGGTGAAGACACAAAAAGGAGACACAGGCGTGACCCGAGTGGGAGGAGAGACAGGGGTCAAATAGGGGAAGAGGCGGCACCCAAGTGACCTCTCCTTTATCCTCTCCCTCTGTACCTCGGTGGTGCGGTCTGTGTGACGGCCTGTTAAGAGCCAGTGTGAGGAAGTTAGAGGATTCTCTGTGGAGACGCTCAGAGAAAGCGGTAAAAGAGAAGCTGAAATAGAAATAGTGTGTTTGCTCACTGGAAAGCCAATAAACCCAGCATATGAATATGTCTCCCTCTCCCTCTCCCACCTCACCTCCCCTTCACAACTATTTCTGTTGTGAAGGGGAGTTTTCGCCGTTGCTCACGATGATGGAACACTACTTCTTGCTTTATATGGGGGAATAGTGAGGTTTTATCACCAAACAAGACTAATTACCGTAAAGTAAGTGGAAAATCAAATGGAAGAAGCTGTTCAGGGAATGACTCAGATTTTTCTTTTTTTTTTTAAGTGTGGTTGTATGAGATACTGGCACACAGACAGCAGCCTCAGACATGGATGCTTGCCCTCACTAAAAACATGACTACTAGTGATGGCACAAGGAAAACCAAATACTCACCTAATAAAATCTACACATGCTTAAGTCTAGGATATCTTTTAGCTCACACAGTGTGTTTAAATGCATGTTAAAAGTCCGATTTTTCTCGGCCTGAGACAATAATTTCACTATATTGTAATTTAAATACGTTAGTCTGACTAAAATTGGATAAAGAGATTCATAGTCCTAATACTCCTGCATGTATAAGCTTAGTCAGACTGGAGTCAGACTGGGTGTTTTGCGCATGCACCAACATTTCCACCCCGGCCTTAGACCCAGAAGTAGGGGATGACGTATAAACTGCAGTGCTGATGCTGGAAATAATGTGTCGGAAATCACATGTCTTTCTTTGGACAACACAGCAACCACAAGAGCCATGCTTGATCTGATTTGTGTCACAATTAATATGTACGGCAGGTACGAAACATACAGAGCCACAGCACGAGCCATCTCACCGTCCATCTCGCTGTTTGTTTTTCTGTGACGTAAAGATCAACAGGAAACTGATTCAATACACACTAGTTTATAGAGTGATACAGCAACCACCTACAGAAGCAGAGTCAGACATACTCAGCCAGACAAATCTATTTTCTATTCTGCATTGATTTCCTGTCTTAGTCAGACTATGGCCTTAGTTTGATTAAACTGGGCATGTAAACATACTGACAATGAAATGAGGCAGCACTAGACTTGCAACTCCGGTGTCCCCGTGAGTTTAAAATGCTGCTTTTCGTTATAACCTTTGGTGCAGGAGAGTTAGCGGTATACTGTACAAGTCAGAAAAGACTGTATAACAATGAGATAAAGTGGCAAACATATAGTGAAGATGGCATATTTCCACCTGCTCTACTCACCTCACCACGGCACAGTTTAAGTAGCATAGTACCTGGTACCTGGTAGCAGGTACTAAAAATAGTACCTGCTCCAGCGAGATTCCAAGTGTGCTCAGTAGGTACTATGAGATGGTAAACAGTGCCGAACTGTAGATCAGTTAAAACTACTTAATCATCCTAAAAACGTGGGTTAATCTCCAACAATTAACAGGGAAACCTCAATATTTAACAGAGGAGTCTGTTGTATTTAGGGACAGCACCATGGCCAGCGAGCAGCATAAACCCTGCTGCTGTAGTCTGTGGAGTAGGAGTCTGTGCTCCGGAGACGTCCGACACAGAAATCAAGCTGAACACTGCCGAACTGTGAATCAGTCAAAACTACTTAACAATCCTAAAAACGTGGGTTAATCTCCAACAACTACCAGGAGTCTGGTGTATTTAGGGACAGCACTGCTGATCACGACCGGCATCACAGACCCTGCCGCTGTGCTTCAGTCCAGTGACTGAGTCAGCGTAGTCTTTGCTCCGGTCATGGAGGAAGTACTAAACAAATATTTTGAATTAACCGATTCTAGTGATTTGATTCAGTTACACTGAAAACAAGTGCTTTACAAGTAACTAGTCACTCGTTTGTTTGTGTGTGTGTGTGTGTGTGTTGCATGTAAAACAAAGTCACCGCAGTTTCACACAGCTGTGCAGTGATGACTCCGCCCACGTTGAGTAGGTACTTTTTTGTAGTGGAGATGCGACCTAAACTGTGGCGTGTCATGCCGAGGCGAGGCGAGTAGAGCCGGTGGAAATACGCCATTAGTCAGGGATATATTTTTATTAGATGAGACTTTTTAAGTTACTAAAATCTGTTTTTCCTTTCCTTGCCTCAAGCCTCAAGTCAGTGGTGACGTTAGATACCTCAGGTCATTTCAGTAGAACTAAAATATTCGGTGAGGCCTCCTTCCATTACTATGGTATGGTTACTATCTTTCTGAAGATGAGGTCAGCAGAGAAGGTGGACATTTTTTAAAGTAAACTTAAAACCTAACCTTTTAACCTGGCTCTTACCTG
Source organism: Solea solea (assembly GCF_958295425.1). NCBI lineage: Eukaryota > Metazoa > Chordata > Actinopteri > Pleuronectiformes > Soleidae > Solea > Solea solea. The sequence goes on from NC_081136.1 coordinate 21,393,720, forward strand.
ACTTTTATTTGAATCTCTTTACTTCAGGATCTCACACAAATTATTTTATTCTACCCAAGTCTGCTTTTGAACTAAATGTCTATTTTACTGCACCTATTATTTTATCATGTGCTAGTTTATCTTATCCTTCATTGCTTGTAGTATTTTCTTTCTGTATTTATTTATTGTATTGTATCTATTTAATTTTTATCTGTTACATTTCCCTATGTACTGTATTTTACTTTATCTGCTTTAAAAAGCTGTGTGTTTATACAAATTCAATTAAATTATAACATTTTTGTTGTTTTAAGTCAATAGCAAAGCTCCATTCATTCCATATGTCATATGTGTCCTCCAGCAATCTGTGGATCCTCAATCAGACACTTGTGGACAGGAATAGCATCAGCAGTAGCAGCAGTTCGGTTTCCCACAGGAAAATCCTTGTGCCATATTATTTTTTCCCCTCCAGCCCATCATGGCAAACCTTACTCTTTTCTTTATATTTTCTACTTTTATTTAGTTCCACTCTCTGTATTTTCCTAACCTGTGCGACAGCATAGCTGGAAGAAGAGTGTGCACGTGGACAACACATCTCAACAAGGACAGATTAGATCATTTCATGTCAGAGCAGATTAATCAAAGGTGAATGTCAAGAAAATCAATAAATGCAATTTTTGAGACCAACATTCACATAGATCAAAAAATATTAGCCATATGACAACAATGACACCAGGAAGTGATAGTCTTATTACAGTCTTAATTGCTAATCATTTTATTTGATTATATATATTATTAGCACTTTACCTGTCCGATTTTATAGTTTTAACTTTGTTACCTAGTTTTGGAAAGTGCCGTACAAATGGAATTTATTATTATTATTTTAAATATTGTCTTATAGTATAGCTAAATGGAAAAGTTCATTCAAATCTTTAAGTGAGATCTGCAGCTCATTTAGATTAACCAAGGGCGTCATTACAATATGAAACTACTCACATTTGATGTATCCAGCGACATTTTAAAGTGTAACGTTATTCAAATTAGTAGAAAATTCAATTTTAATATCATCAAGGAAAACAATGAAATCCTTTGATAATTAGACTCATATCAGCATAACTGATGGCAGTGAAGCTTTAAATCACATCACATTCACAACAGGAAATGTGGAATTGCAGTTAATGTCATATTGAAGTACAATATACACCACCACAGCAATAGTAGGGAGTTGTGGGATGAACTTGTGCGTGTGGTTTAAGAAGGAGAGACACTTTGTGTTTGATTGTTGCTTTGCACATGGTTAAGTGTCAGCCTGCGGCTCATTTCCTTCTCCCAGACACTCGACTTGGGGATAATAAAGCCTAGCAACAATTGTTTGTTCCATTATGGTGTGTTTCCACTCTGTTGTGTTTTCACAGTTTTGTCTGAAGCAGGTCCAGGCAAGAACTAAACCCTTGGACCCAATCATGAGTTTGAGGGAAGCAAATGTTCCTAAGTTGTAATGATGTGGCAGAGCAGATGACCCCGTAAGTCAGGGACGACTCACAGACATGCACGGCAGAGAATGAAGACACTTGTTTATTTTTTTCAGAGAAAGTGCATAAGGTTGTGTGCGATTTGTTGCGGCAGCACTTTGATTCAGATGATTCTGATGCCTCTGTGTCTGATGTATTAATTGTACCTTTCGGATGCCACCAAAACAGAGTGAAAACAATGTGCTTGTAAATACTTCTCAGAGCTAAACACCAAAAATTCCAGGAAAAGTTAGGAGTTGGCAGTGAGATGGGAATTTTAAACACCATCTCTCACTCCGAGAGAGTGTTTGGTCGCAGGAGTCCATGACTAGAGGATACTTAAGAGTCGACTGCAGGCTACAAAAACACAACTCTTGACAAAGAGCCTGGGTAACTAGATATTCATTTCTGTCAGTTTGAAATATCATTATATGACTAAGTCCTGCAGGTAAATGAACACAGTACTAGAGTAATTCAAATTATACAGATAATAACATCGTTTTTTCATCTTTATATCCCTATATGACGAGGAATAAAACAGATATTGTCAGGCTTTATAAATAAATGTACCAATATTATCTTAAGAGAAGTGAAACAGCTATTATCAGTCTTTATGTATAAAGTGTCTTTTTTCTACAAAGTGAATAGTCGCAATTTGCGATTGCTGCACTATATACTTTTGTATAGTATATGTGTATAAACCAGTTATTACAAATGAATTACACAGATAAACACGATAGATAGTACATTTTCATATACTGAAATATAGAATAAATCCAGGTATTGCATCCTGATCATACTAAATTGGTTATTATATCTTAATATACTGATTAGTTGTTACAGCTTCATGACACTATTTTACAGATAAATACATTCATTATAATATATGTTATACTAGTTTTGGAATAAATAAACCAGGCATTGAGAGTTTTTATATGCAATTACACAGATAAATAAACCAGTTATTATGTATTTACATTGAATTGAACTCACTCACTCACTCATCATATTATACTGTGTATACTGAATTGAGAGGCGTTCATGAACGCATTGTCCTTATTTAAAGTGTAGTGTGGCATGTGTTTGGGAGAGGAAGTGAAAGAGAGCAGTGGATTATGGGAGCAGGGGGTGGGGGAGGTGTGCATTTTGGGGTCAGAAGAAAAGAGAAAAATAAACAGAGAGAGACAAACATGGTGGAGTGGACCAATGGAAGCTGCGTGTGTTTATTTGAAGTTGTGCAAGGAGAGGAAGCAGACTCCCTCCCTCTCTCTCTCTACACACACACACACACACACACACACAGAAACAGATGCACAACCACTCCCACACCAACGTGCACCGATATGCACGTCCTCTCTCTGACAGAGGAATAAACAAACCGAAGCAGGAAATTGGAGGTAGAGGGAGCTTTTGAAATGGCAGAGCCAGGGGCAGTGTGGGAACTCTAAGTACAGGGAGAATGTCCAACCTACCTGTTATCTTCATTAATTACATCAGAAGCTATCAAACACCTACACCTATGTTTCTGTGCAGTACTGTGGAAACAGTGTTAAATGGAGAGGTAACTTTTACCACTTTGTTGATTGCCGTGGCAGTGGTTGCCAAACTTTCTCCTGCAGAACTGCGAAAAAAGACGAGGATAGTTGAGCTTGTATGTTGAGAGGCACAACACACTGTCGGCCATAGTTCACGAGAATGCACTAAAGTTTTTTATTTATTTATCCACACAGAACCAACGTTTCTGGAGCACTGAAACATTGGTGTCTTTATTTTTTTAATTCCTGTCTAAGGACAGATCTCTACGTGTCTTCAGGACACGTCTATATGTCTGCAGGACAGGTCTACAAATGTCTTCAGGACAAGTCTCTAAGACTTCATTTATGTCCTGGTGTTTGTCCTAAAAAGGAGGACAAATTGGAAGATTGAATCGATGTGTGTGTATGTGTGTGTGTGTGTGTCAGTTTACAACTTGGACAGCCAGGTTCTAAATACAAAGAAAGGAAAAGAGAAGATGTCTGTAAGGCCATTGTACATGTATGTTTTGATTCTCACTTTCAGTCCATTTCCCATGTTCTCTGTGTCTTCTACTGAGCAGCAGCTCCCCGCCCTTGTATACATTTCCACTGACCAAAGACACACTTGGGTCTAAAAATAACATTTGAGGAGGAAAAGAGCAAGAAAACACGTAACTGAGGAGATTTGCTCAGTTGTAAAGACCTTGTTTTCCACACACTGGGATAATATTTAAACAAAATATTTATAAAATGAAGAAAGAGTGGATGTTTGAGGAGGCAAGCATTAGTCACTTTCAGCGCCTCTGCCCACGCTGTGATCACTAAGTGTGTGTAAGTGTATGCATGGCTGATCGGCCTGTGGAGAGAAGGTAAACTACTGCACTGGACTTGGACTTTTCCAGTGAAATCGCCTATTATGCCAATTATTTTCTGAGGATTCTTTTCAAAAGGTCAGAGACCTGTCCTGAAGTTGTCTGGGAGACATTAAGAGACTTGTCCTGACGACACTCAGAGATCTTTCCTAACCTGCAGACATTTGGAGAAACACAGAGACCTGTCCTGAAGACATTTGCAGACCTGTGCTGAATAAAATAAGATACTTATCCCAAAGAGACATTCTGAGACTGTCCACCTGACGCTCAGAGACCCCAGCTGACCTGGTCAGGAAGGTGACCTAGAAGCTGACACTGACCCTAAACCCACCTGGGATTTTTAGACTCGTGTGAAGCCAGGAAAGAAGGTGATGAAGACCATTCTCATTGCAAGTGGTTGTTCTGCCCTGTGGTATTTTATTTCACCCCTGCAACAGGACAAGTCTCCAAATGTCTTTTGGGAAAATAAATCTCTGCAAATATCTTATAGTGTCATTAGGTCAACTGTCTGATTGCCTTCAAGACAAGTCTCTGAATGTTTTCAGGACAGGTCTCTGGGTGTCTTTATGGACAAGTCTCAAAATGTCTTCGCTCTGAGTGTGTCTCTGTCTTTGAGTGTCTTCAGGATAAGTCTCTTACTGACCATGAGTGGTCCAGACAAAGCTCAAGCTTAAGCTCTATACGTCTGTGAAGTATAAGTGAGTATAAGATCCAAGAATCTTCCAGGATGAAAGAGTCAAACTGCCTTAATTCTTAAAGGCTAGTAGAGACTTAATCAAAGAAGACTGGGAGCTGTAACTGCTGAGGAGCTTCTGCAAAGATTGAGTCAATTATTGTATTTAATAGATTAGCAAATGAGTGTACATTGATGTGCAAACTGGTCATTTATTTCATTTCAAAACCTACAAGACAAAGTGACCTTTGTGTTGTAATAAATGGGAAGGATCTGAATACTTTCTTGAGCCACTGTATATCTGTGGAGTAAACTGTCTGTCTCATTGTTTCCCATCTTTGAACCGGAAACTAACATCTGCCTCAACCACACACACACAAAAATGTATTTTTATATCTTAGTGAGGACATATCATAGACATAATGCATTCTGTAGCCCCTTACCCTAACCTTAACCATCACAACTAAGTGCCTAAACTTAACCCTTACCCTAACCTAACCTTAACTTAGACCCAATTCCAACCTAAACCCTAAAACCTAAAATGCCTAAAAGTCAAAATTGTCCCCGCAAAGTCAAAATATCCTCACAAATATAGGTTTGTGCATTTTTTGGACCTCACAAAGACATAAATACAAGTGCACATGCACGCACACATGCACACTGTGTGTAGTAGTTGAGTGAACAAGGGCTGTGTGAATCAGCTGCCCAAATGTTTCCCCTCTCTTTAACATTATAGCAGCTGGACTGTGTTAACATCACACAGTGAACTCTGGTTCGCCCGCTCATTGGCCTCTGTGTAAATGTTGCTGCTTTGATACCGTAGCCGTTGAGCAGCTTCACCGCTTGTATATTTAAAAGAACCATACCATGTGGTTTGGTTCTTTAAAAAAAGGACACTACAGGTTTTCACACGAGCACCATCCACAGGACAGCATCTGTTCATCAGGCATTTTCAAGTTCGTTCTCAACCTTCCGAAAAGTTCCCACACGACTTAACTGCACTCCGATTTGTAGGGAACGCTCATGTTTGTATGTGTTTTACATACAGGTCTGCATATCTATGTGCATATGAACACACATTGTTTTAACCACAAATGAGGAAACAAGTGTAACCTGTGACGACCTTATGGATTCACAGCACTCGCCTTTTACGGGTAAATGTATCACTGATGGTACTAATCAACACACCCTATCAGTCAGATCAGTACCTAAATTTGTGTTGTTATAATAAATATTTTACTTAAAGCAGAACTAGGCAGGATTATTAATCTAATTTAACAGCTTCAAAATCATTGTGTGTGGTTAAATAAATATAAATAATAAACTAAATAGTTAGTTGTGGGGCCATTTCAGTTGCCAGGCTCTGGAATAAGCTTCCCCCCGACATTTGTTTATTCTTTTCTTTCCCTTTGTATTCCTTTGTGTTTTTAATCAGTATTTTCATGAATTTGTTTTACTTTGTGTTTTTAATGCTGTGTGTCTGTAAAGCAATTTTTGGGTTGTTGTAAAGGACTATAGAAATAAAGTACATTGTATTACATAAATATTCTGATTTATAATACCATGTGCATGCATGTCCCACACCAGTTTTCCATAATAATAATAATAATAATGATAATAATAATACTAATAATAATCACTGATTTGGGGCAAATGTCATGGCAAATGCAGAGAGAATAAGAGGAAGTTCACACATTCAGAAATCAAGGCACAAAAAAGGTTTTATACAGAAGGTCAATGGTGTTACTCCAACAGAGCACACTTCTGCTCCTCTACGCACTGAGGGTTGTAGTAGCCACCACTTATGAGGGTATCCACTGTCATCTGGTTCATGGGGATTGACATTGTAAGCGGGTTGTTTGTCAAATTGGATTTGTCCGTACAGTAATCACCATATCCTGGATAGTATGTGGAAGTCAGAACTGCCTCACAATCCATTCACCAACACTGGCCAGCAGATCTTCAAGGTCTCTGAAAGTGATCTCCCTCTGAAGCTTCCATTTGTCTCATCCTCGAGAAGAGCCAATCGTGTGATTGGATTATTTTTTATTCCCTCCCCATTTGATTGAATCCGAGCGGCTTCAGGTGTGGCAACTGATCACAAATAAACGACTGTTGTTTTACAATAATAACTATATAATAATAATAATTATAATAATATATTTGATTAGAATTTGCATATTATCTAATCACTGTCACAACATTCTTCACAAAAATCAAAACCTGAAAATATCATTACAAACACAATATAATGATTTATGGAAGATTCACTCCAATCTGCTCAGTTAAAGCACACAAATCTAGATTTGTGCAAATGCAGTCTGTCCTCCTGTTCATACCACAAAAGTATTTGATAATTACAGCATTTATTCAACATTTTATCTTGCAATAACAGATATTTTGCATTTGTCGCTCGGGGAGTGTTCTTTTTCAGCAGAGGCTAAATTCACAATGTTTGCTCCAAACTATTCACAAAGTTGGTCTGTGTTTGTCCTGCTGTCAGTTTAGTGTTTTCGTTCCCTCCAAATTATTCCCAGATGATGCTCACATACAGAATCCCCGCTGACAGATTGGTGTTGTTTTTGGTACAGTAATAAAGCTGATGTCTGAAAATGAATGTTGATGTTAAAATTGGCAGTCCTGCCACTAATGTTAGAGCTAGATTCAAAAAAAAAGGGAAAGCCAAAGAATGAGTGAGAGACTGAGTGTGTGTTTGAAGAAGAGATTGTGAGGGGGTTCATAAAAGGCACAGTCCTTATGTAAAGCAGTTCAATACAGCCTGTTGAAGAATAGCTCTCATTGAAATTCATGGCTTAGCACCTATAGCTGTGTGCTGTGAGCAGGCAGACACACACACACACACACACACACACACACACAGTGTCTGACAGGATTTCAATTAAAATGGCATTTACATGAATGAAAATGTAGAGGGAGTGAAGGCGAGGAGAGGTGAGTTTTTCTTCTGTCTGGATAGAATTTCCCCTGTAAAACTCCAAAAAGAGTATTTTGTCAAACACTATCATTCATTAATGTCTGACATTTAAGACTATTTATTTAACTAATGACCTGCTGTGCAAATCTATAATAAATCTTGAATGTCAGATATTAATGTTAACCTCACAGACGAGTTTGTGGACCAGGATGGCAGTGGTGTGAGGAGTGAGAGAGGGTTGATATTAAGGAGGTGGAAGTAGGTGGACCGTGTAACATTATTGATATGGGATGTGAAAGAGAGAGTGTGGTCGAGGATGACACCCAGACACTTTACCTTAGGGGAGGGGGAGATATGGATATGGAAGGAAAAACTATGGAGTTTGGATAAGGTGGATTTAATGCCAATTAGAAGTAACACTGATTTATTGTTGTTTAGTTTAAGGAAGTTTGAGGTGAACCAGGACTTTATTTCAAGGAAACAGTTGGTGAGGGAGCAAAGAGGGAGAGTGGAGTTGAGTTTGGTGGACAAGTAGAGCTGGGTGTCATCCGTGTAGCAGTGGAAGCATTTGTGGTTTTTATGGAATATATGGCCATGGGGGAGAAGGTAAATGATAAAGAGCAGGGGCCCCAGGACAGAGCCCTAGGGCACACCTGTGGTGATGGGGACTGGATCAGATTTAAATGATTTTAAATGAATGTGAGTGGGAATGGAGAGGTAAGATTTAAACCAGGTGAGGGTTGAGAGGTCAGGGCCACAGTAGCACAAGACATTAAGAAAAAAACGTGCTGCAAATATCACAACACAACACATTAAGAAAAATGGGCTGCAAACCCCCAACACAACACATTAAGAAATTAGGACATCCGGTTTTCAAAATAAGATAATAAATGAAGAATTTGTGATATCCTGGTGGTATGACAATACACTGCTCCATCATTTCTGGCAAATTGTCCTAATCCTGCCTATCCGCACGTTTGGGATCTCAATGCATTTACCATGACACCAGAGAGTCCCCTGCCTGCAGGTGTGGAGACGGGTGTGCATCACTTTCAAGTGTCCCCTGGAAACACTCCCATTGTGTTGTGATATTTGGTGCACCCTGACCTCTCAGGGCCACCGTAGAAACCAGACTAAAACTATTCATACAGATTAGTATCAGAAAGATGGGTGTGGAGTTAAGTAGTGACAGTTTTTTTATCACATTTGCAAATTAGCATTTGACAAAAAAATGTAATTTAACAGTTTTAATCTCGTCAACAAATGGTTTTCATAATTTCCTCGTGCATTTGCATTGTTTGGTTCTGTTGTTGTAAAAGTGAATGAAAGTTCATTGTTGGGATGAGCCAATAAGATGCTCAGTACTGGTGTCATACTGGTCAAAATCACTGGCTCAGATATCACAAACGTTTTAAATGTTTACAAGATACAAAACAACTGTATCGGACTAGCCTGTGTGAAATCAAATCGCTGAAAATCACAAATGAAGAGCAGAGCTGTCTGTGACTTCCTTTTTAAGCGACTTGCTCCACGGAGCTCCCTTGGGCAGAAGTCGTTAAAAGCCAACAATAGCCATCACTCCTAGAGAACTACAACAAACACATTTGTTTACATATTTTCCATACTCTGCATACATCATTCAGAGGATTGGTCAGTTTAGTTGTATGTCTATCCAGTTGTGTACTAAATCATTTTCATCTAGGTCCATCAGAATGATGTGCAGTCTGACATTAGCCAATTTGACTATTATGTGTATTGGTAGACACTGATTTGCCGATGCAGTTTGCCTGTCACTAACAGCAGCAAACTTGTGCAACAATGAAAGAACCTGAATTGAACACGGTGTGGTTTTCCTTCAAAGTTGAGTGAAACTGTGAAATCAATCCTTGTCCCTGGTGAGGAGATCAAGCTGAGAGGCTGGCGTTCAGCATCACCTCATTCCTCATCAGCCACAGACAAAACAGGGAAGAGAGTGACTGTGTGACTCTTAAATTATCCTACACGCTCTCCATCTCTCCTTCTACCTTTCGACATTCCTCTTCTCTATCTACATTTTTTTGGTCTTTCACCTCATTCATTATTTTTCCTGGTCCACTTCACTCTGCCAGCCACACTGTTGAGGTTCTCTGTGGCGCAGCACTGCCAGAGCCAGGTTGTAATAACATGGCTGTGATATGCTTGGACCTCATCTGGAGTCAGAGCTCCCGAGAGAGCCAGAGAGATATGTGTGGAGAGGTGGATGAATAAAAGGCAGGGAGGGTGAAAGAGAAAGACAGACACAGGGTAATAAAAGAGACAGAGGAGAGACTATGTCCTGGGGGATCTTACTGGGCCATGAAGACGTGTCTCTGTGTTTTAACTGGACCTGCTGGGGCTCTCAGCGAGGAGCTTCAGTAGTGGTAAACCTGCTGACCTCCCCAGTCTAAACACTCTTGTACACCAAGCTGGAGACAAGAAACATTAGCCTCCTCTCTGTCTTTTCATTGCTAACTGGAGAGTTTCAGACAAAAGTGACAAAGACACCACTTGCTTTCAGAGCTGTAACAACTTTAAATTAAAAATACCTCAGTCAAAAACTTCTATACAGTTTGTATCATTTCACTCCAGGTAGCAACTGATTTCAGTTCCTTTCAGGTCATTGAAATTGTAGTATACTGAGCTTTTTTCCCTTGGGGATTATTAAGTATTTCTGATTCTGTATGACTTTTGAGTATTAACAAATGTCACATACATTCAAATCATTGTCAAATGAGTTCACACAATGCTGATTAAGCGCTCTCTGTTTCTCAGTCTAACAGTGTTTAGATCTCATGTCACTCAGCGACATTCCTGCGCTTCACACAGGAAGTGATTTGTTTTATGTCAAGACAGATGGATGATGCAGCAACACTGTGCTATTCAAGTGAGACAGCTGTAAAAAGGTTCGATTTTTAGATTTAGGTTTTTTTGGATAAGCTGTCAGCCAAAGATGCAGAGATGTTCTACAGTTGGTATTTGCAGACGTTACCAAAAGTAATTAGTGATGAATCATAGAATTAGTGATAGTGTGTGTGTCCTCTGCATTTAACCCATCCTTATTGCACACCAGGAGTGAACACATACAAGCGGCTCAGTTCGACCATGATTACTGTCTTGGTAAGGGATGACCAGAGCATTATGTTGGGTCGTAATGAGGTTGAGATGATCTCTTGAGGGAACCTGAGTAACTGACCGAGGCTCCAGGTGTCAGGAAAGACCGCACTCAAGTGGTGTTGGACAGGGCCTGGTTAAACTAAATAGATCTGTCTCTGCAATAGTACTGGGCTGGCCTGATTCACCTCAAGCCTGCATGCCTCCAGACATTGAGCCAGCTTATGCAGGACCAGGTTGTGACACCGCCTGTACTGACACTGGGATAATGCTGTCTTACAGCTGGAGAGAATGTGCTGCAGGCTTGATTTCTGGGAGCAGCAAAGATGGCAGTTATCCTCAGTGCTATATCAGATGTTAACGTTCTGAGGGCTTGGAAGGGTGTCATTGACCTGATCAAAAAGCTGAGTCAAGCTTGGAGTATCCGCCACATGTCAGGTGATCGTCCTGTTTGTCACCACCTCCCAGATTGTCCACTTCCCTTGGTGATGTTGGCCGACTGCTTTGATCTTTTATGACTCTTTTTCCATCTTCAGTACCTCGGAGATCACCAAGTCTCAACTCTCCTTTGCATTGGCTTTGGACCACGTCTTCAGCACGGGCCCCCTCAGTCAAGGCTGGTCCTGCCTATGTAGCCAAACCACAATTTCTATGTGTTTCAATTGGCTAATGGCTTGTTCTACCATTTGCACTGCATCCCACCTATGTCCTGTTCAGACCTGGCCCTTCGTGTTTCGGAGAGTTGGACCTGGTGATTCTCTCAGTTGGAACACAAGTCTCACTTTCTCCTGTTTGTAGCGCAGGTGGTCCAACATAATTCAGTACACCAAAAAGAACTACTTTGCTTGTCACTATTTTTGCGTGTTTGTGTCGCTTATAAAACGAACATCACAGCAGTTGCTATGATTACCCCGTCAACGTTGAGGAGGTAGTAACGGAAGTAATGGAAAACTATGAGCCTGATATCAAACCGAGTAGAGTCGAGTCGAGTCGAGCTAGAATTGTATAATGGAAAAGGGCCATTTGTTGTGTTCTCTGCAATGTTGCCTTCTTGTGGACACAGTCAGCCATGCCCTCTTCCCCTTCCTTTCTGTCTTCGCTCAGTGCTTGTCTTCATACTTCCCACTGACTGAAAACTGTGTAGTGTGAATTAGGCTTGGACATTGGATTATAAGAGCCTCAGCCAGGCTGCTAATGTTACATTAGGTAAAACACAAAGTTTGGTTTTCATTAATGTTACCTTGTTAAAACAATCAGATGTTAAATTGGATCACAGCTGAGTCAGTGTCTCTTGGTTCTGAAAGGTCCAGGTTCCAGCATCCATATCAAAAACAGGTCTGGTTTGAGTCTGAGCAGAACATTTTTTGTGCTCAGATACACATTTTTGGACCCATGTAGAACTTTACTGTGATTGGTCCACATGGTAACATGTCTCATCCATGTCTTTCAGTAGCTGCACAAGCATATACTGTACAACAACAAGCAGTAGCTATGGTCAATTTCAGACACTAGAAGCATAATGTCTGTAAAGTTTGGGTCAGACTCTGTTACTATGTTTTCAGGCATGGGTCAGGTTTAGACAATATAGTGTGAGTTTAAGTTTACATACGCAGTTGCATTTTATACAGTTTTTGCTTTGTATCTGAACACAGAGTCTCATAATACACTCATTTTTTATTCTCACAGTATGTTTTTTAAGAATAAATTTAGTTTTTATTCTTACATATATTTACAGTCATATTTGTTTTACACTTTCACATTTATTTCATTTATTGATGAGTACTTAATTCATTCATATAAATAATATATATATATAATACTTAATAATTAACATGTGCATTTATAGTCATTTTTCGCCAACCTGTGTAGTTTGTGTGCTTCACTCCATTGTGGTGACTACAGCAAAGAGTAAAATATTATTTGCTGTGCTTAAGGTAATGTAATATGTATGTGTAATATGTAATATTTATAAAATTGGCATTAGTGACTTACAAAAGTGAGGGGAAATGCCATGAAAGTATAATTATAAGTCATATGTCACTTATCCGTCACTTTCATATTCATGTTTCATTCATTTTTATATGACTGTGGATTTGGGCTTCCTGTCTGTCTGTCTGTCTGTCTGTCTGTCTGTCTGTCTGTCTGTCTGTCTGTGACAGTGAGTTAAACAGAGCTTGACATCAGATATGGCTGGCGTACGTCTCTGCTGATGTGTGTGTGTGGCTTTTCCGGGCCCTGACATGTGAATGTGTCAGTGAGCTGCGGCTTAACCGCCTCGTCACATCGGACATGGTGAGAGGCCATGGTCCGTGGCTGCCGCTAATGTTTGCTGTTTTAGGCTGGACTGTGCCGAGTGCCGGGCCTGTGTGCGTACTTCTCCCTCTGCCTCAGTTTATTTGACTTCTCCCAGGTTTAAATTGATTGTAGATATAAGGCTTTCTTATGAGTTTGGTTTTCAAACAGAGTCAGTGCATGCTTTGGCAACAGTTGAAACTCTTTCCCCCCTCCCTGGCTTCATTTGGCTGTCACTGTTCTGTATTGCACTGCAAGTTAACTACATTAGTATTTTGTCTGAATTATATAATGTTGAACAGGGGGTAGAATGGGATCTTTTGTTCATCATGTAAATGCAGATTTACTCTAAAGAGATGGGTCCTTTGATTTTGGACTTTGATGGAATGGTGCTGTTGGGAGTGGACACATAGAATAGCAGTGTTTAAGAAAGGACTTGTTGTGAAGGGGATTCTGTCGAGGGAATGGCACTCTAATGAGGTACTTGAAGTGCTCTTAGGCCCCATGAAGGGACATTATTCACCATGGGGACCAGGGAAAGGATGTGTCCTTGAACGGAGTCTAAATGGAATGTGATAAGTGCTACAGTACCATACTGATGCAAATCCTGAGGAGCATAAATGCAAGTGAATGATTTGTCTGATATTCTCTTTGCTTCTGACAAAGTACTTTATGGGATTGACATGTCATTGTTTCACTGCACAGAGAAGTGCTGATCCTTACTATGAACATTTGTTGCTTTCTGTTCCATATGCCCATACTGAATTGGGTAAAAGGGTTTTGTCCATTCTGCACCGTATGCATGGAATACGTTGCAGAAAGACTGGAAACTTCACTGAGGGTTTTTAAATCCATACTGAGACTCCACAACATGCACTTGTTTTTCATGACCTGCTTGTAAATCTAATCTGTTTTCTTTTTATTTGTCTTTTGCTTGTGTTTTAACTGTGTAAATGTGTAACTGTGTTGAGTGTTTTGTGTTTGCTGCCTATCTTGGCCAGGACTCCCTTGAAAAAGAGATTCTTAACCTCAGTGGGATTTTCCTGGTTAACTAAAGGTTAAATAAAAAATAAAATAAAAAATACATTTCAGCAGCTTTGTAGATCAGTGTTTCCCCAACCTTTTAATGTGGGGACACTTTTTAAAGGTGGCCGTTTTGATTTCAAATGATGTGTGAATGGGAATAGATGTAACTGTGATGCAACTCTTACTCTGTTAGGTGTTTTGACTAGATTCCCTGCATTAAAACAGTCTTCCTTCATTGTGTACATGTATTTGGGTCTGAAATCTTTCAACCACAACAGTAAAAACTGATCCGACTTTGATGCTGCAGATCTGGACTTTTCTTGAAGAATTTCTATGTGTCTGAGGAACACATGGAGGAGTAGAGGATAGCACTGTTGCCTTGCAGCAAGAAGGCCACTGGTTCAAATCCCAGTTTGACTGAGGACCTCCCTGTGCAGTTCTCCCTTTGTGTCTGTTTTGGCACTAATGATATACTGGTGGCATCAGTGAAGCCAAACCTTTAATAACAATTATACACTTCAACGATCTAAACGATCTAAACTATGGTTTGCTTCCACTTGATAAATGGATGCCAGTCTTCTTTACTGCCAATCAAAGAACCACTTTTGTTGTTGTCTGTGTTTAGCTCATATTTAGCAGTGGTATATTCAGTGTTCTGGCAAATTGTAGCTAAGTAAAGCAACTAAAGTGGGAATGAAAAGCTTCATTAATTCTCTCCACACTAGAAAGTACATTAGATATGAGGACACATATCTAAGGATTGTTTCTCCAGTAGAAAGCCCATGATTAGCTCCCCCTTGTGCCTACCATTTTATCCTCACTGTTGTAAAACTCACCGCTGGCACTTCTCGCTCCCTTCCCCACTCCTGGCCATGTGCATTAGACCAACAGCAAGAAGGCCAGGTTGGCATCCGAATTGGTTGCTTTGGTGTTTTTCTAAAAAAGCCAATATATTTACTCGTGTGTGGCCCCCTCGGTCAGACAGACGTTTCCTCATGTGAGAAACAGAATGATGTTGTCTGATGTGTTCATTTCTTTGTTGTGTCCTTGGTAAGACACTTCCCCTCTGTCCTCGTTTCTTCCCTGTACTCCCATTTCAGAAGAATAAAGAAGTTTAAGGAGGGAAATGTGATTTATCTGCATAAGGAGTAGAATGTAGCCGTCTCAGAACAAAATCTGCTTCTTAATCACCACATTTTGTGAGTGAAAACATCTAATTGTGCCTTCATGCGTGGAAGTTTACACTCTTTCCAGAGCTAAGTAGTATCTTTGGCTGGCTTCACCCTGTCTAGTCGCCTCTCTGGAGAGCAGTAGACCTCTGTCCTCAGCCTCCTTGCTTCCTCCCCCAGCTCCTCTCCACACTGATAAAAATCTTAATCACTTGCTTGTTTCGTTTATGGTGTTATTCCTGCATAATAAAGGGGATAGATGGGGAACATGTTGACCATTTGTGTCAGTGCTCGGGAGAAGAGATTTTAGACCAGTGATAGCAGAGAGCAACATAAGATGAGCCAACTTTGAAATTAAGGCAATTGTTCAGTTTGTTTTGAAGTGAAAAAACTGATTTCAGCCATTCAACAAATAGCTAAAAATAATCTATGCCAGCTAAAGTCGACAGTATTTGAAGAATATGTTTAATACTTTACATCACAATTGGACAGCCTTTCTCAACTAGAAACTGAAGTTTTATTATAGCTCATAGAAGTAGTGGTCTACTGCTGCTTTATTTGGTAACTTTGTATCATATAACTTTGTGTTCTCTCTCAGATCACTTCATTTATATTATGCTGGTTATTATGGAATTATGGATCAATAATGCCCCAAACAATCCTGTTGCCTGGACCTTTCGTGTTGAATATGTGTTGATACAATGACATGTCTTTGTATCAGCGTGCCAATACAGTTTCTCTGTCCCTTTGTCTCTGTTCTATGCACAGATGGCATGAACTGCATGAACAAGGACCACGGCTGTGCCCACATCTGCAGAGAGGCTCCGGGCAAAGGTGGGGTGTCATGCGAGTGCCGCCCCGGCTTTGAACTGGCCAAAAACCAGAAAGACTGTACATGTACGTATCATCCCACACACACACACACACACACACCAACCTTGTCTCCTAAATATTAGGTTTCCACCCAAATTAACTGCATTCTCTGTTTCTCTCTGATGTGTGATAGAAAAAGGCACTGTATGAATGTGTGAGTGAATGGGTGTGAATGGGTGAATGCAAACTAACCACAGATCATTTACCATTTATTCATTTTTTTTTTATATTTTTTTTAATTTATTTTTTTATATATATATATTTTTTTTATATCATTTACCATTTAAGCTCAAACTGAATGGAGCTGTCGGACAAAGTCCTTCTCCTTGTTTTTCTCGGACAGAGTGCATCCAACATGTTTGCCAAGGCTTTAGCAACATAAGCAACTCGTGCTATGCTACACATTCAGCCATGAATGAACACTGTCCCGCTAACTTCTTAAAGTCTTCAAACTGCCTGTGGTATTTTTTGGCAGAAATTAGGAAATAGGAGTGATGACAACCATTTGAATTTGGTTAAGCACCTGTTTTTTTTCTCCATAGCATCAACATCTTCTCTATATAAACATAGCTGATGAAAATGCTCCACATTGCAGTGTTTATGTTGAATACACTGAACGTCCTCATGGCAAAACGGAGCTGTAAATTATTCATGGGTTCATCTACTGACTGACTTGGAATATGAATTGGAGTCAGATCAGATTTCCCGTCTTAAGGATTGGATGTTACGTGCGCCCCTTGCCTCAGTTAACATCAGTGGCTGAGCTCCACCCACAGTTATCCACCCATATTAGAATCTGCTGATTAACAGATGAGCATCTGTCAGCACAACTCAGATTCCAACAGAAACCCCACAAAAGCATGTGCAGGACTTTCCCATCCATCCATCCATTTTCTACCACTTTATCCTCCACATGAGGGTCGCGGGGGGGTTAATATTTCTGAGTCATACTTTGAAAAATCTAAAACTCCTCTGAGCCCCACGACTCTGATTATCGCACAAGACTAGGATCAATAATTTCCATAAATATTATTGTTTTCATTTGAACACGGTGATACAAATGTTCAGAGGCGATTAATAATCAGTCCACTTCCTGTTATTTCTAAACCTACATATCTTTCAACCCAGGCCTATGGATATTACAGCAGTAATATTTGAAAGGTTTACCTTGACAACAAAGTATTCACTCTCAAAGGGCACAATTATCCATTGACATGCTGACTGGCTAACACTGCATACTTTCCCATAAAATGTCTATGTATATATATTACCTGCTATACTGCGTAAGTATGTCTTAAAAATCTATCGTACATATTTTACAGCAATTTAAAACCATATTTATTTATTTGACCTCACAGCCTACCCGCAGTACTGTTACAACCCACTAGGGGGTTAGCAGCCCACACTTTGGGAGACATTGGTGTATATGTTTTAAATAACATGCCGGAAAATACGATTTCCTGAATTTACCAAACATCTCTTTGAAGTCAGAAGTCTGTAACGCTCTTTGACCAGTGGGAGTATATCGAATTGGCTCTTACCACTGGGGTCAAACGCCTCTGCAATGAACACATTCCTACAGGATTTCCAGTGCAACACAATGGTGCTCAATCATCATTTGCATATTAGCATATAAATAGCCATGTGTGTTTGTAGCAATCCTTACTTTTTACAATTTAGGACACAGTAGGGCTGCTCGATAATGGAAAGAATCATAATCATGATTATTTCAAACGATTACTCTCCCACAAGGGAAATTAGCTGTCCTAAAAGTTGCTAAATGACATCATCACCTAATTTGCATAATTGGCCACGGGTATGTATAATTGTAATGGACGCTGTAGGAGAGATGAATAACGTTGTGGAATAAACACAAAGTGACTTAAAAAACATTAATATGTTTAGAACTACAATTTTTTTTGTTTAAGGTCACAATCAGAGTGCTGTTGATGACGTACAGTCAAAACATTTAACACGACAGCACATCGTTTGATTGTTGTTGTTTTTCCAAAACCCTGTTCTTTTTTTTTTAAAAAGAAAAAAGAATTACAAGACGTGTGGAGGGGGGTTATCATGGAGCTTCAGTGGGATGTGTGTAAATAAGAGTACTGGCACTTATTTTTTCCCACTTCACACTCTGGATATATCCAAAATAAATATGATATTAGGCCATACGGGGGAGCACATGGCTAGCACTGTTACCTCACAGCAAAGATATTGCCTGGTCAGTTTCCTCCCACTGTCCAAAAACATGCAGTAAACTGACCGTATGTGAATATGAGATTGAGTGAAACCCCGCCTTTCGCCCTATGTCAGCTGCGATTGGCTCCCTCACAACTCTCTTGTGGAGGAAAAGTGGTAGACAAGGAATTAATTAATTAAATATAACGTGAGAGAAAAAACATTCCTTAAAATATGATTTGAGTCTGCATTTTAGTGATACATCAGGCTTGTTTACATTCAATTTGAGTATGTTAACAATCCTACATGCATTAAACATGTTTCTGCGCAACACTCCCTGTCACCTGGTCCTCTTTAGTCAGGTGACTTATCACTTTTTTTTTTTAACAGTTCACATAGTAGTGAGGTATTAACACTTTGTTTTATAGACTGGACTTTATAGAGTTGCTGTTGCGATGAAGGATCTTAACTGTCCTTACAATAATAAACATCTGCAATAGCAATGATGGGGCAAGTTCCAGTGGGCCTTCACCCGTAAAATACGAGGGTGTATATTAATAGCGAAAATCATTGAAGCCTCTCAGACTGAGCTGAATGTGCTGGAGGATCCAGTTCACGTCTCTAAACCTCTAACCCCCAGCCCCCTCACCACCACCACATCCCCGCGTCTCTCACTCGCTCATGCTGAGTGCCTGCAGACATGAAATTTAGGGCTGCTGCTTTTCGAGAGAGGAAAAATAGCTTTTAGTTACACTTTGTTTGGCAACACATCATGTTCTCCTCTCAGGCGGTCAGAGTGTAAAGATTGTGAAAGGCTCTCACGTGTCCCCCGCCATGCTAATATTTCACTAGCAGCAAGGGGACCGTTGAGCACGGCGGCGGCACAGGACGGTAGTAAAGGGTGTGATGAAAGCAGCGGCACTCATGTCTGCAACCTCCTCTTCACTTTCTTCTTTATTTTCATAGACGTACCAAACCGTTATGGAACATGTCAGGCAAAAATCCCCAAATGTCACAGATTCATGTTTCCTTTCCCTCCTCACCTCCACAAACATGAAGGTAGATTACAGAAGGAAGTCAAATAAAATAGCAAATGTCTCACATAGTTAAGTGTCTGAAGAATTCGGCCGCAGCGTGTTTATCATGGCAAACTCTATCTCAGACTGTGGCTGCTTTCAAAGTACTTCTTAGCTGGCAGTTTTATAGCCAAGGAACTTCAGTTGAAACCCGCTTTGTCTGGTGGATAAGAGTTTAAGTTTTAAGAATTTCAATGTTTAAAAATAAGATTCCAAGAAAAGGTCATGCATTTACAATCTCTTTTTTCCATTCTTTCCATATTTCACCCTGTCTTTATCACTTCTCTATCTCTCTCCTTCATGTTGTTCACATCCTCTGCAAATGTTTCTTTTTTTTTCTTTCTTTCTCAAAGACTACATTAAAAAACCCACCACTTTTCTCTCCTCCTCTGCCCCTTGTTGTTTCTTTTTTTCTTTGGGTCTCTTTACCACAGGAGGTTTTTCCAAAACCATGGGAATGTGTTTTTTTTTTTTTTAGTAGAAGGAAAAAAAGTCCCACTTTGGTTCCCGGGTGACATTTGATCATATTTTTTTGTAAATATTCTAGTGACAGTAGCACTTTGATTGAGTTATGCTGAAACAAACGGCATAGACTGAGCCAATCGATTACACAGACAGAAGCAAAATGCATTTACTTTTTCCTCTAAGGTAAACTAACCCCCACCCAACGCTACTCTATCCTATCTAATAAAGTCAATCTTTAAACAAGAGTTGAATGCTCTATCCTATTTTCAGGAGACTTAAAATCCAGAATTTGATATTTTCGAAATTTAACAACTCCATGTCAACTCTCTGGTTCTCACTGTATGAAGAATATGACCCAAACATGTATGTTTCCTTCAGTGACGTGTAACTATGGAAACGGGGGTTGCCAGCACACCTGTGATGACACGGACACAGGGCCGGTGTGCGGCTGCCACCAGAAATATGCTTTGCACTCAGACAGCAAGACCTGCATCGGTAAGTGATGGCCATGTTGGCCTCCTAGTTCACACCTGCACGCACACGCACACGAACACACACACACATTTACCCCAAAGCTCTCACAGCTGTTCCACTGTAACACCTGTTGCGTGATAGGTGATGAGAGACGACTACGCTGCAGTTAGGAAATGCAGCCAGTGACAAAAATGATGAATGAGACCTTGTTTAAGACAGTTGTGGGCCAGTTTCATGCAGACCCACCTGTGCGTCAAACAACTGTCGAGACGTGAGGATATCGTTTTAAGATTAAAGCTGCAGTAGGCAAGATGGTGAGAAAACTGGGTCAGTGATTGTTGAGTTTCATCCGCAGGTTATGGGATCACAGCTTTCCTCCTATCAGATGAACACGGACAATCACAGGATTACTATTGTAACAACACATCATCAGTCGGGTAAAACCATCTCACAGCGGTCTAATGGTGCGTTATATTTATATCGGAACTGAGAGCAGGGGCAGTTGGTCAACACAGTGTGTGAATGTGTTGTTTTTTTCCTCTTTTTAATTAGAAACTGAATTATTGTTGTATTTTTTGATGTGTGATGTTTTACAAAAAAAAAAATGCTGTCAATGTTTTATTGCCTGTAGTTCATTCAGTAGTTTTAAAGATGTTTCTTATGGCGTTTGACAATGGTGTCGTAGATCTTGTCAGGCCTTGAAGGAAGGAAAGTGTGTTGGCACATGCACATGCATGTTGTATAGTATACGACACAACTTGGCAAAATAATGTTTTGTGCGCATGGCTGAGAGTGATGTCACCACTGAGTTCATTGTGTTCCATTTGAGCAGCCAGGCTAACATATCATAGGCTAGCAATTGTTAGCAATACCAGTTGCTCTACATGGTATTAGTAGAAGTAGCAGTTTTTCATTAGGTAGCACCCATGTTCGTGAGGTTGTGCCCAGTTGGTAATTCAAGATCAGAACCTCAGAGATGCCCCATTATCTCGTAAATTCTGAGTTCCGACTACCAAAGGATTAGCAGTTGTGGTAGAGCAGCTAATAGGAGCAGCCTTGTTGTCTCTGAACTGCCCTGTGATTAGTCAACATCTCCCATGCCAGGCCAGACTTTGCAAAGGCTGTGAACAGAAGAGGTGTAGAAGTTGTCATTCTCTCTCTCAGACAACTTCATTTACACTATGCTGAAAGATTTGAGTGGAATTATTGATCAAAAGTGCCAGAAAAGCCCTGCCTACTGTACCTTTAATCATAGCTAAAAGATCAAATCAAATGAGGAATAAACACATTTCTTCCCTGAAAAAAAAATCCATCCACTCTGATGTCACACAACACTGTATGCATTCATATGTCTCAGTATTCATTGAAAATAAAGCAAATTGAAATAATTAAAAATATTAATTACAAATTGATAGATGTCCAGGCATTGATAGTGATGAAGAATGGAGACTCTGATGAGGTGCAGGTTACACGTGACAGACAGGTCAGTTAGATTCTGATCAGACCTGGTGTTAACATCTGTCCTGAGTGATAAGATCACATGCACAACACATCCTCGGATCTCATCTCAGAAATCACTTTTGGACGTCGTGTGAGGATGCATTTCCTGAGTTGCATGAATGCAATTTGTCCTCAGCTGACATCCTATCACCTGCAGATGAAGCCAGATTCAAACTCATGTGTTCACAGGAGATGCAGTTTAATGACAGATGTGGACGACTGTACTTTGTGCTATGTGAAAACCTCACTGGATGTTAATAGCAGGTCTGAACGGGGTCTTACTGAGAGGTATGCCAATGTTGATCCATTCATTTATGCTCCAATTAACCTTTGCATGTGTTTGGACTGTGGGAAGAAACCGTAGATCCCGGAGAAAACTCAGGCCCCTATGGGCCGAACAGACAAACTCCATGCAGAAAGGCCAACAGTGCTCGCCACTGCTCCACTGTGTGGTCTCTGTCCACTCAGTCTCAATGTAATAATCAGTCGTGTTTTTTCCAGGCACCAGATTTCCCCCCCAGAGAGGACATGGAGAGCATCTAAAAAAAATAGATTCAAAATAGTGGATTGTAAACAAATTAATCCCACAAATGTTATTTCCTTACCCAATTTACAAAAAAAAGCATCTTCTCATTAGACTTACATACATTTCCAAAGTTGTCTGAAACATGGCATTAGTGTGTTCTAATAATCTCCCAGTGTCCGTTACACAGTGTTGGGATTGACTATTTCCAATAAAGTGGGTGCTGGAAGGGAAAATCACAACTGGATTGGTCTGAAAATCTGCAAAGACACATTCAGCTGGTTGGTGTGTCAGGGCCAGTGACTGGGCAGTAATATGTTTGTTACAGCAGGAAATGTCTGAGCTGGCTGGTGGTGAACAGATGTCTGACACTTCTCCCACTCTGAAAACACATTCGTCATGTCAGATTGAGCCCAGCCAGCGGGCAGCAGGCAGCTCTCTGCCAAAACAGGTCATTTGTCCACATGACTGTCACGAGAGGCAGCCCTGCCTCTCAAACACTGTCATCCTGCTATTTCTCTAATGAGTAGAGTGTGAATGAGGTGTTCCAGGTAAGTGGAGTTATTCCCTAGACATGTTTTTCCTCTCCCACCTCCTTCCTGTTGATATTAAGGCTAACTGTCTGGTTCCAGGAAACAACTTGGATCACCTCTTCAGTCACATAAAGTATTGGTTTCGTCCTTGCAGCAGAGTTATTACAGTACCGTGATAGTTATTGATAACTTGTGCACACAATTTTGTAACTTGTAGTAAATATTTTGTAGTAAGTTTGCCAACTTAAATCACCATATGTAGAACAACCCTGATTGTGCAATTATTAACATTACCCTAAACAGCGTTGTGCATTTGGGAGACATATTTTGAATCACAGTGATGTAGACAACAAGCACCAACCTCATTCTCATCTTCCATTCTGTAAATATCACAGTGGTACTGTACATGATAATACACGGTTCCTGTGCTCTAGTCCAGAATTTGTCAATATCTTCCTAACTTGACTTTAGTGTCACTGTTTCAAGCGAGGGTGCGCTCCATTTGCTTACCCAGCTGGCCAAGTTGTTGATGGAAGTTTATACTTATTTTGTGTGCACAAATTAATATTCCATGTACACAAATTAAAACAAAATACTAATTCATGCATTAGTTTAAATGTCCCCATGCTGTGTCGCGGGCTCCAAACACACCACCTCTAACCATTAAGAAAACTAGTTATAAAAATAAAAGAGACAGTGGGCACATTGAGTCAACGGAAACACACCAAGCACAATGAAACACAACCAAGGCTGTGCTGATGTGACTCAAGTAAAATAAAAACTTCAGCATAATGACTTGTCCAAACGCCCATCCATCCATCCATCCATCTTCTACCACTTTACCCTCCACAACAGGGTTGCAGGGGGCCTGACATAGGGTGAAAGGTGGGGTACATCCTGGACAGATTGCCAGTCCATCACAGGGCCACATATAGAGACAAGCAAACATCCACTCTCACAAAATAATTATAACATTGGGTTTCTCGTTTCCATCAACAACATGGACAGCTGGGTAAGCCAATGGAGCGCACCCTCGCTTAAAACTGGGTCACTAAAGTCAAGTTAGGAAGATATTCACAAATTCAAACTTCCGTGATCCATAACATTTAAACACACTCATGCTCAATTTAGAGTGTCCAATGAAGAAACCAGAGAAAACCCGTACACACACAGAACATGCAAACTCCATGCAGAAAGGCGTGTTTCAACCAGGTCACGAACCCCGGTCTTCAGTGAAATTGCAGACATTTTCCCCATTTGTTATAGGACATTTCTAAGGGTTTATTTCTAAATAATATGAATAAACTACTTTATGTTCAAGCAGATGTATGTGTGCACAACTTATCAATAAAGACAACACAGTGAAATTAAGAGGTTGTCCTACATGTTCAAACTCATATTCAGAGATATTTAATCAGACTGAGGTTTTCACTTTGGCTTATGTAGGCAGATGACAGCAATGAGATTTGATTTGTGGGTCAGGTTGAATATCACTAAAAAGGAAACTCTGTGACCTTTTTTTTTTTTATAAAAAAAACTTCAGTGTGGTTATTCAGGGATGAGGACAGAATCCAATTCAATTGCAGAAACCTCTCCAAACTCCAGCAGTTGAGATTGGATGTTGATATCTACTGTTCAGCAAAGTTTAGCATAACAACATGAACTGAGACCAAACCACAGTCTGGAGCCATGTTATCTAGCTCTACAAATGTTCACGATGTGTGCTCATGGCAGTGAGCAGCAGCTTCTTAAGGTCACAGTCTGGAATCACTGGTCACTGAATTGTTGTTTTTTTTCCTGTGTGTGTTTTTGACTGCTGTTGCTGAAGGGCAGGTCACCAGATAATGGACTGCTCTGATCCAAGTGACTTTATAAGTTCTGCTTCATTTGAAATAAGGCCGTGTAAACCTTAGCCCTGGGTCATACTCTCTGTGTCCATGTGTCCGCAGAGGTCTGCACAACTGAAATGTACCTCCTCATATGCAGACCGTGCATTTTCCCTGGAACGCAACACTTTCCAGTCTTGTTGAGACACAAACTCAAGCTCTTTTTTGGTGAAAGGAAACAAGGAAGACATGGTTTCCTTCATGGTACAGTTCGGTTTGATGCCGTACCTTTAATTGGTGTGTGGTTTGTGGGCTGTGCCCGATGACAGTGAAGATACCCAGCGAACCACGACGCGATGTGAGCCGACAGATTGAGGACAATCTAGCAACTCCTTTATTTCTGCTCAGTTTGCAACAAGATGTCAAGATTTGTATGAGAATAGACTGCCTCCACTTTTACCATTTACTCAGGGTGGGGGGAAATATCGATACAGTGAAATATCGCAATATTTTGCGTGGCGTAGTTTTATCGCTTTTGAGACACCAAGTATCGATTTTTTTAGTATATCATTTTGTAGCCGATGTTACAAATAAACATGAAACGTTTGTCGATTAGCATAGAAAAATCAAGGGAAGGGTAGAATGGAACCGTTGGGGCTCGATATTTTGGTACTCTTACTAAACACAAAAAACACGTATCCATACTGTGCTAAACCGAACTGTTCCACTAGATGGAAACAAGGCTATAGAAACTCACAGGAGGTTATGTGACGAGGTCCACAGGTATCCAACAATCCCACTGCACAAAGAATAAAAGGAAACTCGATGCTGTATGTATGCACAGAACACTAGACTGATCATACATATTCATATCATGCATACATTTGTAGTGGCACTCTACAGACACTGAGTGCGGAAAGTATGACCCAGCCCTTAAACCAATGAAACAAATGGAAAAGGAACTTATAAATGTACACTGTAAATACTTTGTAACATGTAACGTGGTGATATTAAACCACGTGGATGACACATGCACACACATTTCAATGTGCTTCTTACTGTATGCAAACACTGGAAACACCTCTCTCTCTCTCTCTCTCTCTCACTCACTCTCTCTCTCACTCTCTCTCTCCCTCTCAGACACACAGCACCGTTTTTTTGTCGGTAATAACCCATTTTCTTTGCAGCTGCTCTGAAGAAATGAAAGACACCATCAGGACAAAGCTGCGAAGAGGAGCGCAAATGAGAGCGAGAGCAGGATTCCTCCTCTCCCTCTTTCCCAAATGTCTCTTGTCTTTTCTCTCTCTCTCGCTCTCTCGCTTTCTTTCTCTCTCTCTCTCTTAAAAGAGAGAAAGAACCCCTGCGTCTGTGGTGTTCAAGACTCCCCAATTACTCTGTGGGCCTTTACCTTACCTCCCTACCTCCTCCCTTGCTCAGAACAACGCGACACTTCCCCTTCCTTCCTTTCTTTCTTCCTTCCTTCCTTCCTGCCTTCCTTCCTTCCTTCCTTCCTTCCTTCCTTCCTCCTCCTCCTGCTTTCTGGTGATAGTATCTGATTGCCTGTCTTGTCTGACAATCGTTAAAATCACATCAGGTGGAGATAAGGCTAAAATCCTCAGTGCAGAAGAGGAGAGAATGACTGTGTGTGTGTGTGTGTGTTGGGAGGGTGGGGGTGGGGGTGGGGGGATTAAACTCTGTGGTTTAAAGCAGACATCTCAATTGCAGCCTGATCTTGGGTGAAGCGCCCACAAAAGCAAACCTAACTACCTCCTCCTCCTCCTCCTCCTCCAGCTCTCTCACCACCTCCTCATCCTCCACCTCAAAAGAAATAAAACTGCTGACTCACTGAAAAAAAAAAAACTGCCAATGTCATGAAAAATGACCCCCATGCCTCATCATCATCATCATCATCATCATCATCCCCCCCCATCCCATCAGCCTCTGCTCCTCCTCCACTCACCTCCATCATACAAGGGCACCACTCATCTGTTCATCACTCTTACATAGGGGTGGGCAATATGGCCAAACATGTTATCACATTAGATTAGATTAGATTAGATTAGATTAGATTAGATTAGATTAGATCAGATTGCCTTCGATCAGATTAGATTATATTATATTTTGTAGAACGTGTCATAGTCAGACCACGTTATAATGTCCAGGTAATATCTTATTTTTTAAACAGATTTATTGCTCAGCCCTATATTCTCACAGCATGTAATTTCCCTGCTGCATGTGTGTGTGTGTGTCTACCACTGCCTCTGTCACTAATCTGTCTGTCTGTCTGTCTGCCTGTCTGTCTGCCTAGTTGCATGAGAGAGCCTGTACTGCATATGTATGGTTTCATATCTCTCTCTCTTTCTCTGTTTTCCTTTTTTTTTGGATTAATAATCATTCTTATTGTCTTTGTCGATATTTTATAGAAACCCTTGAGCCTCCTCTTTTTTAATTTTTAATTTTATTATAATTAATGTATAATTTTGTTTTGTCATAGCCGCTGTAGAGCTGTTTAACTCCCACCCCCCTTCTCCTCACCCCCACCAAACCCTGCTGCTGTCCTGTGTAGGTCTGAGCCCCCCCCCCACACACACACACACAGACATTTTATCTCACCATTTGACAGATTTTTTCACACGCTCAAGCAAGCATATGCTTACTTGTGTGTGTGTGTATGTGTGTGTGTGTCTGCCTGTGCACTCCAGCACCAGTGCTCAGCTAATACACAGCAGTTAAAAACTAGAAAACCTCCATTCATTCGCCGAGTGCACTTCAGATAGAGTCGTCCAGTTTGAGAGGAGAGTGACAGAGAGAGAGAGAGAGAGAGCGAGAGAGAGAGAATGGTGGAGAGCCAGGTGTAAGGAATGGAAGGGATGTTAATTACCCCAATATCCAACCTCCCCCAAATACCCCCACTTCCCCACTAGAGTGTGTACATCAAAGGCGAGTGGCATTATTCATTCACAGAGAGATGCTCATTCAGGCCCTAATGACTGAAGCCTAGAGAAAAGACCACTGCCTCCCTCACTCTCTGGCCCAAATGCACCACCCCCTTCCTGGTCCCCGACACCACACACACACATAATATGCTGTCCTAACAGCCATCTCACCCTCGTCCTCCCTTACACGGCTTTGGGATTGTGGTTTTTCCAGCGTTGACTGTGTTAACGCCATGCACATGGGATGTGTCCATAGACAAAACCAGGCAACCAGCGCTGCCCCCAGACTATACCTCCCTATACCCCCTGCTTTTTTTTTCTATATGTCTCTGCATGCCCCCCCCCTCATCCCTCACTATGTGCTGCCCTCCTTTTCCCTCCCATTGTGGCTCTAATGTTGTGTCTCTAGTGCCCCCTCTCTCCTCTTCTCTCTCTCTGCTTTTCCCTTCTTTCTGTTTCCATCGATATCTTCTCCCGTCATCTTGCCATTACTCTGCTCTCCTTGCTCCACTGTCATCACTTCCTGTCCGTCTGCCTCTGTTGTTGTGCCCACGTTTAAGGCGGAGTGTCTTGAAAGTGTCGGATGTGTACTCTGTCCTCCCTCTCTTTTCCTCGTCTTCCAAATTCATCCTAACGTGTGTGGAAGTCATTGCTGACAAAGTGCGGCTGTTTTGATATGGAAGACAGAAACTCCATCGGCGACAACAGCAATGTCAGCACCAGAACTAAAACCAATCCCCCAAATGTTTACCCAACCCTACACTATCTCCCCAAACCCCATACCTCTATCACCCCCCCCCCCCCCCCCTTTTTCCATATGAAAGCCCTTAACATTCTCCCCTCCCCTACCCCACCTGCCTACCAACTGCTTCATTTTGTGAGCTATACACCGATACTGATCATTTTCATTAATTTTGTTTTGTTCATTTGATTTCTTCTGGGAGATTTAATCATTTGTTTGGGGGATTAACACTCTAACTGGGATTTTGGCTCTTCTTCATCGCTTTTGCTTCTTGGCTTTGTCTTTTTTTTTGCTCAAACGCCAAGAGGGGCTGAAGGTCTGGTCATTTGGGCTTCTCATTAACCTGCTGCTCACTGTTTGTCCCCTTGTCACTTGTGTTTTAGAGAAAGATGAGGCTGCAATTGAGAGCTCTGAGTTCAATGCCACGTCAGTAGCTGATGTGGACAAGCGGGTGAAACGGCGGCTACTTATGGGTAACTCTTTTCTTCCTCTTTCTATGTGTTGCCATGGCGCTTGTGCTTGTATCCCCGACACTACTCCTCTCCGTTCTTCCCTGTCCTCCTCTCTCTGTCTTAATTTTGTTGATTTTTTTTTTCCTCTTTTTTGTAAACCTTTGGTGCCCACTGTGTCTACTCCCACAGTCAGTTTTGTTACAACTACCAAACATGATGACAAAGGAGTGAAAGAGGTCGCTGTTTCCCTTTAAACTCTTCCTCCCCAACTTTATTTACTGAAATTTCTGGTTTGCGGAATGAGGTTTTTCTCATTGACTAACTTTTACTTTTCCAGTTACACCGTTCTCCAGATGTTTTGTGTTCCAGTTCCACTATTTTTCATCACCTTTTGTCACAGCATAGTTACCTTACTATAGTAAGTAGTACCTATAATTGTCAATATCCCAACTCTCCACACAACTTTAGAACTGCACTATCAAAGTGATGTACTTGGTAGAGTATTCTCAAAACAGTAGTCCACAGTAGTTACAGTTCCCATGGTGCTAGTTAAACTGTCTCCCTCATCCCAGTCATAGTTAGTTATGGTTGAGGTGAAGCAGTCTGTGAACAAATAACTGTTTATTGTTGATGTTGAAGACCTTACATAACTTCCATACATTTTTGTTACATGTAATGTACATCAGTGACTGTCCCTTTGGATAATTGCAAGTGATGATCTTTGGCGGTACTATGGTACTGTTTCCCCGGAACTGCAGGAGTCGCAGTAACTCCTGGAGACTTCGGCCAGACTTAGATGGAATGTATGCAACTATATTGTCATACTTTTCAAACCAAAATGATCTGTGTCCAGATGAGCATTCCACTCTGTGTCAGAGGCAATCTGTGTTTATACGTAGGATTCATCTATACTATTATTATTGTTTCAATTTTAAAATAGCATTTTCAAACAGAAACTAGAAACACTGTCACCAAGGCTACTCAGTTTCCTACAAAGACCTAATAACATCTTCCTTAGGCTATTACCTATACTGTACATGTACAGAAAATTTAAAAAAAAAACTACGTAAGGGCAATCACTTTCACTGAAATTCATGAAAAATCCATTCAAACTTCACAGGAAAGGTTCTAATTCAAACCTTAAAAACCTGTTCAAATATAAGTGAATCAGACTGACTGAAGTAACTACTGCGTGGTCCAGCAGAGGGCGCTCTGAGTGTAGGTTGACCTTAGATCCATATTGGATACCGGAAAGCAAAACAAAGATGTTATGTTGTTTTTTTGGTGAAAATGGAGGTCCCAACACCAAAGCATCTCAATAGCAACACATGGAGGTATTTGAGAGTCTACACCATTGCTGCTAAAGTAATGAACACGTCTGCTAACTCAACTGTAAGCTGCAACAAGCCATTAATGGTAAGAGTAGTAATAAATAAATGTTGTTGTGTTTGTGTGTGTGCAGGCAGGCAAGGAACGTGTTATGTAATATTCTTTAGAATTTCTTTCTCAGAAAACCACAACAATCGTACAATCTGTCCTTTACAAACATAACCTCCTCGGTGGAGGGAATTATCTTCGTCTAGACAAGTATTTCAGCTCTGGGAAGCAGGAACAGGAAGTGTGGAGGTTGCAAAATTGGGAAAATTCCATGAATTTTTGAAATTGGAAACGTTCCATGGAAATTGAATGCTGTGAACACACACACACACACACACACACACATATATATATATATATATATACATATATACATATAGATAGATAGATACATATATAGTTGGTAAATAATATATTGTAGCATAATCTTTGGCTAAACAATCACATTTGATGATGACAACATTCATATTTTTGCTTTTCAGTGAAAGAATTGCACTGATAAAGCTCTACTCATAAATTAATCTGCGTTATGTTTGCATCATTTTGCATGCATGTCTGCTTATGACAAAACAAAATGTTTATATTTGTATTTGAAACCGTTTCTTTAAACTATCAAACATTTCCAATATTTCCCATAGAAAGTTTCCAATTTGGAATATTTCCAAAATTCTCAAACTAAAGTTCCCATGTTAAGCCCCTTTACAACCGTAATTTGGAGCAGACACGATGTGTTTTAAAATGTAATGAACTGCCAGTCAAACCTATCGGTTTTGTTCATTAACTCCTATACATGCTAAGGTAAATCTGTAGAATCAAATATTTAATATGTTACTTAAAAGAACATAAAAATTAATTGTTTTGTGATGTATTTTGCCATGCACATGTTGCTCTTTAGTATTGAAAATGTGAATGCAATGATTTTGCTGTGGCTCACACATGATAAAAAGGATCATTTAGTAAAACATGTGCTTTTCCAGAAACAATACTTTAATTCTCTGCTGTCTCGCTCCTGAATTTCACCTTTCTTTTGAGGTATATCAGAAATCTTTGTGAGTATTGCTACTTCAACATAATTAAACCATATTCCAGACATACAACTTTCATCCCAGTTGCCTCTGGCCAGAGTGGCTTGGAATAAGAAGATACATTTTGGTTTTAGGGATGCTACCTCATCCCTTTTCCTTCTACTCTCTTAGTACATTGGCTGAACCCTGATTCCTCCCCATTGTACCAGTTACTTGTAACCTGTGGTGGATTGTGCATCACGTTGACGTCACTGGGATCCATGATGGGGATTTCATTTATTAATCTCAGTACAGAGGGTTTTCTTTTAAACCAGCCGTTTCCACAACAATATCAGTGTCACTCACAGAAACATTTTTAAGAGACATTTCAGACCTGGTTTATAGTTTGAATGTACCACTCAGTCCAATCCCTTTATTTCACTTTACCGCAACTTTCTCCTGGATTCTGACTGTTTTCATTCCACCTCAAAAATAATCTAAAAGAATCAAAATATTAACAAAATTAAAAGTTCACTCAGGTAACAAAGAATCGAAAGGCATGCATTAATAAATAAATCAAGGAAAGGGAAAACAAATGAAGAGTGGAGATATTGCACAGTAGCAGTCTTGAGAGTTTAAAGTGTTGGATTCACCTACACTCCAACAGAGATTCTCAACACTTGGTTCAGTGCAACTAACTTAATCTGTGAATACATTATCTGCTGTAAATAGGTCTTTGTTATAACCACTGTGCTTTCAAAACACAATCCAAACTCTGAATTCAGTGTCACTGAATTAACTGTCATGGATAAAAACTAACTCATGACCTTACATATTTGGATCCTAACTCCTAACCATAAACTGATACTGAAACTACCAAACAACCAACCAACCAACCAACCAACAAACAAACTTAATTTGTAAAGCCCAAATTCACAAATCACTATTTGCCCCGTATTGGGCTGAATATTGTACAACCTCCTCTGTTGGTCAAGTGAAAAGTCAGAATAGTTTTATAATGTACTTGACTACCAGTGGGGACATATTTTAGCCATTAAACAAAAGGCTGACCGAATAAAATCTATACCTGTTTAAGTCTACAATATCTTTGCCACTTTATCTTGCCATTACACAGCATTTTATGACTTCAACATTACATTTCTTAACCACTCTCTCTTGCATCTCAAGACAAACAAAAACACTTACTTATACATAGCACTTTATAGTTTAGCTTACTTGAAGCACTTACTTACTTCTAGCTCTTGTTTGTACCCAAATGTTTAAATGCACTTATTGTAAGTCGCTTTGGATAAAAGCGTCTGCTAAATGACATGTAATGTAATGTAATGTCTTTGCAGGCGAGCTCTTTGTTAAGCGGCTAAAATGTTTGTCCTCGCGAGCAGCCATGTTTTCAGAGAGGGTGGGCCTCCACGTCTCAGGCTGGTTCCCATTGATGGCAGCATACTGGCGGCTTCCATGGACAAGTCAGAACTGACTTTATGTCAGGACTGTGCTGCACAGGCATAGCCTGAACAGCATCAGTATGCTACATTTGACACTGCTATCACTTTGTCTGCTTCCTCCAGCATGTCTCTGCCATTGCACAGTGCAGAGAGCATCAAGACAAATGCAAGTGCAGCTGAGCCTCTCATGAAAATGTGTGCATCAGATCAGAGGAAGATTGTGACACTGATATTGAATGTGTCTGTGTGTGTGTGTGTGTGTGTGTTTCTGCAGTGCTGCCTCCTTAGTATTTACATGTGCATAGATCAATGTATGGTAACCTGTGGTAAACTTTAAGCACAAAAAGCACCAGAGTTAGGGCTTAGAAAAGGTTGTCAATGCCATTACATCAACAACATAGAAACGTTAAAACACACTATAGCAGCGTAATTCGGTTAAAACTCGGAATGAGCTGATACAATACTCAGTTTCAGTATCTGTCTGATTACTTTGATTTGATATCAAAAAAGAAAAAAATTCAATCAGATATGATTTCTAACTTTGACACAAATTCTTATCTTTATTTAAGTAAATGGTTTGTATTTATATAGCACTTTTCTAGTCTTGATCACCATTCAAAGCTGCTTTAGGCTACAGTTTTGCCATTCACCTCATTCACTCACACTTTCATACAATGCAGCACATTTTCTATCACTCACATCATTCACACCCTGCTGGGAGCAACATGGGTTTAAATGTCTTGTCCAAAGACACATTAGCATGTAGACTAGCAGAGCTGGGAATCAAACCCGCAACATTTGAGTTGAAAGACAACTTGCTCTACCACTGAGCTACCGTGACCAGTGTCATGCACTCAATAGTCCAAGTCCATGAAGGCTTACAAGACACCAACAAAACAAGAGATAAAGATCACTGCATAGCATCCAACAGTATACACATTCACAATTCTGTGATGATAGTTCTCCAGGTAGAAATGGCAACAAGAAAAGCAGGTCATTCAATTTGATACAATGGGCTTTTTCTCAATAACCACGCATGATCTATAAATCCGGTTCAAGCAAAAATCCCATTCTTAAACAACCAACATCATCAGATAGCCAAAATAAATCAGGGTTCTCCCCCTGAACGTTTTTAAACAAAGGCAACATAATGTAAAGAGAGATGTCTGTCATATGACAAGGACGTAAGTGAAAGCTGCAAAAAGAATTATGATTTTGAAATGGCTGGTTATAGCTAGGTGGTAAAAGCATCAGTGCAAATAGCTATGTAAGTTGTTTAAAAGATGTAAAAGACAACATCAAAATGATGTCTATATTGGAAGATTCTCAGGATTGTGCCAGAAGTGTCATAGTGGACCCAGGTTTAAGTAGTACTCAGTCATTGGATGTCCTTATAGCAGTGCTGAAACACCATGTAACAGCGTTAAAAGAGTTAAAACTAGTCAATTGAAGTGGTATTAAAACACGCCAGGCCTTATTTAAATGACCTATAGTGCAGGGTTTCTCAAACCTAAATGTTTTAGTACTTCCTGCATGACCGGAGCGCATGTACTCCATCTGACACAGTCACTGAATTTAAATAATATAAAAAAAATATTGGGATGGGTGAAATCATTTATGGGTGGGCTCACTGGGCTGCTGGGGTCTCTGGGGAGATCATCGCCACAGGCTGCCTGCTGCCTGTCACAAATCTGGACATGAAAAGTAAAGGAATAGTGTGGAATAGGTTGAGTTTGAACAAGATTAATGAGTCTGCATGCAATCAGAACGTTGGCTAGTTGACTAAAGTATGGAAAACAATCGTATAATGATCTGAAAAATGGACAAACACTTAGAATTGTATTTTAGAACAGACAGTACAGCTCAACATAATGTACCTATTGACAATACATCTGCATATTATGTGCAGATGTTTTACTGTAACAGTAGTTAATCAGTGTTTTGTTAATTTTAACTACTGTATATAATGTGAAACTGTTGAAATGACAATAAACCATAAAAACTGATTGAAACATGTACATATATAGCATATATAGCATATATTATTCAAGTTGTTAGATCAATGTCCTTCATGAACCAAATTGGACGGTGGGCACTAAAAAAGATGCATGTTGACACTTAAAACACTTTAACTCTGGTGACCTGATTTTGGAGATTTCATTATAGGTTGAAATGATCAAAAACTGTGAAAATAGCAGATCTACATACTCAAAACACAATTTGTGTGAATGTATATGAGATGAAAGTACAAAACAGGGCTTAAGGAGTTAATAAAATAGTATGGTAAATGAATATGAATATGAATATGGTTATTGTTTTCCAATACTTTAGATAACTAGATTTAGTTGTAACACAACACACCATGCACAGTGTGCTATTTCTTATGTCAAGTAAAGTTCATAGACAGTTATAACCCTTCTGAACCATTTATTTGAGTTAATGTTTTTAACTCAAATCTTTTTATTTTGAGTTAATGTTTATCATCATGTTTATTTTTACTCGTAGTCTCGTATTTTTGTCTCTGTATCTCTCGCTCTGTCTCTCTTGCTCATCAAGATGATTAGACGAGGGGGGCTAGGGGTGCGTGGCTGGGCCTCTGTAGCCTCTCATAGGGCCATTGAACCAGGTATTCTTGACAGACATGCCACTGGGCCAATCAATCGTCGCGTCACTGTGTTGGACGGCCGTTATTTATTTTGTTTTGAGGCGCCTGCGTCTTGCCTTGGTAACTTCGCATACTCTCCTGGGCCCACAATGTGGGACATGTCCCCGGGCCGGCCTGGGAGAGCTACCGTAGTTTCCAAGGCAAGGTGCAGTAAAATTTATCTATTTATTTATTTTTTTTAAATTCCATCGGCCGGCCCAAAATTCATCAGCCCACCCCTTCCTCTGTTAAATATTAACATTTTAGAAATTTCTTTTGCTCCTAGAAAACTATAACAGACTCATTTGTTAGACTAGCGGAGCCAACCTTCGATTTGAAAGATGACTCGCTCTACCACTGAGCTACCGTCGCATAGTGGTTCAAGATGGCGACCTCTGAAAAGCAAGACCCTTGCCTTTACATAAAAGGGTTATTCAAACGGTACAAACTCATCTTTTATTTTAAAGCAATAATACGTTCATGTAAAATATATTCCATTTCTGACAATAAATCCTGCTGAAACTCACAATATTTATGTTCCATCAATCTCAAGCTGACATAGTCTCATTATAGTCTCACAGACAATAAACATGAATGGTTGAAACAAGTGAAGTAATTGCCTTGAAACACACCATATTGCAGATGTCCTTGTGGTGGCATTAAAGCTCACTGTGTCACACACTAAAACATCAGATTTAGTCTTTAAACACACCGTGACAGATGACCAGATTGACCTGGTATTAAACTTGTCCCTCACTTTTCACTTTTTTTACTTTGTCACACATCAACTATCTCTTCTACCTCTGGGTAAGAAGTTCACGTCAAATACTTTCGAATGATGTCATTCCTAAATGTAATATGTCAAAAACCAACATAATAGAGGAAGTACCTTCCTTACCAAACAGAATCCTAATAAGGATGCAGTTATGCAGTCATTGTTAGAAGCCATATATGCAGATTTAGGTGACTATTGCGTTGTAGCAGTCATGAGCACTGAAAAGTGATTGTGCCCCTCTCACCTGACGAAAACAGATCAGCAGTTGTTGTATTTTACACAGCATCCACGCTTTTCTCTCTCATGCTCTCCATCTTTATTCAATTGACCCTTCTCCCTCAGTGTGAGAGAGAGTTTTTGGAGCAGTCAGCATTCCTTCTCAGGAGAGTGACGGCTGTGTGTGTGTGTATACTCCCTGTCTTTCCCCCTTCTTCGCTCTCTGACAATTGTAACACATACAGTAGAAGCTTTTTCAGTGTCTGAGAGCTGAGCTGAATGCAGTTGCCTCAGTCTCCTCTCTCTGAAAACTCAAAATCATCTCATGAATTTCACCAATTTCACTTTTGCCTTTTAGTTTCATCCCCAGGTCAAAGACAGATTTGTTGTCATTTCAAATGACGCAACAACAAAAGGTCCATTGGGCACCATTTAGGAGAGTTGATTGGCAGAAATCAAATATATACTGTAGTTTTTGAGATTTGGCAGAGATTTTTACGCTGGACGACTTTCCTGACGCAAACCCTCCCATTTATCTGGGCTTGGGTTTGGCACTAGGAGTCCACTTGCCGGGCCCTGGCAGTGGACTGGTACCTTGCTCAGTGGCACCTCAGCTTAACTGGAAGTTACAAGCTCCATTTCCACTTGGCTATGGGCTGCCAACTTTGACAAAATGCTGCCTATACAGCTCACTACCTTCCCATTGTCTGAGATCACAGCTCCTGTAGTGGAATTGTGAATTTCAGCTTAGTTTTCTTTGCCATTTTTATGATATGCTAACTCTGTAATTCACACACTCTACTTTAGCTGAGTATACTGTATCCTCTCCACCTCTTGCACTTTCAGGGGCTGTTCCACACAGAAACGAATCTAGGTGAATACCCTAACTTAATCAACCAAATCATATTGGCTTTTATTCACAGTAGGGGTGGGAATTGATAGGTTTTTATCAATATAAATGCCATTGTCGATTCTGCCTATCAATCCAATAGTTAATCAAATGGAAAAAAGGACTTCTACACAGTCTTCTGCACCAAAAGCAACCATTTTATTGTTTTCCCAAAATGATGTATGCACAAGACTGTGAACATACTGAACGACACCATGACAAGATTTGGTGTAGAAAGAAAATATAGTCTAAATAATTTAGACTGATACAATAAATAAAACACAGGAATAGATATGTAATACTTACTAAAGGCTTGCATGCTAAATTACAGCTCCTTTTCTTAAAAGGGACATACAATGTAAATGAAACAGTGAACATAACTACATCCACTTTAGATAAATAGGCATGTATGCCTGCAAAACATTTTTTTTAAATGAAAATAACGACCTTCTTTCATCTTCTCCTCATTGCACCCAGCTTCTCGATCAGCAAGCGTGAAAGGGGAAACTTGAGCCGATGTCGAGGGACCAGCTGCCTGAGAGCTATCTGTGTCATCGTCAGTCTGTCTGTGCCTGCCATCGTCGTCATCTAAAATTCATTTGAAATATTTACATGTAATATTGGCTTTATTATTAAAAACTGTTACGTTACCGTCGTCAACGGAGGTCACAGTGGAGCTTTGACCAGAAACGTTAGCACTTGTGCGCAGGCGGTCAAACACATGACATTCTTGGTACTTAATGCCATGCTGATTTGACAGATGTTTCAACATGTTGCTAGTATTTGCACCCTTACACGATATTAACGCATTGCACTGATTACAAGCGGCAGAATTTGCTGCCTGTTTGGTCAAATGGAGCCAGACTTTGGATCTCTTTCTCCTCTCCATGACGCTTCCTTGTGTGGTGTGAGTTATGACGTAAATGTAGCGCAAAATTTCGGCGAAACTGGAAAAAAAAAAGTCGTGCAATGAAATGAGAGAATCGTTAAGAACAATCGATAACGTTGGAGGCGTACAATTCCGATGGATTTTCGAAAATCAGATAATGACACTCTTGCATTTTGTGTAGACAACCAATACACTACTTTGGGAAAAATGATGATGTCATAGTCCCACCTCTCTCTCTTGCATTTGCTGTCACTTATCTTCTTCGTTGTCGTCTTCCTCTTCTTGTGTTTGTGTTTGTGAACCACTGTTTTAGGGAAAAGTGTGTCATGTTATTGGTTCTAATTTGGCTTTTAGAAAAAAGCGACAACCCTCCAAACAACAGAACATTTAGTGATTGGATCCATTTCTGGTAACTCATCTTTCTCTCTCACACATACACATATACACACACCAAGCTAGGATGGAAATATGCCTAGTTACAAGGAGGGTGTCGAAGCTTGAGGAGGGGGGTTGAGGGGTTATTGTCCAGTACATCAATTCCGGTGGGGTGTAGCCCCCTCAACCTGCCCCTCTGGGGTTGGACGTGGCCTGGAGAGAAAGGGTGGAGGTCTGAGCAGGACTGTGCTCACAGTGCTCAGTTAATGATAGGGTCCACTGTACTCATATATAAATCACTCTGACCCATGAACACCACATCCAGCCCACTTGCATGCACCTTTAACACTCACACCAGCCTAATTGACTGTATACACCTGTGCAGGCATGTAGACCTCAACACAATTCATACACTCTTGACAGTGACTGCAGAGGGGACAGCACAGTGTAATACAGTGTCTAACGTTCCTGGAACTTCTCTGGTAAAGAAATCAGTCAGTATGTTTACATGCACAGTTAATCGGTCTATGATTTATTGGCCATGTACGTCTGGCTCTGCCTCTGTAGGTGACTCGGTATCTCTCTATAAGCTAGTGGGTATTGAATCAGTTTCCTGTTGACTTTTACTTCACAGAAAAACAAATAGCAATTTGCAACTAAACTTACTAAAATATGTTAACCATTCACTCTCCAACACCAGAGTACATACAGTGAAAATCAGCCAAACATTTTTTTAAGTAGCGAGGACAAAAGAGCAACTGTTGCCTCATTTTGTACATTTGTAGGTAAATCTGAAAGAAGGATTTAAACACCATGATAACCCATCTGACGTTATTGATGGAGTGAATAAGCAACGTCTGTGTTCTGTGATGTAAGATATAAGGGACTTTGGTGAGAGCATTACAGAGTGACACACACTTCCGTTGAAGTCTTGATTTTATGAGGTGAGCCTTCAGTTCAGTGGCTGAACTCAGTTTTTCCTTTGCGTCCCTGTCCTGTGTCAGTAACTTACTGTATATGGCCACAAAACCCAACTATCCTTTTAAGAATGCGGCAAATGAACAGACAGATGAACAGACGCAAGCTCGGAAACACAGATTTAAGGATGTAAGGCTGATTCTGTTTGAGGGAACACAAACAAATGCACAGGGACTCAGTCTTAGCTCTGATGTATTTGTGACACTGATTCTTAAAGGGGCATCATGCCCATGCCTTGACCTTTGTGGACGTGTGTTTGTGTGTGTGTGTGTCCGAATATGTTTATACCCTTTCACTCAAGCATGCTCTCTTGAGAAAAGCTGCCAGTAAGAAGGGAATTTGTATGAATTCTTATATATCAACTGTAAACCCAGTCTCCAGGACGTGAGTCCACATTTCTGAACCAAATGATGTGTCTTATTTACGACGTGCATACAACATGATTGTGTTTTGACTGCTAGTGGCAATTTTGGCAGAAAGGAGGTTGATGAAATCAAGTTCCACATATTATGTGTTTAGTTTTTAGCCTTGTTTTTACGGTACATCATTTCCAACCTGATAATCTGGTTGCCAATGAGTTTCACAGTATGTGACTGGCAGTTGCAAAATGAGAGCTATTCAAAGATGCGACTTGTAGAGACTCACCAAAGCCTATGAGATGCATCGCAGGCCCTAATCTGATTTAAAACTTAGAAGCTGGATCTGCACTAACTACTAAGTAAGCACTCAGAGAACGAAGACCTCGGCCAAATCTTAAATACTTAGTCACCTGCATTTTATATATCAGCAGTATACATTTTGATGCACTGGATCCAGAAGACTCTAGGCCTGCTTATAGCTATTACCATCTTACAAATAAAGCATGACAAAATGCATGCTGATCTGTTAAGATATCGCTGAGATATACACATCTGAACCTGTTTAATGGAAATTAACCATGTTACCATGTTATGTTTCTTTTTTTTTTTTAATATAACTATCTAGTTTTGCCCATTATTTAAGACATTTCTTGAACCCATTGCAAAATAAATCTGATCGATCAAGAAGTTGCTAACAGAAGGACAAAATTAAACCCATGCCGATCAAAACATAACCTCCTTGACAGAGATCACAAACAACACTGACCTGTAGACCGAGCTAACTTAGGCCTGGTTTCATGCAAATTACCCCATATCTATTCTTGCATGTCTGTTTGCGACCACATGTGCTTTTGTGATGCCACATACTTTTTTTCTGGTAAAACATTGAGTACCGTGAGATCCTCATCACTGGTCACTCAGATCCTATGATTCTGGGATATGTGTAGATTCAACTTGGCTTGTTTAGGTTTAGGCACTAAAAGTTCCTGTTTAGAGCTGGGAGAAGATCACAGTTTTTCCTCATAGCTCCAACATCATCTGCACAAAACAACACACCAGAATGTCTTCATAACACCATAACAAATCTGCCGACATTTGGCCTGTGATCTTCTGCTTGGCAGATGCTCCAATCCCCTTAACCCCTGGTTGGAATTTTGCCCCAAATATTTGAGAACTGCATCACTTTAGAAATGAAAAAAAAACTATTTGCCAAAATGCAACATTCAAACACGTTTATCTGTACAGAATGTACAAATTTACATTTACCATGGTTTTGCAGAAAAGTTAAAATAGAAAGGTTTCTTTCTCGGAAAACAGGCTCCAAACAGATTGCAGCCTTTTCATATGTATTTTAGTAAAATAAATTTGAGGATTATGGTTTTGCGTAGCCATTTGTGAAAACATGTAGGATTTTATCATGAATAACTGACCAAAAACAAGACAGATAGAGCGAAACTGCCTTATTGGGTGTACGTTCATGAAATCCCTTTCAACAAACATGAGTCAACATCAAATTTCAGCCTCTTCAGCACTTCATCTGCCTCACTGGGGAAGTGTGTGCGGAGCTTTGCTAAAGCAACAGCAGCCGGGCAGGTTAGCTAGAGTTACCATGAGCTTGTGTTTGTTTTGGGATCAGCTCAGGCAATATTCACAAATCCGAGCAAACCTTGTCTGCACCACATACAAGAACATATTTCTGGAGGAAAATATGTACACTGATTGAGCTGAGAGTGTTCTAGACTCACAGCACCTTGCACTAACTTTATTTTCCATCTGCTTAACTTAACCCTACCTTTTTATTTGTGTTTTAACTGATTTCTTGTCACTTTTGGAAACAGGACCGACCTCTGGGCCAAAGAGTTCTTCACCCTCCTTTATCAGCACAGTGCCATGTGTTATTGTCTTGTTTTGATATGTTACTGTCAATGAGAAAATAACCCTGATTGTGACTGTGTGTGTCTGAACATCATATTGATCTCCATATAAAACTGTCTCTACTCATGAAATCTGGGGTGTTGTGATGAAATTTCCTCATCTGTGTGTTGATAAAAGCTACATGTATATTGAATATCTTCCATTGCATGAAGCTTTGTCTCAACCCACATCACCTTCAGAGTGTGTAGTTTTATTTTTAAGATCTTTCAAAAGTAGGGGTCACCCATTAACTCTCTCCCCTCTCTTTCTCTTTCTTTTTTTCCCGTCTCTGTGCCGCCAACTGCAGAAACCTGCGCCGTTAACAACGGTGGCTGTGACAGGACGTGTAAAGACACGGCCACAGGGGTGCGCTGCAGCTGCCCAGTGGGATTCACCCTGCAGCCTGATGGGAAAACATGTAAAGGTCAGCAAATAATTTACTTTTATTTATTAATATTTGCCACTATTTAATACTACTGTCCTTGTCCCAATTCACAAGCACTAGTGGGGAATTGATTTATTGTATGAAGTGTGTCTGCCTCCACTATGCTAGATGGCGATATGCCCCCTTTCAACTTGTTGGTAAGAGGATGTTTTGGGTTAAGCTTGTGACTAGCTTTTAGCATGTTGAGCCCCATTCCACACTTACCTGTCATCTAGGAACTTATATTCAGTTCTTTAAGCTGACATAAGCATACAACTATGTCTTCTCATCTGTCCAAAAAATATACCGGCCCTGAATTTTGCCACATTTTTCTTTCTGTTGTCTCATTCTTCTGTGTACTGGCTTCTTTTATGATTCCTGGGTTTAAGCAGAGGTTATGAAATGTTGAGTTTGCATGTTCTCTGGTGGGTATCCTCTGCATTCTCTGGTTTCCTCCCACAGTCCAAAAACATGCAGATTAGGTTTAGGCTTTGAGAAATTTGATTTCGATTGTTTTGTAGTGTCATGTAAACGTACTGAGTTGTAGGAGTAAGTGGACAGTTGTTATGTTAACTACTGAAATCATGCAGCAGTAGATTCTAACATATCGTTGCATTGACAATGAAAGCTGTTTTGACTAGACTGTCATTAGGTTGGGTTGAAGGAAGGCTGGAAATGAATTCTGATTATAATTGATTATAATAATTCAGACATTTTCTGCAACTAAACCAACTAAACATTACATTTTTGTCAGAGTAATGAATGATTTAGTGGTGTTAAGGCTTTTGATTTTGTCTCCTGATATCTCAGGCAAATATGATGCCATTTGTAAGTGATGGGAATTGAAAATGTGCTGGGGTGAGATCTAAAAGCAGATTAATATGGACTTAAAATGTAATGAGATGCAAGAACCAGAGATTCCAGTGATGTGCACAAGTGCGTGGGTATACCTGTGTGTGAGGCCTGCTCTAAGGGTCACGGGTGCATATCTCATGCTCACTTCGTGCAGAAAAGGCCACGTCCACCTGGGCTTGCTATGACTGGCATCTGAGTGATCCAGAGCCAGATCCGACCTCACCATTCGTTTCACTTTCAAGTGCACAGAGTCCCGGTCATGGTCACTGGTGCTGCCACTGCTGCTGCTTGTTGATTTTTCCGCTGAACATTTCTCCCGTTCTGACTGCCTGCAAGTGACGTCGATGACGGTGGTCTGAGGAGAGGGCCGCTGAAGCATGGGTCTAAACATCCCAGAGCAGAACAGGTTATTACAGAGTTTTAGCTTTTGTCAAAACAAACAGTTGTACTGTGGAAGGCTGAGGTCACATTGAGTCAAACACTGATCTGTGCAGGCTCGTGCACAGACTAAGTCAAGACCAAGACAAGAGTGTACCAATACCAAGACATCATTAAGACTTAAGGATCAAGACCAAAATACCAATGCTTTTAGGGACAGAGGCTGAGTTAAGACCAAGACTAGAGTCTACCACAACCAAGACAAGAACAAGAATTTTAGAGGGAGAGACTGTGCCAAGACCAAGTCTAGAGCAAGGATTTTAAGGACCAAGACCAAAAGACTTTTAGGGGGTGAGAGTCAAGATAAAGACTAGAGTGTACCAAATGCAAGACATCATTAAGATTTTTAAGGGACAGCGACCAAGACTTTGAGGGACCAAGACTGAGATAAGACCAAGACTAGATTGTACCAAGAACAAGTAAGAGTCCAAGACCAAAAACCCAAGACTTACAGGGACACAAGACTTTTAAGTGTGAGTGAGACAGAGGCAAACAAAGACCTTTGCATTTACTATATATACTATATATACAATACTCTATAGTATAGTGTTAAACACACACATTACTATATATGGTACCTAAGTGGAAGGACAATGAATGTAAATATAGTGTTGTGTTCTAGTAACAAGACCAAATCAAGACCAAGACCAGGGTGTACCAAAATTCACTCGCTATTCGCTATTCTTTACAGTGAGTTAGATTTCATCTGTGTATAAATATTTACCTGTACACTAGAACTTTTTTTTTTTCCAGAGAAACTGTAAAAGCCAGCATTAGGAAATACTCAAACTCTGAAATAACAGTATACTGTATGTTATACGTAGCAGAGTCCTGAGGAGACTTCTGAAAGCCTGTAAATAGAGTGAGTGGTAACCAAGCAAATAAATAAAAAGCTCCATGTTTTCCATTTCACTTTTATCCAGATTTAATTGAAGAACTACTGTATTTGTGTCTTATTTCCTGCTTCTAAAAAGTTACAATTTTGACTAACTTTCCAGTATTGGGAAGGAATTTGTTTCCTTGACTGAATATTGGTCATTTTAACTTGTGTGTGTGTGTGGGATTTACAGTGAATACACTTTGACTCATGTTTCTTGGATGAAGGATAATGAAGCTCTACATTCCTCACCACTGGTTGATGGTCAGACCTCCCTCTGACCACTCCTATGGATGGAGAGATGGAGCCGGGGGGGGGGGAAGTTATATGGGTTGTCATAGTAACAGGGTAGAGG
Organism: Solea solea; assembly: GCF_958295425.1. Classification (NCBI taxonomy): domain Eukaryota; kingdom Metazoa; phylum Chordata; class Actinopteri; order Pleuronectiformes; family Soleidae; genus Solea; species Solea solea. The sequence goes on from NC_081136.1 coordinate 21,438,230, forward strand.
CCATGTGACAGTGGGCGCCTCGTATGATGTGAGTGCACTCTTATAAATTGTATAATACTGTGTAGTGTGTGTGTGTGTGTGTGTGTGTGTGTGTGTGTGTGTGAAATGAGTATCAGGCAGTTTGAGAATGTGGCGTGTAGGTGTGTGAAATCCTGGAGCCAGAGCTGTCTCAGGCCTGGCAGGCAGACGACACGTCGGCAAACTTTGAGATGTTTGAACAGTGAGGCCCACACTGGCCACTGTTTCTCTCTCTCTCTCTCTCGCCGTCTCTCACACACACACTCACAGACAGCACCATCCAGCTGTAGCTGCAGTAAATACAGCAGTTGTCCTCTAAATGTACATATTTTGAAGATGGCGTGATTTATTCTTGGCTTGGAAATGTCACTTCATTTACTTAAGGAAGAAAACATCAAGTCTTCTAAATTAAATGACAAAGTCAGCAAAACCTAGTCTGATTCCTGGTCTTTTGACAAATATGTCCTACCTGCACACCTGTAGAATGTTCTTATGTTTTGGACACCATCATACTTTGTTCTGCAGTGTACTAAGATGAACTCATATTCTCCCTGTTGCTCAATTATTTCGTTCATTGGATTTTGTCTTCCGATGTCATCTCATTAGTTCAAAATCCAAAACGTGGTGAGGATTGGGGCCATGTTTGTTTTGTTTTGTTTTCTGTGATTTTGTTTTGAAAATAATTAAAACCTGAATTCTGAGAAAAAATACGTAATTCTAAAATTCTGTCAGAATTATGATATTTAAGTTGGAAATCTAAAACAAAAATCTGACTTTGAGAAGAAAGTCAGAATTCTGAGCTTTAAGTCAGTTCTGATTTCCCCCCCCTCACATTTCTGTGATTAAAGTCAGTTCTTAGAATTTTGTCTTTTTCTTTTCAATTTTGTCTCCAAAAAAATTGTGGCCCTAATCCTCTTAGATGTTAATGTTTCCCAGCCATTGGAGTCAATAGTAGGTATTTATTAGAGACAGGAAAAAAACCAAACACCAACAACAAGGAAAGGATCAGGGTTTGGGTTTAAAAGATTACAATGTTAGTTGCAGGGAAGAATAACCATACGTTTAGGGATAGAAAATAATTTCCTTGATGTCACAGTTGAGAGAAACAAGAAGAGAAGTGAAAATAAACAATAGTTGTCCACCTCCCCCTATAAAACCATCATATTTCCCCTCTAAAACAGGGTGTATGTTGGCACTGACCATTTGGCTCGCCTCACAAGCATGTTGCATGCTGGGAGCAACATCTTGTCTGCTGCCCTCGATGTCAAGTTCAAGCCCAGCAGCTTGTGCGAACACTTCCACTCTGTCTCCTCAGGTGATTTGTGGTCCTGGCAGAACCCAGCATTTATAGCGGTGGAAAAAATGAAAAGTCTCCCCCTCGCCTTTTGGGCCTGAGCTGAGTGGGGAAAGATGGATAGGCACGCAGTCCAGCTGTGCCCCGCCCACATAATTTGGCTGTGGATCAGCCCCCAGGCCTCGTAAGTCCCCTGAGCTGAGAGACACAGAGCAGGCAGTGCTCATCGATCACTATCTATCACCTATAGGCACCGGGCAGGAAGACACACACACACACATTCACATACACACACACTTATTCAAACCTATAACTTCCTGTACACATGCACATGCACATGCACATCTTGACATCCTGCAACATTTGAGCTGCTGTTTGTAACTGAAAAACACAGAGTTCAGGTTTTTAAAGCTGAGGTGTGAGTCGGGCGTATGAATAATAACATTTTTAGCTTATGTCCTGATATACGATATATCTTGGTGTACATGTGTATACTGTATCTTGATATAATGTTGGACTTTTCTGCTAAGAGTTTTGCACTTGATTACATCCTTAGATAAAAATATTAATATTGTCTCTCTGACACCTTTTAGTTTTTATGATATTCGATTGAAAACAATTCAATTAACTGCATTTGTTTTAAAAACACAGTGAGGTCTCTCCTTTTAAATTATTTTTAGGATCATTTTAGTTGCCAATACTTTTTTTGTCACACCAATGAAGATGCTTTTACTATCTTCTCACAGAGCAATGACAGAACATTGTAAAACATACTAATATATCTATCTTAATCAGTATTACATATAAATACAGTTGATGGACATTTATTGTGTAGAAACAATGACTGTAAGCTCTACTGTCGGTTTGTAATAATCATCAATTTTTTATTTGGCTGATGCCTCAACATCAGTGCGGCAACAGCCTTTGAAACCAGGAAAATACATCACAGATGCCACAAAATGACATGATGATATCAAATATCTCCATATGTCATGATACTGATAAAATATGGATATATTGCCCATAAATCAGTGATATGTTGGATCCAAGGTGAAGCTTTGGTGGTGGAAAAATCTAAATTTCAGGGCGCATTCTATTTGTAGTCGGAATTCGGAATTTCTGAGATATTTGGATTTCAGGAACTCACATACTCTGAGTTATGTTTCCAAGATGGCTGCACTACTTTCAAAGTGTGAGTCAGTGGGTGTGAATGAGTGGTCACCAAGACTAGAAAAAGCACTATGTAAGTACAGAATACTTGAACAAATTGTGGTACTGTAGCAAGGGTAGAAGGATGGAGGCTCCCTCTTGTGGTCATTTGTAATGTTTATAAAGAATCACTGTTACCATTGAATTAGCATTATAGTATAAACTCGAGTGATTTTTGTTTTTAGAATGTTCCCTTTAATACAGTCTATTTGCAGTGCATGTGCAGTGTTTCACATTGATCTCAGACAAATACTGTATATATTTTTCTTTGTGTTTTACATTTATTGATTACACATGATAAAGCATATGTAGAAGTACAGATAAGAGCAGTATCATGATTTAAAGCTGCAGTAGGCAAAATCACCAGAACAATTCAGAATCTGTAGAACATTAAAATACCAAAACAAAAAAAAAAACGTACTGGTAGTGGAACAACCATTACATTTGGTAACCATGAATCATTGGTGGAGTGGAGGGTGGAGGTTCGATCCCTGGGAGATTTTTTTTAAATATGTATTTTACATAACTTGCTTTAATTTAAGTTTTAATCAATTTACCAACTAGCCACTAGATTATACACAAAATTGCTTTATATGTGATTTGGGTCACAATGGTTTGTCATCTATAATAAGTGGGTCACGAAACAGAGAGTTTGTGAAACATGTTATAATATATATACTACACACAGTATTTGATACAGTTTTACCTTCATTGTCATTGTGTATTCCGACCATTCTAGGCTGTTTAATTCACTGTTCAATAGCAAGAAGGCATTAACCTCATCTCTCCCTGTTAGAGTCAAATTATTATTTATTTTTTTGTCAAACATCAATGGCCTTCAGTTCATTGCAAAAAGCTTTGTCTAACCTGGAAACAGCACACACAGACTACAGTGGCTGCCCTATAGTGGGTATATAGGGTAACCGTGATTGGGGGACACATGTAATCATCACAGTCAGGGTGGCAGCGCTCGTGTTATTTATTTGTTTATTGAACAGAGCAGTTTAAATATGTGCCACGCTGTGAGGTGGTCTCGTCTGATCTGATGTTCGGCTAGAAAACTTGGCACGGGCAACTCTCTACATCTCTGGCCGCCACACATCTACGGTCCTCACTTTAAAGCTGAGAGGATGTGCCCTGTCATGCCTGTCTATCATAATCATTTCAATATAAACTATGTAGGTCATGTTTAAAACCCACCATTCTGATGAACGCCTTTTCATCCGTGCTGACAAATGAGACGGTTCAGCCTCCTTGATGACAGACACGCCAACCCGAGGAGGTGTTTTATCACAGGCCTCTCTTTGCTGAAAGCTGAGTGTGTGTTTGTGTGTGTGGTTTTTTGTCGTATTATTAAAAGATTCAACCTATTACATCATAATAACACACCAACAAAAAAAAAACAATAATTGAATCAAGGTGACCTTAGCACACTCCAGGTCAACAAGACACAACAGAACACGTCTGTATAACTCCACACATGAACTCCACACCGCAAATTCTCACTCTAATCACTTCTCTGTTCATAGTAACTGGTTTGTCTATTCAATTTGAGTCACGGGACATATGATCAGAGGGGCAGAGTTTTTACCACCATACTTAGGATCTGGACTGAAGTATGGGTGGAGATTCTCAGAGAAGGAGCAGCCAGTAAAGGAGTAGATAAGATCTGCAGCATCAACATCATAAAAGGAGACCAGCCCCCTGTCGTAATCCACAAACACCCCCACATTCTCAGGCTGAGATGTCAGAGAGAGACGGACTGAAGGAAAGGCACATCCACTGTACTCATTTCCATTTCTCAATATAATTGACCAGTAACCATTCTGAGGGCTCAGGGTGATCCGCCCCTTCCTATTGATCGATGATCTGGCGACTCCTAAATCCCAACCAGTTTTTCCTTTGACTTGAACCTCAAAGTAAAATCTGCCTGTAGAGAAACTCTGCTTTCCTAAGGCACATAAACATTTAGAAAATCTCTCTGGGTTGTCTGGTAGATTCTTCTTCTCACCACTATGATAAAGTTGTTTTCCATCATCAGACAGGACAAGTGCAGCGTGTGCTGTGTCAGGATCAAGAGTCACATCCACCGCAAACTGCTGGACCCTTTTCACTTCTGACTGCTTAAGCGCCTTTGCCTTTTTACGGAGATTTTCCTCCAGCTGAGCTACTGCTCTCACCACAGTCCCCTCATATGATGATGGTGGACAGACTGGGACCTCTGTCCAGTCCTTGGTGGGTGGAGCAGTTTTGAGGGATGGGAAGCTTTGGAGGAAATGGAGGTGGTCTTCAGAGAGAGAGACATGTTCCACCTTAATGTGCCTCTTCATCAGCTCAGAGACTTCATGCTCCAGCTCTGTGATGGTGTCTTCAGCCTCTTTCGCTGCCTTTCTCTGTTTGTCTTCGATTTCCTCAATGAGCTTGTTCAGGCCTCTGTCCACAGACTCCTTCAGCGCAGTAAAGAGCTGGACCCCTTCTGCTTTCTCTCTGTCTGCATCATCTTTACTCATCTTCACTGAGTGTTTGGTCTCCTCAATCTTCACTCGTCTGAACTGGATCATTTGCTGAAGCTCAGCCTCTGTCTCCATCAGCTCTTCCTTCTTCCCTTCATATTCTTCCTTCAGAGGAACAAACTGATGGTCCTTGTGATCTAAAACAGCACAGAGCATGCATACACATGTCTGGTCTGTCTTACAAAACAGCTCCAGTGGTTTTTCATGCTTCTTACACACCCTGTCTTCCAGATTCTCCACAGGGTGGATCAGTTGATGTCTTTTCAGACGTGGAGCCGTTAGATGAGGCTCCAGGTGAGTCTCACAGTAGGTGGCCAGACACACCAGGCAGGACTTCAGGGCCTTCTTTTTTGTCACAGTGCAGACATCACACAGAACTTCTCCTGGTGTGATAATGTCTTGCTCTGAGTTGCTGCTGCTGGTTTTCCGTTCAGCTTCATGTCTAAACTGAGCAACCATCTCAGAAATTAAAGTGTTGACCTTCAGCTGAGGTCTTTGTTGGAAAACCTGTTTACAAGCGGGACAATCATACTGGGCTTTTGTATCCCAGTGTTCAGTGATGCACTTGTTGCAGAAGTTGTGTCCACATTGTAATGTGACTGGATCAGTTAACACGTCCAGACAGATGTAGCACAGGAACTGATCTTCAGAATGTAGAAGGACTGCTGAAGACATTTCTGAACATGTAAGATCTGAAAAGAAGAACCATGATTTATTTTAAATCAGCTTATATAAACAGAATGTAAAAACTCCTTATATTAAGCTTTTCTGTTAAAGGTTCAGAATACAAAACAAGTATCAGCATGTCGGACAAGGCGCACATTTGTGACCATCTGGAAAACAGACGATGGTGTAGTGCTGTATTTATTAATATTGACATATAAATGTCTTCGGACTAGATTTGGACAGTTTCTTTCCACAACTTGCTCTGCTACTATGGCAACTTTAACTTTTGAATGTGAGATGAAGCACTTAACTTCATGGCTCTAGTTCCTTTACGTTTTATGTCAGAAGAGAATACACTACAAGATTGGCTAAAACTAGAGCTGCAACTAACGATTATTTTCTCGATTAATCGTTTGGTCCATAAAATATCAGAAAACCGTAAACAATGTTGATCGGTGTTCGTCAAACCTGGAAATGATGATCTTCTTGTTTTGTCCAAAAAGCAAAATGATTAACTTTTAATGATTTCTTTGTTATTCAGAGCAAAGAAATGAAGAAAAATTATCGAGGACCAAAAGGGACAACAATTCAATAAATAAATACACCATTAAATCATTCATTAAATGTGTCATTAAATAATGAAATGTGTCATTAAATACATTTAATTAATTAAAGAAACATTTCATTATTTAATGACACATTTCATTATTTAATGACCCATTTCCTTATTTCATGGTCGGTGTTGCAGTGGATCATTAATTTATTTTATCTGTCAAACACGCCCATCAAGGTCAGAGGGCGGGGCTAACGCTGATCGAGTCTGATTCATTGCTTTGGTTTGAAATGGCATGGCTGCCATGTATCACAGCATAGCAGCAAAGAAAAGAAATATAAACCGGAAATAAATATTTTTCTGAGTCCCCGAGCGCAGTTTTAAGATCATTTGAGGCGAGACAGTTGTTGATTAATTTAGTAATCGATTAATTGTTTCAGCTCTAGCTAAAACCAGTCATATTTCCCTATTTCACCAATACAGTGTTGTTGACCATTCAGCCATGAAGCCATGTTCATGTCTAGTTGAATGACCAGTCATGAAAAACTGTTAACTGCTATAACTCCACAATTTATGAATTCAATACATTTTTAGGAATAAGTTTCTTACATGTTTTGAAATGTTACATCAGACCCTGTTGTTAGTGGACTCTATGGTAAAGCAGTTATACATAGTCACTCTACGACACATTTGACAGTAAAGACAGTTAAGATACATTAGCGTTAATACTATTAAAGCTGCTCAGCTGTATACTCACCAGTGTTGCCACTGCTGCTGACAAACTATATTTAGTGCAACACAAACACGCTGGTGTCGACTTGAGCTGAAGCAACCGAATTCAAAATTCACTTTCACTTTCACTTGTGACACGTGGAAGCTGCTGTGTTTGTTTCCTCCCCCTTCCACTCATATTACAGCAGACTGAATTCAGGTTTACACCCATGTTAGATCACATATTCAAGTTATACTGTATAATAGGTCTTTTTGTTATATTTACGGCCTTCTGCTATAATCTACATTCATGAGTCACTTTATTAGGTACACCTATTCAACTAGTTGAATTGAAGGCAAATCTACAAGATTCCTTCTAAATGTCTTCCTGTTCAGGAACTCAAGGGGGTACAGTACATGGGAGGCCAGCCCCAGCAAGGTGTGAAAGCCAGGGACCCTACTAGATCATAAGACCCTTTGAAGACCCATGAGAAGGTGTAACCTAACGTATAAGTATAGTCCTGGTTAGTAGTCCCAGCTTGGGTGCAGCACTGACTTTTGTAAGGAAATAAAAACTTGTCGGCCGGCAGCAGTCTCTATTTAATTATTCACCAACACGTCACAACATTATTTCCATGGCAACAACTCAATGTATTTAAGGTCAACAATATTTCAACATCTAAATATATAAAACTGGAAACATTTCTTTAATAATTTAAAATGTTAATTTTCTCCACACACTATCAAAGGGGGCCCCTGATCACCAGTGGGCCGCCAATAGTGTGGGCTTAGTTTGCTTTTACCTTGGGCCTGCTCTGCATTTAGGCATTAATGGCGTATTTCCACCGGCTCTACTCGCCTCGGCACAGCACAACACGGCACGATTAGGTTGCATCTCCACTACGAAAAAAGTACCTACTTAACGTGGGCGGAGTCATCACTGCACGGCGGAGTGAAACTGCGGTGACTCTATTTTATACGCGACACACACACACACACACGAGTGACTAGTGACTTTACATCAGACTCCTGTAGTTGTTAGAGATTAACCCACGTTTTTAGGATTGTTAAGTAGTTTTAAGTGATCTACATTTCGGCACTGTTCGGCTTGATTTGTGTGTGGGATGTCTCTTCCTGTGACGGGACTCTGGCCAGTCAGCGGCCGGCAGTCTGACCAATCATCGCATAGTACCTACTCAGCACGCTTTTGGAACCTCGCCTGAGCAGGTACTAAAAATAGTAAACTGGCAAGAACGTTGCATATATTATGGCCGGCTAAGTACAAGCAAGTACACCATTGCCTCAATGTCCTCCTTTGTTTGTGTCATGTATTAGCAGTTTTTCGCATAGCAGCAGTGCTATGATGACCTTACCCACATTGAGGAGGTATTATGAAGTAATGGGAAAAAAATTGATTAGATCAAACCAAGATTAAATTCATTATCCATTTTCTTCAGTGAACTGATTAATTACTAGAAAGACCAACATTGTTCCCCATAAATAAATACCATACTAACATACATATAAATAACTGAATAACAACTCAAAAAGACCAAATCAATACAGTTTATTGATGAACAATGCAAAAACATGACTCCACAAAAATCTTTGAATGGCGAGTGCACGTGCCAGCGTGGTGTACAGTGGCAGTGAATGGCGATTGTGCCAAAAGTGAACGTCTGTCAACCTCCCTCGCTTGTTGCACCAGTGGCACAGTGGTAGCGCCCGTCGGTCCCAATTAATCACTGTATTGTCCTTTTAATTTGTTTTATTTAATGTATTTAGATTTTCTATAACTATCACATTTATTGTTGTGGTTTAATTGTAGTGTATCAATGTGGTTTGTTAGTTGAGTGTGTTACCTGGTAAAATGTCTACTTTAATCTTGATCTCTTGAATTACTGGGATAGCAATTATTCTCTCTTTTTTATTATTTAGTTTTGACCCTTCTGTCAGAAGGGGATTTTTTTGTGCAAATATTTCCTTTTTTTTTCACTTTAAATACCAACACAGGGTCAACTTTGGAGTCTGGCATAGGGAAAATAGAAAAACACTTCTGCTGCATCATCCTTGTCAAAAAACAGATGGTACCTTTCCACAAGCTCCAAATCACAGCATACATTACCTAAAGGCACTGTACATTGGAAGGCAGACACCTTTAAAATGTTATAAAGAAAAGAGAAAACCAACAATTCACACAACGAGCAAGCATTAGGCATCACAATAGAATTATTTTAGGGATAATAACACGGTTCATCTTTGAACTGGAAGGATGTGGGTTTGATCCCCATCTCTTCTACTTCACATGTCAATGGGTTCTTGGGCAAGTTGCTCCTGATGGCTCTGCCAGCAGTGTGTGAATGTGTATGAAAAATATGTATTAGTAGCAAAGTGTGAGTCAATGGGTGTGAGTGAGTGGTCATCAAGACTAGAAAAAACACTATGTAAGTACAGAATACTTGAACAAATTGTGGTACTGTAGCAAGGGTAGAAGGATGGAGGCTCCCTCTTGTGGTCATTTGTAATGTTTATAAAGAATCACTGTTACCATTGAATTAGCATTATAGTATAAACTCGAGTGATTTTTGTTTTTAGAATGTTCCCTTTAATACAGTCTATTTGCAGTGCATGTGCAGTGTTTCACATTGATCTCAGACAAATACTGTATATATTTTTCTTTGTGTTTTACATTTATTGATTACACATGATACAGGATATGTAGAAGTACAGATAAGAGCAGTATCAGGATTTAAAGCTGCAGTAGGCAAAATCACCAGAACAATTCAGAATCTGTAGAACATTAAAATACCAAAATAGCAATAATTAAATAAAAAAACGTACTGGTAGTGGAACAACCATTACATTTGGCAACCATGAATCATTGGTGGAGTGGAGGTTGGAGGTATAAATTGCTTTATAATGTGATTTGGGTCACAATGGTTTGTCATCTATAATAAGTGGGTCATGAAACAAGAGAGTTTGTGAAACATGTTATAATATATATACTACACACAGTATTTGATACAGTTTTACCTTCATTGTCATTGTGTATTCCGACCATTCTAGGCTGTTTAATTCACTGTTCAATAGCTAAAAGGCATTAACCTCATCTCTCCCTGTTAAGAGTCAAATTATTATTTTTATTTATTTTTTGTCAAACATCAATGGCCTTCAGTTCATTGCAAAAAGCTTTGTCTAACCCGGAAACAGCACACACAGACTACAGTGGCTGCCCTATAGTGTGTATGTAGGGTAACCGTGATTGGGGGACACATGTAATCACAGTCAGGGTGGCAGCGCTCATGTTATTTATTTGTTTATTGAACAGAGCAGTTTAAATATGTGCCACGCTGTGAGGTGGTCTCGTCTGATCTGATGTTCGGCTAGAAAACTTGGCACGGGCAACTCTCTACATCTCTGGCCGCCACACATCTACGGTCCTCACTTTAAAGCTGAGAGGATGTGCCCTGTCATGCCTGTCTATCATAATCATTTCAATATGAACTATGTAGGTCATGTTTAAAACCCACCATTCTGATGAACGCCTTTTCATCCATGCTGACGGATGAGACGGTTCAGCCTCCTTGATGACAGACACGCCAACCCGAGGAGGTGTTTTATCCCAGGCCTGTCTTTGTTGAAAGCTGAGTGTGTGTTTGTGTGTGTGTTTTTTTGTCGTATTATTAAAAGATTCAACCTATTACATCATTATAACACACCAACAAAAAAAAACGATAATTGAATCAAGGTGACCTTAGCACACTCCAGGTCAACAAGACACAACAAGAACACGTCTGTATAACTCCACACATGAGCCCAAAAACAAACAATCAAACAAAAAACTCTCTCCATTTTTATGGACCAGAGATTCTCATAGTTAAGCATTATATTTGCACAGACAACCAGGTGTGCCATGTATGAGTTGGTTATATACTGTATTTGCACTTGGCCTGTACTTAATGGAGTATTCCAATAAGAGGCACACCACAGAACCCAGAAAGCATAAACCTTGTTTTCAGGTGAGAAATGAGTTGTACACTGCAGGACAATCATTTTGAAAGATAATAGAAAACAGGTATAACAGGTATAAGTGAAAGGTTTTACTGGAACGGGACATTTTGGATCATCAGCCACAAATAAGACTGGAGACTTTTTTCCTCTAAGAAATAAAAAATTGCTGTGTGGCTAAAACCCTTAAATAAGAAGAAGCCACTGAAACATCCCTATGTCTGCATTGCAGCACAGTCACTTTATTCATCTGGTCACTTTATAAGGGACAGTATAGAATTGGACCCCAGTGAACCCCAGCGGACCCCAACTAGCATTTGAGTTTGACTCTGACATCATTATTTTCCCAAAGTAGCATATTGGTTGTTGGTTGACCGGGGTGGAGTGGCTCATTCATTAAGACCGGTACCCTGTGTGCATCATGGTTGCAAGTTCAACTCCACCCCTGGATAAAAGTGTCTGCTAAATGACAATTAATGTAATGTCTGATCCATTTCTATGTGGATAAAACACAGATACAAAAAAAAGTATTCATCATCAGTTCTTGATGCAAATTCTCACTCTAATCACTTCTCTGTTCATAGTAACTGGTTTGTCTATTCAATTTGAGTCACGGGACATATGATCAGAGGGGCAGAGTTTTTACCACCATACTTAAGACATGGACTGAAGTATGGGTGGAGATTCTCAGTGAAGGAGCAGCCAGTAAAGGAGTAGATAAGAGCTGCAGCATCAACATCATAAAAGGAGACCAGCCCCCTGTCGTAATCCACAAACACCCCCACATTCTCAGGCTGAGACGCCAGAGAGAGACCGACTAAATGAGAGGCACATCCACTGTACTCATTTCCATTTCTCAACATAATTGACCAGTAACCATTCTGAGGGCTCAGGGTGATCGGCCCCTTCCTATTGATCGATGATCTGGCGACTCCTAAATCCCAACCAGTTTTTCCTTTGACTTGAACCTCAAAGTAAAATCTGCCTGTAGAGAAACTCTGCTTTCCTAAGGCACATACACATTTAGAAAATCTCTCTGGGTTGTCTGGTAGATTCTTCTTCTCACCACTATGATAAAGTTGTTTTCCATCATCAGACAGGACAAGTTCAGCGTGTGCTGTGTCAGGATCAAGAGTCACATCCACCGCAAACTGCTGGACCCTTTTCACTTCTGACTGCAGCGCCTTTTCACGGAGATTTTCCTCCAGCTGAGCTACTGCTCTCACCACAGTCCCCTCATATGATGATGGTGGACAGACTGGGACCTCTGTCCAGTCCTTGGTGGGTGGAGCAGTTTTGAGGGATGGGAAGCTTTGGAGGAAATGGAGGTGGTCTTCAGAGAGAGAGACATGTTCCACCTTAATGTGCCTCTTCATCAGCTCAGAGACTTCATGCTCCAGCTCTGTGATGGTGTCTTCAGCCTCTCTCGCTGCCTTTCTCTGTTTGTCTTCGATTTCCTCAATGAGCTTGTTCAGGCCTCTGTCCACAGACTCCTTCAGCGCAGTAAAGAGCTGGACCCCTTCTGCTTTCTCTCTGTCTGCATCATCTTTACTCATCTTCACTGAGTGTTTGGTCTCCTCAATCTTCACTCGTCTGAACTGGATCATTTGCTGAAGCTCAGCCTCTGTCTCCATCAGCTCTTCCTTCTTCCCTTCATATTCTTCCTTCAGAGGAACAAACTGATGGTCCTTGTGATCTAAAACAGCACAGAGCATGCATACACATGTCTGGTCTGTCTTACAAAACAGCTCCAGTGGTTTTTCATGCTTCTTACACACCCTGTCTTCCAGATTCTCCACAGGGTGGATCAGTTGATGTCTTTTCAGACGTGGAGCCGTTAGATGAGGCTCCAGGTGAGTCTCACAGTAGGTGGCCAGACACACCAGGCAGGACTTCAGGGCCTTCTTTTTTGTCACAGTGCAGACATCACACAGAACTTCTCCTGGTGTGATAATGTCTTGCTCTGAGTTGCTGCTGCTGGTTTTCCGTTCAGCTTCATGTCTAAACTGAGCAACCATCTCAGAAATGAAAGTGTTGACCTTCAGCTGAGGTCTTTGTTGGAAAACCTGTTTACAAGCGGGACAATCATACTGGGCTTTTGTATCCCAGTGTTCAGTGATGCACTTGTTGCAGAAGTTGTGTCCACATTGTAATGCGACTGGATCAGTTAACACGTCCAGACAGATGTAGCACAGGAACTGATCTTCAGAATGTAGAAGGACTGCTGAAGACATTTCTGAACATGTAAGATCTGAAAAAGAAGAACCATGATTTATTTTAAATCACCTTATATAAACAGAATGTAAAAACTCCTTATATTAAGCTTTTCTGTTAAAGGTTCAGAATACAAAACAAGTATCAGCATGTCGGACAAGGCGCACATTTGTGACCATCTGGAAAACAGACGATGGTGTAGTGCTGTATTTATTAATATTGACATGTAAATGTCTTCGGACTAGATTTGGACAGTTTCTTTCCACAACTTGCTCTGCTACTATGGCAACTTTAACTTTTGAATGTGAGATGAAGCACTTAACTTCATGGCTCTAGTTCCTTTACGTTTTATGTCAGAAGAGAATACACTAGATTGGCTAAAACTAGAGCTGCAACTAACGATTATTTTCTCGATTAATCGTTTGGTCCATAAAATATCAGAAAACCGTAAACAATGTTGATCGGTGTTCGTCAAACCTGGAAATGATGATCTTCTTGTTTTGTCCAAAAAGCAAAATGATTAACTTTTAATGATTTCTTTGTTATTCAGAGCAAAGAAATGAAGAAAAATTATCGAGGACCAAAAGGGACAACAATTCAATAAATAAATACACCATTAAATCATTCATTAAATGTGTCATTAAATAATGAAATGTGTCATTAAATACATTTAATTAATTAAAGAAACATTTCATTATTTAATGACACATTTCATTATTTAATGACACATTTCATTATTTCATGGTCGGTGTTGCAGTGGATCATTAATTTATTTTATCTGTCAAACTCGCCCATCAAGGTCAGAGGGCGGGGCTAACGCTGATTGAGTCTGATTCATTGCTTTGGTTTGAAATGGCATGGCTGCCATGTATCACAGCATAGCAGCAAAGAAAAGAAATATAAACCGGAAATAAATATTTTTCTGAGTCCCCGAGCGCAGTTTTAAGATCATTTGAGGCGAGATAGTTGTCGATTAATTTAGTAATCGATTAATTGTTTCAGCTCTAGCTAAAACCAGTCATATTTCCCTATTTCACCAATACAGTGTTGTTGACCATTCAGCCATGAAGCCATGTTCATGTCTAGTTGAATGACCAGTCATGAAAAACTGTTAACTGCTATAACTCCACAATTTATGAATTCAATACATTTTTAGGAATAAGTTTCTTACATGTTTTGAAATGTTACATCAGACCCTGTTGTTAGTGGACTTTATGGTAAAGCAGTTATACATAGTCACTCTACGACACATTTGACAGTAAAGACAGTTAAGATACATTAGCGTTAATACTATTAAAGCTGCTCAGCTGTATACTCACCAGTGTTGCCACTGCTGCTGACAAACTATATTTAGTGCAAACACGCTGGTGTCGACTTGAGCTGAAGCAACCGAATTCAAAATTCACTTTCACTTTCACTTGTGACACGTGGAAGCTGCTGTGTTTGTTTCCTCCCCCTTCCACTCATATTACAGCAGACTGAATTCAGGTTAACACCCATGTTAGATCACATATTCAAGTTATACTGTATAATATAATATAATAATAGGTCTTTTTGTTTTATTTATGGCCTTCTGCTATAATCTACATTCATGAGTCACTTTATTAGGTACACCTATTCAACTAGTTGACTTGAGGCAAATCTACAAGATTCCTTCTAAATGTCTCCCTGTTCAGGAACTCAAGGGGGTACAGAACATGGGAGGCCAGCCCCAGCAAGGTGTGAAAGCCAGGGACCCTACTAGATCATAAGACCCTTTGAAGACCCATGAGAAGGTGTAACCTAACGTATAAGTATAGTCCTGGTATTCTGAGTATTTTCTGCACAACCCAGCTTGGCTGCAGCACTGACTTTTGTCAGTTTTTTAGGAAATAAAAACTTGTCGGCCGGCAGCAGTCTCTATTTTATTATTCACCAACACTGGCAACATTTCTTTAATAATTTAAAATGTTAATTTTCTCCACACACTATCAAAGGGGGCCCCTGATCACCAGTGGGCCGCCAATAGTGTGGGCTTAGTTTGCTTTTACCTTGGGCCTGCAAGGCATTAATGGCATATTTCCACCGGCTCTACTCGCCTCGGCATGGCATGATGCGGCACGATTAGGTTGCATCTCCACTACGAAAAAAGTACCTACTTAACGTGGGCAGAGTCATCACTGCACGGCGGAGTGAAACTGCGGTGACTCCGTTTTATACGCGACACACACACACACACACACACACACACACGTGACTAGTGACTTTAAATCAGACTCCTGTAGTTGTTGGAGATCGACCCACGTTTTTTGGGAAGTCTCTTCCTGTGACGGGACCAGTGTTGCCAGATTGGGCGGTTTTCCGCCCAATTGGGCTTCTTTTGTTTACGTCAGGCGGGGAAAAAATACATTGGGCGGGTGAATAAAATTTGGGCTGCTTTTGTCCACATTTGGCGGGTTTTTTAATATTGTAAAAACAGCTCTCTGTCTCTCTCTCTCTCTCTCTCTCTCTCTCTCTCTCTCTCTCAAATAAATAAATAAATAGTTTAAATAAATAAATAATTGAGGTAGTTGTGGGCTATTCAATCGGCATGGCAACGTACCGGTCCGTGACGTCAGTTCAGCACTGTAGCCGCGCTAAATATGAAGCGGGTGACCTAGGGGAGGGAGGGAGAGAGGGGAAAAAGTAAGGCTGGGAGATGCGCTCTGTGCATTTTTGTTTGTTTGTTTTGCAAGTAGTCCTCATACGGGTCATTTGTGATGTAAATAATTAAATATATTAGGCCTACACGGTTAAAAGTGCACCTTTTTACGTGCAGCTGTTATTATTGCTAATCTGGGCCTGGCGCTAGGATGCCAGAGGTTCATCTTGCAATTTGTGTAGCCAATGGTTGATTTACTGCGCTCTTGTTGGTTGCATTAAACCTGTTAATCTATCATTTATGTGTGGCTATTTGATGCTATATGAAGCTCTGGATGTCTATGTGTTATGATTTTACGGGTTTACACGAGTGTCTGGCAACTTCGTGGTTTGGGCTGGTTTTTATTGGATTGGGTGGGTTCTACGATGTGATTGGGCTGGAAACTGTCAATCTGATCTGGCAACACTGGACGGGACTCTGGCCAGTCAGCGGCCGGCAGTCTGACCAATCATCGCATAGTACCTACTCTGTAGCAGTACCTACTGCTTTTGGAACCTTGCCTGAGCAGGTACTAAAAATAGTAAACTGGCAAGAACGTTGCATATATTATGGCTGGCTAAGTACAAGCAAGTACACCATTGCCTCAATGTCCTCCTTTGTTTGTGTCATGTATTAGCAGTTTTTCGCTTAGCAGCAGTGCTATGATGACCTCTCCCACATTGAGGAGGTATTATGAAGTGTTGGGAAAAAAATTGATTAGCTCAAACCAAGATTAAATTCATTATCCATTTTCTTCAGTTAACTGATTAATTACTAGAAAGACCAACATTGTTCCCCATAAATAAATACCACACTAACATACATATAAATAACTGAATAAATACTCAAAAAGACCAAATAAATACAGTTTATTGATGAAAAATGCAAAAACATGACTCCACAAAAATCTTTGAATGGCGAGTGCACGTGCCAGCATAGTGTACATCAGCAGTGAATGGCGATTGTGCCAAAAGTGAACGTCTGTCAACCTCCCTCGCTTGTTGCACCAGTGGCACAGTGGTAGCGCCCGTCGGTCCCAATTAATCACTGTATTGTCCTTTTAATTTGATTTATTTAATGCATTTTGATTTTCTATAACTATCACATTGATTGTTGTGGTTTAATTGTAGTGTATCAATGTGGTTTGTTAGTTGAGTGTGTTACCTGGTAAAATGTCTACTTTAATCTTGATCTCTTGAATTACTGGGATAGCAATTATTCTCTCTTTTTTATTATTTAGTTTTGACCCATCTGTCAGAAGGGGATTTTTTTGTGCAAATATTTCCTTTTTTTTTTCACTTTAAATACTAACACGGGGTCAACTTTGGAGTCTGGCATGGGGAAAATAGAAAAAAACACTTCTGCTGCATCATCCTTGTCAAAAAACAGACGGTACCTTTCCACAAGCTCCAAATCACAGCATACATTACCTCAAGGCACTGTACATTGGAAGGCAGAGACTATTAAAATGTCATAAAGAAAAGAGAAAACCAACAATTCACACAACGAGCAAACATTAGGCATCAGTGGAGAGAAAACAAACCCCTCCCTTTTAACAGGAAGAAATATGTGACAGAACCAGACTCAAAAATGTGCTGCCATCTGCCTCAACTGGTTTGGGTGAAAGGAAAAATGGGCGAGAGAAAGAGAAAGAGGTGAGAGAGACCAGGAGCAGATACAGTTGTCAAGTTATAGTTTTAGATAGGACAGTTTATGGAGTTTAAGGAGCGAAAGAACTAGGTTAATGACATGTAATATACTCAGAGTGTGAGAGAGTGAGCGGGAGTGAGTGCGAGTTCACCACAGAATTTCCCCCAGCAGTCTCGGTCTAACTATAAGCTTTTTGTTTTCTGTTCATTACTGAATTTTTTAGTTTTTTGTAGTCATTTTAATGTTGGGTTGTCTGTAGGTAAAGCTTCTCTTTACATAGCCTGGTTGTTCCTGTTGCCCCTCAGCATCCACACTCATCAGACACAATAATCCCTTCACTTTACATGACTCTAGTCCTCATGTCTGTCCAAAAGCAGACCTGCATCATTGGCAGTTTTAGTGTTGTGTATAACTGAGAGTTTCACTTGGCCCACATGCACCCGTGGAGCGTGTGTTATTAAAAAGAATCAAGCATTGGGGTCGTTTAATACCTGAATAAATACACGCTGGCCTGATGTATGTCCTCTGCACCAGCAACACCCTACTAAGAAACCTAGATCCGCTGTACTCCATAATTATTTACAAAGGTTTGGGTTTCAGCAAATGCATTCCATTTAATTGCTTTATACTGCAAATATTTGGTAAAACTACACAGCTCCTCTCCACTGTGCACAGTTTGTACTCTGGAGATATGAGCTGAACAAGCAAGTGAATGAATGAAGATACAATCATTTTTCCTGGTGTGTTTCAACCTGTTTTTTCCACCTCTGCTTTTGTCTCATGGAGACCTGCAGACCAGCCTCTTCTTACATAACCATGTCCCTGTGCTTCACCTCTGGGTGCTGGTGTGAGAGGTGAGAGGTGAGAGGTTCACCCTCATTAACTCGACCCTCTGTCATGATGGATTGGTTGAAGCTACGGTGCTGATCAATCGGGTTGGTCAGTAGGTCTTAATCAGGCAGCTGAGCCCCTCAGTAGCACTGGGGTCTCTGCTGGAGTCAGATTTCTCATTCCAAACAGTGAACTTCTTGAATCCAGCCCTGCGGCTCACAGAGGAGCTGACAGGGGGTGGAGGAAGGGGAGGCCTTGTTTCCTTTGGCCCAGGTGGATGTTAGCAAGCCTTCTCATTTAGCCCACATCCTCCTCCTCCACAGCAGCCGGCACAGTAAAGATTTCACATTCATTTTTCTAACATGGAAGAAGAATTATTTTCCTGAAGGTCAGTCTTTGACTGCCAGCAAATTCAATTCAAGCTCATTGGTGGTTTTAAATGTGTTATTGAGAATCAAAAAGCATCTCATGTTTTTCTTATTAAGTAGCCCAGATAGGCTCTAATCATTACTCATTTTCCTCAAAGAAAAGTTTCAGTTCAGTGAATGTGGATTATCTAAAGGTTGTTCCAGAATCTCTCTTCAATACAGCTGTGTTACAGTGTTTGCTCGCAGCGCCATCATGACAGTCAAAGATGCAGCAAAAATGAACGGGACCAATGCCGGTTTCAACCTGTCAGAGTTCACTGCGCACTTAAAATTTAAAGAGATCATCCAATATATGCGCAAAACTTGACAGACTAAATATATCCTATCCTTATAATGCCACAGGTAAAGAAATAACTGGAGTGGACATTGATGCAGACCTGCAGTAAAATCTGTATTTATATAGTATTATGTTTAGGATTGATGACCACTCAAAGCTGCTTTGCACTACAGTTTTGAAACTCACCCATTCACACAGCACAATCACTCATCTTTCAGACCCATTCACACGCTGAAGCTGTCAGGAGTAACATGAGTCTAAGTGAGCCCAAAGACACATCTGCATGTAGACTAGCAGAACCCACAACCTTCCAGCCACCCAGTGGTTGGAAAGTAGACCTCATACTAATCTGGCAGGGGAGATACCATGATCAAGAAGGTGGTTCACCCAGGGCGAGACTCAGCCATTGCACTCAGGTTGTGTTGACCCCTGCCAATTCCCCAAATTTGGGAATCTTGACAGTTGAAAGACAATGTGCGCTACCTGAGTCCATGATTTACCAAGAGTTTACCACATAATCCATTGCTTGTGGGTTCCCATGCATCGCTCCATCTGCTTGTGCTTGCTGTGAGCATGTTTATAGCAGTGATTCACCTCCATTGGATCTGTGGGGATTTGGTAAAATGTTCTTCCATTAGCTTGCCTGGCT
Organism: Solea solea; assembly: GCF_958295425.1. Lineage (NCBI taxonomy): Eukaryota > Metazoa > Chordata > Actinopteri > Pleuronectiformes > Soleidae > Solea > Solea solea. Next base: position 21,457,910 of record NC_081136.1, read on the forward strand.
GTTTGTTATTACCATCTTCACTTTCATGACAAAAAGTAGCTGGGGAAAAGATGAGCTGTCTGACATTGTGCCTGATTTATGAGTTGTCAAGTATATGCATCTATAGAGGTGAACAGTGTTGTTGCCTGCCACAGGGAGTTACCTTGGCAGCGAGATGTCAGCTATTGGAGCTCTATCCAATCCAACATCATTTATAACGCACTTCAAACAAACAACAACAGCTGAAACAAAGTGCTATATATCAGAGATAAACAAATAAAACAAACAAAATATAAAAATTACCTAATAATAATGATAAATTATGGGCACAGACAGCTATTAATAACTGCCTGTACAGAAACTTCCTGTAACAAGCGAGTAGGAAGCGAGCGTGTCCTTTGGCTTTAAACGACCAACAATCTTCTTTAAAAAGGACAGAGTCCCCAGAGATATTAGAGCCCTAGTGGAAGTGACCTTATCAATAAAAAAATTAAGAAAGTTTTCACCATAGGCAGGGTTGTGTTCGATACAGACAGTCTGTGAGGCATTAAGAACTGTGTCAATACTCCTAAATAAGACACAAGGTTTGTGACAGTTTGACACAATTATATCAGAGAAATATTTTGTTTTTGCATCTTTCACAGTTGACTGGTAATGGCGCCAGCAGTCTTTTAACATTTGAACAGACACCTGTAATTAATCCTTTTTCCATTTGCGTTCAGCTCTGCGGCACTGGCGTCTGACAGAACGAGTGTTGTCATTCAGCCACGGCTCTGACTTATTTTTAGGCTGCCTTGTTTTTAAAGGAGTCACGGTGTCAAGAGCAGTTTGGCAGGTGGAGTGAAACCATGAGCTGAGTTCCTAAGTGTCCTCACACACCTCAGACTCAAGAAACACACAGGTCTGATTAAAAACAGCAGAGAAGTAAACAGCAGTGGACGGGTTAATAAAACCTAGCCCTGACGCCGTCGAGCAGCAGCAGCACAAGTTTCAACTGTCTGACAGGCAAGAGCAACCTCAAATAACACAGGCTTATGATCAGAGAAAACTGCGTCACAAACCTCGATGTTAAAAACAGGCAAACCGTGAGATAAATCAAGATCAAGCGTTTGTCCATGTTCATGTGTGGGACCAGACACTGACTGTACAAGATTAAAAGAGTCAATGAGATTTAAAAAAATCCTTTGCCATTGGCTTATCAGGACAACACACGTGAACGTAGTGTGACGACGACCCAGTTCAAATAAACACAGTTCAAAGCTGGTGAACGAGGATGATAGCGATAGCTGCTTAGATTCAAAATGGTTCTTATAAATAGTCGCTATTGCTCCACCTCGGCCCAATGTCCGCTGGGAGTTGAAAAAACAGCAATCCTGAGGCAAAAGTTCGGTGAAAGTGCTGGACTCACCACGCGTCAGTCACCCAGAGAAAATCCAATCCCGGGATGAGAAGAAATCCTTCAAGAAAAAAATGTTGTTTGCTAGAGAGCTAGCATTGACCAAGCCAACCCTGGCAGGAGCCGGCGATCTATCAGTTGTTTGGCAATGGTGCAGCAGTAACAGACAGCAGGCCACACACCCAGGCACCATCTTGGACTACCAACATGTAAACATGCCTGATACCTATGCAGCTACTATACTATAGCTCCTGACAATACTCAATCCGTGATTCTGCTTGGCTACAGTTTTGTTCAGACCACTTACTGGTCATTGAAATAGGGGAAGCTCATTTCAGGCCCAGTTATTTATACATAAATTCTGCAAAGAAACGACAAGATCAGAGCCAATCAGAAGCAGGACGCAAGCGGGGGAAAACTCTGCTGTCATCTGTGTGTATGGGGGAAGGGAAGGGGATAGGAGTGTGGTGCAGGGAACGGGGTTGAGGATGGACCCTGCAGCTGCCTGACAACTTATGGAGCTGGGAGCAAGCACAATCAACTACACTATAGCGACAAGCCCAAGTAAACAGCAACCTGCGACAACCAATATTTGCAAGTGACTTTAAAGAAAAACAAGCCCAAAGTCACTTATAATAAGCGGACTTGGCAACTATGCCTGTATTAAGTGTTGTATTTTTTAGCCACAAATGTTACAGCTTGTAGGTAAATTCAACAAGGTAACCCCAGGGTACACCTTTGTCCACCACAGGGCCAACAAACAGAGATAAACAACCTATAGAATTCACACCTACGGTCAATTTACAGTGTCCAATTAAGCTCTGCATGTGGGAACTGGAGAAAACCCAGGAAGAACATGAAAACTCCATGCAGAAACTTCTTCATTCACTTTTTTTGCTGCAGTGCTGGCCACTGTGCCACTGTGTGTCTCTGTATGTCAATGTATCTGTTAATAGAGCTGTGTGATATTCAGAGACACACTGCTCTGGGCAAAGGAAGGAACTATTGATTGAAAGGTTGGAGTGACATATTTATTAAATTGTTAAGATGGATCCCAGGAGATTGTGTGTGTGCGTGTGTGTGTGTGTGTGTTGTGTATTGTGTGTTGTGAAAGTGACAAATTACTACTCTCTCACCCACATAGCAGAAAGAGAGACTCTGAGAGATTTGGAAATTTGTGGAGGAAATCAGGTACATCATGTGAATTATGTTGTTTACTCCACAGTTAACAACACCGAGTGTCAACTTAACCTTTCTTGTGCTGTCTATACACAGTCCTACATGAGGGTTCATTAGTAAAACAGGAGCAGTCTCATTAATTGTGGCCCTTTGCTGATCCAGATGATCCAGATGTTTGTTTCTTGAGGACACTGAGGTGCCCATTCACGTTTACAAGGCCAATGAGTTGTCTATAGTTATGCTAACATCATGGTTCAGTCATTCAGCTGTTCTCTTCACTGTTTGTTTTATAATGACAGCCCCTGAGAGGCTTTAACCCAGGGGTCTCAAACTTAAATGACCTGGGGACCACATGAGCTTAAAACTGGTCAGGAGGGGGCCGGGCAGGTAAAAACAGTCCAACTGTGTGGGGAAAACTACTGTTCAGTAGGGGAAGGTGAGATGAGCATAAAATTCTATCATGATGTTCGTTTCACACGATATTCGCCCTTTCTCTTGTGAAACATTCCTAACATTCACCTCTCCCCAGTGTTTCCCAGTGGGGACAGGCTCTCCGGGAGCCATGGCGACGTAAACAAATGACACTTGACTGCAGATTTTACAGGGTTGTCCCGTGTGGCAGCCTGTTGCAGCAGCTCTCTGAAGTATATGTGAGGAAGAGGAGTATGATGAGAGAGCAAATTATTTTATTAAGAACGAATCTGCAGAAAAATATCTTAGGCTAGCCATTGTTAGCGATAGCAGTCAATTACAAAGGTCTACATGGTATTTGGCACACAAACAACGTAGCAACATGACCATGGATAAAAAATAAATAGTATTATGTGTACGCCTTATTTACTGTGAAACAAATACGACAGTAGTGCTGGCAGTGTTCTTCTTCTGATGTTCCAGGTAAGAAAATAATATGCGGTGAAAATACATAATACAGAATAGATGGAGGTTCACGCATGCCTCCGCTGGCTTGCCTTTATCTCTCCTCTCTCCTCTCACCACACTTTATCATTTCAACATGTGCAGAGGCTTAATGTATTTATTTAAGCAGAAAGCTTATTTAAGCTCCATTAAAGGTAATTATACACCCTGTTTTAAAGCTCAGCCATCCCCGGAGTGGCCATTAAGTGTGGGTAGATTTGTTGATTCTGCCCGTGTTTGTTTCCAAAATAATTACAAAGCTGCGTCTGCATTGGTTAGACCCAGGGTGGCATCTGCTGTTTTTACATACAGGGATCAGAGCATAGAAGATGTGGGCAGAGAGTGAATGTTGAGGTGTGCGTGTGTAAAGTCGATTTCTTATTTGTCAACATGTTTGGATGGAGATTCTAGACTGCTATTCTATTCTATACTCACTCTATACTATTCTAAACTTATCAGGTGGTCTGGCCATATACTGTTCAGTAATTCACTCAAACCTCACTATTTAGTAGAAATTATGATCTATAAGGGATAGTTCCAGGTATGCAAAATATAGTTGTGGGAGGGACTGACACATAGCCAGTGCTGACTGTGCTGTGCAAGGCCCTGTATGCCTCATTTGCCAAGAACCCAAGGACACAAGTAAAAGAAAAACTCAGAGGCTATCACAGATATCCTCCACAATTATTACATATTGCATATCCGTGCAAACCTGTCTCCAAAGTCCATAGAGAAAAGCAGTTATTTTATATCATGACACACAGGAGTTGTTGTTCCACTGCTGCCTCCACCAACAGGTTCAAATGTATTATTTTGTGACGGTGTTGGAAATCCTTTGTTTGGATTTACGTCAGTGACACACACTAACCAAAGAAGACAGCAGTAGACCAGCAACTCTAGTGTCCTTAGAAGCTAAAAATGCTGATTTTCTGTATGTACTGCAGGAGAGTATGGTTTACAAAGCGACACAAACCTGTTTTAAGTTAAGGGAAGAGAAGCGTAATGCGTTTTTGAAACATATTAAGTGCACATGTAAACCAATGAACTAACTGATTAATTTGTTTTACTGAGCGAGCCTGAAACATCCTTGGTGCAGGGGAATAGGGGGATCAGGAAATAGATAGCAGACACTTGTTTGCTATGGCATCACACTGTGGGATTCAGAACAGACACTTGAGTTGACTGAATGTGTTTATCTGTCCTGTTCTCCTTCAAACCCCTGAGTTCTGTTTTCTTCCTGCCAGCCATGGCCTGTTTCAGCTGAGCCAGACAGAGGGACAGTCTCTTTAAAACGCTGCTGACAGGGCACAGCGGGACGTACACTTTACTACAATGTTTCCCAGCGTGCAGCCAGTACTTTGTGGATTCCTGTGTCAGCTCGATATTTAGACGAGGTGTTTATTTTGCAGAAGCCTCTCGAGGAAACACAGTGAGAACAACAGCTATATTAGCCATGCTACACCGAGGGTCATCCCGAAGCATGTTTGGACTTTTCACAGCCAGATCTAATGGTGCATTGAATTTGAACCCTGACTTCTCAGCTGGAAGACGCTGAACTTGGGGGTGACGTCACTCCCAGCTCCAACTTCCAAGTTACGATGTAAATGGAACGCAGCTTAAGTAGAACCTAAATACAGTAATACCATAACAGCTGTGTCAGGTTATTACCAACTCCCCCAGGTATCTTAATCCAACTAAGACTAGCTCGAGTTTAGTTGGACTAACATATTTACATGACATGAAAACTTATGTTTTTATAATTATTCTCTTAGTCCGACTAAATTTAGACTTCTAACATGCATGTAAACACATTGAGTGTTAAGTTAGCCTGCACGCAACCTAAGGGTTAGATTGTGTGCAGTAACTGTTTGAATGGTGATAGAAAATGTGCTGCACATAGATTCCCTGTACGAAAGTGTGAATGGGTGAATAGCAAAACCATGGTATAAAGCAGCTTTGAGTGGTCGTGACTCAGAAAGCACTACATAAATACAGACCATTTACATCTATGAGCCATAGTCACTCTCTCTTTACCAGGTCTCTATAAGAAAATCTTGGTGTCTGCACATGACAGTCAGCTTGTCCTCCATCTTGGACACGTCCGGCCACAATTTTTTTTTCCGAGTTTAAATTCAACTCGAGCTAATGGAGTGATTGACACAAATGTATTTACATGCAGCAACTGTGTCAGATGGAGTCTGTGCTCCGGTCACGCAGGAAGGAGTTTTAGTAATTTATTGATTCGATGTCACATCATTGTCGTGCAGCCACGGTATGAGGACTCCACCCACATTGAGGCAGTACTATAGTAATGGAAAATGAGTGCTGAGCCTTGTAACAACTGTATAGTGAAAAAAATCCCCATTTCATTCCATTTTCCTTCCATTACCTCCCACTTCCTCCTCCATCCTCCCTCCTTTATTCTCAAGGGATTTAGGTGATAATCCCCTATGGTTTTCATCACTTACAGCACCAATCAAAATGGGTTTAACCTGTGTAATCTGTCAGACGATTGCCTCCCTCCCTCCTCCTACCTGGTCCTCTTTCACCGTCTCCACCCTTTCATTTATGTCTCTAAATGAAAAAAGCCTCTCATTAGCCTAACAAAATAAAGGCTGAAGACATGATTGTGCAGTGTGGGTTCATTTGAGGACATGGTAGAGTCTAGAAGTGAGGAAGTGAGTTTGGAGTGTCGGTGTTTGTGAAACCAGATCTGCCAGCAGCTTTGTGGTTGGCACTGAACGTGCTGTCTTTGGAGCCATTGTGTTTTATTTACCTTGTTATTATCTTAGAACGCAGCAACACACCTGGCCTGGAGCTTAGGTATCTGCTATTTATTCCACAACCACAGGCCTTTGTGTTAATGAGACTGAGGAATGCTATATTGGCATCTTAACACTTTCTTACTACATACAACATTGTTTTGTATATAACTTAATTACATGTTGTAAGATGCTTTTTATGAGTATACACGAATATTTAGTGCAGTAGCAAAACAATGAAGGCTCAGGTGAGATTTTAAAACGTAGTAAATATATAACCTTTTTCTTGGGGGGTGTCTTTCCACATCTGATAGAAATTTGATACATGGTTTCATTTATTAGCGATGCCATTCAGATATTGGTCAGACTCGTTGGGCAGTATGTTCTATCGAGAACAGTCTACCAATTTAACATTTCTCACACACCTGCTTTTTAACGATGCCAAACAATTGTGACCGAAATCACAATAAAAATTGTGACAAGAGCAATAAGTGATAACTCATTTTAAAGTCATATCTGTAACACCTGGTATCATTTTGAATTGGTAAATGAAGTTCATTTTCTACAATATTTATTCCGATTACTTTTCTTCCATATTCTGTTTAATGGTTAACAAAAGTATTTAATGTACATTTTTAAAGTGGACCCGAATAAATTAACAAATAAACTCTCAATTTCTATATTATGTAGCATTAGCAGATTAGCTTTTCATCTGCTATCTGTTGGCAGTTTGGTGGTGGTAAGGCATGTGTAGCAAGGACTTAAGCCTTGAACTGCATTCATCCTCTGTTGATGAGGTCCCAACTCTTCCCTTTCTGCAGATAAGCTAGCACTTTCAACAAGGCATCGACTCTCTGTTGTTTCTTGGCTACAGCTGCACAAGAGGGTCCTGACTACGTAGGTTTGCCCCTCCAAGTTCCTTGGTTTTCATTAGATGTTGTCATTAGAGTTCTTAGACTGACCTAGACCCAAGCAACTCTCCAGCTGACATAGGGCAAAAGGCAGTCCACTGCAGAGCCAGCATATAGAGACAAACAACCGTTCACGCTCAAATTCATATCTATGATCAATTAAGAGTGTCGTAATACCTGGTGAGAACCTACAAGCACACAGGGAGAACATGCAAACTCCACACAGAAAGGCCCATGGTCATCAAAATGCAACAAAAGTATCTCAAAGTATTTAAAGGGAATGTCAAAACATGTTCAAAAAGGCACTGAGTTCCAATAGAGTTTGATGTATTACAGCTTATTTCTTGCAACAACCCAAGCCTGGCCCATGCACTGACACAGACTGACTTCCATCTAATTTGTCAGAAATACTATTTCCCCAGGTTCTTGTCAGTTATACTTTTTCGTAGCAGATCTCCTTTTCCTTATCTCAGTGTAGTGAGATTTATGTTGTGCAGCCCTTGCATGTTCTCATTTTGAACTCAACTATACAGGTACATGAGCTACACTAAGGACACACTAATTGGAGCCAGCAAACCACAAGCAGTCCTGTAGGCACACACTGACACTGAGATAAAAGCATGTACTACACAGACTCTGTAAGAGTAGGCTCACATACACTAGAATCAGGATAAATCAGCCCACATAGAAAGTTATACATGGCTTTACTCCTTTTCACCTTTTCTACAGTGGCCCTGGTTTGACTTTTCAAAGTGAAATCCGTCTGGTTGCCTGCTATTTTCACTCCTGAAGTCTTGGATTAACCCGGATGATTGAGAACGTGATTCAGTACATCGTAAAACAACTGCCCTACTATTTTGAAGCATATTGACCTGAAATCATGTCCTATTCTCTGGTGTTTGGTGTTGTACAGCAGTTGGCATCCATATTTTGCGATACTGTGTACGTACTTCTTTCCTTTGTTTCCATCTTCTATTTTGTCGTTTCTTTTTTGTTCAATGGACAATGGATCTATACTGTTAGACTGTTAGAAACATAATTGTGTCCTCATGGACAAAAATGACACGCACATGTGTTTGCATAATATAGAGGAAGTGACTTAAGGTGAATTTCCACAATCTTTCCATATAAACTTAAGTTTGGGAATTTTGGAAATATTCCAAATTGGCAACTTTCTGTGGGGATTTATGAGAATGAACGAGACATTTTGGATAATTTGAAGAAACGATGTCATATTAAAATAAATAAAATGATACAATAAAAAAACATTAATTTGTGAGGATCTATTTGTGCATTTAGCTTTGTATTACTAGAATAGGGGTAGTATTCTAAAAAAAATGGTGCTTCCCAACCTCAGTTTCCCCTGAGTTGAGAAATATCTTCTTTCTTGTTTTTCTTATGTTCCCACCAGTGACACTTGGTCCAAGGCTTGAAACTGCAACACATTTTTTTTTATATTTAAGTTCCCAACCTTCAGTTTGGAAGATTTTCAGTTCATTTCTGTTCATTCAGTTTCTAAAATACCGAGAATTTTGCAACCTTAGTCGTACTTAACACTGTCCTCTTGTGATTAGATCTCTCAGGATGGATCTCAGTACCAGGTCTGAACAGGACCTCTGAATATAGTGTGAGACCTGATCTTACAAGTGTCCTCACACCTGTACTTAGCACTATAGACTCATGAGCCGATCCCCTGAGAAGCAAGTTAATGACAGGTCTGAACAAGGCCTACATTTCTCTACGGACAAATACAGCCTCACATTTTATTTAACCGTTAATGTTTTGTGCCTTTTCCCTCATTCTTAAGCTGCTGAAGACCTAAAATACATTGGTGTCAGGTTTTAGATTACTTTCTCCAAACCACCTTAAATTTATAGGTGAAAAGAATGATGGTGGACTGTAGACTTTAAGAGAGATCAGCAATGAAAAGGTGATTTATTTTAGTCGTCACAAACTGTCCAATTACTCAGTGGGGGGGCACAGAAGGACATTTTTTCAATTGCAATTCAAGTGCAATTGTCCCTGCAGTGTCCGAGGAAGTTTGCCACATAGAGTGAACAAAGTATCCATTTTATTTATTTATTCGTCTTTTAATTTCATTTTTCTCCTCCAGACATCGATGAATGCCAGGAGAACAACGGAGGCTGCGATCACTTCTGCAGGAACACAGTGGGCTCCTTCGAGTGCAGCTGTCAAAAAGGCCACAAACTGCTCACAGACGAACGCACATGTCAAGGTCAGTGACCTTTATATTAACACGGATGTGTTTGGAACCTGTATTCTCATGACTGGCCATCATCTGGTTTGTACATAAGTGTTTGAGAAGATGAGCCAACTTCTCACTTGATTATAAGGTCAGTAAACATTTGTCTTTGGAGTATTCATGTCTTCTTTGACAGAGCATGGCATCCATTTTAGTGTGACCATTTGGACATGTTCAAATTTACTGCATAAACTAAGATTAAATATGATATCACATTACTAAATCATTCACTGCTGCTGTATCCTCCACATGAGGGATGGGATTGGCAGCTGGAGCCAATCCTATATGACACGGGGCGAAAGGTCATCACAGGGTCAACACACAGAGACCAACACCCATTCTCTCACATTCATACCTATGGTTAATTTACATTGTCCAATTAATTTCTTTATGTTTTTGGACTGTGGGAGGACACACAGGAAGAATATGCAAACTCCACACAGAAAGGCCCTCGTTCAGGCCGTGTGGCCCGACATCAAATCATAACTTTAAATATTACTGTGATGTCCTATCTAATGTAGCATATTCTCTGAGAAAAATAAACATGTGTATATACACTGATATTGTATATTTTAGAAAAAAAAAATAGGATGTTACATGTTGCACAAATGCCCCAAGTACTGCACATTCACCACCCAAATCACATTACTAACAATGGACTATATGCACAAAGCGTCACTTACAACTTCCGTTAAAATATAAGCCAGCTCCTGAACTTCAAGTCAGTTGTTGCTAAGGGGAAAGTTGAACTTTTTAAGGTAACATTGGCAATTAAAACATCCAATTTAGATCGAGAATGTTTCACATTGTCTTTGTGTAGTTAGCCCTGAGCTATTCAAAATGGCCTAAAATGAAAAGGTATTTAAATTTAAGCATCATAATGTACTACTGCAGCCGCTGATAAATTCTATAATTTGTGGCCAAATACTCAGACACTGACTATAAAACATCTCTGCATCATTGGCTGACAGTTTACTGGAAATAGATGGGCCGGCTTTTTGAAAACCGGGAAGTGACCGTGCATATAGTCAGCACCGATTTCGATGTAAGCATAACACTCACAAAGGCATGAATACATTCATTAAAAGCACACCCAGTCATAATTAACACCTCGTTGCAGCAATGCAATGCACTTGTAGATGCCTTGTTGTGATCGTCGGTTATGTTTGCTCAACCAAAGGTAGATTCCTGGATGCAAGTCACAGCAGGAGAGAAACACAGAAATTATATTTATTTTCAACTAAACCCAGAGGTGCTTAATCTTCTCTCTCACTCTCACTTTCTCTCCCTTTCATTCACTGTGTGTGTGTGTGTGTGTGTGTAACATCAATCATGCTTGTGAGACTTTAATAAAATGGTGTTGAGTGTTGTCAGCCACATCACAGCATCAGCGCCTGTTGCGATAGCCGACACACCTTTGCCAGTGTGCCGCTGCTGCCAATAGCTGCCAGGTTCGTCCCATCCACTGACATTTGGCCCGTTTCAGCTCCAACATGACCTTTTAAATGAAATAGAACATTTAATCTGTCAGCTCTGTCTGTGCCTGTGAGCTTTTCCAGAGAAAATATCTCCAGGTGATACACTGCGCCAGTGTTGGAGCATTCGCCAGTGCTGGCTGAGAAAATAGAGCAGAAAGATTAATCGTTTGCCACAGTTGCAGAAGAAATTTCCACAAATGATTCCCTCTTTTCTTAATGTTTAGAAAGGCAGAGATAGACGGAATCTTGTCAGCAGCCGGATTAATGTCAGCAATCAATGTCAAAGCACCTCATCGCGGTTGAGGGTGTGTCTCAGAAAAAGAAAAACACATTAACCAAACCAGAAACCAGCATTTATTTCCTTTATATTCCTCTTACATTAAACAGTTGTATGCAATTCCAGTGTACTGAGCTGCATTTATGTAAACTCTGCTGTTTATGAGCTGGTTTAAATCACATGAGTTAATTCCTCTCATTGACAGTTGGCTGTGTTTACTGAGCCAAAATCCAGGCCTTAACAACTTCCTTCATATAAGAAACTCCATTAAAGCATGTTGTATTTTTAGCTCTGTAAAACCCTGTGGAGCAGTCTAAAATAGAGCAGCATGAAATACTGTCCTCTATTCCTGATAGGCTAATAAGTCGACAAGTAAAGGTATGCACAGACAGATATGCTAATAATTGTCAGCTTTCCCAACAAGTGACATAATAGTTAAAAAAGAATCAGCTCTTTTCATTGTTTCTTTTATTGATTATGTTTTCTTTTCCTCTTATTTACCCATTAAACAAGACCTGTAAACCTCTAATCCCAGTTATTAATATTTGGCTCTCAATAGCCCGATTGAACCAGTTCATCTGTCTAACAGAGAAAAAACCCCAGGAATGTATTAGACATTGTTTTGCACTGGATGTGTGGAAACGTAAGAATATATAATGTGTTTTACTCTGGGTCCACACAAAACAATCTACCCCTCACCCTAACCATGTCATAGACCCAGTTCCCAGCACTGGGACAGAACAAATTAGGTCATGGGCCTCCAAACCAGGCCTGCAGGTCCAGTGAGGAACCTCTGAATGAACTGCAGCCTGAATGCAGCTCCTCTGCTGGCCAGATATGGGGTCCTGTCCTCCTTCTTTAGGAAGTAAGAGAATACCCTGAGGAACCCAGTGGTGACAGTCCCAAAAGAAGTCCACTATTACTGCCTGTACAGTGATGTTGAAGGGGGGTCCACCGAGGATAAACAGTGCCACGACATTGAAGCAACTTAAAAATTGATGATTAAACCCGACCTCTAAAAGACAGCTTTGATAAAATCCCTTTCAACTTTTTCTAAAACATTTCCCTAGTTCCTGTCGACTGTGCTCTGGTCTCCCAGATACTGGTATTTTAAACAATTGTTTTCTCCATGTTATTTCACCTGGGAGCCCGATCTCCTCCAGCCCTTGGGAGGAGGGCTTCAGTTTTATTCCAATTGATATTTGCAGAGGAGATCTCACCAAAGCTTTGTGCAGTTTTATCTAAAGATTCCACATCTTTTCCACAATCACATTATTTGCACAAGCACAAACCACGATCACAACTGCGAACAATAAAGTCAGAGAGACCTGCTCTGAGCCATTAAAAAGAGTTCTATGCCTGAGAGGGGACAGTCCTGCCTCACACCTCTCTGGACATTGAAAGGAGTACTCTCAGTGTCTCCATACAAGGTCTGAATCTTGCCATTAAAACCTGAGCTGAACCCAAAACTTTCTGAAGTGCACCATAGGTACTATAGGTATTTTCACCCCAGTCAAGTCCCTTTTCTTGGTCTATGGAAACAAGACAAAGTTTTGTGCTTCCTTCCTTTCCACTCTCTCTGTCTGTGTCCTCATCTTGCAGGTTGCAGGATCTAGATCCAGTTTCAAGGCTATTATTATTATTGTTATTATCATACATATCATCACCATTATTATATATCATATTATGCTATAATTAAAAGTCGATATCAGTATAATTTTTATCAACAATCTCTGCTGCTGCTTATATAAATGACATTGTAGTGCTATAAACATGTCATCACTGACTCTAACTGTCCTGTATAAACTTATAACTTGATACAGACCGTCCAGACCAGGAGACTTACTTGGTTTCATGCTCTTCGGTGATCTGTTTTCAGTTTCTGACACTTTTGGCAGACTGGAGAGAAAGGAACTTAGAATTTCAGATTTGTCAGTATATTCAGATTTAAAAAATTCCTCTTAGAAATCCACGGATTTCTGTGTTGCCCTGCAGCACTGAACCATCAGTGAATCGCAGATATTGTATCAACTTCCTCTGCCCGTTTTTTCCTCTCTTGACCAAAGCAAAAGTGAGAGGGAGCATCCATCAGAGCAACATTATTCAATTTACTAGTGACCGAGAGGGCATGCCCAGCAAGTCGGCTAGAGCATGTTTTTTGTTGCTACAATACGTCCAAGTTTGCAGTTCTACCACGTCTCTCTCTAAACCCAGAACCAACAGACATGTTGCCCCGCTGAGTGGCCGCCAGATCACTCCCTAGACCCCCTGAAACCCCTGATTATCATTTAGATATTGTACAAAATATTTTACAATAAGTCAGAGGCAGTTTACCTCAAAGATGGATTATTGCATCCTGTTATAGGCATATTTCTGTTTGATTGTCACTGTTGGGGAACATTCATGTCCAATAAAATGTCCCTGTTTTGCCCATTAATTGCTCAAATAGTTATTTTGTGCTAAAGTCTCAGTTATGAGATCTTGCTTAACTATCTTGTTTACAGGTCATCTTCTTAGGAAGATTGTCTGGCTGATCATTAGCTTCTCTTGGCAGCAAGACACCTAACCAACCACATTTCTCCTGGCAGCTGTGCTCGAAGGGTGTGAATAAGTGTGTATGATGTGTGACAGAAAAATCCCTGAATGCACAGTGGATACTCTGTATGAAGGTGTTTCTGAATGGGTGAAAGGCAAAACTGTCTTTGAAAGATGAGTAGTCATCAAAACTAATTGTGATTTATAAATTTGGGCCACACCTTTAAAGTAACTGCCCTCTTTCCATTGCGTAGAGGGTAATAATCTTGCATTTCTTTGGTTTTCCTCAGACATTGACGAGTGCTCCTTTGAGAGAACCTGTGACCACACCTGCATCAACTACCCTGGCAGCTTCGAGTGCGTGTGCAACAAAGGATACATCCTGTACGGCCTGACTCACTGTGGAGGTGAGTCTCTACTCATCTTACACTGACTTCTTTCCACAGCATAAAAAAGTGCATAAAACAGAAAACTCGCTTGGAACTGGATGAACTGACTGCTGGAGTGTTCAAATTACACATTTGAACTCAGTCGCTATGTTTACATGAACATAAGTAATTAGAATGAAAATATGTTAGCACATGCGAAAACAAATTTCATTCCAAATGAGAGGGCCGGTATATGCCGATAGTCGTTTGGATCAGTGTTCATACAGTACAATCGATCATTACATCTTGGTTTATGTGTCTGATCCACATAAATGTGACATACTTCTGTTTTGAATATTAAACAGACCTAAATGTCACAGACGCAGAAGAGGAGGAGTTCAAATTGTAATAGGTTAACTCAACTCAACCAAGTCATAAGACATGCGTAAACTGTGTAGCTCATTTTAGGAGTAGACCTTTCATCTCATTTTCTCGAGTCACACACAGTGTCTAAGTCTGAAGGTATTGCTTCCAACTAGCTAAACAGACCTCCTACGTTTGAAATGGAAATGGATGAAATGATTTTTGGCTCCAAAAAAGTTTTATTGTGAAAAATTTGCAGCACTGATGGATGCATGGCTTAATTTTAAACTTGACGTATAAACACTGCAGTTGCGCGGCAGATTTGCAGCAGGTGAGCAGGAGACACTATGCTAGATATTTATGTTAGACACGTGCGACAGGCAGCAGATCCGCTGTCACACTCTGCACTTTTTTTGTTGCTTTCTTTCTTTTTACGAATGTACTTAGACAATTAACAATTGTCTAATTAGATGCCTGTATGCAGCAGACTCAGCATTTGATAATGGTTGTATGTATTTCACCAGTTACCTGGTGACTATTCTGTTCAGTTCCTTACGGCTGACATTATGGAGCTGAGAGTTGTGGGTTAAAGTCTAGCCTTGGCTGTTTGGACAGAGTAGTGCCAGCAGCTCCTTTTAGTTCCTAAGCATTAGCTTCAGCTTCTGATTTGATTAGAAAAAACATATCAGTGGCACTGCGTCATAGCCTGCTATTGCAACCTTTACCAGACTCCTACTACACCAGACAACTTTATTTATCTATGTTGTTTCACCAAATAACAAATTATGGACTTAAGCTTTAACACGTGGACATAAAACAGGGTTGTTTGAGGTTAGAGCACAATGTCCCTGGTACATGTCCAGCTAGAGACCTGTGGGTCATTCTCTATTTTCTTCTCTCTCCAGTCCAATGAAAACATAAATCTGCACATTAAATAATAGAGAGAAGGAAGGAAAAACAAGAATATGGACCAAAAAACACAGTATCATGTTCGAAAATATTCACTTTTACATTTATTTGTTTGGCAGTAGCTCTCGTCGAAAGAAATTAAGACATCTTTGAAGTGCATCAATACTCTATTTCACATTCCACACATTCCACCTGACACCAGTGCCACAAGTGCTGCAGGTGCATAAAGTAACTTTACTGACCAAGCAACAGAGAAGTCAGGAAAATATCAAATTCATTTGTCAGTTAAAGAAAACAATCATATATTAAATTTATACAACCATGAATCAGCATGATTTTTATTTTTTATTTTTTTTACAAAAAACATCTACGTTTCACTTCAATTGCAAGATTTATACAATCATATGGGTTAATAATCCAAATGTTTAGTCATGTAGTGTTTTTTTAAGGGAAGTAACACAATCAAATCACTCTCTGTGCTTGTGTCTCAGACATAGATGAGTGCAGCATCAACAATGGGAGCTGTGAGTTTGGCTGCATTAACACTCAGGGCAGCTACGAGTGTGTGTGTCCACTGGGACAAAAACTCCACTGGAACAGGAAAGACTGCATCGGTAAGCATTGACTCTGTGTGTGTGTGTCCAGGTGGTTGTCATGGTGATGTGACTTTATGTGTTCCTCAGAGGCGGTGAAATGCCTGCCCAATGGGAAGCCAGCGCCCCGTGCCCAGTTGACCTGCACGAAAAATGGAGGGGCGGAGGTTTGCTCGCTCTCCTGCCCTTCCAACGCACTCTTCCTTGCAGGTACACACACACACATATAAAGAAAATTAAGTAGATAATTACCATTTTATAGTGTCCAGAAACATTCCTTTTTTTGTCATAAAATGTGATTTGATTATCTGTTTTGTTGCACATTTTAAGAAACACACTATGTTAAAAGTCCAATGCAGAGCAAAGCAACACACATGTGATTTAATGTTTGCATCAAGTTACTTGCAAGTCCAGAAGGAGAAGATCTACCGCTGGTCAATTTGGAATCCTACTCTCATACCTCTCTTTGCCTGACGCCTTTATGGCCATAGAGCTAGCTTTCTTTGGAACTGAATCCAGACATCCAACTTCGTCTCTGTCCATGTTTTAAATCTCTTCTTTTTAAAAAAAAATAAATTACACATCGTTCCATCATTTTATTTCAAAATCACTTTAAAAAAAGATAACATCACACATGACACAAGTTATCACAAAATTTAGCAAAGTAAGCTCTATAGGGATATTTTTTTGTATGTATACCAATAAATGAGATACATGTTGATGCACACAGGTTGTATCTCTGGACTGATGAAAAGTTTTCTTTTAAGGTGTTTGTGCTTAATTAAACTCAAAAATAAAATATCTACTTTACTACTAGTATCTACTTTATGATCTCTATTACATGATCTTAAAATAATACCTGGTTTATTTCTTTCGCTGTTAAATGTTAAATGAAGGATACTTACTTGTGTTAGAAGCAATTTAATTGCCTATAAATGTGGTCAAATTATGCTGTAATACAAATAATTAGGCCGAGAATTAAAACTTTTTTTTTTGATTTTGTCCATTCCATGTATTTTTTTAATAACTACATATACAATATTTAGTGTATTTCACAAATGTATTCAATATAGTATGAATTCAACATTCTTTAAAAACAGAAAAAGTCATCACACATACCTTATCACGATACAATGGTATCTAAAATCTAAGACCATATCTTGTCTCAGTAAACAGTGAAGCACAACATCACACAACAATTTTGACATCATTGGGTGAAAACTTAAGTATATAAGTCCAACATAAATATTGATACATATTGTTTGTCCAGATGATTACTGATTAGTGAGGAACTGATACCATTTTTGTGCCTGATCTTGATTGATGCGTGGGTTTATCTGTAAGTCTGTCCTTCTATTAGCAACTTCCTGTCTACAATCAATCCAATGTTTTCTGATATAGGAGCAGGGTATGTGATAACTGAAATTTTGATAAGAATCTACCCATTAATGTAGTCACCAAAAAAAGTATCCTTTACAAATCCCTATCCCATATAATGGGTAGAGGGTTCTCTGGGTCTCCTTTTTCATTTGGTTGAACTCTTCCAAAATAACCATGGTGACACCAAGTGCACCATATTGTTTCTGTCTGAACCAGTCTGAAAACAAGGTGAGGTCACAGCCAGTCATTGTGACAGCTGCCTGCCATCTTCCATGGTTGGCAAAGAGATTATGTTTTCTTTCGTGTGGGTTTATCTGTAAGTTTGTCTGTCCTACCGATAGCAACTTCCTGTCTACAGTTTTTGATGGATCAATTATTTGTGTGCTAAAGTAAAATGGAAAGTCTACAAGATGGTAGTAAGCCCTGCTATGATCTATGGCTTGGAGACAATGGCACTGTCTAAAGGTCAGGAGGCAGAGCTGCAGGTGCACGGCAGATCTCAGTATGCTGAGATTTTCATTGGGAGTGTCCAAGATTGACAGGAATGAGCATATTCCAGGGACAGCTCAGGTTGAACGGTTCGGAGATAAAGTAAGAGAGTCAAGTTTGACATGGTTTAGTCAGAGCAGAAGAAGGATGGTGAATATATTCAACAAAGGACGTTGAAGATGGAGCTACAGGTTAGGCTCTGATCCAGATTACAGATTTGGCGGCCATTTGAATGTAGCGTGGTTCAGTTTCACTTGTTGAATGAGATTGAACAAGTTCAGATGTGTATATCTCAGCGACATCTTAACAGATCAGGATAAATTGTGTTATGCTTATGTAAGATGGTAATAGCTATAAGCAGGTTACGTCGTCTGGATCCAGTGGATCAAAGTGTGAATGGATATGAAAGATGAGTGACTGGAAATGCGCTGCACATAGATTTGCTGTATGAAAGTATGAGTGAATGGGTGTGAATGGGTGAATGGCAAACAGCTTCAAGACTAGAAAAGCGATTATATAAATACAAACCATTTACAATTTACCATTGCAGTAAATGAGAGTGAAATCAGCTGTCAAATTGCATGCTTTGCTGCCCTCTGGTGGTGGCCTCTGGTAGCCACAGCTCTCTTTCATCCGTGGCACTGACTGGCCACTGATGTTTCTTGAAGCTATCATGCTCCTCCACTGCGGTTTTTTGTGGACTCCTTGGGGGGCTCTTTGCTCAGACTGATGTGTTTTTCACTCTTTGAGGCTTTCTTGGATTCACCCTCTTTAGCCCTTTGGCCGGTACCCAGGCTTCTCCTCCTGCAGTAGTACTTAACACACATCTGCAAATCAATTACCATCTTTGATCACAATACTTTTTCCATTGCGTGGCACGTACTTCGTTTAACTTGGCGTCCGTCGTGTGAGAATGATGGATAGCTCTCAGGCAGGAGGTTAAGTATTTGTTTTTTTCTCTTTTTTGGAGTACATCTTAATTTTGGGGGGAGGGAGCCATGTAAATTCCTGTGGCTGAATGCAGCCCAAGCTCTTATTTAATCATCTTGTTTTTATGACCTCCGAGAGTTCCATCCCTCATTTCTTAGTTGAAATACGTCTTTGTGTGTATGTGAGCATCAAGAGACGATCGAAGGGTTTGAAGTCACATGGCTGCAGATGCTCCCCTGAGCTGTTTGCCTCTGGTAGGAGCAGAGGTATCACACTTATTGAATTCTTTTCTCGTCAACCCTGTGACTATCGCGCAGTCCATCGCCAAGTCAAACACACACATACAGGTTTGTGCAGCTATTCTTCTCCTGACATTGCAGTGGCTTCCATTATTTTACATTTATTTATTAAACAAAACATTATCCCTAACCAGTTAACTCTAACCTTAACATATACTTCAGAATGAACTTCTGCCTCATTAGGACTAGGCTTTGGTAAATGACTACACACACATACACATACACTTCATAATGTGGACACTCATAGGCATAAGCTAGCTCCTTACCCTAACCTTAACCATCACAACTAAATGCCTAATCCTTAACGTAAACCCAATTCTAATTGGGTAATCAATGCTATGAGTGAATTGAATTGAGGAGCTGCCCTTCTCCTCTGTGTCAGGGCAGCGAAGCCGGCGATGTCGATGGGAGCCACTCAAAAGATGCTTACTCCAACCTATACTCAAACCTTTGCTTATGTGAGCTTCCTTAGGAGGTACTGGTGACATTTCTTGAGAATCTCCTCGGTGTTGGATGAGAATTTCAGCAAACTGTCAAAGATGATACCAAGGTACTTGTACTCCTCCACAAGCTCAGCAGGCTCTCCATGGATTGTGGTGGTCACTGCTGTAGCCAGCGCCCTCTGCCCGTCAGAAAAGGACACCACCTTAGTCTTGTAATGTTCAGCTCCAGTCAAGAGCTGTCACAGATCCACAGACTCCTGGAGCGCTGATACATGTTGCTGTGAGGGGCCTGACAGCAGAGACAGGAGGACTGTGTCATCAGCTTATTGGACCAGGTTAGAGTTGGGCTGTGTAGATCTGCAATCATTGATGTAGAGGATGAAGAGCAGCGGGGAGAAGACACAGCCCTGAGGAGAGCCAGTGGAGGTGTAGTGTAGGTCAGAGAGAGTGTTGTTCACTAGCACTTTCTGTGATCTGTGGGTTAGGAAGTCCAGAAACCACAGTACGAGCTGGTCTTCCAGGTGAAAGCGGGAGGAGAGCTTGTTAGCCAGGATGTGAGGCTGAAGTGTCTGTGTACAGTGTCCAGGATGAATATTTTGGCATCAGCAACGCCTCTGCTCGTGCGATATGCAAATTGGAGAGGATCGATGAGAGAGTTTGTTTTTCTGATGATGTGTTGTATAACTATTCTCTCCATAGGGTGGCATTATCTTTCTCGAATCTGGCGTAGAAGGAGTTGAGGTTGTTTGCAAGAGATGCATGGCTGCTACTGCCCACCTGGATGGTATTTTGGCAGGTGGTGGCGATGTTCATAGTAGCCATGTTTTTTAGGCCCTGCCAAGCTGAGCGGAAGTTCCCTTGTGTGAAGTTTCTTCCACTTTACTTTTGTATTTCAGCTTGGCTGCTTTAATGGCTAGCTTAACTCCGTTGTTGACCTCTTTCATCTCAGATTCGGAGCCAGTAAAAAAGACCCTCTTCTTTTTGTTGAGCTCCTTGGTAACCCAGGGTTTATTGTTGGTGAAGATTGTGACAGTTTTGGAGGGAATGGTGCTGTCCACACGGAATGAGACATAAGAGGAGACAGTGTCCACTTGCTCATTAAGGTTGTTGGAGGGGATTAAAAGGTTACTCCAGTCTGTGGACTCAAAACATACGTGGAGAGCTAGAATGCTGTCATTAGTCCACTGCTTGATGTTGTTAGTGACCTTCTAAACCCTCCTTATAATGGAAAAGTATTCGGGGATGAGCTGAACAGTATTGTGGTCAGCAGAGCCCAATCCTTTGGTATCTATGTAGCGGGGGAATTCCGAACACAGACGGCAAAGTAAACTGCAGAATTGTAGTAGCGTTAACAGTAGCTGCTGCTAGCGCTAGCGGGTATGCTGGACGCTAGCTTTGCTGGTCGGCGAAACAGACAGAAAAGTTAAAAAAAAAAGTATTACAAGGGCTAAAGACACACGATTACATGTACTAAGTATACTGGGTTGACAGGACACGGGAGACATGAAATAAAACAAAAAACATGTGAAAACTGCTCTACTAGCCGGTCGGTCAACCACATGAGCAGTGACCCGGACGCCCGGAAGTTAATCGCACTTACTATCATGTGTCTTTCTTCAAATGAACAAGTAGGGTTCTTTTGTTTAGAATCTTGAATCCGAGTTGAAAAGCTTCACTCCCCTAATTTGGTAACATAAATATATTCATAACAACCAAAAAAAATGGTCTCACTTTATATATAAGTTTATATATGTTTTTGGTCCTCATAAAGATATACATACAAGAACACACACAAATGACAATCATGAAGTAAAGGGAATTAACCTTTTACCAGCCTTATATTACATTTGTTTTTGTTTTTTTGCTAGCATTAGTCTGATATCTGTTTTTGTGTGTGTGTGTGTGTGTGTGTGTGTGTGTGTGTCTCACAGACTCAGAGAACAGCTACACACTAAGCTGCGGAGTGCCAGTCCAGCCCAGTAAAGCTCCACCTCAGAAGAGGAATACCACCACTGCCTTACCCACCTGTGCCGGTACAGTAGGCTAAGCATGGTGGGAAATGTAGTTTTCAGGGTTAGGTTGTATCAAGTGATCAAGCCTTTTCTCATATGTGTTAGGAATGCTAAATGCAACTGCATAAATACAGATACACTAAGGCAATGTTTAACCCTGCTTAAGTCCTTTGAGTTAAGTTGTACAATACTAAACTCCATAGAGGAACTCAAACATCAATATAAACATCTTATTTTAACTTCCTGATGGAGGCATCAGTAGATTAACAACTGTGTTCTTTGATGTAAAATTGCTGATTTTCTCTATGGAGTTTGGTGCATGGAGGGAGTGGTTTATGAAGCAATACAAGTCACAAATGGCTGTCTCTTGGCAAGGTAAAGCAGTGGAAATATTCATAATATATTGTAGACTTAAAGAGGTATAGGTGATCAGAATCTACTTTTTCACTGGAAACAGTTATTGAGGTCACTGAACTATCACTTATACAACCAAATCTTAATTGTTAATATGTTACATGCATCAGCAGCACAGGAGTACAAAACGCTGAGTCATCACTACAGAGATTGCCCCATGTTCCATTATCATACAGGTGGGAGGTTAGTGAGGAATCATGATGTGCTTGTCTGTGCAGAAACAGTAAAGGAGGCTTTGCAGATTGAAGTGGGATTGTGGGGTAACACAGACATCTGTGTCTGTTTATAACAGATGTGTGTAATATTATTTCATATGCAGATAAAGTGGTCAGAAACTTTCCCTTTGGCATGTTATTTTATTGATTTACCTGTTGTCACTACTCATGTCATGTTTGCCGTAACAAGTGCTCCATTTGTTACTGTCATGGACAGACACACTGGCTCCGCCCATCAAGCAGAAGGCCAGATTCAAGATCAAAGATGCCAAGTGCCACCTGAGGCCCCGCAACAAAGAGAAACACAGAGATTCATCCAGGCAGAACCTACAAGGTACAGCAGCTCTCACACTAATGTGAAGTCAACACTCATTCACCTCAGTGTGAGAAGAGCCATACACTCACACTTAATATAATAATATACAGTACATTTCAACTAAATGCACTTTATTATACATTCTGATATCACTGTTTATTTATTTCTGATTTAGTCAGTTTTACTCTTGATATTTCACTTTAATTATTTTCATTCCTCACTTCATGTATTTATTCATATTTCTTTTTATTCTGCTTATTTACATAATTGACTTATTTATTGCCTTTTATTCTTGCACTTAAAACTAAATGCTACACTTTGATTGGTTCATTTATTTATATTCTGTATCTTACTTTATGTATAATTTAACTATTTTACTTACTTATTATTTACTTATTTTATTTCATTTTATTTACCTTTACCTGCATCCATCTATTCTCTCTTTTTTATTATTATTGTTGTAATTATTATTATTTGTTATTATTAAACAAATAAATACACAATAATAACTACCCTAGGATTCTCATATGGAGGATAAAGCGATAGAAGATAATAACAAAAACTACTGCACAGTTAAAAATGATTAAACGAGTAAATGGTTTCACTGTTGTAAAATGTTATAATAATATAATAATTTGCCACATAGACATGAAAAGGAAGTTTAAAATCATCCACTGATGTCTCTGATTCCATGTGGACTTTTTCAAAACAAGACACAGATTCATTGATGAGCCATAACATTTAATTAAAGCCAATTACAGGTTATGGAATATGAGGATGTGTGTGTGTGCGTGTGTGAAGCACTTTTTTTTGTGTGTCTTATTTCCGGGTTCTCTGGTTTCCTCCCACAGTCCAAAAACATGCAGAGGTTAATTGGACACTCTAAATCGCACATTTCTGTGATTTAGAGTAATTTAGAGTGATTTAGAGTGTTTGTGAGTGAATGGTTGTTTGTCTCTGTGTGTTTGCCCTGCGATGGACTGGCTACCTGTCCAGGGTGTGACCACACCTGTCTCCCTATGTCAGCTGGGATTGGCTCCAGCAACCCCTGCAACCCTCATTGTGGAGGATAAAGACAATCAATCTTATGCCACACATTCACATCTTCCACTCTTCTTCTTCTCCTGCAGGAGGCCAGTTCCCCTGCACTGACGACTGCCAGGTGACGTTTGTCAATCTTAAATGTGACTCATCTAAGAAGCGGCGGCGAGGACGCAAATCCCCTTCAAAAGAGGTTTCACACATCACAGCTGAGTTTGAGATGGAGATGAAGGAGGAGGAAGCCTCAGGTGTAATATTTGTTCTTACCTGTTGAAGAGACTAGCAGATTAGAGATTATTTAAGATTTGGATTCTATGAAAACAATGTTTACCAATTTTTTTTTTTGGCTCAGACTCGTGTAATGTGGACTGCGTGCGCGAGAGGGTGAAGCAGAAGCTGCAGAGCGCCATGCGGACACTCAGGAAGTCCATCAACAAACAGCAGTTCTACATCCAGTTCTCTGGGACAGAATACGAAGTGGCCCAGAAACCATCCAGAGCACCAGAGGGCGCTGAGGCCTGCAGTACCGGCCAAGTGTTACGAGATGGGAAGTGTGGTAAGTGTGGAGGTCACCGGGAACTACTTCCTGTTAAAATAATCAGGTTCAGTGATTTCAATTACATTTTTAGTAGTTATTCTTATAAAATAAAATACACATTTTTGTGTTATTTTTAGTTTTAGTAGTAATTCTTACAAGATAAATACGGGATTGTATGTAATCTTTCATTTTCATACTCATCCTTCAAATTTATCACATAAAATACACGTTTGTAAAGTTAACATTCGTTTTAATAGTGTAACCGAGTGCTTGTTAGAGATGTGGAGCTTCCTTACATGAAGCAGCTGACTGGATTTTATTTTCTTTAAACACAATGGTCTCTCACCCAATATGAAATGTAAGATTTCAACCTGGCTTTATAAGAAAAGCTTATTTTTTTTTACTACTTCCTGTGTACACCTTTTCCTATAATGCTTGGGAATACAAACTACCTTTTTATACATATTACAGGTTTTTAATGTTATTTTTAGTTTTAGTACTTATTCCACAGCTGTCATAATACACTAGCAGTAACAGAAAGTAGTTCCATTTCACACATGCTAACAGATTGTTAGCAGTTAGTGACAAACATCAGTTGGAGTGACAGGAAGTGCCGACTACCCTGTGTCTCCCGCCTCAGTGAGCTGTGCTGTGGGGACGTACTACAGTGGAGAGCAGGAGCAGTGTGTCCAGTGTCCTCCAGGGACGTACCAGGACACGGGGGGTCAGCTGTCCTGTGAGCCGTGCCCCAGCACGGATGGACAGAGTGTCGCTGGAGCCAAGAATGTGTCTCAGTGTGGAGGTAACTTACCATCCCATGCTTGAATGAGGTTTTTGTTGACACACACAGTCAGTGTCTTGCACGGTGCTCAAACCTTACAACAAAATGCTGGTTCACACTCAGTGAAGAAAAATAGATTTTAGTATCTTAAAACTAGGCTCAACTAATAATCTCCTTGATCTGCTTACATCTACTTTGTCTTAAGCATATGTTGACTACTTTATCTTTCTTTTAAACAACACTTCCCAACTGAAAACTGAAGTTTGTAACTATTTCACTCCCCTGTACCAAAGTCCATCAAGAAAATCAGTGTTTTTAGCTCACTAGGACATTGGAGCTGCTGGTCTGCTGCTGCCACATTTGACAAGTTGATAAGGATGTCAAACGTGATAGGCAGCAGTGGATCAACAACGCCATGTGTTGTGACGTAAAATTACGGGAAAAGGTGTTTCATGGTGAGTTAAAGATGCAAAAATGTTTTTGATATCATAAACCAAAGCAGGATCCTGATCTTGAGCTGCTGCACTCAAAATTTGCCCTGGATAGGAATGGGTAATTAAAAGTGCTTGAATTTTGGGACAGAAAGAAGTTAAGTTAATCTTTAGGTAAATTCCACACGAATGCAGAACAAATGAAAGTCAAAAGAATTAGATAAATAGTTGTAATAATAAAATAACACACAACAAGGACAGAAGGCAGCATGTAAAAAAATAAATAAATAAAATAAACATCTGATATATGATGTAGTAGAAATATAGCAAAATGTCCGGTACAGAGTCTGTGGGAAAGAAAGAGTTTTAAAGTCGGGAGGTTCTAGATTTCACACTTCTGTACCTCCAACCTGAAGGTAGAAGTGTGAACGGTCCGTGTTGAGGGTGGGAGGGGTAGATGCTGTGGTGGTAGATGCTCTGTAGAGAGGGCAGTGGAGTCTTCACTACTCTCTGCATCTTAAGCTGAGTCAACACATTTAGACCTTGAGTTTGGCTGAATTGATCCTGCAAAGTCCTTGAAAAGTCCTTGCATTTGATTTCAACCAAGGTGTGGGAACAACCACATTTAAAAACACCTTAAAAAAACAACTTTTCTGTTTTATTAGTTTCTTCTGGACACTAATATGTTTTAAATGTTTCCGTTGCTTGAAAATAGTTGAATTCATTTTTCAGTGCATATGTGATATCTGCTTCGTGGTTCAGCTGTCAGGTCGTCTCATTTTCACTGCCTTAGTGCAAGAAGGTGCAATAAGTGTCTGAATTCATGGCTAATTCCAGTCAGCATGTGTTAATATTAAGAGGCTTACAACACCCTGTGGTCATTAAAGCAGACTGAGCGTGGGCAACATTCACAGTGTTAGTGTGCGCAGTCACCATCTCTTTGTTGAGATTATTCTGAACAATCCCTCTTATCTTGTATAACTCTCAGGTCAGTGTCCAGCTGGTCACTTCTCTGCTGACGGCTTCCGTCCATGCCATCCATGTCTGCTGGGCTTGTACCAGCCTGAGCCAGGCCGAGTGCTCTGCTTCCCGTGTGGTGGAGGCCTCATGACCAAGTACGAAGGATCAATGTCTTTCAGGGACTGTGAGGCCAAAGGTGAGGCCATGTCTGTTTTTTTGTGTGTAACTGCTCATGTGTCTTTAAGACCCCATCCAGACCTGGTGTGAGGGAATTGTATATCCATTGGTCAGTCTTTAGCATGATCAAGGCTTTGGAGAACAGTGAAAAGGGCCCTTGAGTCTGTGATGGGTAAAACTGAAGGAAATGTATTTGAATATATTTGGCCATATAATATGCCACGTTTTTAGGTGATGAATGATGACAAATTAAATTGGTAAAAACATATATCATTTATTTGTAACAAAGTAGCTTGAACAGTGGTGTCATCAGCAGGATAAGACATGTCTTACCCACAAAGATTCTTATATCACTCTATTATACTTTAATATATCCTTTTCTTTCCTATTGCAATCTTGTATGGGCAAGCACTTACAGATCGAACCTCAAACACCTACTTGAAATGATTTGTTAGAATGATTACACTCTGAACCACTTGCGCGCTCAGACCCTCTGTTTCAAAAACTTGCCATTTTTAATGTTTATGATATAAATGTGTATCAGATCTGCTTATTTGTGTTCCAGCAAAGAATGAATCTTTTACCTCCAGGTTTCTGTCATATATTTGTATCTAACAACCAAGTCATCAGCTACTCGACATGAAATGATTCCGATCTCCACACTGCTTTCTTTAGAACCACTCTTGGGCAATTTGTAATATGTTATCAAGATCCTCGTCTCTGGAATCAGCTACCTCACTATCTGAAAAAAATTAATTATTTAACATCATTTAACTCTCTAAATGTACCTTGTCAGTCACACTATGTCCCATCAAACCTAATAAGTCATCAATGTTATGTTGTTAGCCTTCTCTGTTCTTTCATTTATGTATGCATCTTTATTGTCTTACATTAATCATTCATGTATGTTTCTTTTTTGTCTCTCTTTATATTCACTGTATAATCATTCAGTTGATTGCTTATTTTTCCCACTTATTCTAGTTATCATTTTTTTTTTTGCCTCTGTTTGAAACAAATGTAGTTTTGTTTATGTCTTCATGGGAGAGTTTTTCATATAAACCCTCACAGGTTTCATATCTTTCCCTCGCACATCCCAATCATAATAATTGTTTATATTATTTTAAATTATATTTTTGTGCAAATAAAATAAAATAAATCAATCAATAAATAAAAAAAAATGAATATATTTAAATAAAATGATTTATTTGTAGCCACCACCACCTTATTAACACTAATCAACAATGATTGAAATAGCATTTTTGCCTCACCGGTTCG
Organism: Solea solea; assembly: GCF_958295425.1. NCBI lineage: Eukaryota > Metazoa > Chordata > Actinopteri > Pleuronectiformes > Soleidae > Solea > Solea solea. Next base: position 21,485,539 of record NC_081136.1, read on the forward strand.
GATCTTGGTTAGCTTCCCGAGCTTTCTGGGGGTATTCTCCACATGGGGTTAACTTCATGTGAGTGTGGGTTCTGTGCTACTCTGGTTTCCTTCCACAGTCCAAAAACATGCAGTTTAGGTAAACTGGACACTGTAAATTGACCTAAACTGCATGTTTTTGGACCCAACCTTTCACCCAGTGTTAGCAGGGATTGGCTCCAGCACCTCATGATCCCCATGTGGAGAATGAAGCAGTAGATAATACATAAATGAAATACCAAAGATTGGGTCTGGCTGATCTGTATCACAGATTGTGTGATGTATCCTGACCAGTTATTGATGTGGTTATGCGGCTCGTACCGTATGTACACTGACTCTGTGTCCTCCCTCCCCAGTTCACTGTGCTCCTGGACACTACTACAACTCCAGTACCCACCGTTGTATCCGCTGTCCGGTCGGAACCTACCAGTCTGACTTTGCGCAAAACTACTGCATCACCTGCCCCGGGAACACCACCACTGACTTTGATGGTGCCACCAACGTCTCTCACTGCAAAAGTAACGTAGACCATTACATTTAGTATTTTAGAATCATCAGATTGACTGTTAATTCGTTTCACAAAGGAAAACAGTGGTCGTTTCTGCAGTCACTCTTTCTTTTGAAATGAGTTTAAGTGTGATGTCTTTCTGTTATCCTGTCCTCAGACCAGCTGTGTGGAGGTGAGCTAGGAGAGTACACAGGCTACATTGAGTCTCCTAACTACCCTGGAGATTATCCCTCCAATGTGGACTGTGTCTGGACCATTAACCCACCACACAAGAGGCGGATCCTCATTGTGGTACCAGAGATCTTCCTCCCCATTGAGGATGAGTGTGGAGATGTACTGGTCATGAGGAAGAGTGGTAATCAGATATTCTGATACATAAGCTGAAATTCTCATGTATATACAGTATATAAAAAACTGAGCAAGTGCAGTCTTTGCTGGGCCTCCTTCACTACAGCAGTGGTGTTTATACTCCAAGTGAAGTGGTCTTTCCTTCTATCCCGATTTCAACACTGATTGGTTTTCATGCCCTTAAAATTATATTGTGATCCATCATTACATAGGGGCCGAGCATTGGCCTTGCAAGTGAGGGATGTTGGTTTGAATTCCTGCCAGATCTTGCTGGAGTAACCCTGAGCAAGGTACCCAATCCCCATTATTAATTGGTCACCATTCTAAATTGACCGCATCCACAGGGGGGCCCACATCCAGTGTACCCCTAGTGTCGGTTCCAAGCCTGGATACATGGGAGAGTCAAAATATGTGAAATAGCAGTAACAACATTTGTCATGATATTTATGATGCAAAATGGATCTATTAATGGAAACCCCTCCATTTATTTCATTAAACTTAATTGTCTATAAGTGGCCTTTATTTAACAGGTGATAGATCTTTGCTCCTCCCCCAGCCCTGCCCACCTCCATCACCACCTACGAGACGTGTCAGACCTACGAGCGGCCCATCGCCTTTACCTCTCGCTCTCGTAAGCTCTGGATCCAGTTCAAGTCCAATGAGGGCAACAGTGGCAAAGGCTTCCAAGTTCCATATGTAACCTATGATGGTAAGTCATCTAATTTTTCAACATTTATTAAAATATAAAAGGAGATATTAGTTAAGTTTAAAATGGCTATGTTTCAGTCGATTAATGATTTAAGCCAAAAATAATCAGATTTTCACTTATCCAATATTGCTATCCTGTACCTAAATCATCAACGCAAACTTGTGTATGTTACATTAGGGTCTCAGAAAAGCAGGTCAGTGGTATGTCACATTCACAATTTGCTTCTTGCATACTATTATTATAGTAGTGTGGAACAAATATTGTGAATCACTACAGATAATAGAGGTGGGCCATGAGGTAATCATGAATAACAGTGTAACTTGGGAGTGCTGATTCTGTGGTAAAACCCACTTCAGGCAAATTGTATAATCACTTCAATCACAATTCAACTCTAATGTGTTCCAGAGGATTACCAGCAGCTGATAGAGGACATAGTGCGAGATGGCAGACTATACGCCTCTGAGAACCATCAGGAGATACTGAAGGTAATGACAAATGAACCATTCACTGTATTTCCAGTGTTACTTTGCCTCAACCTTAAATGCAACCCATGAATGTTCTTTTAGAGTAGAATAGAATGTATTTATGTCATTGCATTAAGAACAATACAACATTTAAAATGGCTCGCTCTACCATCACTCCCACACTTCCTCACACATACAAAATAAATAATATAAAGACTATAATTAAGTGCATAAGATATTAAAATTGCATTGTAGTGATTGCACACACATTGTTTATAGAGATAAGTTTAAGATGGTGGAAGTGGGGGCAGTTGGTTAGGGGGCTGAAAATTCAGTTGTTAGGATAGAAGCTATCCCTCAGTCTCGTGGTGTGTCACTTGAGGGCCCTGTGGGGCCTTCCAGGGTGTAGTAATGTGAAGACATGATGGAAAGGGTGAGGATTGTCACTGATAATTCTGCAAGCTTTGCTGGGACAGCATGACCTGTAGATGTCTTTCAAGGGGGGGTGGGTGGGATGTCCATTATTTTTTTCCTCTGGAGAGCTGCCCCGTCTGCCTTCATACAATTTCCAAACCATGCCAGGATAGAGTAGTGATCTCTGCCAAGGCTTAAATACTTTGTTGCCTGCATTTTGCATACTGGCACCTGTTTACATCTTGCATAAACATGACAACATTTAATCTTTTAAGATGTTCAATGGGACATCAATGGGATCTTGTTCAATGGGACTGAACCACGTTAAATTTACATTTTCCCCAAATACATAATCTGAAGAGGATCCGGCTAAAACTTAATCTGATGTTAGTGTGTCTGATTCTGCTTACACATACCAATATTTTCTTTCTTTCTTGTTTTTATGTCAGGGATGTCTTGAAAAATTGGGTTAGCGGGTAGATTCATAGATGAGTAGATTTAATGGGAACATTCTTTCAAAAAATTGAGATTGATCAGTCAAAAACTGTAGATAACATAACCTCCTTGGTGAAAGTAAATATTTGGCCGCAACATCAAGGGTTGTCTTCCATTACAAAATAAAGGCGAAAAGAATTTCTGTTCTTTATGATTTATCAAGCGTAGTGACATCCGTTGTACCCTGTATCTTTCTCACAGGACAAGAAGCTGATAAAAGCCTTGTTTGACGTACTGGCTCACCCCCAGAACTACTTCAAATACACGGCACAGGAGTCCAAAGAGATGTTCCCTCGCTCCTTCATCAAGCTGCTGCGCTCCAAAGTCACCAGATTCTTACGACCGTACAAATAGACCGACCCTCTCCCCCTTACTGTTCCGTGAAAGACCCTCATCATCCCATATCATTCCAGCTCCCCTGCCTGGATCAAATCATCGATGTGCCCATTCAGTGACTTAACATCTCGGTATTTTATATTTGTCCTCAATTAGTCACATGTAGCCTTTCCTCATCTTTGACCCCTTTATGTAGTAATATATGATTAACCCAGCCCCCTCCTCTTAGTGCTGCTTTTTCTCTAAGGTTTGACTGATATGGGTTTTGAAAGGCCAGTATTAATAATTTAATAAGGTTGTGGAAGAACCATGACATATTGTGTGTGTATATATTGTTTTAAATTTGACACTTGATTGTTGAATTCAAAAATTCAATACAGATTAAAGAATTTTTAACCAAATCAAAAATATAGTCTTTACAGTGATATATACTTTACAATGGATTTCAAAACAATGATATAAATAAATCACTGTCACTGTATCTTCAGACACAGCACTGATCCCCACGAGGCCTCATCAGGTTTTACCATTACATAAAGTTAGAGCAGACAAAATTACTCTTATAAAATGCCATTTTTCTCCATTATACATCATAATTCACTGTACAGAAGTGGTATGGAGCAGCAGTTAGTTGAATATTGGGAAATTAATACCTTTTTAAGCTGGCAACTCAAAGGTCCAGTGTGTAGAATTCAGATATTGAATACAATGTTTATAATTATGTGTCTTTGATTTATTCTTACCCTGAAACCTTTAAAGTGAACTAGGAGTGGGTCCTCTTCCATGGAGTCTCTCATGTTGTACCACCATGTTTGTACAATAGCCCTGAATGGACAGATTTAAAGTGATGTTTCCTGAAGACCACCATAGTTTCTTATATACACATGGGAGCCAAAAGATCATGTAGGCTCACAATCTGGCAACTTAACTTTGACATATGAAATCTACACAAATTTGATAGTTAGCATTTTGATAGTATAAGTATACCTGTTAGCTTTCTTGCTAATGGTGCACTGACATACTTGGTGGAAGCGTCTGTTGAAATGCTGCCTAGTCCCCTGCTTGCACTGGAGAAGCTAAGAAATCCATAACTTTCCAAGCAGCAGTGGAAGTGCAAGAGATATTTTTTATGCTAAAACAGCAAACTGCCCAAAAGAAGGTTTACCATTTTTTGTTTTTGGAGTGCACCCCCAAAACATCTTGCATCAGCCTTGACATGATACTGATTTAGCAGTTTCTTATATCTGCCTCCAGCACATGTATGTGTGATTATAACTTAGTACTTGGACCATTTATTAACTATAAATCATCCATAAAGCATTCATGAAATTCATTGCTTAATAGAGTGTAAAGTGTGAATGCTAATTTGGGGGTTGGTGTTTTTTTTACTCTTTCTTGATTGGGTGTCGTGACTCCTGGTCCACACTGGTCCTCATAAAGGCAGATACTTGTTTGAACTCGAAGACAGAGCCTGTCTTTATGTTAGCTTGGCTAACGATTGGAGGTCTCCTTTCCACCTGGCATTAGAATACATTTTCTGTGATCAGATAGTGATTGAAGCAGGGGAAGAAGATGTCTTTGACAAGCGGAAAACCAATCTTGTTGCATTACACTTTTGCAGTCCACGCTTGGGTGTATGTACTTACATGTGGTCAGGCGTTATTTAATTGCAATCCAATCACAGCAAACACATTTAAATGCCAGGTGTAAAGGGGGCTGTAGTGTTGCAACAGGGCAGATGAGGGCTGAGAGAGGGCCTTCAAAATCAACCTATTACATTACTCCACAACAACAACAACAATTTAGTGAGAACCACCTTAAATGTTATGATTTTTTTTGTGCTTTTAATCTGTAAAGATTCAGTAACATTAGTCATTTGAGGATACAGTAAAGTGTTTGTCCAGTATTAAATAAAAGGCCAGTATCAGCAAACCCATATGTCAGTCAAACCCAATTTCTGCATACTTGATATTATATGTTCTATTCTCCTAATGGTCCGTTCCATTTGAAGTCGGAGCTCTGAATTTATAACTCAGATCAACCTCGCTTAGTTAGGATTCCAAAAGGGCTGCCACTGTGCAAACACTGTTGCTTTTATCGTTAATAGCACTTCTGTCACATTTGTTTCAGTGTCAGTGTGCACCAAATTCCATGTAGAGCATTGTTATCGACTGGTATTGCTAACAGAGCCTAACAATGGCTAGTCCGGGGTACGTTTGTGTTTCAGACGTCTCGACTGGAACGTAGTGAACTTGGGAGTAACGCTACTCCCAGTTCCGGGTTCCGATGTAGATGGAACGCAGCAAAACCATTCCCACATTTCTGCACCGTCCCTCACTATTTTGCTTTTCCCCTTCTTCAACTTTCATCACGTTATTTCTGCTCTGCCTTTGTGTCATTTTGTTTTTGTAATATTTATACTGAACATGTCTGAAGCCCATATCACAGACGCTATAGATACAACATAGGTATGAGCATGGAGGATGTGTACGTGTTTGTTGAGATACACAGGTGTCAATACCTTCAGAGTGAATTGATTTGTCCAGATTTTTTTCTTGTTTTTAATTTTTTGTCCTGATGTGCACACGACAGTAAGGTGAAAACATTAGGTGCACTTAAAAACACATTTTAACATGGGAATTATATATATAAAGCAATGTAAACCATTGGGTGCTTTAGCTGTTGCCTTGGAGCACAGCGAAAGGATGAAATGGGGGTGAATGAAAGTCTATATTATAATTTTCTAAATTAAAAAATACATATGTAACAAGATGAGATAAACTACCTACAAGTAACAGAGTGTTACTTTAGAGATAAATGTTTGTGATGTAACTAATATTTGGAGCTTTAATTGCACTTGAATTATATATGTTAAACTTACGTGGGGGGAAGTTACATTTGTTACCTTTGTTACGGTTTATGTGTGTTGTTTTGAAATGTGCCACATGTGGCAGCGATGAGCGAGAGAGAGAGAGAGAGAAAGATGTTTTCCTGTTGTTGCCCCAAAACAGCAAAACCCCCACATTCATGCACACGGCGAGGAAAAGCATTAACATCTCACAACCTGAGTTTGTACGTGACAAGAAAGCACACAGAGGAAATAAACGACGGCGTAACATTACACCACACTGCAGTGCCCAGTCCTGCTTTCATCCCTCACTCATGTCCTATAGCTGCCAGAGAGAGGAAGCATCACCGTAACGGCTTCTTGTATGATGGCACCACATACATACAGCACTACTACAGTATATACAGTAGTAACTAATATGTGCATTCATCAGTTTGCACTCTCGCTCCATTACGTACAAAGTGAAGTGTGTATACTATGCTTTTCTTTTATAACCCAACTAAATGTTTTTTGTGTCGTTCCCATTGGTACTTACTGTACATGTCTATGAAATCCTATACTGCATATCAGAAATGGAGACTATATCTGCACAATGCGAATGGAGTTGTGAGTGTTTGGTCTGGAGGTCAGTGTTAGGGAAAGGGACACAGTCTGTCTGAGTGTGTGTAACACTTGCTGCTTAATCCGGTGAACATTTTCTGTGTTTTGTTGTTTATAAAAAAAAATAGCTTCACTCCGACGAATGATATAAAAACATGTGTATGTAACATTAATGTTTCTTTAGAGAATCAGAGCTGATCAAAACCCATTGATAGTGGATGAAATCACTATCTTGCATGTTTGAGCTCATTCTTTTTCAAAGCACACTTAAGGTGTTCGTTGATTTCAGGGCACTGTGGAATTCAATTTGTTGAGATTTGCAGCATAAATAATAAAGAGAACATCCAACCACAGTGGACAATGAGGGGCTTAGTTTATTGTACTTTTCTAAGTTAAGTTTTTTGGTGTGTTGCAAACACTGGGTCGGGACCCAAAGAGGGCTCCCAGGAGATTGCAAACAAATTTGCAGCGGTTTCCTAACCTTTTAGTTCAGATTTAAGATTTTCGTTTACTTGGAAACGATTTGTTTACCAATTAAAAACAAATACAGATACGGCTGCAAATGCAGTGTTACATATATATATATACAAATTTGCTCTTGTTACGATTAATGTTTGTGATTTGGGTTACAATAGTTTGCCATAGAGGTTTCATCTGCAACACTGTGCACTTACACTTAGTTACACTTAGTTGCTACACTTTTCTCGCACTGTTTGCAGTCAAATCTGGATAATGTTTAGCTTTCCAGGCAGCCATTCAAACAACAGCCAATCAAATTATTTAATAGAAAATGTCAGCACAGTTGTAGCCAATTAGGTTTATGTGTTTAATATCAAACAGTACACCATCCAGGTAAGGTTGCTCTCCATGTTGTCTGTGTAATTGATGGATAGCATGCACCCAATTTCATCCCTTTAGCAACGTTAGCAACTGTTGCTACAGAAGCTAAGCCCTGATAGCCACCTCTAGCTCTTAGCATTCTGTACACCCACTGCAAAATGTATGAGTGACACATGTATGACTGCTATGTGAAAGTCACGCATGTAGCCAAAATAAGTTTAGCAATGTACACTATCTGAAACTTACAAAACTATTTTGACTTTATATCACATATCTAATCACAATGAACTGATCGGGATGAATAAAAACATTGACAAAATGCAACATTTCTGTTACGTTTCTGAGCAATTTGATTGCCATTGTACTTCAGCAGTTACTAGCAAGCAGGCGAGGTGGATGGTGTTTGTCTTCTAGAATAAGTGGTCCAAAACAGGGCAATGAAAGTGAGTGAGCATCTCTACTGAGGGACTTTTCATATCTCTGCACATTCATTCCATAGTAAACTGAAATGCAACCAGCACTAGGAAATGAAATATCTCATGCTTTGGAGAAGAGTCAGCACTCACATGAATTAAAATGGCTGAAACTGTCAAAAACCTCAGATATTTTCCTGAATAGCACTGAGCTGCTCACAGTCCAGACCTTTATTTAAACAATAAGACTGACAAATTGTATATTTTTATTGGAATTAGCTGATAATCATCTGTTAGAGTAGATGTACATTTTATGCACCATAACCCTAAATGTCTGTCCGATTATTTTCCAAAATAAAAGCATTGTGTTAGGGTGTCGTTCCAAGCCTTTACCAAATTGCTGCCACACAGATGTATTATGGTACAACTTGTTCACTATGGTGTTATGAAAACAATTATATGTAATGTTCTAAAATGTATAATTGACTTTTTTTTTTCTTCCTGAGAATGTATTCTGTTGTGAATGAATATATGACATGTGTATCTGAGATGGAATGTGTGAGCAGCAGGTGTGTGTGTGTGTGTGTGTGAGCATTGAGTGTGTGTGTGTGGTGAATGTGATAAAGAGACTGTGTGTGTGTGTAGTCCATTTTTGTAGAGGAGTAATTTTAACGTTTGTGTTAGTCAGTTGTACCCAAAGAGAGAAACTGTAACGCAGTGTTGTGCCATTGTTTGGTCCATGAAACTCCAATACTGAACAAATTAAAACAAACAGTAGCAGAAAACAGACTGAGCCTTTGTTGTCGTCTCTTTTGTGTGTCCACACTCATAGTCTGTGAACAGAGGAGCGCTGAACTTTCCACACAATACGCCTTCAGGAAAATTTAGCTGACTCCACTATATGGGGCGCTTATCTTGAAGTAAGACACTCTGCACAGGCTGGGAAAACTTGATCTACTAGCATTTATACAGTAGCAGCCCAAAAAACTACAGCCCGAGACACTGACTGGATTGTTTCACATGAGACTGTTGTATCAGAAATATGAGCAATAACAAAATCATTTAAAAAGGTGTGTTAAAACTCTGGAAAACATAGCTGCCAACAGAGGCACAAGGAAAACCAGATTTGAGCTACTTTTGGCTGCATTTAGTTTTTTAATGAGCATCATCCACGGCCTGTTTTCCTTTGTTTATGCCACAATATATATATGTATATATATATATATATATATATATACATATATGTATTACATTTTCACTTCTTTGTTGTTCACTGCTTTATCTCAGTGTTAGACAGCCTTTTCTGACTGGAAACTCACTCTCAATCCACAAAAGTCCATACAGGAAATCAGCAATTCTACCTCGAGGGGACACAGGAGCTGTTGGTCTGCTGCTGTCTTGTCCGTGTCACTGAGGTTCATCTGAACACAGGATTGCACACACTGGAGTGATAAGACATTTGAACTTATTAATGGAGGCAGCAGTGAATCAACCTTCTCGGCTACACACCTGCAACGTCTCATCTCCTCAGCAGCTCATAGAGCCTGGCCTTCCCTCTACACTGTGTCAGAACATTCTGCTTTCTCACAGTGACCTTGTGCCTCCAGAGCTCCTCCACCAGTGCCACACAGTCCACAAAGCTCAACTGAATAAATCTTGACTAAACCATCCCCCAGTCTTTTCCCCCAGAACAGCAGTTAACTTCACGCCAACGTGAACCTGTAAAGATATTGTATTTTTAGGACATACTGTATATAAAAGCAGTGCTCATGCTTGGATTAAACAATAATTGGAGGAGCCAGAGGCCTAAAACTCAGTCTTCTTCCTCATTATACTATACTTGTCAGCTGCTTCACTGTCGGCCATTAATCATTTGTGACACTTTACCTATGTGATCTTTGCAGGACGTCCAATCAGCAGCATCTGTAGGCTAATGCGTCTGTGCCAGATGTAGAGAAAGAAAGATTTCTTACCCTTCATCAGAAAGAAAGAAAGAAAGAAAGAAAAACAAGAGTGTTTAGATGCCATTGGTCTCATGTTGCCTGGCCTCCCGACCATCCCCCTGAACGTACCCATTCCATTCCCTTTTCCCCTGTATTTATGTGGGCACATTATTCTGTTTGGACTTTTTGTTGATCTTGGACACGTTCGTTGCGAATTACTGATTTTTTTATAATATATAATATAATATACAGAACCAACAAAGTATATATTGATGCAGAACGGAAGATCGATAAATGCACAGACAGATCGAAATATTGTATAATAATAAATCATGACAAAAATATAGTTTAAATAAGAGACAAAGTTACAAAAAAGAAGGTCAGGCAGAGATTTTAGGGAAAAACTTTTCATAATGACTCAGTAATGTGATGCTTTTTTTTTTGTTGTTTATCAAATTGAGATTTGAACAAGGATTTTAGTTCCAGTAAGGATCTCTCTAAGGAAGTCATTTAGCAAATGTTTGTTTGAGAAACATTGGCCTCTTGAGAAAACACTGGCTTATCTGTTTCCATCTGGCATCAGTGCAGGTCGGACTCAAGTGTCTTTTCACAAGTTGAACTAACTCTTGAGGAATAGCACGGCTTACAGTGTTAAATTCTCTGGATTTAAATGTTCATAAAATAGCACATTATCAGTTTCATCAAAGAGATAAAGGGTGTTTGATGTCTCTTTCAAACCATTTATGAAAAAAATAAGGATAAGTTTCTAATAGGAATATTGTTGTTATTCCAGAGCAGAGGTGGTGGCGTACTGATTGACGACATATCCACACGTGACGACATTCAAATCCTGCTCCTCCTTCCTGCTCCCCCTCATATCCGCTATTATCCACTCCTCACTTTCATCTGGAATAGTCCCTTCACTTTTCAAAACTGCCGCTGTCACCCCCATATTAAAGAAACCCGGTTCAGACCCCAACAATTACAATAACCTCCGGCCCATTTCTAATTTACCTTTCATTTCCAAAATCCTTGAAAAAACTGTTGCCACCCAACTTCACTCTCACCTATCCCTCCATTCACTCTACGAGCATTTCCAGTCTGGTTTCCGCCCCCGTCACAGCACAGAGACCGGCCTAATCAAAATCACCAACGACCTCCTCACTGCAGCTGATTCTGGTTCTGTCTCCATCCTCAACCTCCTTGATCTGAGTGCTGCCATCGACAACATCTCACACCCCATCCTCCTCAGTAGACTCTCCTCCATTGGCCTCTCCCACACTCCCCTCAGCTGGTTCCACTCTTACCTCACAGACGGCACTCAGTTTGTACAGCTCAAATCTTTCACTTCAAAACCCTCCCCAGTCACGACAGGTGTGCCCCAGGGATCTGTCCTGGGGCCCCTTCTCTTCATCATCTATCTCCTCCCCCTTGGCCACATCCTCCGTAAATTCAATATCCAGTTCCACTGCTTCGCGGATGACACCCAGCTCTACCTTTCTTGCAAACCAAATTCCACACTGCCACCCCCCTCCCTCACCTCTTGTCTCTCTGAGTTAAAAACCTGGTTCACCTCAAACTTTCTTAAATTAAACTGGAATAAAACTGAAATCCTCCTCCTCGGCACTTAATCCACCCTATCTAAAGCTAACAGCTTCTCTCTCACCATTGACAGCTCCTCAGTTTCCCCCTCCCCTCAGGTAAAGAGTCTGGGCGTCATCCTCGACAGCACACTCTCCTTTCACTCACACATCAACATCACTACCCGCACTGCTTATTTTCATCTCCGTAACATCAACAGACTCCGCCCCTCCCTCATCCCCCCACTCCACCGCCGTCCTTGTTCACAGCCTCGTCACCTCCCGTCTTGATTACTACAATTCTCTCCTCTTCGGCCTCCCTCAAAAGTCTCTTCATAAAATCCGACTGGTCCAAAACTCAGCCGCCCGTATCATCACAAAGACCCCCTCACACCACCACATCGCCCCCGTCCTCCAGCACCTCCACTGGCTCCCTGTAAAACACCGCATCAACTACAAACTCCTCCTGTACACATACATGGCCATCCACAACCTTGCCCCTCCCTACCTGTCTGACCTCCTGCAAGTCATCACCCCCACTCGTTCCCTCAGATCCTTCTCCTCCCTCCACCTCTCTGTGCCCCCTGCCCGCCTTAGCACTATGGGGGGCAGAGCCTTCAGCCACTCTGCTCCCCAGCTCTGGAACACACTACCACCTGACCTCCGTAACTGTGACTCTCTCCACCTCTTCAAATCAAGACTCAAAACTCACCTTTTCCGGACCGCCTACTCCCTCTAACCTCCCTGCTTTTACCGTCACTTCCCTATTTTATTGTGTTGATTTTATTTGTTTTTTGGTTTTCCTCTAATTGTGTAATTTTAATTCATTTTGTTTGTAAAGTGTCCTTGAGTGACCTGAAAGTCGCTTTTAAATTAAATGTAGTATTATTATTATTATTACATACGACGTTCTCCTTGGCAGGTTTTTATTCTTCGTGGCACGATCCACTCTCCATGTTCTTAGGCAAGACGACACTTAACCCCACGTTGCTCCAGGCGGCTGTACTGGCAGCGTGTGAATGGGTATGAAATGTGTGTGTTTAAAAAAACTGCTGCACGTAGATATGCACTGTATGAAAATGTGAGTGAATGGGTGAATGGCAAAAATGTATTAAGTAAAGCAACTTTTGAATGGTCATCAACAGAGCCCTGCAGGTTAACTGTGGTTTCATGAATCGTCCAGCAGATGGCAGAATCACCCAGGCTGTGACTCTGGATGCTTCTGTCCACTGCGACTATGAGGATGGACTCAGCTCTCGGATTGTGATCTGTTTGTTTAGCCCATTATCAGCCTGAGTCCCAGTCCAATAACCTGCAGATAAACAGGAGCAGAGGCAGTGAAAAGCTGTTCTGTTGCAGTTTGCCTGATTATCTCCTTTACTGCAAGTAAATGATAAGGAGAAATCCAATCTTTCTTTCATTTATTGATCTTTTTTTTTTCCTCTTTTGCATACAAAACCAATGAGAAAGTGATATCCTGGTAACTATAGAAACCATAGGGATGATGTACACTTGTATCACAGAAAATACACTCTGCATTCATAATAATACAGCACCTTTTAAAATTTTGAAATGGTTCTACTTTCAGAATAGGGTTTGACAACCATCTTCTGGGTTATTTGGGCTGGTTGTTATGTTAATATGCAGGATTTTTTGTGTGTGTCTCTGCCTAAAAGCTTTTTTTTTTTTTTCCCCTGTCCATGGTTATCTTTTCAATTTCCTCAAAACAAACATATATTTCTTCCACCTCTGGAGTGAAATAATTCCACTTTCCCTGAGTCTGAGGTTTTGAGAAATGTGGCAGAAATGAGACTAAAGAGGCACATTCATGCACTGACATCAGCTAAATAGGAAAATTCAAGATATAAAAGGAGCAAATAAGTTAATACGTTTAACATGTGAAATTACAATTTAAGAAATTAATAACACTGAAGAACAATTTGAAGAACACTTACAGAAAAAAAACTATTAAGTTAAGAGATTCTTAAATTAATCCTCTGCAGAGTATAATTAAAAAATCTCCATTGAATCATATTGAAGCAACAATTTAAACCGTTTGTCCTTTTCAACAAAACAAATTACACAAATGGTAAATAATATTATTCAATAAAAATCATACCTTAAACAAACAGTCCTTACGCAGTATATATACAGCAGCTATAAATACTGAGAGCAATATTGCCATGCATGATGAATATATCACTAATATGGTGATATATTAATCTCACATATTGGAAAATCCAGATTAGGCAAACTGGACACTCAACATGGATCATATATGTGAGTGTGAGAGTGAATGGTTGGCCTGTCATGGACTGGTGTCCTGTCCAGGGTGAAGCCTGCCTTTCGCCCTACGTCACCCTCATGTGGAGGATAAAGCAGTAGAAAATGGATGGATTGCAAAATAGTAAAATGTTTACATACTTGTAAATACAGCACATGTTTAAATACTTTTATACTTTATAATCGCTGTTCCATCCTTCAGTTATATAACTGTTATTGTACATTTTGAAATGTTTGCTTTGGCATTTTCTGTTTATTTTATATTGCATATGTCATTATAATGTACAAATATAATTTGTGTATGTATATATATGATTTAATCTAATCTAATCTATACTGTGTGTTTTCTTTAACTATTAGAAGTACATTTATACCTCTGAATAGATTTCCTTTACAAATTCTCACTTTTTTTTTTTCAACTTTAAATCAGAGGTCTCAATCTCCGGCTGCGGGCCACATGTTGCCCCCCTCCTAATTGATCTCATTGACCCACCACTTAAATGTGGTATTTATAGATTCACTTAACTAATAAATGCGTTTTTTTATTGTGAATTATACAAAACAGTGTAAAAATATTGTCAGAATCATGAACCTCCTCATGATCAGATGTGAAACTCATGTGACCCCATTGTAATCTGAGTGCAAGACCCCTGATTTAAATTTTCCTGAGAGACAGAATGTGATCAGTATAGTAACAGATTTTAGATTTTGGAGGGGATGAGGTGTTGGAGGAGTAACTGAGACAGGAAGACAGAGGGTATATAAGGGTTATATTGAGCCTGACAATACGGGTCCTAAACGGGTTTTTCTGTGCTTTTCATGGTGGCTTCACGCGTGTCTGCCCATAGCCTTTCTGGGCTACCTGGGTACTAAGTGGGTACTGAATGGGCATTATGCAGGCGCATATGGTTTCAGTAACACCGGTGGGGCCACCATGAAAACCGTGGGACCCAAACTGTCAGCTCTAATTTAACCCTAATGGTATCCACACGGACATTAGCTTCGAAATGAGCAGCGGTGATTTGTGACTGTGTGCCCGAGAATGAGCTGTGGCAGAGCCGCGGCGCGCAGCAGCTACCCCGGGTCCTCCCTCCATCCTTCTCTCCTCTGCCTCACACACAGAGCGAGAGAGAGAGAGGGAGAGAGAGAGAGAGAGAGAGAGAGAGGAGGAGGAGGATCTTCACCACGCTGCACCGGTGCACCACGGGGTGCGCATTCAAACTGACCAGCGCGTCTCTCACTCAGCAGCAGCAGCAGCAGACTCTCGCACCTCCACTGCAGCTTCAGGAGAACAGGAGAACAGGAGAAGTGGAGAACAGGAACAGTAAGCAGGTAGGTTTCCATTCTCTTCTTCATTATCTGCACGCGTCCATGCTGTTCAGACTGAGGCTTTCAGCTCATTCCCAGGCTCTGACGCGGTGTTTCTGCTCAGGTCAGTGAGGTTTACTGTGGTCATCTCAGCTGGACTTGTCTACATTCCCCCACAGATACATAACACTCTCCAGCAGCAGCAGCAGCAGAAGCAGCAGCAGTAGCAGCAGTAGTGCTTTAACGTTAGATCACATTTCAGGAGCAACACATCACATCTAAAGGGCAAATGTTGTGTGAGCCGCAGCTGCTGCTGGTGCAGTCACTGGGTTCAAATGTGTGAAAAGTTTGAATTCAGCTTCCATGTGTTCAGGAAAAAACCAAACCGCTGCAAAAATCCTGTAGCTACTGTTGCAATATGCCAGATTATTTCCTGCACATGAGGGAAAAAAGGACACAGGGGACACAGAGCTGATATTTCATGACAACATTTTAAGCCTTGAACTGATTTTTGAATATTCTGATATTGATTTAGTGTTCCTTTAATTGCTTATACTTTTTAAAAAAGAATAATAATAATTAAGTATGTACTCTTTTTGTGGATTGCTGGGAAAAGTGAACATATTTTGGATCAGATCCCCACAAGGCAACAATAGTGCAAGTGTAAGAAGACAATAACAGCACAATGTCACATCAAATATGTTTTCTTTTGCTTAAATAAAGAACTTAATGGAACATTTAAATTTACCAAGTAAGGTGAAACAAGAATAGACCAACCTTAGATGCAACGTTTAAACATAGATCCATGCCTATATGATAAAAGTCAACACCATTTATACTCTCATTTATTTATTCTTTTATTCACATATTATTCTATTAGTATTCTGATTTTTTTGTTTGACTGGATTGACATTTTAAGGACATTTCTGCCTACAGTCATTTGTGTATATCACACTATACTTTAAGTGAAGACAGCAGCAGATGTATAAATATGAATATGAATGACAAGTCGAGTCAATAAGAACTTTATTGTCCTTAAATGAACGGAATTACCATCTCTCCTTATTGTCCAAACTGCAAAGATAAATAAGAAGATGTTAACAACTTGATGAAAGTGGCGCAATGATTTTAAAACCAATAAAATACTTTGTTTGAATAATGTGAATGCAGTCGTTAAAGTAAAAGCATGGCATTGATATGTATTAAAATGTATAAACACATCACTGAAATAAATGTAAATCAAGCCAAAATAATGTCACCAATATAAAGGAAATTATACTATGTTCTTCTTTTTTTTCTTTGTGAAAGCAACCACAAGAGGCAACACATTTAATGGATCAGAATATACATTCATTAACCTTTGCACTTTAAAGCATAGACAAACAACCAGTTTTAAATGAAGCTTATATAAGTGGATTTTCTTTTAATGTAATTTTCTCTAGAAGCAAAGGTGGCCGTCCCAGGATTAAATGTTGTTGTTTCTGCAAACCACTCACTGAAAAATATGGACACAAAATAAGGACATTTCTGTACCTGATGGACTTTTATTGTAAGTCGCTTTGGATAAAAGCGTCTGCTAAATGACATGTAATGTAATGTAATGTACACATTTAGAGAAAGTTCCCTTTATTAGTCCAATGTTGTGCTTGGAGAAGCCAGAAATGTACCTTTTGACAACCAGAAAGGCTCCTAAGTGAATTCAATCAAAAAAAGGAACACATTACCATTTTCACCCCAAGGTTACAGACACACACATGTTTTAGGGCTCTGAACTGTATTTAAAATGGTCAAATTTCATGTGGTTTATTCATGAACAGGTAAAAAATAGGGTATTTGTACCTGTTTATACACACCAGGGCTGCAACGATTGTTTGATTATAAATGGATTACCAAATTAATCGCCACCTATTTTGATTACTGATTTATCAATTGGAGTCTTTTTTCAATATTTTATTCAAGCGTTCTGATTTTACACCTTAAATGTGAATATAAGCTGGTTTCTTTGCTCTATATAACAAATAGATCATTAAAACTGAATACATTCTGTCTGTTTGCATGTTCTCCCCCTGTGTGCATGGGTTTTCCGCCCACAGTCCAAAAGCATGCAATATGGGGATCAAGTAAATTGGTCACTCTAAATTGACCCTGAGTGTGAGAGTGAATGGTTGTTTGTCTCTATATGTGGCCCTGCGATGGACTGACAGACTCCAGGGTGTAGCCCGCCTATTGCCCTATGTCAGCACCCCCCACGACCCTCCTGTGAAGGATAAAGCGGTAGAAAATGCATGGATGGATGGATGGATGCTTGGGACGATATGCAACCAACAATGATATCAGAAGCTATATATAGTGGCGTGCACCCAGCTGCAGAGGTGATTTTATCGCTTCTGTAGTGAAATCTATGCAAAATAAATAGACATAAAAGCTCAGAATGAGACCATACACATTCACTACGCACTATGAGTGTAAATAAATGTAAAAATAATGTAAATAATAATCAGCAATCAGCATTGTAGCTGAGTCATGTTGTGGGCTGTTTATTATTTGTTACACAGTTGGAGAATGATGTCTTTGAAATCACTTGAAAAGAGTACAAATGTGTTGTTAACCGCTATGAGAACACAAAAAGTTGTCTATAGAAAATAATAACTATAGAGGGCAAAAGTGCTGAGGTCAGCTGACTGTTTTAGTCATTAGAAATATATGTTATATATTATATCTATATATTATAACATGAAACAAGATATTGTCTTAGACTTTGGATATTGTCATATCATGATAAGGCATCTGTGATGACTTTTCCTGGTTTCAATCATCATCATATTTATTACAGTGAAAAATACACAAATTTAATATATATTAATAATAATAAAGAATACATGGAATCCACAAAATAAAAAAAAAGTCACTTATTAACACTAATTTAATTTTAAGCCTGATCATTTGTGCTATAGCAGAATTTGACCATATTTATAGTCAATTTCATAGTTTCTAACGCATGTAAATATCCTTCATTTAACACTACAAAGTCAAAGAAATAAACCAGGTATTATCTATGATGTATTATTATTATTATAAGTGTATTTCTGGCATGTAATACAGATCATGAACGGTAGATGTAGATTTACAGTGTGTTGTCACTCTCTGCTGAGAAACACACACATCTCAAAAGAAAACTTTTCATGAGTCCAAAACAACAACAACAACCTGTGTGCAGCTTTATATCCTCATACTGTATATCTCACATATTGCAGTATAGCCGACAGAGCGAGTTGTCTTTCAACTACAAGGTTGTGTGTTCGATTCCCGGCTCCGCTATAGGCTACATGCCGACGTGTCCTTGGGCAAGACATTTAACCCCCCGGCAGCTTGTGAAAGAAGATTAGTGAATGAAGATGCACTTTGAGTGGTCATCAAGTCTTGAAACACTATATAACTACAGACCATTTGCCATATTGATATCGAATGATATAAAAATATGATATCATATGATGATAATACTTTTTTCCCATATTACCTAGCCCAGTTGCAGATATCTGTTAATACATTTTAAAGCCAATATTGGCTGATACCAATATGATGGATGCGTAATATCATCCAATATCAACTTTCACTCACACTCTCCCACCCTCACTCACACATTTTATTTCAAATGCCTAAAACAATTTGGCAAAATGTGACATTCAAACATGTTTTCTCTCCACAGAATGCACAAATTCACCATCACCCATAGTTTGACAAAAAAGTGAGATTGCAACGTTCTTCGTAACGTAAATAAACCGAGAGACAGAGCTGTGATGTAAAAGCTGCTCGTAAATGCGAGGAAAGAGAGAGAGAGAGAGCCTCAATCAGACTGCCTCTCTTCACTTCCTGCATTTATCAGCTGCTCTGCAGACTCTGTGAGAGAAACACTTCAGTACAGCTGGATCTTTGTGCTCTGCTCTTTTCTCTGGCTGGATTACAGATCGGACTTGTGGCCGATTTGATGCAGGATACCCCCATGTTACTGTCTGTCTTTAAGGAGTGTCTCCTCTTCACACATGGACCAAACTTTTGCCTTCCCTCCCAAACTAGATGGGCTCTGTGTTATTTCACGAAACCACAACAAAATAGTAAAAATGAAGTTTCCTCTACTTTCTCCAGGCACTTTTTGTTCAGACAGTACTCAATTTGGACTTTTTGTCATTCTTTTGTTGTAATGATAATAATAATAATAATAACAATAATAATTCATTTAATTATTCTGAGCCCTGAGTCCTTTGTTTCTGGTTGTCTGTTTTCCTTGTTTCCTGCTTTATTTTGTAGTTTTTTTCTTTGTGTTTTACTTCCTGGCGTGTCGTCCCTCTTGAGTGCCTGCCCTGCCCTAATAAGTTTCACCTGTGTTTCCCCACTGTCTTCAGGATATTTTCCTCTTTGTGTTTTACTTTTGCCTTCCCTTCCTCCTTTGATCGCTTTTTCCTTTGTTATGTTCTTAGCCTGCATTTATGAAATAACTGCATTTACCTCTCAATTTGTCTCAGAATTCTGAGATTAATACTTACCATTTTCTCCGAATTGTGACGTTAGTCTCAGAATCCTAACTTTAATGTCAGAATAGTGGCTTTTTTCTATCCTTCACTAAGGTTGTTGTAGCCCGTTAATGCAACATTATAGTTTTATGGCTGTCAATTTCTGTGACCTTTGACATTTTGAAAAAAAAGGATGGTTTTATGGATTAGCAATTTTCCAAAGAGTGAAACTCATTCATACTTTTTTGACTAAATCTGGTATCATTTTTAACTTAATTTATAACTTTTTAACAGCATTATACCTGAAAAGGGTTTTTATCAATATTGCATTTCTAAACACTTTTTTGCACTATACTGTATACTGCCATCAACCTAAATAAACAATATTAAAAGTAAAAAAAATCATATAATGCCGTTGATTATTATTATTATTATTATCATCATTATTATTATTATTATTATTATTAATATTAATAATAATCATAATAATAATAATACTGATAAAAACAACAATAACAATCATAATAATAATAATATTTGCTATATACGTGAATGTCTTAAGTGTAGTTTTTGGCCGCATGTGTCATGTGTGTGTTTCTCTCTTAGCAGCATAATCAAAAATATCAACATAGATATTCTGGGGATGTAGGTTAGCGCCCTAGGAAAAATGTAATAATTTTGTTGGTAACCTAGATACAGATTAGGGATTTAAGTTTTAAAACAATTGTTAACCTTGTGAGATAGATATATAGTATAATTAATTAATCCATGACATAACATTAATTAAACATGCAACTTATCTATTATACTTCTCTGAATAACTCTTTCAGTTTTAGTCCTAGAGGATTTGATTAGATTCCTTGGCTCAGCATTCGATTCAAAAATCGATTTCTGATTCAAAATCATTTGAGGGTCTGCTCTGCTGTTGTGTGCTAAGAACATTTATGTTGTCTTGAAATCAGAGGAAAGTGTTCATGTGCAACATTCGGGAGCTTTTATATTTGGAAAAAGGGCAACGTAAACACAAGCAAATTCAAGAAAAAAATGCATTTATGTATAAGATAACATGTCATGTGAGGGTATGACATTCCTGGGCTCGATTGGAAGCTTTTTTTTCCTACTATGCTGTGAGGGTGCAGGTCTTTAAACGCTGCCAATCAATCTATTTTTGGAAGTTTTGAAAATATTTAGAATGTTTGAGGATAAGAATCATGAGTCAACAAACTCTTTACTTTATATTATAGCAAACACATATAATAAAAGGTGACACCAGATGGTTTGTTGTTTAAGAAACAGCTGAAACTGAAATATTTTCAGATGAAAAAAAAGAAATTCCATGAAAGAAAAGTCTGCAGTGAAGAAATGCTCTGCATTTCTGATTGAGCTCACATAGCATCCATGTCAACCTCTTTAGGAGCTGCTTTACAGTTGTTTAGTGGCATTGTTCAGTATTTTCAGAGGCTTGTTTCATTAGGAGTTCCAGATCCTGTCGGATTAGGATTCAGTTCAAAATATCTGTTTATTGCTAAGCTGTGAGGACAATTATAAAATCCTCTCATCCTCTTCGCCCATTATAAAAGGCAGTGTAAGTAACATTTGCAGACTTCTTTGCACAGGATTAAATGATAACAGTCGCTCTCGGCAGCTTATATAAATAATGCCACAGAAGAGGAAACAAAATGTACAGATTCTATTAGTTTTTTTTTTTTTCAAAGCCTTGGGTTAAACTTATCTCATAAATGCCGAGAGACGAATCTAAATCCAAAACTCGGCTTTAACAGATCAGATAAGAGACAAGAGCATATCAGTGTCCTGGCAATGCAAGTAACTGTAACTGGTTTCAAATTGATTTTAAAAATGGTCTTGCACCTATATAATTGAATTACTTACCGAGCTGCTGCCTACACTCCTCAGACATGACCCTCCTCACTGTTCTTATTTAGTGACTTTTTACATGTTTTTCTGTTTTATCTTATGTATTATTTTTTATTGTGTTTCGGGCTGCAACTAACAATTATTGTTATGGACCACTTGTTTGGTTCGTGAAATGTTTATCAGTGTTCACTAAACATGGAGATGTTGATGCTGAGTTCCAATGATTTCTTTGTTATATGGAGCAAAGAACGTATTCACGTTTCAGAAGCTGGAAACTCAGGAAGAATGTTTTTTATTATTGAAAAAACACTCAAAGCGATTCATCGTTTATCAAAATAGTTGACGATATTTAGTAATTGATCCATAATTGATTAATAGAATAATCATTTGCACCCCTGATTGTGCCGTTTTTATATCGACTGAGTGCACTATTATTGTAACTGTGTGCCATATGAAAAATGTATTATTATTATTGCTATTAAATGCATTTGATAGATACTTTGACTGGATTCAAATTGTGGTACAGTTAGACTGGGCTATACAAATTCTCCCATTTACCAAATTACTTGAAACATATCATTTTCAGTCTGCTAAACCGATTTGGGTTTTTCTATGGCCGAGGCAGATTTAAAAACAATCAGATTTTCATTTTGTCCTCCATCTGATAAAACTAAATAGTTTAATAATGACAAATAATAGTAACCATAACTTAACTTCAGTAACCAGTAACTGCAGTCGATGTTTTGTGTCTGCAAATATTTACAGTATTTACAATAAAATAATTATTTATAAACTAAACCAACAAATGAACAATTATTTAGTTTTTGAGAGTAAAAATCTGTAATTTTAAATAACTATTGCCTATTATTACAAAATGGCCCAAATGATTAAAATAAATAACAATATTTCTCATTAAATTGGATTGCATAATTATTTGGATCAATATTTAGGTCATGATTATTACTATAACTGTTTTGATCTAAATGGCTTTGGTATCCTTCGATGTCATGCTCCTGCTAATGAACAAATGTGGGTGTTACCTTCAAAAGATGTGCAGAATTGTTGATAAAAAGAATCAAATATAAGAAAGTTGTGAGTGGTCCGAAGTTGTTGTTACATGTTCCCGTCGTCCACATGATGGAGAAAACAACAGAGATACATTCAAATAGGCCTGCACAGACCTGCACACACGTTACTGCCTGCACTCCTGAAACACATCCCTGAAGCATGCTGGGATTCGCCTGTGACACACACAAAAGAAAAGCCAGCAGTGTGAAGTGTGTATCTGTCACGTCAGTGTGCTGTCAGCGTGTGAGGTCGCAGTGAATGAGGAATGGAGATGGCACGGCGACATCGCGCCGCAGTCCTGGCGTACTTTGCCAAGAATTGTCGCTCCCCAAATTATCACCTCCTTCTCCAAGCGTTGCTGTCACTGCAGCAGCTCTCCGCTCCGCTCTGTCCAAACTGCCACAGTCTCCCAAAACTCAGCTGCGGTGCAATGTATTAATGGGTGACACACACACACACACACACACACACACACACACATAATGGCCTCACACAGCATGAATGGCCACACTAATAGGAAAACTGACCACCGCTTTTTTTGATCTTTGACTCGTGACCAGCAGATACGATACTCAGTATCGGTTCAATACTGATACTAAGTTTAATATTTGATAGTCAAAATAAGTGGATAGGATATCAGAAAGATAAAAATGTAAAATCCAATACAATCCCTGTAAAAAATCATTCATATCCCATTCTTTGCTATGTACTGACTGTAGAAATTTAAAAGTAAATATAGGAGGAAAATGCATCAACACACAATGTAAAATGATATCGGACTGATATTGGTATCTGTAGATACTGGAGACATGACATCAGTATCTGTAGATAATTGCCCTTGTTTGCGCCATCTTTGGTTGTGTAGTCTACAAAACAATGAATTAGATAAGTAAAAAAAAACTTCAATGATTAAATTAATCGTCATCGTTTTTTTAATAATTACAAGAAGTTAAAAAAGGTAAGAAGATTTTTCAGCTTCTTAAGTGTGACTATTTTTCATGGTTTCTTCGCTGCATGAATCAAAGAAAACACAATAAAACTGTATAATTTTGGTTTGTGGACAAAACAAGATACCGTATCTGAGAGGTTTGGGAATTGTTTTCCAGGTTTGGGACATTTTTTTACACCAAACTATTCATCAATCAATTGAGAAAATGATTGACAGGAGAATTGATTATGTGTAGCGTGAGAAAGGAAGTGAGTCTACTCCTGCTCCTTATCTCTGCTCCAGGATACATTAGCTGCTGCTAATAAGCATAACACACCTGAAAACCGGAGGTTGGTATTAGATGTTATGTTCGTCACAGGAGAGGATAAAAAAAGTGTGTGAATTTAAAAAGACAACATCTCTTCTTCTGCTATAGCACTGATTTCTGATCCATTTCCAATTGAGTGCACATACATTTAGCAGATTTTATTTTAAAATTAAATTATAAGATATTTAGTGTGAAAGCACGAAATGTCATACTGTTGTCTGACTGACTGTCAAAAATGGAGAAATGAACCACAAATGTCAAGCAAATCAGCAAATAGGCAGGAAATGCTCGTGTGAGAATCTGAAAGAGGAGAGTGACTGGCATTTTGTCCCATAAATTACATAAATGTTCATGAATCTTTTTTATTTTATTTTTTTATTTGAACTATTCCTTAAAAAAAACAAAAAAAAAAACAAGCAAGTTTATAACTATGCTTAATGTCAGCTCTTGTCTGTTCTGTGTCTCAGGTGCAGAGAAGCTGCAAAGAATAAGAGTATAAGGAGGAGGTGATGCGACTGTGAGTTCTGTGAGAGTTTGAGTCTGTCACCCAAATCACCAGCAGTAGCAGCTAAAGCACACACCGTCCCCCTGACTCTTTGCGCCCGTTCACCTCTGCTCTGCTCTGGTTTGCTCTGTGCCATGGCCTTCACCCTGTCAGAGATCATGGCGGCGAGGCGGCAGCAGTCACAGGCTCAGTCACACGGTGCTCAGCGCGGCGGCAGGACGACAGTGGAGGTGGACGAGTACAGCACCAACCCCACTCAGGCCTTCACCTTCTACAACATCAACCAGGGGCGCTTCCAGCCACCGCACGTCCACATGTGAGTAAATATGTACCGACTCTTCACACATGCGGTGTCACACACTGGGACTTCATATTGACTTCCTGTCTGTTCAGGAGAATGTGATGATGTTTCCAATGGGTCTGAGGAATATGTGAATGTGGGCCACATTAGGGTTAGTTTTGGGCTGACTATTGAATATTGCTGTGTTTCCTCCAATGGTGTGGTTTGGTTTGGTACAGTTTGGAATGGTAAAGCCCTGGGTCAGGAGTACCTTTACTTGCCTCGACGTCCATGGGATAGTCGCAAGGGATTAGCGTTTATCTGTCGCACAATCGGCTGACTGTCATGGGTGGAGCTGGTCTAATTGTACCGTACCATTTTACTCTGCTAACCCAAGGGAAGGTTACTTTGGTACTTTTCCCTAATAGAAAAGCAAAAAAAAACATACCATACTGTACCAAACCAAACCATTCCATTCAGTGGAAACACGGCTCATGGGTCCAAAGAGGATTTGTCCACGGTTTCCATGATGGCTCCATCAGTGTTTGCATGTTCATGAAACCTTATGGCCCCTGAATAATTTGCCCACTTCAAGCCCATTCCCACTTAGTAGTGGAAAGGCACAGAGTAAGAAAACACGGGAAACTGCGACCCACATTGTCAGCTTGAATAGAACCCTCATTGGGTCCACATGGACATGCTGACTGGGAACTGCTATTATCAGTGTTAATATTGTTCACACAATTCTATTTGACTGACTTCTTAACATGGTTGAACTCACTGGTACTGTTTTGATCCAGTGTAAATCTTATCTTACTGATATAAATGATATCATGAACATTAATGAGTCGACTGTGGAGTAGCACACAGGGGTCCATTTTAGGCGCTACCCTTTATGATCCGTCTTGATGATGTCATCAGGAGACATAATATATAATGCTGATGATACACAGCTTTACATTGCTGTGTCTTCTGACGACCCAGGGCCGATTGATGCCCTCTTTAATTGTTCTTTTGGACGTCAGAGAATTTTCTATACATAATAAGTCAAGGTTATCAGTACAGGAGCCCACAGAGATCAAGTGAGTGCAAAACTACAAGCCCTAGCTTTTAATGCACCTAAAAAAAAATGTTTTTGATGCAGATTTGAAATTTTATTAAAATTTCTTTCTAAAATTGTTTTTACCTTGACAACAGTGGCTCCTGACGGCTGTGTTGGCAGCTTGTGAATGGTTATGAAAGATGAGTGATTGAAAATGCGCTACACAGATGCGCTGTATGAAAGTGTGAGTGATTGGGTGTGAATTGGTGAATGGCAAAACTGTAGTGTACAGCAGTTTTGAGTGGTCATCAAGACTAGAAAAGCGCCATATAAATACAGACCATTACCATTTACTTCCTTTTGTTTCATAAGACTTCTTTCATCCAAGCTGTTGATCCACTGCTGCCTTCATCAATAAGTCCAAAAGTGTTATTTTCTAACTTCAGTTTAAAAAAAACAAAAATAAAAAAAAAAATGCTTGGATTTATCTAGGTGATACAAACTTAATGAGGCAGCAATAGACAAACAGCTCCTGTCTGTCACTGAATTTCTCTATGGAATTTGGTGCAGGAGAGTAAGCAAGATGTCGGAAAACTTCAAAACGAGTGCCCATCAGCTCAGCTCTATGTGTCAGTATCTAATAAACTCACACTTGAAAAAATACAAACTATTACTTTAACTTTAACTGATAGCTGTTTGACATTTCTGATCCTCAAAAGTGAAATTAAATACCATATTTAATTGACCTACAAAGACACATTTGCATTATTCTCCCATGAAGAAGAACCAAGCAGCCCAAATATTCCACATTTTTATTCACATTCTTACAATCCATGCATTGTGAAGTATGAAATTTAGAGGATTTTTGCATTGTATCTGATTTCATATTTTTAATTTTCTGAGGTCTGATGCAGTGGTTTTAGCCAGTATCAGACTGATACAAATTCTTAGTATAATATGAGCTCATTCCTAATTTAACTGCATTGTATTCCAAAGTCTTTGAACCATTGATTTTAAGAAATATATTTTCTAAATTAACTCTCTTATGTATTTTATTTCTTTTCTGACTTCTTGCTGACATTCCTATATATGTGTCTATCTGCTTCCCTACTTCCATTCATTTCTTTCTTTCACTCTTGCTGTGGAGAAGGAGGGGGAGGAGGAGGAGGAGGAGGATGAGGAGGAGGAAGCAGACCTGGGTGTTAACGTACCTGGAGGAAAACTTATTAAACTGGGCCACGGTTATTCACCAGCTCCTCTCCCTCTGGAGACCCGTGGACGTGCACAGTTGCTAGAAATCCCACAGGACTGTGCTCCTTTTCTATATCTGCACTTTATTCTTTCTTTTTTTTTATCTATCTCTGCGCATTTCTCTTTCTGTCTCTTTTGGTGCTCTGCTTTTATTGTGGTCTCTTACTGGCTTCTCGCTGTCTCTTCTGTCTGAGACTATGGGGATGATGATTTTTGCAGGATACTAATTCAACCTTACATTGTCATCCTCTTACCACAGAGAGTTTGCACACAGCCCAGTGTCTCTTTCTCCAGTATTATATTAGTGCAGCGTCCCCCTTTTCCTTCCTTTCTACCTTAACTTTTTTCTCGTCCTCTGTGGTTTTTATTCTCCTCAGGGTGGACCCAATGCCCCATGATGCTCCCAAGCCACCAGGCTACACGCGCTTTGTTTGCATCTCAGACACGCACTCCCGCACAGATGCGATCCAGATGCCGTACGGGGATGTGTTCATCCATGCTGGAGACTTCACCGAGCTAGGACTCCCCTCCGAGGTCAAGAAGTTTAACGACTGGCTAGGTCAGCATCTTTTAAACTTCTCATTCTGGACATCTATCGGTACAGCTGGGGTCAGTGATAGGTTACTTCCTCCCTTTGCAAAATTTCCAAGTTTTTTTAAGAAAAACTTTTAAAAGGAGAAGGATTCTTTGAAGTTGTCAGCATCTCGAGGCTACTTTCATTTTCATTTTTCTCATAATTTAAAGGGTTGTACCAGATTAAGACTCCTCTGAAAAGCATGTCATATGTTTTTTGAATTGATTTCCCCCACTTTTTATATTGAAATGTCTTTACTCTCTGGCGAGTCAAAGAACAGTGGGACTACACCACAAACTTGAGTTGACTTCTGAATAGTACAAAGCAAACTTTTCAGTTTTTTTGGCATCAGAACTCATGAATGCAACGCTTTGAAAATACCTCAAATGGGAGTTATTAAAATGTTTCCATTGAAAAATCCACTTCCACAGATTGAATACTGATAAAACAGATAAACCATATGGAATGATTGTTCCTAGTGATGGACTGGAGTCTTTGTAAGCCTATTTAACTGCATTATGGATGCCTGCAAAGAAGAAAAACTAAGATCTAGGAATCTTAACAGGAACCTTGTACTGCACTGCAGGGCCCAAACAATAGTCCTTTGTGATACAAATGTATTTCTGTGGAACTTCCAGTATGTTTTTCTTTATTCCTTTTACATATGATGTGGTGTGGTGTGAGTCTGGTTTGTGTTACTCTCCTCTTAGCTCTGACACAGGCTGTGCAGAGACTCCCCACTTCATACAGTGTGGTGTAACACTGACAGCAGCCTGAGGGTCGAACAGCAGAAACAAACCGCTGAGTAAAAACAGACTGAAATAAAGATCCGTCTTCGATTTCCACAAATGATCAAGGGGTTGATCAGAACTCAGGGGGGTGCAGTGGCTCAGTGGTTAAGACCGGTACCCTGTCTGCGGAAAACATCATGGTCGCAAGTTGGACTCCATCCCTGGCTGATTATACTCAATTCCATTGCTAAATGACATGTAATGTAATGTAATGATCTTAAAGCTGCCATAGGTGATATATTTTTAATGGGGGCGTTCATTACAGCCTAGAAGCACATCAGTGCACCATGTGATGAAGTTACCATATGGTCCAGCAGAGGGTGCTGTGAGCACAGCTTGGCCTTTGATCTACTTTCAAATGCCCTCTTGAACCATCAGCAAAAACAAGACAGCGGTGTCATGTTGTTTCGCTGTGCAAATGGTGGATTTAAGTAAGTCAATTGGCCTCCTAAGTGTTCACTACACATTCATGACATCAAAGCATCTGAAAATTGGCACGTGGGGGCAAGTATTTCTAAATTCTTAGCAAGTAAATCTGCTGACTCACATGTAAGCTTAGCTGTTAGCTCCACCTGAGTGAGGCGAGCGTGAGTAATTCAAATTCACGTTTGAGTGTGTCGGAAGTGTGTCACGCATTATTTTAAGTTTCTTTTTTATGTTAACTAGTAAATTATTATACCCACATAAACATTGTAATATGTTAATCAAATTGTATTTAAATCTACTCAAAAACCAATCTACCTGTTCTCAAACTTTTTAATTTAGGCACAATAATGAAACACACACAGCATTTAAAACATGTACTGACATATAAATGTGTCATTTTAAGTGCAAAAATAGAAATACAACCATTCAGTGTCAAATTAAAATCCAAATTGAGGTGAAATCATATACAATCCAGAGCAAAGCAAACTTATACATTGATTAAATAAATAAATAAATAAATAAATAAAGAAATAAAGAAAGAAATCAGAGATCAAATGTGTCAATGGAGGAGCAGGAAAGCTGTAGACCATCCATCTTGTGATTTTAGAGCCAGTTTTTCCATCATTCTCTGCAACACTTTCAACGGCCCTGGTCAGTAGATGTAGATGACTTTTAATTCACTTGTTTGTCAGATACTGTATGTTATTGAAACTGGATACAGTGCATCTCTGCGCTCACCGACTGGAAACAAATTGACTTCACATGCCTCGTTAGCAGGAAGCTGATGAATGTGTGACTCTATAGGAGTCTGAGTGAGCGGAGTGGCTCCGTTATCGCTGTCATTATCATCATTGTCATCGGCTTCATCAACACGACGCAGACCTCCCCGCAAAACGGCACATGCCTGTTAGCAGGTGCACGGGCCTTTGTGTGTTTATCTGGGGAGGGGAGATAGGGGGAGAACTTGTTGTTCTTTCCCTCCTCTCTCTCTCTCTCTCTCTCTGTCACTCTCACATACGCACAAGAGCTACAGGGAGTGTGGGCTGCAAATCAGCTAGCCCACACTCCAGCAGCGAGAGAGGCAATGGGAGAGACGGCGAAGAATAGATAAAGCGTGCCAAAAGTGCCTGCTGCTGCCTCTGAAGTCTCCCCCCCCCTCCAAACCCCCCCACTCTGTTATTTTCTCCCAGCAACTCTGCCATCTCTCTCTCTTCCTCTCATCCACTCGTATAAATATTTATAATCCGGTTATTCCTATTCTTCTTCGTCCTATTTCATTACCCCCTGCACCCTCTCTCGCTCTCTTTCACACACACACTCATTCTGTAGATGAGTGTAACTCCTGCTGTTTAGTGTGTACCATGCAGATTTATACAGAGCTGGTTTAGCGTATCCATTTCCTCCGAGTCTCTGTGCAAACTGTGCCTCGGACACGTGACGCCATCTGCTGCCAAACTTCCTGCTCTTTCAACATTATTCCTCTGGCTGAATATTCTCTCACGTTTTAAAAAAACAACTAAATAATGATAATTGTTGGTGGTTAGCACTGTTGCCTCACAGCAAGAAGGTGCTGAGTTTGATTCCTGATCTGGGACCTTCCAGGCTCTCCGGTTTCCTCCCAACTTTAAAACATGTAGACACATTCAGTCAGGTTGATCCATTGTGGCAACACTCTCAGTGTCGCAGTGGCTCTGATCAACCATCTGTCTGACCTTGTTATTTCAGTTGTATAATTAGAATAAAATCCTTTTCTTAATCCTTAATTTTATTCCCATTCTTTGCTCTTCTCTCCCTGTCCTTTCCTCTTTCAACCTCATTGTCCTTCAGCATCCCTTTTCCACTTTCCACTCTTTCTCTCTCCAAATTCTCCAAAAAAAATAAAACACCCCCACCCACACCAATTTACTGCTCTTTCTCTCGTGCACCTCTCGCTCACTCTGTGGCAGCTTGGTGCGATTCTTCTTCCCCCAGCTCTTATTTTTAGCAGGAAGTCACTTGGCTCTTGGGGGCCGCTGGCTGCTGCTCAAGGCTTTGTCAATGATAGCGAACGTTGTAGAAAAGGAGAAGAAAAGAGGGGAGGAATGAAGATGCAGGAAATGAAATTCATGCAGGGAGAAATGAAGGGAGAGGAGCTGGAAAGTGAGACACATGACACATGTGTAACAGGAGGAGGAGGTTTTAAAAGGGAGAGTGTCACTGTTTCTCCCCAGAGGGAAGCTGTCTTACCTGGGTAAACTCGCAGCTCAGCCGCCCTGGAGGCTGATGCCAAACTTCTGCCCTCTGTTGTCATGGTGATCCCAGCAGGTCCAGCTGTCAGTCACTGTATGAGGACTGTGAGTGAGTGAGTGTGTGTTTCATGTTTGTCACATTTGGCAAATTTCTGTTCCCTCCACACTTCTGGAAGGGAAGTGTGTTCTACTTAAAGCTCAGGTCGGTAAGTGTCAAAAAGTAATAATAGCAGGCTACATTTATCACCCACCTATCCCTCCCATTCACCAGTGTACAGACTGGGTATTAGTTATCGTCACCTTTATTTTCATTCAGTAAAAATAATCACTTCAGTTCTGCGTGATATAGAAGGAAATAATGAACAGAATAAAAATAACCCATGAAAAAGTAAATGACACATCATTTATAGTTATATAAATAAAGATACTTCTACGATGAATTCCTCAGAGCCAGTCTCAGAGACTGGAAACAGTTCAATAAAGCCACACACACACACACACACACACACACACACACATTCACCGACTTATGAATATTTATGAGCTTATGGATATTTTTTATTATATTCATATCATTATTTGTAATAATAAATCACATTAATCAAATTGTACAAATATATACCCACACATCAGAAATTTCATCATTTCATTTTATTCATCACAACGTCAACATTTTCAGTAAGCATACAACGTAACTATCATTAACTTCATCAATACGATACAACAAACGATCTAATATTTTAAGCCTAGAATATCATTTGTGAGGTATCACATTTAAAATAATCAGTCATATATAATGTGTCTCTTATCAGAGGCAACAAAGCTTACCTCACATATAGCTGGAAATTAACCTCTTTTTTCCCCCCTGTAAAAGTCTGTTTTGAATATTACTTTAATAAAAGTTTCACATGGAAAATATTTAAAAATAACCACAGTTCTTAATACTGTGTCTGACAAGAACCAACAAATCCTTCCTAACATGTAATGTAAAATTAGCAAATGTCTGTTTTTGAAAAGCACATTACTTTAATGAGATATCTAATTATGTTTCTTGAACTAAGCACAGAAAGAAAGAAAGAAAGAAAGTGTGCTCTCAGCCGCTCGCTGCAGTTTTCTGCACAGTAGATAATAATATCCCTAACATACTGTATAATGTCAACTATACGTCTAATATTAAAGCATACATTAATGTGAATCACATCAAAAATATTTTATATTATTTGTTTGAAAATACACTTTTTGTTTTCAAAGATCAGAATACTGTAGAATATGTGTTTGCGCTCCCTCACTTGTTGTGGTTTTGTTTGTGATGGGCCGTGGGCGGGCCTTAGGAAGCTGCCTGCTGATTGGCTACCGAGTTTTGGAGCAACAAATCAATGGACTGAAAGTAGCTAGTGTTAGGAGTCGCTGTCCGTCTGGAAAGTATCTCAAGTTTAACACATTTTTGAATTGATAAAAATTGTTTTAACACATTAATGAAATCAAAGTATCTTTGGATATTTTCAGATGTCCAAATAGTGTTGAGCTAAAGTTATTTGGTTTTATTTTGTAGATTTGCTCATTTAGTGCACGTTTGCACATTATGTTCTAACATGTTTTTTTTCATGTTCAAAAACACTTCCATACAAAAAGTGCAAATGAATACTAGGCCACTTTTGTGATGTTATCCTTCTCTAAGGTTAAAAAAACAAGAGTAACTCAGGTTTGGTGTAAAGTACACAAATGAATACAATTTATAGTTTTACATTCGTATCAATAATAGTCAAGCACCGCCTACTCAAATTCAGCTGAGGGCCCCCCAACTATCGGATCTTGCAAATAAAAATCAACATGAATCGGAAAATGTTATTTTGAACCCAGTCCTACTGCAAACAGGTTGGAGTAGGAGTGAAAAGACAAAGTAGCAACGAAAAAGTTTCCGAAATGATTTATTCTGATTTGACGGGATAAACTCCTCTTGTCTCCGCCCATTAACTGACAAAATTGTTGCATTTAACTGCATTTTGTCAGTTAAATAAATGATTAATCGAACCTCTAAATTAATCATCAGTTTGAATAATTTAAACATGGTGGTTTGTGGACAAAATAAGACTTTTGAGAACTTGAGACTTTTTTTCATTTTGAGGTTTGGGAAACATCTGACATTTTATTGACCAAAGTACTCGATTAATTGAGAAAACAATCGACATGCTAATCCATTATGAAAATAATTGTTAAGTGTAGCCGTAATACACACAAATCGTCAGGTCAGGACTCAGAGGAAGTACTTGGTCATGTCCAACAATGCTACGATAAACAAAAAAAACACTCTCAAGGAGGCTAAAGACTATGAAAACGCTAAGAGCAGAAAATCACTCTCAAAGGAGGCTAAACTACAGATAAAGTAACAGGTTCTAAGTGACAAAATTGATAGACAAAAACTCACAAATGCTGGAGTGGAGATGCATCACATTGTCACTTCTATTCAATGTAATCACGATGCTTTCCCACCACCCCCTGAAGTGGTTTATAACGATCCATCCTTTATGGATCGTTATTTATGGATCGGGTGTATTTGCAATCCAATCACAGAAAAGTTACTTTAACATCAGGTGTAAAGGGGGATACTGTTGCAGAAAGAAGCATTAGATTGTTGGTGATGAATGCTGACAGCATGGGACAGGTCAGAGGAGCAGGAGACGAGAGAAGCTCAGATCGGGGAAAGAAAAGGAATAGGTTAGTGAGGGCAAGGAGCAGCAGCACTTCATACCAGTTCGCTCCTATAATGGCTGCTTTGATCAGGCTCTCACACACACTGTGTGTGCGCGCGCGCCTTTGAACACACTCACGCGAAACATGGATTTCATAAGCCGAGGCAACTCTTTCCTCAGTGTTTGCATGTTTGTTTGTGAGCACCGACTTCACTGTGGACACTGTGGAGTGGTGTCTTTGTTCAGATCATGTGAAAGTGTGAGTGGTAGGGCAGAGGAGAATGCTGTGTTCAGATATGGATCACACTGTGACCTAGAATGTTCTCAGAGGGCAAGAGAAGAATTCATTCTTAAAAGCTTCGTTCACTTCCTCTTCTTCTTTTGACTTCCACTGAGCCAGGTTTGATTCCTGGCTCTGCTAGTCTACATGATGATGTGTCCCTGGGCAAGACACTTAACCCCATGTTGCTCCTGATGGCTGAAACGTGCGTGATCGTAGGAATGTGTGAGTGAAATGGCAGCTTTGAGTTGTCATCAAGGATTGAAAAAAAAAATATTCTCGTTTTAATATGATATTAAATCAGATTTACTCATAATATAAATCCTGGTGATTTGGAAACATTCCTTTTATTTCATCCAGCAGCTTCGGCATGCAGTGTGATTGACTGGATGCCTTGTCTATCATATTCAACTTGTTGTCTATTTGTTTCAATATTTATTCATTTCAGTGTATTTATTTTTTGATGTTGTAATTGGCTGGTTGTTTAATGCAAGACTACTGGACCAGGCGGGGGGCGGGGGGCGGGGCGGGGATGGACAGAAGAGAAAGAGAGACAAAAAAGACAAGCACCAAAGGCAGCCCAGGTTGGACAAGACAACATAATACAATGACAGTAACAATGTCAGAAATAATATTCATAAAAGAAAGAACAATAATTGTTAACAACCACATGGAAAAAGGGTAACCGAGCCTACAGCGGCTGTAGAATCATCCCTTTTGGCCGTTTAATACCTCACTATGTACAGGAAATGAATATTAACAATGGAAATATTCACTTTCTGGCACCCAATGTGGGACTCTGCTCCAAAGTTCTGCACACCTTGGTTGTATCCAGTGTATATGGAAGTTTATGCCTTTGCACCTGGTCTTGTTTGTTTGGTGCAAATTTGAAAACTGGTAGTAGACAGACCATGATGCGATTATATTCCGCTAGTCCTCATAATTTATCATTCCTTCGCATTGTGCTTGATGGGAGAGCGTCATACATCCAAATTATCCGCACGTTTGTCCCGTATATTCACGACGCGTTCGGAGACCTTTACAGTTGCCTTTCTACATTCTGTTAGAGAGGTCTGATCCTTCTCTTCTGACCTCTGGCATGAGTTGACAACTGCCGTATGTTTTTCTTTTTCATTCGTCATTCTCTGTAATATATATTCTCTGGATATTGTTGTGCATGAAAATCCCAGTAGATTAGCAGTTTCTGAGGTACTCGTACCATCAACCGTACCACGTTCAAAGTCATTCACATCATTTTGGTTTGAGCTTCAGCAGCTCATTTTCACCATGTCTTCATGTCTAAATGCATTGAGTTACTGCCATGTGATTGGCTGAGGGGATATTTGCGTTAGCGAGCAATTAAACCGACGTAACTTATTCTTTCAGTTTGTCTGCCTCTATTTTGCCCTTTCCTTTCTGTCGGCTTCTGTTTCACCAAATGTCCATGAACATCCATGAAACCTCTGGGCTCTCCCTCTTTTCCAAACCATCTCAACTCTCTTACTTTATCTCCAAACTGTTCAACCTGAGCTGTCCCTCAAATATGCTCATTTCTAGTTCTGTCCACCCTGGTCACCACCCTGGCCAGTTCTGACAGCGAATTTTAAATGTAGTTTTAGTTATAGTCTTATGACAGCACAACAGCTGAGCTGATAAGATAGCGTTAGTGAGCACACTTTACCGAACCTTTGAATGGTTTCCTGGATCGCCCCCAAATGTCGCTTCGGGTTTGTTGTGTTTTTCCTGGTTTACAAAGGCTTTTGACTATCGTAACAGTCATCAGTCAGTCATCATCTACCGCTTCATCCTCCACCAGAGGGTCGCGGGGGGTGCTGTGCCAATCTCAGCTACATCGGGCGATAGGCGGGGTACAACCTGGACAGTTCGCCAGTCCTTCGCTGGGCCACACACAGATAGAGACAAACAACCATTCACTCACACTCACGGTCAATTTTAGAGTGTCCAATTGACCTAATCCCCACATTGCATGTTTTTGGACTGTGGGAGGAAGCCGGAGAACCCGGAGAGAACCCACGCATACACGGGGAGAACATGCAGAAAGGCCCTTTTTCCAACCGGGGCTCGAACCCGGGTCTTCTCGCTGCAAGACGAGAGTGCTAACCACTACATCACCGTGTAGCCACTATCGTAACATTGTACGTGAAATTCGACCATAATGTCGTCTCTTCATTCATTGACAAAGGTAGTAGTTTTTGTCAAAATGATGCCCTTTCACATTTGCTGCTATCCTTCTGTCAGACATCCCCCTCCCGACGCTCAATTCAATTCAATTCAATTCAATTCAGTTTTATTTGTATAGCGCCAAATCATAACATACATTATCTCAAGGCACTGTACATAGACAACATCACTCCATCCTGCATCCATTCTGTTGAGTCTTGTTCGTATACTGTAGACTCCAGGCGTTTATAGCTGAGTTCATAGGGATGTTAGAAATGATCATATGTATGGTCATTTTCAAATGTAAACCATATGTATACCCTATGTGAACAAACGAGGTACAGTTTCACACTTTGCACATGAATTCAGTGTGACGGTGAGGCACATGAAGAAAGGATAAATTGTTGAAACAAGAGTGAGCCCAACTTTTGCTCTAATAAAAACACAACCACAGGCATCTCTCTCTCACACTCTCTCTCTCTCTCTCTCTGTGTGTGTGTGTGTGTTGCAGGTCCACAGCCTTTAGCTTCTCCTCTTCCACTCTTTATTTAGTACCTGCTCTGCTCTGTTCCCCTTTACTGTTGAATAATAAATAAGTGACAACCATGATGCGATCGCCGTGTAGGCACTTTAAATGTGAGTGTGTGTTTGTTTCTTGGCCCAGGAGAGGGAAAGTGTGTGTGACTCTCCTGTTGCCTTTGCATCTGTGTGTGTGTGTGTGTGATTTCTGACCCTCTCTCCTCTGTCAGTTCTTGTAGCCCTTCGACTCCCCTCTTTACCCCAACTCCTACCTTAGCACCCCTGCTCTTCACCTCCCAGTTTCCCTATCTCTCCTCAAGGCTTTTGCTGCCATTAGCTCAGTAACTGCGAAGGCATTAAACTTTCATGACTGCTGTCTTTTTCTGGCATGCTCTTCTATCTTCCTTTGTTCCCTCTCCTTCTCACCTCATTCCCGGGTTCCCTCGTTCCTTGCCTTGCCACCTCGCTCTCTCTCTCTTCCTCTCTTATATGGCCTTACATCCCAAATTTTTATTACGTTTCCTCCATCCCTTTCTCCACTCTTCTCCCCTAAGTTCTATCCTTCATCCTCCTTCTCTTCTGTTTACTCTGCAGTTCTTTTACGTTTTTTTTTACACCGTGAAATGCGACAGAATTTCAATTGACTGTAAATTGAAGCAAACCATTCCCCATCTGACACTCACTGCTTTTGTGTCTTCTATTTGCAAACTCGAAGGATTGCGTTTCTTGTCTGTGCGTGTGTGTAAGATGTGACAATGGTCTCATGATAGTCTTCATCATACTTTTCTCTTTCTCGCTCTCTGTCACAGAGTGGTTTTCTGGGTCAGCATCGGTGCGGATAATCCACTGCATGCAAACTGTTGCTGAATCTGCTCTCGCCACCTGTCTTACTCCGGTATCACACCGGATACATGCGCAGTGCACGGCAACAGCTTCTGTTATGTTTTACATAGAGTTTGCCTCTCTTGGGGTCGCCACAGCAGATCATAGGTTTAGGAATCACAGGTTTCCTCATGATACGATCAGCGATACATGGTCCATGATACCAATAATTCAATTCAATTCATTTTATTTGTATAGCGCCGAGTCACATACATAATCTCCAGGCACTGTACATCGAGATAATAATATCGCGATACATGATTCTGTCATAATCAATATATTGCCAGACAATCATATGGTGATACATCACAGCATCTGTCTAACTGAAGAAAAGAAAACGTGCAGGATTTCTCAATTTATTCACAACATAGAGAACAAAGTGCAGAAACATCTCTTAATGTAGCTTTCACTGCCATCATCCTGCTGTAAACTTCCTCTTCTTCAGCCACATTCATTTGAGCAGCACCGCCATGAGGAGACAGAGCCCGGCAAATGAAACTGGCAGCGACTGTTTACTTTAGAGCGCCTTCATTGGTTAACTTATATTACTAAATATACTTTATAGTATTTGCTCTGACTCACATATCAATTCTCGTTGAACGAGAAAGGACAACAAATCACCAAACTGATATTTTGATCCACCCTTAGCAGATCACCTGCTCTGTATGTGTATATATATACGCCGCTACTGTTTCATGCGCCCTGCATTGCTTGATGTACAAAGACTAGGCCTACGCAGAACAGACGTAGTGTTGTGGCCACTGTACACTGACTCTCTCCGCCGTTGACGTGAGAGTCCATGCAGAACAATGAGCGACTGACGTTAAGCAAATGAGAGCAAATTACGTGATGCCTGAGAAACGCAAATTCCAAGATCTAAGGCTTACCAAAGAAAATGACAAGACTGACTTGCCCAAGATCCCAAGGACAAACTTGACCAGATGCAGAGCGTCCAGCAGATCTATAAAGGTGCCCTCCCATCTATAAACTATAACTATAAGAAGCATGCAAGTGTTGATGACCTTAGCAAAGTTTTTGTGACAGAACTTACACAGTGGAGCTTTGAAGCAACATAGCAGACAGAAAAAACCCTCTTTTGTGGGCTGTGGATTCTGTGGAGTACTGGACTGGATTGTACTAGACTGGAGTGTGCATTAATAGATAAGGCAGGGAAATAAAAACAAACTATAAATAACGTTCACTTGCACAGCAGACAGTCATATAGAGGCTTTAATGGAAGCTGAAGTATTGGATGTTGATGAATGGATGGCAGTACTGGATGCTACAGTGTAGTTACTGAAGCAAGAAGAAAAACTCTGTTGGAAAAAGGAGAGGGTGAGGAGGAAGAGGAAAATGATAGACCATTTGAAAATAAAGGAGGAGGCTGGGAATCACTAACTTAATCAGCCTGTGGTGGAGCCGCCCCGAGGGTTGCTGGAAGAGGCTTGTTTGCCGCTGTGTGGGCTGTGAAAGAATATATGGCAGATGCCATTTTTTCAGCTGAATGAAGGGAAGATGGATAGATCTCATACACAGAGGGAGCGGGCACTGGAGGGAGATACAACATGCCCCCCATCAGGGGAAGCTGATGATGCAGACTGCTCCTGTGGAGGCAGCAGAGGCCATTTCACAGAACTTGTGATGAGACTGGCTCTGTCCTGTAGAGGAGGCTGGAAATGTTGGAGCTCTGTTGGACTATTGATGAAAACACAGTAGAGCAGTTTTAATTATTGTTGTTGCAGGTGAAGTGAATGGCTTTGCTCTTCAGGAGAAAAGATGCCATGATTTGGTCGCTGACGTTCAGATGAACAGGATATGATTTGAGGAGTGGTGGAGGTGTGGCCTTGCTCCCTTACTTTATTTGACTAATTAATGGGGTACTTCAGGTTGCTATTATACAAGGCAATGGCACATAAAAAGCAGCTGACTGTGCCGCGTGCTCCCGCTGTGACCAGTAACAGCATAAGACAGACAGTGAAAACATGTTTGCCAGCTGGGAGACAAATAAACACGGGTTTCATCCACTTAGAAAAAGAGACACCTAATAAAATCTATGCCTGCTTAAATCTATAACATCGTAAGAATATATCAATTGCTTTAAACGGTCTTATCCAACAAGAAAGGGAGTTTTGTTTTGCTTTGTGACCCGCTCGCTCTCCTGCACCAAGTGCCATAGAGAGAATCAACGTTTCTAGCTGGAGTGGCTGGTTTACTGCTACCTCGTTTGTTCATTTAGTTAAATAATTGTCTCTGTTGGCTGTCTAATGGTCAAATTAAGTAGGAAACATATTATAACCATATTGTAGACTTAAGCCATTCAGGCATTTCTTTAGCTAACACCTATATTGTCCTGGTGTCCCTGCTGGCAGCCATGTTGTCACTCGGCTTCAGTCGGCTTTTTTGTTGATACCTCATATAACCACACCTAAAAAAAACAGAACTTTAATTTCATACATGCACCCACAGTAAATGAATTGGGACTGA
Source organism: Solea solea (assembly GCF_958295425.1). Classification (NCBI taxonomy): domain Eukaryota; kingdom Metazoa; phylum Chordata; class Actinopteri; order Pleuronectiformes; family Soleidae; genus Solea; species Solea solea. The sequence continues at coordinate 21,525,486 of NC_081136.1, forward strand.
TATTCGGTTTTACACTATTCACTTCACATTTTGCACTATTATACATTTACGCTTCCCGTCCATGCACTGTCAGTATTTCTTCTTTAGGTTTCTTATTTTACAAAAAAAACAACAATTTATCTTGCAGTGTACAATGACAATAAAGGCTTTCTATTCAATTCTATTCTTATTTTTATTGTGCATTCACATGGACCACAAAGTCACCTTTCACACAATTGAGGCCCCGTCACTTGCTTGTCATGACCTACAACCTGCAGATACCCAGCACTAGCTATAGTTAGTGGTATACAATAGCATACAATAGCTTAAATCATGTGAGGCATACACTTTTTGTGAACTTACTGGTTAGGGTTCCTTGTCATTGCTGTTCTCGCCCACCTTTAATGTGCTCATACAGCAACAGTCCTTTTTTGCTTCCATTTCTGAAACAATTATTGTCAAAGCTGGTTGGATCTCAAATCAACATGGATTTGTACATTTAAATATTTTAATTTGATGCAAATGTGTCATTATTTGCACATTTTGGTTTGCTTGGTGCAAATGATGAGAAATCAGGATATTATACAATGACACTGTTTTATCTCTGTGCATCAAATTTCATACTGGACTGCAATGATTGATCAATTGCTGAATTCATCGTCAACTATTTTGATTTATTCGAGTTTGAGTTCTCACTGGAAAAGAAAACCCTCAGTTGAAAAAAATCTTAAATCTCATCTTAAAACTGTTCCTATATGTAGATATGCACTCGCATATAAAGTAGTTAAGAAAGCAACACAAATGTAATGTAGTGCACGAGGGTTGTGGTTTAGCACTGGCTGAATGTGGCGTCAACAGGAATCCAGTTTTACATCAGACATGGGACGGATGGCTGGTGGCCACTTCTTAAATCCATCAGGAGCCCACGTCGTCGCTTTTCCGAAAGTCGCTGCTTAATCTTCAGCCACATTATCCCGGAGGCGACGTCGTCACAGTAGATGTGGAAGTGGAGCAGACAGCATGAAAGAGAGGAAGATGATGTGTAGGACAGAGGAAGAGGAGAGGGAGAGAGAGACCACCTACAAGGAGGCTTTATGATGTGCTGATCTGTCTTTGTCACTGGTTATGTGTGTGTCGATCCGTGTGTGTGTGTGTGTGTGTGTGTAGTGCATTATCCTCAGTGAGGACATTGTGAGGTGTGAGGAAAGCGCTGCTGTGCGCAGATAAAATGTGTGTTTTGGATGCGTTTAGCTCTGTAGGTGGTGTTTGTGTACGCTGTCTTATAATTGCCGGTTGTCTTTGTTTAGCGTCTGCTCATGTAAGTGTGTGTGTGTGTGTGTGTGTGTGTGTGTCTGAGATGAGACGTAGCAGGGTGTGGGCGGTGAGTTAAATGAAACAAGTGAGACTTAAGTTTAAGCTGAAGGTGGGAAGACAGAAGTCTTGATGCGTCTCCTTCTCCATCATTCATCTCCACCTCATCTCTCATCTTCCCGTTTTCTCCTCTCTCATGTTTCGCCTGACACACACGCACACACACACACACACACGCACACACACACACACACACACACACACTGTGAAGGAATTAGGACTGATCCGAGCTGAGTCTTTAGCCTGTCTGTCTTTGAACATCAGTGCTCATGCTTTTGAAGCTTCTCTGTGAATTGTTGCATTTCTGTTTATGCTCACATGGATAAAGGCTGACGCTGACGCCGTGCTGGGTTCTGTACATAAAAAAGACATACATAAACTCTGTGTGTGTGTGTGTGTGTGTGTGTGTGTGGGTGTGTGTGTGTGTGTGTGTGTGTGCCCACATGGCCCACTTGTGAGGACATTATAGTCGCTCAGAAGAATGTTGCAATTTCCCTTTTTGCAAATCCTAAGGAAGGTTCCATTTGCCAAAAAAAAAACTATTTGAATGTGACTTTTATTTATTTTTAACAACTCATGTTTATCAAATGATGTCATATGTATCAACATTTTTAAAGTGGAGCAGCTGTTAGTCAAGTGGGCAAAATACACATGATATGGACACAATTATTTGGCCACACATGTTAAGTATTGAATTCAGGCTTTGGACATTTCTATTCATTTCTTTTTTTATACATCTCTCTCGTGTGCTCATGATATGTAAGTAGTATCAATCGGAAACCAACCCATCATTGAGCTTTAAAAGTGCTAGTGCTAATGATCTAGAACACTAATAATCAGGAAGGTCATTCATCAGCATTAAGACATCATACAGCTGTGTGGTATGGAACGGTTCATTTCATTAAAATGGGACTTGTCATTCTCTGAGTTATCCTTATTATTATAGAAAGTTATGGATACTGTTTTCGCACATAATACTGTATGTATGTATGGATGGATGGATGAAGAAAATTGTAATTTCAACTCTAAATCTAGACGTCTTCCATTTAGACCAGAAATCTGAAAATAATATCTGGTTTTTATTATTAACTTTTTCACACGGCCCTAATCCCGGCATGCTTGCACTCATACTGACACACTCTGCTATAAATTTCATCATTTTTGTGTTGGCAGGAATTATTGGCTCCCTGTTTTCTGCAATTACACACACACACAACACATTGACTGGAATTAAGTTGCTTGGCAGGACATTGTGGGTACTAGGTTTTGGTATCTACACACACACACACTCTCTCACACACACTTGGGAATTAACTTTGTTTTGGCAGGCGGGACATTTCTGGCTTTTTTTTTGATTTTGCATGTGCACACACACACACACACACGCACACACACACACACAATAGGGGGCAATCCCTCCGTACACGCCAGAGCTTTCAGCAGGGCAGGGATTTTCCTCTTCAAAGAGCAGACCACCCATCAGCAGAACAATTGTGGCTGAACTGTGGTTCTCTCTCACACACACACACACACACACACACACACACTGCCTCGTAGAGGGAGGATGGATTTGTGTTGACAGTCAGACAAACATACACAGAAACTGACATTCAGGCAAAGCAGAAATCAGAGAGACGGTCAGAGGACTGGAGGGGGGAGCAGGCACTTGACAAAAGAGCAATGACACTGAACCTCAGTGGCTCTGCCAAGCAGAGGACTTTAAAAAGATGAGGGGACTGTGGAGGAAAGACTCATTTCCACTCCTGATGGCAGCCCCCTTCCATCCACAGACAAGCTACAGTTGTATGGTGACCATGCCGTTTCATTGTCCAACTGTCCTTGTCCCTCCTGGATACAAGCACTAGCGGCAAATCAATCTCTTGTGCGACACTTGGTCGCAATATGCCCCTTTTCCAGCTTGTTTGCATCAGGGTTTTTTCCTGTTCACCTGTTACATCACCAACCAAAATAATGTCATCTAGTTGTTAGCATGTTGATCATCATTCCTTATCTTCCTACCATCCATTCAGAATTTGTTCAGGTTTTCACACTGTTGTCTTCTTCCGGTAGCTGAATGCAAACTGGTTACAGACTTGCTAATTAACTTAGATATAGGGCTCAATTTTATCGATTCATTTCAATTCGTTGTTTCGGGCGATTCGTTTTTTTTCGTGAAAATCAGAAAATCGAATTTCCTCATGCCACTGCCGACGCTCTCCTTGGGCTCCCGTGGTTCACAATGGGCTGACTCCTCCCCCTGCTTCTCCCAAGACTCACACAGCCTGGTAACAAGAAGGGAAGCATGACAGCCAGCAAGGAGAAATGTCGCTCTCTGTGAGAGATAAAGCACTATAACCCACAAACACTCGCTAAAAAAAACAATCTCCAGCAGTAGAGTCCCGTATGACAGGAAAGGAACACAGTGGAAAGCTATTGTAGACGCGGTCATGATGCATATTGTTAAATATATATGGTGCCCAAAGATGGTGTTTATCCACATGCTGCAGATGTTTGGCTTCATGTATGTGCTACACATAAGTTGCCTTGCCTTAAGTGTACAAGTGCACACGGGCGAGGACAGACCTTGTGGAGGTGTTTTTTTACTCCACCACAACAGCATTTCTTCGCTCTCAAAAGTGAACATTTTCTCACAGTTTTTTTCATTTTCAAATCTAGTTGGCAAGGTCCCTGAGTTAAGACATCTGGACTAATGTCCGCTCATACACGTTGTGGTGGGAGGAAACCCATGCGGAACATAAAAAGTCCACACAGAAAGAGGGAATCAAACCCAGCACCTTGTTGCTGTGAGGCAACAGTGCTAACCACTAAGCCACCATGCTCATTAAAATACAGTAATGGTAATATGTATTTTAATTGTCTTGTTTTAGTCGGACAATAATTGAATAATTCTAACATCAGGGAACAGCCACCATGTTGTCCTCAGGCTTCCCCTTTGTTTATTCACTCCCTCACTCACTCACTCCCTCACTTACTCACTCCCTCACTCCCTCACTCACTCAGTCCTTTTGTTTTTGAGTTATTTAGTTTGACGTTGCTATCTGCCTCGTGCTGCCGCGCTGATTCACTTCCATGCAAATTAAAAGTATTTGTCGCTTTAAAGCAGCCTTTTGAATTCAAAGACAAAAAGATGGCCGGGTGACAAAAAGCATCCCGCATGTTGTGTGTGCATGTGTGTGTGTGTTTGAGACACACACACACACACATGCACACACACACACAGATGTACACATGGGTCCACCCACATCCTCTTCCTTTCTTCTTTCCTTTCTTGTGCCTTTTGTCACAGAAGCAACAAATTCATTTTTTTATTCGATGGAGAAATTATCTTGTGGCAAATGATTTCTTCTTTGTGGAGACAACAACAGACTGCATTGTTGAGTTCCTTTCATTTTTGAATGGTTATTATTTTCATATTGACAGACAGCAGTCTCAGACAGAGAATTACAATAAACAGATGCACTCACTGTCTGCGTGCTTTAAGTCTTATTCAGCCAGTTGGTATTCACACCTTGTCACTTGAAACTTTATTCAGGGGGGGGAAACTTTCACTAAATTCATCCATGAAATTTAAATCTAAGTCTGCAAAGTGTGTGTATTTGTGTCCAGCTGGTGGATTTTTATGTTTCTCCCTGCAGTATTTTCCATCAGTTTACATTTAGCCGTCAAACATCCTGAGTGAGAAACTGCATTTCGCATAATTTCAGAGAAGAGCCAGGGTTTATTTTTCTGTTTAATATATGAGCATCTTTTCTTTGTAGCCTCTCTGTCTCCCTCAGGCTCACACACTTATGTATTGACACTTGTGAACAGTTTAACCCCCTCTTCTTGACTGTGTTTGACTGTTTCTTTGCATATTACGCATTGCCGATTGCTGCTTCCTAGTTTTCTGTCTCCTTCTTGAATCATTGTTAATTGGTTTTATTTGCAAATGAGAGCAAATCTACAAAAAGCTTTTTACTGTTGATTGTACGTCGCCCAATCTTAGTTCGGATGGACTTGAGGGATGTCTATCAGTATCACCTGAGTATCATAGTGTATCTATTGAATCTGACAGCAAAGATGTGTAAACATGCAGTTGCTGCTATTTAATCCACGTGATTTGGACCGGCATCAGACGATGGACGCAGCCTCACTTCACATACAGTGTGTTCCAGGTCTTCAGGTAGATGTTATGCTCCGTGTGCCGCTAAGGGTTCCTTTCCTGGTGAGATTTGTCATCATTAAAGATACCGAGAACATGTGTCTAAGTTGGAACTTGGCAGTGAAATAAACCAACTAATTATCTCAGGTACACAGCTGATAACGTAGTAAATACAAATACTACATAGGGTAGTTCAGTGTGTAATATTTAGGGTAAGGGTAAGTGGCATACATGGAAAATACAATTGTTTGGTTAAAGTTTAGAATTGCTTTGAAAAAAAAAATGCTTAGAATAAGCATTTTCTATGTATTTCCGGGCAAGGTCCTTGCTTTAAGTCACTTAAATCACCTTTCTTCTTCATTCTGATGCTTGATTTGAACTTCAGGGGTTCATCTTGACCATGTCTGCATGATTAAATGCATTAAGTTGCTGCATTGTAAATGTCTCATTACACATTTCCACACTTACCATGTAGGTAATATTTGTTTCCAGAAGGTTGGTAAGGTAGGTAGGTAACCTACCTGGTTAAGGCAGATTATATCCCATCTTGAAACCTTCTTTTACAGCTAGATATTCAGTGACCACCTCTTCACTTCTCCTTTTCCCTAATTGGCAAAACATATTGAGAGGAGAACAGAGGAGAACTTTGGACATAAAGGCCATTGAAATGTGAACTAGCGTGATTATATGCCATTCACTATTCAGCGAATAGGCTCGCAGTGAAACTAGTAGTGGAGTACTAGGAGTACTTGTCCTGTGAGCTTCAGTTGGGGTTTGGTAAAAGATAATGACTAGATTTTTTGTTTGGACATTCCTTCCATCTCAGTTTATGAGAGGTGTATGAGCAAACACTGCTTGAGATGCCAAAGTCTGATGAAGAGGAATCAACAACATATTTTGATTGTGCAGTGACGAGTGTGACCGTGTGCCTTTGTTGAGGTGCAGCCCCTCATTTAGGAGACTTCTCTGTTGTCTGCTTGACAACTAAACACAAGTCCTTCCGCCAAACAAATGGGAGCAGTGCTGGGGAGAGGAGGAGGAGGAGGAGGAGGAGGAGGAGGAGGCGGCCTGGGCCCAAAATGCAGAGATGGGCACTCTGTGACAGCTGCTTTCATCTTGTTATTATTCCTCCTTCACACTCAAGGATTTTTGGGCTTCCTAAACTACTGCATTTTGGTCCCTCTCTCCTCCAAACCTCCTCTCTTTCGCTCTATCTGTCACCAGGCTGTGATTGGCTGTTGTGACAGAGCCATCGCCAGGCTGTCAGCCTCCTCTAAAGCTCACTTTAATTAGTCCTTTTCACTCACATGACACTCATGCACAGATGCATGCAAACTCACACACATTCTTGTGCAGCGTTATTAGTGAGGACACCCACAGGCATAATGGCTCCCCCTAGCCCCTTACCTTAACCTTAACCATCCCAGCTACATGTCTATTCCTAACTCTTAAAGCCCCTTAAAGTTGCCAGGACCAGCTGAAATTGCCTCACAAGGTCAAAATGTCCCCACATAAAATTTGAACCAACATTTTCCACACATCAGTCCACACTGCTAACATTGGTAAGGAACAATTACTAAATGAATCGTCAACTATTTTGAGTGTTTTAAAGAAAAATAGAAAACAAATGCATATTTTTCAGCTTCTAAAATGTGAATATCTTCTCGTTAGTTTGCTTCATATAACAAAGATATCGTTAAAACGGATTTTTGGTTTGTGGAAACAATAAGACATTTGAATACATCATCATTTCCATGATCGACATGTTTTAACATTTTATGGACCAAACGATGAATCGAGAAAATAATTATATAAAATAATAAAATAATTGACAGTTAAATTGTTGATGAAAATAACCATTAGTTGAAATTTTATCTCATGACATTGCAATGACTTCCATTCATTTGTACACCCTAAACAAAGCCTTATTTCTAACCTTAAACATAACCGAAACCTAACCATAATTAGAATCTTAGCCCTAACATTAAGCAGTTCCTCAGAAAGGAGATTTTGCAAATAATGTAGGACTATAATTATAAGACAAGGATTGAGTTATGGATACAATATGACAGTGATTACAGTATATGGACAGATAGGGATTAAAGACATTTTACATCACATACGTTGTTTTGCACATTATTAAAAGCTTAGTTGGAACTCAAAGAAAGAGCCATGTTTTAGTCGATCACAGTATCATCAGCACAGAATGAGTGTTTTCATTGGACACATTCTGATTCAGTCTGTTGTACATAACAAATAGTTCATGCCTAACCCTAACCTTAATGTAATCACAATACAAAACTTAGCACTACGTCTATCTAGAAATGAGACCTCACAAATCAGGTTCCGCCTCATTAGGACCAGGATTTGGTCTCCATGAGGACTACATGCCCTGACAAGGTCAACATTTATACCAGAAAAAGGGTCCTATAAAGGTAACAGATACAAAAACACAGAGAGAGAGAAAAAACCCTCACAGACATAAATGCTGACACTTAAATCAGCACGCTCAGCTGCATGCCATGTGTTCCTTGTAAAAAAAACAAAAGCCATCTTGACTCTAATCTCCATCACCAACCTTGTCTCACAAGTAAATTGCTCTATTTTTTTTTTTTTTTATAAAGATGTTAATTAGTTTTTGAAGGGAAAAAGAACAAAACATATAGGAAAATGAAAAACAAACACATAACACACAGAACATAGCTCATCTATTTTTAAAACAGCAGCCCACAGTCATGGTAAAATAATACAGCAGAGATCATAAGAAGAGTTAGGAAAAAAAAGAAAGGAGATGTATGATCATTCTGCAGCTCAGTACAGGGTCCAATAACTTAATCTCAATCTCTTAATATGTGTTTTTTTTTTCTTGCGGTCCTTTTGGCAGAAATGAGAAAATCTTGTTGTTATGAATGAGGTTCTTTTTTTAGTCTTCTGCAAAGCATGGGATATGTCGGATTTCAATGTTTCAGGTATTTAAAGGATAATTTAGGGTAGGTGGTGGTGTGTAACAATAGGGAGTAATTCATTAGCAGAGGATCCTGGCCAAGCTTATGATAACAAAATAACAAATAACAGTGTAATTTACGAAGACAAAAAATAAGAAAAAATATTTAAAGAAAATAGAACAAATCCACAAGCAGCATAAAATACAAAATGACTCTTTTGTTATGTCAAATTCATTTAGAATTGTTATGTGAGACCAGCGCTTCAAGATTCAGCTGATTTTGTAATTAGTTCCGAGCTGATGAAGCAGCAAAGTGAAATGTGTATGGACGTAATAAGCCAAGGATTGCCTTATAAATAAAATTTGATCTGCAGACAGATGGAGCAGTCATCCATCCCTGTCTTACAAAAAGCAGTGGTTATTAAAGATTTAAAGATTTCATCCATTGATGTAGATGCTGAAATCCCCCTTGCATGTACAGTACAGTACATCACGAGAATCAAACACAGACGTGAACGTTGCAGTAACAAGTCACTTTTTTTTGGCTTAGAAGAAAGACAAAGCCTGATTTTGAAATTTAAAAAATAAGTTTGTGATGAGCTAACAGGGGCAGCTAACAAGGTGCATTCAAAGACCCTGGAAAATTCCAACACTTCTGCGGGATCTTCAGCGTGTTGAGCCTCATAGTTAATCAAATACCCTAATCGTAACTATAAAAACACACGTCCTGATAACACATCAACAATCTGTAAGTAATCTTCCAACATTTGGTGTCAAACTGTTCTCTAGCATCATCTGTTGTTTGGCCCATTTCTCACTTTGTTATACGTACACATACACGGACGTGTTGTGTAGTGAAGGTTCTGCCCCTGCTGGCTTTGCGAGGTGCCTGATCAATCGGACACCACTGTGCCAGGTTCTGAATAGCCAATTAAATCCGCTGAGACAAAGAAGAGGATTGCTGGAGATGTGGAGGAGAGGGGTGATGAAAGCGTGAGGAGGAAAGATGAAGCAGCATCAGCTGCTGAATAAACGTTTTAATATTCTGCATTCCAAACTTCACAGCGATCACTCCGACTGCTTCCCCTCCTCGTCGCTCCTCCAGATAAAGATTCCCTGATGGATGCGCTCAGCTATGCTTCCACAAACAGAAGACAGCAGTGCAGTGGGTTGTGGCCTTGACTGATGGAGGGAAGCTAAGACAGATGTACAGATTTGCTAGAAATGAGGGGGAACAATGAGAAAGCCAGGCCGTCTGGGATGGGTTTCATGTCTTCCCTAATTTCCCTTTTCTTCCTTGTTCTTCCCCATGCCGCCTGTCAACCCCTCTTTTGTTAATTTCTCCGTTTTCACCACCTCATGTCTCTTTGTCCATGTCCTGATGTCTCTCTCCATTTTCTATGTCCTCCTCTGTCTGTCCGTCATCTTTCAGTCTAGCCTACTTCTCTCTCTTTGTTTTCCACCCTCCCCCTTTTTTTTGCCTCTTTGTTGATCTTCATTCCACCACATTATCTTTCGGGTTTACCTCATCCATCTTTATTTGTCATCAAACATCTGCACTTCACTGTATTTGTCCTCCCAATCCTTACATTACATTTTCCCAAAGTCTCCCAAGTCTTATGTTCCTGCAATGACTCTTTCCCCTCCTTCTCCCCCTGCCTTTTCTTTTACTCCCCTTCCTCCCCCTCTCCTCTCCTGCTACTGAAGGTACCCTGCCCTACGACATCAAGATCGTAATTGCCGGAAATCACGAGTTGACCTTCGACCAAGAGTTCATGGCTGACCTGATCAAGCAGGACTTCTACTACTTTCCCTCGGCATCCAAGCTGAAGCCGGAGAATTATGAGAATGTCCAGTCGCTGCTCACTAACTGCATCTACCTGCAGGATTCTGAGGTCACTGTACGGGGCTTCAAGATCTACGGCTCCCCCTGGTGAGTCACCACTACTACTACTACTGCTGCTGCTGCACCACAATCACAGGCCAATGTGCTCTTATTGATGAAGTACTTAGATAATTCATTACATCAATTCCACAACATATTTTGTTGTGGTCGTCCAAGACTTCACTTTGGTTTGGATAACATCATCACAACAGGGATTGTCTTGCTACTTGGCAGCCATTTTGGTTACACTTTCTCTTACCTAAATGACGCAATGTTGTGTGGGACATTTGGAATAATCAGTCAAATCTGATACTTGAAATAATTGGGGATTTTGTCCCAAAATAAGATATTCTTTTACTAGACTACATGGTTTCACCACATCCAACCTTTTTTATAGCTAAATCCAGCGATGTGATGCCTTTGACTTTGGCTCCAAATGCTACGATATGTGAACAAATCTCTTAAGCTGTGTCTCAGCTGAAGGGCCAACACAGTGAGCTTTCAAATCCAGTGAATCACTTCAGTGCTCCAACTTTGCGTCAGTACAACAACTTTGGGCTGATTGTGGCTTATTAGTTTTATTGTACTATATAATATTGTGCAACATGTAAACTGCAGGAAATGTGTATCATCGCTGTTGTGTTACGCGAGTGGTCAGTTAGACCTCAGTATAGCCGTCTCTGCTGTTGTTGAAGACAGAATTCTATTTATTGAGAACTTGCTCACTGCTGCTGAGAGATGAATGATGTTGCTCTTTGGCTTTTTGCTTAGTGTCTACAGAGAATTTCCGACAGGTGAACACAAACAAGTCCTGAGAGAAATTCCCCCACTCAGGTCAAAATGTATTGGCCATGTCTTTCCACACAGCATCAGTTGGTGTACGTCATTTGATTACCGCATAGCAGACAGGCCATGTAGATGGATGCACTTTGACCCTGGAAGATACAAAATCATGGATAGAAAAGCAATAACCCCCACAGTGTGTTGTACACCACTAGTCATGTGTTATTTTGAGATGAATCAATTTATCATCATAAATTACTGATGTACTGTGTGCCATGATGAAAATGCACACACAATGGGATTTGGTGTGGGGTGTGTGGGGTTTACAAAGCAACACAAACTTTGTTGTCAAGTTAAAGTTGCAAATATGTCTTTAAGATGGTGTGCAACTGAGCCGGCAGCTGTGCTGTCTGAGAACATCCCTCTCCATCTCATGGCAACTAGCCCTTTAATGTAATAAATTCATGACAAATCTGAGCTTTCATGTTGTTTCAATACAGAAACGGCATCTATTAAATAATGAGAGTGCCAAGTGGCGCCTCAGTGCATCAGTAGGTCATTGCCCCAGGCCTTGTAAAACAATAATCCAGCTGTGACTGAGGTGAAATGTTAGTGTTCTGACACAAAGCTTTGCCATTTCAAATTAATAATAAATCTGCTTTTTAATTCAGCTTCTGTGTGTGTGTTTAAGGGTAATTGGTTTGCTGTGATAGCAGGGTCCCCAGAGTTTATTGCCGAGGTCACAGTAGAGAGCTGCCTAAACTGGTTCAAAAGCAGGAGATGGGAATAAAAGAGCAAGAGCAAAAAAAGAAGTGAGGGAAGGGGAAAGTGAGAGAACCTGAGAAGGGAATGAAACAAATGAGAAGTCTAGGGAAGAAAGAAGATGTGGCAATGGATGAGAGAGAGCGGAATGTAGAGAGAGGCAGTGAAGAGGACGGTGATTGAAGAAGACATTATTATTTGTGTGTGTGTGTGTGTGTGAGAGAGAGCCTCGGCTCCACAGGGATTTAAGTTCTCCGTCAATGGTAAAAAAAAAATGAAAGGAGAGAAAACAGCTGCACATGTTTTTGTTGTGGTTTCATTTTGGCCATTCAATCTCATCATCTTCGAGGCATTAAACTGATGCGACTCTCAACCAACGAAGCTAGTCAAAGCCATGGTATTAGCCAATCAGAAGTAAGGCAGGCGGATCAGTTTTACCAAGGGTGGACTTGTGTGACTGCAAGGCTTGTATAGCTATGTTTGTTACGCTTGTATAGGCTTGTATAGCTACACCCATACATCTTGGCTTGTAGCTGGTAGGTCAGTGGTAGAGCATGTTGTTTTTCAACTCAAAGGTTGTGGGTTCAATTCCCTGCTCCACTAGTCTACATGCCTTGTGTCCTTGGCCAAAACACTTAACCCCACGTTGCTCCTGACGGCTGTGCCAGCAGAGTGGTCAAGACTAGAAAAGTGCTGTATAAATGTACCATTTAACTGGCAGTCAATGTGTCATGGAGCAACTCTTGTGTGAACAGAGGTGCTTTATTTTGGTACAGCAGAGCAAACATGTCCCACACAGACCCTCTGAGTTATTATTGCTGCTGTTACTTAGGAGTGGTAAGAGTAGGAGGCCATGGTCGGGACTATAATTTTCTCAGTCTGTTATCTCAAGATCACTATTATCCCATAATAACAAGAAGAATTAGTGCGTAATCACAAGATAAGAAGGCTCATTTTATCGCAACAATGAGATAAATGAATGCATTATCTTGAGATAACAAGGCACATTTTGTGTTAGACCTTGACTAAAGTACAACATTTTAAACTACTGGCAGGTGTCAGAGCCTATATGGTGTTGCTGGTACTCTTCACTGAAAGAAATATCAGTAAAGAAGGAACAACGTTATATTTTTGTTATCTTGTTATCAAGAGAAACAGGCCTTTTTATCTCAAGATAACACGTTAATGTATCTCGTTATCACAAGAAAACTAGCTTTGTTATCTCAAGATAACACATTTATCTTATGATCACAACAAAACGGGTGTTGTTATCTCGAGATAACATACTAGTTTATCTCATTATCTCGAGATAACATGTTAGTTTATCTCATTATCTCGAGATAACATGTTAGTTTATCTCATTATCTCGAGATAACATGTTAGTTTATCTCATTATCTCGAGATAACATGTTAGTTTATCTCATTATCTCGAGATAACATATTAGTTTATCTCATTATCTCGAGATAACATATTAGTTTATCTCATTATCTCGAGATAACATTAATTTATCACGTCATCACAAGAAAATGGACCTTGTTATCTTGATATACATTATTTTATCTCATTATCTTGAGAAAACTGACCTTGTTATCTCGAGATAACACGTTATTTTATCTCATAAACTCGAGAAAACATAATTTTATCTCGTTATCACAAGAAAACGGGCCTTGTTATCTTGAGATAACATATTATTGTATCTCGTTATCGCAAGAAAATGAGTCTTATTATCTCGAGATAACACATATTTTTTTTCCTAATCTCAAGAAAACGTTATTTTATCTCGTTATCACGAGAAAACTGGCCTTGTTATTTCGCCATAATGCACTACTTTATCTAATGCATGTGTGCGTGCAGGCAGCTCTTAACCCTGAGAAAAGCACTTTAAAGTTGTGGGGCCCCTCAAGGTTAAAATGTCCTCACAAAGATATGAATACAAGTGCACACACAAGCCACATTCTCGAGCAGAAGTAATGGGACAGTGTCTGTTCTGGTACCTCTGTTGCCATGGTGATGCCAGGCTGGCGCTCCTTTATGCCACCTAAACACATTTAGATATGTATATGAAATAAAACACAAGTCTATAACTGAAATAACTATGTCTGCTATAAATCTACTGATAAATAGATAATAGCAATACATTATTTTATAAATAATTCAAAGCGTTATTTATAATACAATATTCTATTATATGTATATGTGTGTAGTAGTTTTTTTCTGTTTTGCATATACACCCTTCTCAGATCAGTATTAACATTTTCAAAACCACATTAGAAAGTCCCTTGTTTACCACACCCCAGTTGTTTTTTTAAAAATGGCAAATCCTGTGGCTTATTCATGAAGCCGATTATTTACAATTACTTATGTCATGTTGCTCAAATATATTATACTGTTTCTCTATGGAATAGTCTTACCACCCAAATCAGTAAGGCATTTATTCACTATATAAGTCAACACATGGAAAATGGTTGTCATAATTTCCCTCATGTGAAGTACAATTTGTCTGCATTAGGCACATTTTCTATTAAACTTCCTTTTGTATAAATATGTCTTGAACTGATTATTTCCTCTGTGATGAAATAGAACCAGTCAGTTAAAGATTTATATATCTTATTTCTGACCGAGGGTTTAGACCACAATCTCAATGGTTTTAATAATGGTAAATCATATACATACATTTCTCTTCTTTGCATCAGATTATAAAGTAGTTCATATTTCGATGGTGTATCATTTTATTTTCTGTATCTGTGTATTTAAATCTCACATATGGACACATGTATGGACAATTTAAAATAAATAGATCACATATCACTGGGTTCACGACCCGGCTTGGAATAAGGATCTGTCTGCATGGAGCTGCATGTTCTCCCCATGTGTGTGTGGGTGGGTTTTCTCTGGGTTCTCTGGGTTCTTTTCTCAGACATTTTGTTTTCTTCAGTTCGACAGATATTGTGATGTATTGCTATATGATTGTCTTGCAATATATTGATTATCTCAGAATTGTTGTATTTGGATAGTATTGGTATTGTGGACCAAGTTTTGCGTATCGTATAATGAGGTAACCTGTGATCATATTATTGTTAATATTGACATCACCTCCAGAGTTTGAAATGATGTGGTCAGCACACGTAACACAGTCCACTCAGTCATGAAGCTCATTCATAAAGATCATGTCTTTTTTTATACTATTTAATCAACATGGAATAATTAAAGCAGACACCAGCCATATTTGTGTGCTCTTCAGCTGTAATCTGTCCGTCTGTCTGTCTGTCTGACTGTCTGACTGGATCTCTCTTTCTTTTCTGTCTGTCACCTCTCATTCTGCATTCTGTTGTCTGCCAATACAGTCGCAACTTCCCCTCTCCTTTAATTTCTCCATCCCTCCATCCATCTGGCTTCACGCCCCGCTTATTTCCTGTCTTGCCTCTCTGCAGAGGTATTGCAAAACCATGTGCTTCTCCAGTCCAACACACACACACACACACACACACACACACACACAAAGGTTTATGCAGCTAGTCCTCTTAGCACACTGCATTGACTCCCAGTCATTTGGACAACTTAAACAAAGCATTACCCGTAACCCTAACTATAACCAGGTAATGTCTATACCTTAACCTAACCACAATTCAAATCTTAGCCCTAACCTTTACCAATCCCTCATAAATGAGGTTCTGCCTCATTAGGACCAGGTTTTGGTCTCCATGAAGACTGACAAGGACAGTGTTTATGCCATCCAAGGTCCTAAAGAGGTAGTAAATTCAAATACAGAAACACACCTACACTTAACCTGAGATGCAGATCCATCATGGTGCTTTTTTGTTAAAAACCATCCAATTTGTCAAGGAAACGGCATTGGAACCTTCCTGTGATGCTAATGTGAATTTACAGGTTATTTGTCACAGTCGTATCTCTCAGCCGGCGCACTCTGAGAGTGAGAGCGATGATGGGACAAGTCACACGCTCTCTCTGTCTGAGAGCAGGTTCTGTGAATGGGAATCAGTGTTTTACTTTAATTACAGAGCACACTGCCAAAAAATACCTTCCCATATGAGTAAACTATGACGGTGGGCTGAACTGTTTGTGTTGTGGCTCCAACACAAACATTAGGAAACATTCAAGAAAACCAGCTGGATGTGCCTCAAAATGTCCCAGGTTCTCCTGTGACATGACCAGTCTGGTTTGCTTTTCATCGGGGATCTGTTGCACCCACCGAGAGGAATCCTTTGACATGCTAAGTTCATTGCGCGGAATGTTCTCTACTCCTTCACAGGAGAACATTCCTCTGCCCACTATTGCGCAGTTGATAAACCTGGAGCATCATCCTCTGATGTAGCATCCATGTCAGTATGAATTTCCTTGGGGACTAACCCTCTTTTCTGCAGTTTGGTAACACATTGGTGCCAAATTTTGCCCATGTTTACGAAATGTCTCTAGTCCTCAGCTATCAAATGTGGGTTTATCTTAAAGGGAACAATGCACTTAGTATCAGGAAAGTTTGAATATAACATCATTTTTCCTAAACTCGATTTATTATCAGTAATGATGTATGTCACTGAGGCAAACATTGTTACTGGCAGGATAAGGCGTAGACATGTCACAAAAACAACTCATCCACCAAGCAGTGGTCCACAGACAAAGACCAAATGTCTTGAGTTTTGTTGCTGATGTTGCAGTGTTATGAGGACACTCAGGTGTTTGGACAGGATGTTACAAAACCCAGGAAAAACCTGGTCCTTTTTTCACCCTATCAATCAAGGCGCATATTGTGCTTATAACCACATTCATAACCATGGTTACAATGACCAACTACAATTCCACATAAGTTATACTAGGACATTATTCAGGCATAAGCATGTTTAAATAAGGAAGGGATGTACATATCATTATGGAAACAATGCTCACAGTTGTTTAGATTTATACTCCAACCTGTTTGCATGACTCTTGCTTTACTTTTAGAATGTTGCTGTGGCCTCCATCTGTCTCGACATAAAACTAGATACGAGATACTTTTAATTTGTCTTAAGCTCAAAAAGGCTAGACCCCATTAGCATACAACAGCAGATGTACAAGGTGCAAACATAAAAGGATAAAAACGACATCAAATAAAGGCAGTGGCATGAAGTCAATCCCAACACAACAATTCCTGTGTGCAGCACGGGTGGGGGATGTTCTAAACACTATCATACAAAGGAACAAAGAGAGGCAGAGTCATCTGGAGCTGATATGCTTAATCACCATTGTGTGAACTCATTTTACAATGATTTGAATGTAGCACAAATGTGCATATATTTAAAGTTTAAGCATTATTTTGAGTTCTGGACTCACATACTGGACTCTGGCTATACTTCAGGCCCAAAACATGTGCATGCTTGTTCCTATTCCAGTCTTCCACCTTCGGAACATTCAGGCTTTACTCCAGTTAGCCTCTCAGGAGTCTATGGATAAGATTGTGGTGTGTAATTGTATGTCTGTATTAAAAGAAATCTGCTGACTAGTACAGAGCCCTTCCCACTCCTCTTCCTTAAAGTTACATTCTAGCCCTTCTTCCCAGGTGTGTTTCACATAGCGTTCTCCAGCCAATAAATTGAGATATTGAGAAGTGGATTAAATAAAATAAAACCTTTTAGTCCATCTAAAAGTAGCCATCCTTATAGTATAAAGTATAAAGGGTATGCAGAAAATAGTTTGACTAAGCTTGCAGGGCCACAAGGCAAAAAGACGTAGGTCTGACCGAGGGCATTTCTGGGTGGAATTTGCATGTTCGCCTCATGTGTGTGCATTGGTTTTCTCCAGGTTTCTTCCCACAGTCCAAAACATGCAGTGGTTAATTGAACATACTAAATTGACCGTAGGTGTGACTGGTGACCTGTCCCAGGTGTTCCTTTCCTTTCACCCTGTGTCAGCTGTGATGGCTCCAGCAGCCCTGTAACCCTCATGTGGAGCATAAAGCCGTAGACAATTAATGGTTGAATTGACTCTTTCTTTCCCACACCTCCTCTCTGTGCTTTGTGTTGCCTTGATTGTGGGAATTGCCCCACACATGTGGCTCATCTTGTAGCCAGGCATCCTGAGGGTTACAGATGTAGCTGCAAATGTCTGGTTGATGGTCTCCATGAAGTTGTCAGGGGGTTCAGGTCCTCTAAGTATAGGGGATTTTGAGTTCCTCCAGGCTTTCAAACGTGTTACAATGTTATGTCTTTCTTAGGTCAGCTGTCCCTGTGCTTATGGGCAATGTTGTTATTGGGGCTTGGTAGCCAAATATTGGAGTGTGGGAGTGATGATGAAATCTCCCTCTTTACCTGTCGTCCTGGCTCCTTGTTGGCGTAGCCTCCTGGATCTGTAATTATGATGATAATGAAATATTCCAGTAGCCCACTTTCATCAGGTTGCTCTCTGACCTCTTTGACCTCGCTGGCAATGTCTTGGCTGGTATAGACTTGTTAGTTGGGCTCACTCCTATCACATATAGCAAGACCAGCTGCTGAGCTATCCAAGTAAATATATTGCTAAGTCAAATTTGCAGAACTTGTCCACCACCTTTTATTCAAGATTATTAATGAACACATACATAAAACAAATTTGTGATTCAAACAGATATATTGGAAATGGCTGGTTTATTGATTGAAATAGCCAGAAAGTTAATACTCTGCGCAGACTGGCGCACATGATTTTAATTGTGAATTGGATTTGTATTTTTTTATTTTATTTTTTTTCAAGTGCCATGCATGTTTTAGATATTTCCCTTCCCCAACACCTGATTCAAATGAATGGTTTATTACCAGGCTGTTGCAGAGCTAAAATGTTGACACGCTGACCATTTAAATCAGGTATGATGAAGGGAAACATCTAAAACATGCAGGCCAATGGGTCCCCAGGACCTGGATTGGGAAACACAGGATTAGATCAGTATCATATCCTGCTTCGACCAATTCAGCAAACAATAATACATAATTTTCCCTTGGCAAGTGATCATCATTCTCTGCATTTGTGTGACCAATACCACGAATAAGAAAATTTTAAAAAAGCAGTTGAGTAGCTGGATGTAAAATAGGAATAGGAATATGATAACATTTGTGTATATAATTGCATGCCAAAAGTGTCTACTACAAAATCAGAGTTGGTGAAAATAAATAAAAGCTTCTGCTATTTCTGTGGTGTACAAATGAAAAGAAAAAAAGAAAAATTAAGTGCAAGCAAGGGAGATGTGCCGAAGCTTTGATTAATTTGCTAAACAAACACAGCCCAGGAAGTTAGAAATAACAATAAACAACAAAGAGCTAAGCAATACATAAAAAATGTTCCGTAGCTATAATTAGGCCACCATTTTTTATTAGAGCGTCAACTTCCTCCAACAAAGGAAATCTCGTACGTTTACTAGAGTATTAGTGATTGTTCCAGTAGTGAAAGTTGTATAAATGTGCGAAAGAGAATTATGTTCTCTTGGATACTTTTCCACACATTTCAAAGACCTAGAAATACAATGAATCATGTCTGGTTCAGTTATTAATTAACAAATGAGCTAAATCTTACAATAGCTGGACCGAAAGTTTTAAAAATAAATTTTTCAAATGAAACAATCACATAGACAATAGCTTCGCCGGCTGGTTTCACAAGATCTCGGGTGCTTAATATCTCAGAACTACTCACTGCTCATAATTTAGCAACTGAGATTCTCGACGGCATAGACCAATCTGGCAACCTTGGCAGATGACATCTCAGTCATTATTAATAATGAGCTGCATGGCCGGGACATGCAGCTCTGCACATTCATGGATCTGCTCCATATACAAGCGCAAACACACACGCGGCTGTGTTATTCTCGTTCTATACTTTCTTTTTTAATCAGCGGCTAATTAAGACGGTGGAAAGATGAGTGAAAACATCCTCCTTTTTAACAAAAGCCTTCATCACAACGATTAGACCTTCTTTGAATGTGCTACATTGCATTGTAATTAATGTGATTGTAGTAGTAGTAAATACTATGTCTATGTCTTGCTATGTGGAAAATCTTCACACACAATTTACAATCTGTTTTCCTGTTTTTTTTGGGTTTATTTTGTTTTGAAGGGTGGCCGTATGATGTCCCCATGCACCCGCTTCTGCAGGACCAGCATGAGATAGGCAGGTGATTAGTGAAACTATGGCAGCCAACAGGGACACAAGGAAAACATTTGAGCAACTTAACAAAAGGCTCACCTCATAAAAAATCTACGCTAGCTTAAGCCCACAATGGACCCCTTTGCATCTGACATTAGTTTTCTGTGAGCGGATTGCTGCTGCTAGAAATCTGACGTAAAGGTGGATGACCTGGATCGGATCTTTGGACACCGGGGACACATGTTAATACTAGGTGTAAGTGCATATGGTGACGCGCTTTCCAATTGCTTTCTGATCACAGAAAATGCATTCTAACGCCAGTTGTGAAGGGGTCAGTATTATTATTATGGTTGTTCTTCTTCTTCTCATCATTATTATTATTATTATTCCGGCTTCTCCCTTTAGTGGGCTCCACAGTGGATCCTCTGCCTCTATCCTGTCCACTCCCCTGTGACCTTTTCTGTTACACTAACTGTTGTCATGTCCTCCTTCACAACATCCATGAACCTTCTCCGTGGTCTCCCTCTTTCCCTGATGCCAGGAAGTGCCATCTTTCACATCCTTTGTCCAATATAATCACGATCAGTCCTCTGTACGTGACCAAACCACCTCAACCTTGACTGTCTTACTTTATCTGCTTGAGTATGCTAATTTCTAATCTCAGCATTTTCAGCTCAGGGTTTCAAAAATGTGTAGCTCTACACGACAACGCATGGAAACCGCATCAAGTGCTTTGCTCTGGAAGGACAGTTTATTTATAAAATGATGCCACTATCATGAGGTCTGTCCCGACCTGGCCCAAACCCGATGTCGGTGTTGGGGTACAGATGGTGGATGATGGCAAATAGTGTGTGAATGAACGCATACAGGAACAATGCTTTATGCAGAGTCACAATGCAGGAATGTAGCACTTTCCATCCACACAGAAATGGTGAACTAGTGTATGTTTGTGTGTGCACATGCTTTGTCTCTCTCTCCCTCTTTCTCTATGTGAGTTTGTGTTGTCTCTCTTGCCCTCCCTGACTTGTGTGCGTTTGTGCGCTCTCTTTCAGTGTCCACCAGTGTTTTCTGTGTGTGTTGTATTTCTCTCTTGTCTTTCTCCCTCTCTCCCATCATGTCTGATCTTTAATCTATCACCCACCACTTCGATCTGTTGTTTTTTTCTTTTGATTCGTGTAGTGCTTTGTTTCTTTTGTATTTCTGTTTCTCTTTAAAGATTTACTAACATGTTTAAAACATCAAGATGCCTTTTTTTTGTGCCAAATTTGTACTTCACAGGAGAGAAACTGTGTTTAAAGTTCAAATAATTTAATTTAAATATACTTTTTGTGCTGAATCAACATTCATTCCATGATTTTATATAAATAAATATCTGTTATAAGATTCAGGTTTATTTTTGCGATTAATCGGGATGATTACAGAAAATTGTGCAATTAATTTGTTATTTTTTTGATCAATTGACGGAACTATTTCTGGCCAAGATATAAGACTTTAATTGACTATAAAAAACATTTTTAAATATTTAATATGAAATATACAATATCAACATTTAAAATATGTATATTTTTACCTTTTTTTGTAATAAGCAAGATAAATGCTTTTAAGTTTCTTTACAAACACATGTATATTTGTACCCTTTTAAGTTACGTCAAACGTCAGAGTTTTGGGAACCTTGTTGAGAGAAAGAGTCGTGGAGATCATTCCCAGTCTTAATCAGGTCGGATGGGCTTCAACAGATTCTAGGAAACTTGAAGTTTGTGTCACTTTGTAAATAGCATTTTCTCACACCAAAGTCCACAGAGTAAATCTGTTTTAAGCTCGCAGGAACACAGGAGCTGCTGGTCTACCGCTGTCTCATTTAGTAAGCTTGTATCACTGAGTTAAATCCAAACGAAGGAAAAGTCAAAAAATAACACATTTGAACTTCATGATGGAGGTTTTTGCAAAGCAACACTAACTTTGTTTTCCTGTTGTAAAAAAGCTGTCTAACAGCAAGATAAAGTGTCAACAAATATTCTTCAGATATCGTGGACTTTTTAATAAGGTGTAGAGTGAGCTAAAAATCTGTTTTCAGCCATGTTTTCACTGAAAATGAGCACGCCAGCTTAACACATGAGCACAGCAGAATCACCACTAATTATGTGTCAGTCCCTAAAACAGGCATACTTAAACTTGGGGTTCCCAAACTTATCCCAGTAGTTTAAAATGATTAGGTAATTCACCATTAGCTTGTGATAATCAATATTTATGCCAAATCGTAATTGAATAGCACTGAGTTATTAATTGCTTGTTGGAGAAAACAGGGAAATGTGACAGGAAGTGCTGATCATGAAATGCTTGCATAATACTGTCCTACTTTTTCTCCGCTTACTTTGAAAAAACTTTTACACAAAGTTGCCAAAGTAATTCACAACTTATTCAGAAGTTGCAGGGTATGTCTGAGGTGAGAGCAGTTTTTTTCTTTCTTTTCAACAGTTTGAGTGTCCCAGGAGGTAAAGTCTTTTAGCACTTCTGAAGGAAGAAGTTACCACTTTTCTCATGGTGTTCAACATATTTAGGTCTCTCACTTTTACAATGAAACCTGGTGACTTATTTCTACACATCCACAGAGAGAGGATTAGATCATGAGGAACCTTTGTGGGTATCTGAGGAAGGGGTTTGGGGGTAATATTTGATTCTTTACAGCTCTTTCATAATAGATTTGGATTGTTTTGTGTGAAACAGAATCACCAAAGCTCTCCTTTAAACATTTAACCTTGATGCGAGACATGGTTTGAATTACGGGGAGGCGCGGCTCCCCCAAATAGTACACAATCTCCCCTGAAAGCCTACTTAACCCATTCATGGGAGCTCTGAAATATTGTGCTCATTTCATACCAATTTCTGAACATTTGTCAATGTCTTTTCTAATAAATGTAATGCTATTCCTGCTAACATCACCTCCATTTTAATGTTACGTTCCATCTTGAACTTTTCCACCGAGCTGCACAGTGATGTCTGTGGTGTGTACAGGAAATGCTATAGGGGTTAGGAATCATATCAGATTAGACCGTTTTCTTTTTCTGATTCAGTGTTGTTTGGACCATGACATTAAGATCACCATGAGTGTTTAATTTTGGGCATCTTTGCTCACGCCGCAAATGTTCAGTGACCTCTGCAGATATTTTCATTTTCACATAGGGCCTCTGTGGATAATCTCCGGAGAATCACCTGGACTTAAGTGCCTTTCGGAGTCAGTCACAGACAGACAGACAGAACAGAACACACGGGGGTTCAGATGAGGAGAAAGGAACATGGTGCTAAAGGGTTAAATCTCTTTAAATGTTTATAACAATGGTCCCAGAAGAGTTTGAGACAGGCAGGGAAGAGGGACAACTCCTTCACTAGCACACTAACACGCAGGGATAAGAGAGACAAGCTAGTGTGTTTGCATGTAGCGAGGGGGGAGAGAAAGTGAGAGACCCTCTTTTTTTTCCCTTTCTTTAAATGAAAACAGCAGAAATGTATCTTTTCCCCACCGCTCCGCACGGAATAATTAAGGATGGAGATGCAAAAGACTCCTTAATTAGATTTTTTAATTATTGAGGATTCACTTCTCCTTCTATAGTGGCCCAATTAAGAAAGCTCATCAAAAACTAAAGAGATGAAGAGAGGCCGTTTTTGTCTTCCTCCTCCTCCTCATCCTCTCTTCCCTCCCCCCATCCCTCCTCCTCCTCCCTCTCTTCCTCCGCGCTCTCATTTGACAGAAACAAACTACCTGTGCTGTGTTTGATAGCCTGGCCTCGTCGTTGAGTGGGAAATACAAGGAACTCTCAGCGATTAATTAACTTACTTTTCTTCCCCAGTCTCGGTGAAAGTAAAAGGAGAGAGGCGGGAGGGTGGAGGAGTGGAGAGGAAGATGTTAAAATGCAACTGCCAAGTTCTGCCTTTTAATGATAATGAGTCTGATAATGGTGGAGATGCCATGAAGGTAATTTGACCTTCTTTCTCTTCACCGAGCTTCAAGAGTTTGCTTTGTTCTCTCTCTGATGAGCAGAGACTTCACACAAACGCAACTTTGAATGATGGAGGGATAAAGAATGAAGGAGTAACAAATCCAACTTCTTAAAGTCACTCAGTGTTCCCACACGTTTTAGCCCATTAACTACAAACTGTATTCGGTTTACATTACGACCAACCATTCTCCAAAGCAATCGCAATCAGGTTGGGGAAGATTCTCTCGCCTCCAGGCGTCAATAAGTTTCACTTCAGGACATTGAGAGAAACAACCTGGAGAAACTTTAATAGATAGGTAATCCTTTGAATTGAACACTTAGTTTTACACTCATGCAGTAATAGGGCTGGATACAGAACATGGTATGGTTAATGGTTTTGACTTGGTACTGCAGAGTACAGGTTTACATCAATTTGGCAATTCTAGCTTCATGAACCGCAGACAATCATGCGACATCAGGATAGCAAAGAAAGTGCTCCCACTGTGTGGTCACATGACAATGCTTTGTGACACATTTACTCAGGAGGAGCACAATGGGATTTTCAGTATGGACTGGATGTTGTTGGACTACTAACTAACTAACTATAACCATAACCTACAGGAAATGCTTCTCGAAGCACAGGTGTAACACCAATGTCATGTGATGTGGATGTGAGTGAGAAACGCACGTGTGCCAGGCTTCAGTGATCATGTGAGCAATGTGGATGCATTTTAGGATAAAATGAGAAAATAAAGCAAAACAGACTATATTGTATTGGTATCCTAGATATCATATTGGTATCGGCTGTGATATTATTACTATCAGACCTGGACGATAGTAATAATATGGTGTGTAGAGCCACTGCATTGACATCATGAATAGGGTTAAAGAATAATTTCAGATTTCCACTTTTTCTTTTTCATATCTGATCTAGTGGTTTTGACCAGGATTGGACAGATACTGAGATTCATACTGGCTCATCCCTACTGCTAAGCCCAAGATTATCTTGGGTCTTGAAGAGTACAAACCAGCCCAACCTATAACTGACCCTAAATCATCTTCTTTTTTTTTCTCCATTTTCACCATGACATAATTAAATTTTAGGGGTTGGTCAAAATATTGATTTGTTGATATTGTCATCCTTCCTCATGCAATATGATAATCAATAAGCCAGGGCAAATATCTATATTTCAATTAACAAATGAAGAAAATCAAGTAAACAGTGTTGCTACTTGATGTTTCCTCGCTGTGACGCTGAAATGAATGAGGGAAACGGGTTTACGGTGGCAAAAGCTACATTAACAGATGCCTCATCCATGTTCAATACATAGACTTTATGCACTTTGTTCTATACATTGAACAATCCTACACTTGTTATATCATGATATTATTGGTATCATTAAACACATATCGCGTATCGTATCGCATCGCATCATATCTTGAGGTAGGCCTATCCCACCGCTATTCAATTTACCATAATATCTTTGTCCTATGTTATATTTTTAATTACTTTACAAAGCATTAATGTGTAGTGGGCGTTTTATATAATATTTAATCATTGTGGTTCACACAAGTATTAATGCAGGGTTCTGTAAGCGCAGATCTTCATACAGTTTTAATTTTAATTTGTGTTGTATTCAAAGCATTGAATGTTCAGTAATTACAGTCATGATGTTAAAATGGTTGTCTAGTGATGACGACAGTGGATCAGTGGTAGAGCAAGTTTTTCAACTGGAGGGTTGTGGGTTTGATTCCCAGCTCCTAGTAGACATGCCGATGTGTCCTTGGGGATGACACTTAACCCCAAGCTGCTCCTGAAGGCTTTGCCTGCAGCATGGTATGAAATATGTGTGCATGAATGTGTGAGTGAATGGGTGAATGGCAAAAGTGTAAAGCAGACCATTTACAGACCATTTACCATAATTGGCCAGAGTGTTAAATGACTTAATGCCATGTTTTTTTCTGTTGTGATGTGTAGTGCCATCTTATTTTCTACAGGGTTTACATGGGTCCTTAAAAGTCCTTCAAAGTTTGTGAATTTAAAAAAAAATTAAGGGCCTTGAAAGTTTTTGAAAATTGCCCTAAATAGACATAAAAGTGCTTGAATGAACTGAACTGATGTGACTTGAATGAAAAGATGTTGTTCTTTTTCTGATATACTCTGATTTTTAACAATATGACAATTTAACAATTATTGATGCATACGCATTCATGCAATATTTGAGTCAGTTCATCAGGTTTATGCTGCTCAATGATGGTCGAGTCAACTCTCTCTCTTGGTTTTCATCGAGGAGGATTTATCACAGGACTGTTGGATTAAACTGCGTCATTTTGATCCACTGGGACCCAATTAACTGGCAAGTGAGTGTAAGTGGCTGCTGAGCTGTTAGCTGTGAAAACAGAGCAGAACCATGAGACACACATAGCTGTGAACAGAACAATCTGAACCAGCAATGACTGAATCTACTGAATCTGCTTGTGAATGAATGAACTGTGGCCAGAGGCATTAGGTTTAGATGGATAGATACGTTATTGTCAATAAATTAAAAATGTATAATCTAATAAAATAATGATAACCTAAAAGCTTTAAGTCTAAGTAGAATCAGTGAAGAAACTATCAATATATCAATTGCCTCCCAAGTTTTCTTTCACATGTATGACATAGTCATTATGGTAATTATGTGTGTTTTTCACCCACTTGCTCCTAGACATAATGTGATTAAAGTGAGTTATTACAATCCAATTCACATTATTTTATTTATCTGATAGATATGACATACAGTGATCAAATCACATCAGAATATCTATTTTATTTTGTGTGTTTTTTTCAGCTTCTGCAATGTGAATACTTTGTGTTATATATATATATATATATATATATATATATATATATATATAACATTTGTGGACAAAGGTACATTTGAGATCATTATCATTTTTATGTTGGGGAAACACCGATCAACATTTCATGGGCCAAAGAACTAATTAATTAATTGAGAAAATAATCAACAGATTAATTGATTGTGAAATGAATAGATAGTTGCAGCTCTAACTGTAATTTATATTCATAATTTAGTTTTCTGTTGTGTTGACATGGGTCATTTTCTTAAGAACCAATAAATATGCTTTTCTGTCAGGAAACTACATACAAATATACATCATTCGGTGACAGATTCCTCATCTTTCTGTTAATTTCTGCAGAGAACTGAACTAAAATCAGATATAAATTCAGCGGGACTAGTATATCTGACTTCTGGCAGGACGCATGTGTACCTTTGTAGGTTATAACATGCGACACCACTTGTGTGCTCCTTTAAAAGATGTAAAGTGACAGAGACGCATACAGTTGGGAGTTGCTGCTTTTCTGGGCCTCCTCACCAGAGCCTGCTCTAAATTAACATCCAATTCACCGAGAGACTTCCAAAACTCCCTCTGCGCCCTGTCCTTTCCTCCCTCCCTTCCTCTATCCATTCACCCTCCATTCCCCACCTCCATCCCTGCAGCACATGCGTTCCCACAGGAGCCAAATGAAGTAGCCGATGAACACTGAGCATTAATAAAGGAGGTACTGAAGGGAGTTGGTGGAAGAGAGGAGGGGGGAAAAAAAATGGCCTACTTTAACACTTGTCACTTTCTCTATACCCCCCCTCCTTTTTTCTTCTTCTTCATACTCCTCTCTATACATTTTCATCTTTTTCTCCTCCTAAGTGCTGCCAGTCTGCAGCCCCGTAGCTGAATAAACAGTTATGGAGGGAGTTAGAGCAGACGTGAGGACATTTACTGTGTCGTTTCCCCGGAGGGATTTCTCTTTAAATTACCTGTTAAATGGCCTCCAGGGGCAGGATGTGTGTGAGAGTGTGTGTGTGTGTGTGTGTGCGTGTGTGCATGTGTGTGTGTGTGTGTCAGCATTTGCATGGAGCTTGTGTGTTATGGCACACTACGGGGCATTTTTCTTTCTCTATTTCACACATGCCTTCCTCCCCTAAGGCATGTGGCATTGTCGAGGAGATGGGAAAAAAAAATCTGAATTAAAGTGATTCTGTCCTTATGTTCCTCTTTGCCTCAGTCTTTCCTGTGCACGCACACACACACACACACACACACAGACTAGCTGTTGAGATGGTGAAGCTGATAGTGCGTGTGTGTGTGTGTGTGAGAGAGAGAGAGACCACAGAGCTGGAGAGAGTTGGGATGCTGAGGCTGGGACAATCATATCATCTCCGTGTGACTAAATGGCACGATGCTGCTCCCTCTAAATGCAGCTCCGCTTATTGCAGCAATTTTGCACAAACAAATGTGTTCGATGTGAAACAAAACAGATTCACTCGTAGTGATCCACTCGCATTAGAATGAGGTTTCTTTTGTTTTCTCGAGTTCCACCTTTGCATTCACTCGCTCTGTTTGGATTGTTCCTCCATAATTCCAAGTTTTATTTTGTTTGTTTAGTTGTTATTTATAAGTATTGACTTCTGTTCCACATTTACATGAATGCCTTTTGATGATTTGTTTAGGGACGGCACTTTTCCATGTCTGATGCTGATACCGATATCTGAAACTCGCCAATACCAATATCAGTGTGATACAGTCATGGTAGATCTTTCAAACCATGAAACTGTTAACAATATATTTGTGCCATTTCAACATCAAATGAATCTATACTGGTTTAGAATTGTATTAGTAATGTGAAGCTTGGTTAAATCTCACCAGACATGACCTTGATCTTCACAATGCGTCCACACGTTCCCACAATTAGAGCAGATTTGATCTTTTCAAGCAGTTCTATGCCACAAAAATGTACTTGAAAACACTGTGTGAGACACGGAGACTTGCCACATTTATCAGATGTCTCTTTTAGTATCATAATGGGGCTTATTAGACATGTGAGGTGTGAAAACAAAACTCAAATGTGTAAATGAAAGGAGGTCGCACTTATCATTCCAATTCAACCGCTATTTGCATCTGTAGACGTTTTTTAGTTGACTTCCTGCTTATCTGCAGATTAGTTTCTGCATATGCTGCCGAGCAAATTAGAGCATATTGATCAGTGTCTGCACAGGTCCGTTCCATTATTGAGTAAAAACAAAGGCCTTTTGGTCAAAGGTCAAAAGAACCAAAGTTGTACCAAAGTGCTTTACAGTACAATAGAAATAGAAAGCATACTACAAGATACAACACAACAATATAAATGCCACGAGATCTTGAAAAAAAAATATTATTTGCACAATGAAAAAAATATATGTATCTGCGTCTATCACAGTGTGCCAGGGAATTGGCAAACTGGCGACCCCTCTGTTGTGCAGGCGCCCCTAGGCTGCTTGCTAAGGTGGTGCCGCGCGCACAGAAGCAGCGACAGGGGAAGGGGAAGGGGGAGGTAGGGGTGGAGAGTTCGCCACTTGGTCAACGACTATGGGAGTTACTGGGTCTCCCTACTGGAATGGGCAAGGGGGGAACGGGGGATAAAGCAATAGGCTACTCTATACGTTGCAGACTCCAGGAGAACTACATCCAAATCTCCCCCGAAATTAAAATCAACTTAAGGAGAGTCAGGGACAATCTCCACACTGTGCGCTCTGAATATAGGCTGTAACGCAGCCAGCCTCGCCAGAACAGACGAGTTAAAAAGCCAAGCGCTGGCTGCAGCTCTGAAGGGTGAGTCCTCTGATAAAGTGCCACATTTCATGATTAGAGACATTAGAGATAATAAAGGCAAACTGCAAACGTTTAGTAACCAAGTCTGGGTGAATGGGAGAGTCTGCTCTTATTGTTGTGTATTGTTACCAACCAAGCTGGCAGACCACCTCTTAAGTGTGTTTTTACATTGTTCTGATAAAGGATTTGTGCAATTGAGAAATATTTTTATCTATTTAATTTTTATTTAAAATTCTATATTTTTTTTGTGTTTTTTTTTTATATTTAGCATATATATTTCAGATGTCCTTGTGGACATATAATAAAACATCACAGTTTGCTTAACCCTATTTTTTTGTTTGTTTTTTTCGGGGGGCACTCGAGGGGAGTCTCGCCCAGGGTGTCATTCCAGCTAGAACCGCCACTGGTTCTGACGACACAGCAGTCAGTTTTTAGGGCCATATATCCAAAGCACACAGGCAAATCGTTTTGCCTTCCTCTTTCTCTCTGGCCTGCACTACTTAACACACATGTCATTTGCCGTTATGCAAATGACATGTGTGTCCCCACCAGTCTTGTAACCAAACCTATGCCCTTAATAAAATGCACTAGTCAATGCAATACAATACACACAGTAGGACCAGGGACGTATGTTTTCACAAGCCTCAAAAGCCAAAGAAAGGAAGTGATTCTTCAGCCGTGACGTGAATATTTTCTAACATGGAATATAACAAACATATAGTGGTCAGCTGTTCCACAGCTTTGGGGCAGCAACCACGAGAGCTTGGTCACCTTTTGTATCACGCCTGGACCTTGGGACATGTAATAGTACCTCATTCAATGACCTCAGCTCTAGTTGGATTACAAACATGGAGAAGTTCAGCTAAGTACTGAATGAGTTCAAACTCATTTATAATGACCTGTAATTTGTTTGAATTAATTTGGCACTCTTCTTGAGCATACGTCAGATGATTGTCTGCTCTGCCAGAGTGAGGAAGAGTTAAGATGAAAAGTAAGAGCAGGAAGTTTTGTTGTCTTTTATATTTAAGGGTCTTTCTAGAAATTATTTGGCAGGTTTTTCATGTTTTTTTTTATTTTCAACATTGACAGTTCAGAATACTGTGGTCTTTTGGGGTTTGTTTTCTGTCAAAAATCACCCATAAAGAGATTGTCTCTGTGATACATTGAAGCTTCCTTGGCCTGGACTGATCAAACACCACAAGGCTGTGTTGCATATTCTGCTCTGTTGAGTGTCTGCATCTGCTGTTTGTGTTTCATGTGATGGATTTCTCCCCAGTGATTGTTGAATATCAGTGTAAAATGGCTGCTCCAGTTCTGCTCGTGGAGCTCTACTGGAATTGTCTCAGAGGAGTGTCACATTTTTCACATTTTGCCAGTTAATCATTTTTTTTATTTATTTTTTTGAAGTGGTTTAAGTTTTTTTTTTCCAGGGATGTTCCTTTAAATCTGACCAAATAATCTGCTGAAATGTTTTGAGTTTTTTTTCCAAGAGCTGATTTGCATTTGGAAAAAAAAACAAGAAGAAGAAGCAATTAACTCACCAAATGGCAAACAATTTACTGGTTTGTAAGGAGATTATTAAAATACTTTGATTGTAATTAAATATCAGATTAAGATGTACATTGTCTTGCAGATTATTATCATTATTATTATTATTCATAATACTTTGTATACATGTTCATATTAACATGCTTAAGTCCATGATGTTGTTTAAAGATCGATGTCCTCCTTCCTTTCCTTGGGGGCAGCTCATGATCCTCACCCCAGTGTGTCCCTTCTGCTACGCTGGCACCAGGCTCAAAGTCCTTGCCACTTAGCCCCCACCCCATCTCGTATTCAAGAGAGGAAACCCTTGCACCCGTCCTTCCACCCCGCTGCCCACCCAACCACCCGCTGCCCACCCACAACACCTCATCCATTCCCCCCCTCCCGCACAAGCCACCAGCTCCAGAAGATGTGCATAATCTCCACGATTGACACACTGAAGCACAAGAGACCAGAGGAGACAAGACACAAAGGGGGTGGTGGTGTGTGTGTGTGTGTGTGTGTGTGTGTGTGTACCTTCTCATCTCCGCCCTCTGTTTCTTTCTCTCCACCGGAGAACTTTGAAATAATTTGTGTCTCATGGGTTTTTAACACATTATAATTTCCAACTAAATGGGACATCTGTTTGAGAAAAGGAAGATTTGCCATGGTTGCCAAGGCAACTATCATTCTGAAAGGAAAAGAGGGGTGGGGGGTGTGTTGGTAGGAGGAAAGAAAAAAAAGAAGTCCAACAGCTTTTATGGACAGAATTAGACTTTGGTGGAATATTATCCCTGCAAGACAAACTGTAGCAGGACCTGTTCACTCCTTTTTATTTCTTTATCTTTCTTCCCATCCATCTTCACATTTCATTCCACCTTCCACCATCTCCCACAGTCTGTCTGTTTCTCTATTCATCTTGCTCACATCCTCATTTTACCCTCCTTTCCCTTGTTTTGTCCCTCTTCCTCTGTCCCTCATGCTGCAGCATCATCAGAAATATCAGTGTGAAATCTGCCTCCAATTAGAGCCCCCGCCCCATTCAGCCGCCCACCCGTGACAGCTTTGTGCCGACTGAAATGTCTCCTCCATGCTGAAGCCCACCTCACGCTGCCTGATAATTGGTCATTATTTAGAACAGGAAGGGATAAATATGCTTCTACTAGTGTTTTCTAAATGCAAGTTAAATGGCTGCTCATTACCCATGCTCTAACAGTGAGGAATACTTGGGGGGTGGGGGTCCAGGCTGTGTGTAAAAATGTCAGATTCTGCAGTCCAGACATGACCAGACATGGTGGGGATTATTTAAAAGTAGAAAGTACCCAGGTGTTTTGTAAACAGGTGAAGTGGAGCATCAAAATCCCAAAGTGAGAAGTGAGCTGAGGGAGTTGAAGAAAAAAAGGGACACTAAGAAATGGGTTGTATTCAGCAGTCGAGCATAAATTGTCTTAATCACTGTCAATATAGTGCTTTGGTAAACAATTGGTAAAGTTTTTGCACTGAAAATAAACTGCTCCCACACAACCAGCGCTTGATTGACTTAAAAAAGTTATCATATCATTAGGTTTTTGCTGAGGAAATGTTATTCTGGTTATTCTCTATCATATATTGGTGCGAGGGACCACCAAGAGTATATTGGTGCTTTTCCAAAAGTGTGCCTCGCCTGGCCTGGCCTGGCCTGGCCTGGCCTGGCCTCGGCACAGCATGGCACGGTTATCTTGTTTTACCATTAGCACAGTACCTGGTAGCTGGTACTTTTTTTTTAGTATCTGCTCTGGTGAGGTTCCAAGTGAACTGAGCCGATACTATGCGTGACGTCGTCAGACTGCCGGCAACTGATTGGTCAGAGTGCTGTCACTGGAAGAGGCATGAGCAAAAGAATCAAACCGAACAATGCCCAACTGTAGGTTGATTAAAAACACTTGAAAATCCTCAAAACGTGTGCCAATCTCTCAATATTTAACAGAGGAGTCTGGTGTATTTCAGTACACAGTTCAGTGTTACAGTTACAGTTCAGTGACTGTGTCACTCATGCAGGTACTGAAGGATTCTGTGAATCTTTTTAATTAACTGTATGTCAGCTGAGATTGGCACCAAACCCCCCTTGACCCTCCTGTGGAGGATAACATGGTAGAAAATGGATGGACGGACGGATGGATTCAAATGTTTCAGGGCCACATGGTTGGTGTAGTGGTTAGCACTCTTGCCTTTGCAGTAAGAAGACATGGGTTTGAGCCCCGGTTGGAACAAGGGCCTTTTTTGCATGGAGTTTGCATGTTCTCTGTGTGGGTTTTCTCCGCGTTCTCTGCCTTCCTCCCACAGTCCTACATCCTACATTGGGATTAGGTAAATTGGACACTCTAAATTGACCGTAGGTGAAGGTGAATGCTTGTTTGTTTCTATGTGTGGCCATGTGATGGACTGGTGTGCCTATGTCAGCTGAGATTAGCACAGCACCCCACGCGAGGGTCCAACATGATCACGGAGATCTTAGTGGTCATGTTGGTGAATATGGTCTCAAGAGTTAACAGCTTTAAAGAACAGTAATAAAATCTTACAATGTATTCTAAAAGGAACTGGCAGGAAGTGAAGGGAAGAGGACAAGGCTAATGTGTTCCCTTTTCTTAGTCCAAGTTAAAAGCCTCACTGCTGTGTTTTGCACAGTCCGAAGATGGGCAACAGCAGTTTTGTTAAAACACATAAAAAAGGGTAATTTAAAGGAGACAAGATAAAAGCATGGATGACCATTTCAAGTTCTGGTGTTAAAACCATAGACCTTAATTTTACTGTTACTCAGATGAAAAAAGCAAAGTTTTTAACTAGTTGCCTACTGTCCAGTGACATCAAAAAACAACTCCCAGGTTTTGTAGGCTGGAATAGACAGAGGAGCCTTAAGAGGCCCAAATGTCAGTGTTCTTTTTTTAATTATTATTTGTTTATTTGACCTTTATTTACCCACGTCAATTGAGAACCAATTCTCATTTACCATGACGACCTGGCCATGAGGCAGCATAGAAAACAGAGCAGACAAACAACAAAAAGCGATACATCACCAACATAACAATATTAAACCATTCATAGCTTTGGGGATGAGTAAGTTAATAAGGCTGAGCACGACTGATGCTATGGATACTGAGTTATGAGGGAAGATAAAAATGGAATTTACCAATAAGGGTTTTATATATTAACAGGAACCAATTTGTTTGCCTGCGAGAGTGAAGAGAGGGCCAATTGACCAGGGAATTTAGACTGCAGTGGTGGGTGTTAAAGAGAGCCCTGGTGACAAAAGAATTGTGGCGTGGGCATCCGGTTTATGGAGGAGAGTTTTAGGAACAGATCTGTGAATTACATCACCGTAATCTATGATTTATTGTAACATTCATTTTAACCAGAAGCTGTTTAGCTGAGTGTGTTAATGAGGATTTGTTATGATAAAGGAAATCAATTCTAGATTTGACTTGAGAGAGCAGAGTACTTTTAACAGTTAATAAACTGAATCTTCCAGAGATAATATTGTTTGACCATTTCTTGATGGCAGACAGGCAGGAGGTTAACTTGAAAAACTCATTCAGCTATTTTGTTTTGAAGGACCCGTAAAGCTGAATGTCATCTGCTTAAAGATCTGCGTTCATCCTCTGCATGTCCACCTACACCTGCAAACTTGCACCTTTTAGATAGTAGTAGTTTAATTAGATCAACATTTACTAAATAGATATCATATGGTATGGAAAAAGATGTGTCATTTGTGGCCATTAACTCTTAAAAAAAAGTTTACTGCTGTTATAAATGTAAGAAGAAGGTGCATTTTTCCATACAGTACAGTACTGACACATTGACTTCACTTTCCAGACTCAAAGACTACATCCATTTTTATGCAGTTTATGGGCTGTCCTGTTGCAGTATTGACTAAGTGTAAGAAGAGCTGTACAACAGAAATTGTGGGAATGGACAAATGTACTGAATATGAATAAGTATGTGAGGGCTGTGAACATGGGAAGACTATAGAGGGAGCAAAGGCTGAAGCTGTAAGCACTGGAGGCTCAGTAGTTGTTGCTGGAGACTGCGGAGAGATGTAACACAGTGTGGTCTGTGATGTTGGGACTGCCTTGGAGCGAGGCTCTTGGCTCCCGCAGCTGTGCCTGTGGCGGCCGTGCATTTCACCCTTGGTTGACAGAAGAGATCTACTGGGAGTCAGAATGATCTCATTAGGAAAGCTTGAGTGGAGCTGCCGGTGGGGCCAATGTATGTTAACAACCAAACATAAGCGGTTCCACTGGGATGCTCGACTGTTGCCTGACTGCTGTGTCATGGCTGGAGGGTAACTGGACTGAAAAAATAGAAGCTGCTGACCCAAGAATTAAGATGGCACTGAAGGGTTTAGGTAATCTGAAGAATGGTTTGACTGCCACATCATGATGGGTTGGTCAAACTATTCATAAATACATATATTTGGTAAATTTGTACGTGTTTTTTTTTTTTTTTTTTTTTCAAATCCATCAGTGGCAATCCTCATTAGAAGGACTTCGCATTACAAGACAATTTTTAATTCAAAGTGATACGTAAATCAAATGTGGACTTAGTGATGAGTGGTCTCAAACTAAAAAAAATGCCCAGGGGACTCCAGGAGGTCAAGAGTGGGCTGGTCAATTTAAAAAAAAAGTTCAACTATGTGGGAAAACAACTCTACAGTAGGGATTGACAATATGAGCATAACATTATACAAGGATTGTCTTTTTAGACCAAGGGTCTCAAACTCAAATGACATGGGGGCCACTGAGCATGTATTCTGGTCAGGAAGGGGCAACTTCAAAGCTTAAAATTATATTAATATTCCATCATGATATCACAATAAAAATATTTGTGATATGTCACCACATTTCAAAATAAGTGTGTGTTGATTGGAACAATATTGTTCACAAGAAAAACATATTTATAATGCAAAATCAATCTATTCATTTAATTATAATTTGTTGAAATCAATTGGAGTGCTGCAAGTTTGAGACCTTTTAGACCTTTAAACTATGAAGATGTTTACACCTTTGTGCTTCTCAAGCTATTTGACAGACATCATTATCCAGAGTTTTATATAAAACATGCACATTGTAGGATTTTTTATTGAATCAGATCTTACTTTTCTATCTGTTCATATCCGATCCAGTGATTTTGACTGGTATCGGAGCAATACTGATACCAAGTATCGCATAAGCTCACCCGTATGACAAATCAAGAAAACAAAAGATATTCCTATGACACTGAAGGAGAAACCGTGAATCATTAAAAAAGCATAGATATTAAAATAGTCAGTTCACTGATTTTGTAGACTTTGGTGTAGGGAGTTGATCGGTTTGGGTGACAAACCTTAGTTCATTACGGGACTTAGAACATTTTCTTTAAAGTCTGTGATTCCTGTGTGTGCTTACCACCGCAGGTACCTCATTCCACATTTCATTTTAATTTCAATTTCCAAAAACTTTATTTGTTCCCAAGGGGCAAGGATGGTAGGGAGTTGAGGAGTTGAACATCCCAGGGAACAAAGGTTGCTCTTCACTGTGTCCTGCAGCCAGAGTAGTGGAGCGGGCGTCCTGAGGGAAGACACTCAAATGCTGGGAATTATTGGATGAGAGCTCACACATGGTGGAAAATGCTCTGACTGGGAGTCCAATAATGTAACTTTGCTCTTCAGACAGGTCCTGTTTCATAGACTGATGGAGTGGCACCAGCAGGTAATGGAGAATGTGATGATGAGTGATAAAATGAATTCAGGATGTTCCTGTTGAAGAACATGTTTGACTACTTTATTTTGCGGTTGGAAAGGCTTTTCCAACAGGAAACAGGTTTGTTCAGCCAATCACTCCCCCAGACCAAAGTCCATTGAGAGAATTATGGGTTTTAGGTCATGGGGCACAGGAGCTGCTGGTCAACACCTAAGTCACAAGATAACACATTTGACCTCACTTAATGTCACTGCTGACATCTCCTGAAAATCTTACATTTTAAGTTCATATGGCGCTTTTCCATTATGCAGTTCTAGCACTACTTCATTTTACTCCAGCCGACTCTACTCAGTTTGGTATCAGGCACATCTTTTTTTCCATTACTTCATAGTACTTCCTCACGTGAACGGGGTTGTCATAGAACGGCTGCGCAAAACTGATCTACAGTTCAGCATTGTTCAGTTTGATTGCACTCATGAATCTTCCATGCCGGCAGTCTGTTAACGTGATATTTTAGTATCAGCTGAGCTCGCTTGGAAACCTCGCCAGAGCATGGTACCAAAAAAGCACCAGGTACCAGGTACTATCCCTAATGGAAGACCAAGTCAAACGGAGTAGTGCTAGAACTGTATAATGGAAGCGCGCCAAAGGATTGTGGCCAGGTATTTGTACTGGCCTGTGTGCCCTCCACCTGCGGTCATCTGAAAATTCCTAGAAATAAGCATGTGGTTGATAGTACACATTGGTTTCTAGAGGTCGGATTGAATCACCACCACCACCCACATATCTCAGTCTACCACTTCCAGGCTTCCTTTGTCATCTGTGGCTCCAGGTGTCTTCTAATGACACAGCAACTCCTCCACCGGCTCTGTAACATACACATACACTGCACCTGCTGTACTGAGGGAAGCCATGTGATCTGATCCAGCCTGTCCTTGTCCTTTGTGCGTCCAGCTCACACCATCTGCATTCTTCTCCGCTCCCCCTCCTCCCTCTCATTATCAGTTTTCACACGCTTTCTTGAAAAGGTATTTTTCCTCCTTTTTAAATTTATATATATATTTTTTAAAGTCTTTACACACTCCACTTCGGCCGATTAGCACATTGTTAATGTTTTTTCTTCGTTGCCATTCCCTCCCCTGTGAGAGTCATCTCCGGCAGGAGCTCATTATCGCTGGGTATGAAGTTGACTGCAAGGGTCCCGACTGACTTGTCACATCCCAGTTCCCTCCTGCTGCTGAGCCCAGCAGATTTGGTGTGTTGCTAAGCGGTGTGTGCGTATGTTTGCATGGAAGTAGAGTTGGTGGTGTATGGGATTGTCTCAAACTTGACTCTGGGGAACGTTGCAAAGCATTTTTCTGCAGTTCCTCCTTGTTACTGTCTTGTTTACTGAGGATGAGCGTTGTCGGCGGTGAGGGATGGCAGCGTTGCTTTGAGAGTGTTTCTATGTGACATTTGTCATATCGCCGGTATTGCTGACTGTGATTTATGTAGTTTTGTTTATGGCGTTGAATTGTGTTGTGAAATGGAAATGGGGCTCTGGCACAGAGTCATCCACTTAAAGGAATGCGAGAGATAGGCTGGAGAAGGGAAAACGGTAATAAAAGCAGAGATTTATGGCTCAAAGAGACATTTTTCAGCACGTTGGTCTCATCAGAGTGTGCATGTTAATTTATCTAGAAGCACAACCACAGTTGTTAGCATGATACAACAATGAAGACATTTCCATTATGTCCTTTTTATACAAAAGCTTTTTTTTTTATTTCATCTCCCGGCATCTATTGTTTTTATAGCATACTGCTCCAGAGACCTTTAAAATATTGTTAGATTTGGCCAGGGATGCCACCATATCACTTTTTTATGACTGATACGATGCCAATATCAGTCTGATACAGATCTGTTGTTAAAAAACTAATTGATGTAATTTCAAGAAATTTTAAAGATGTAAGTCTCCAATTGGGGCCACACAGTTGGTATAGCGCTCTTGCTTTTGCAGCAAGAAGACTTGGATTCGAGCCCCAGTTGGAACAAGGGCCTTTCTGCATGGAGTTTGCATATTCTCCCCGTGTGTGTGTGGGTTTTCTCCAGGTTCTCCGGCTTCCTCCCACAGTCCAAAAACATGCAATATGGGAATTAGGTTAATTGGACACTCTAAATTGACTGTAGGTGTGAATGTGAGACAGTAATTTTGCCCAGTAACGGACCAATACCGATTTTATCGGCTCATTCCTAGTATTCCTATAGTATTCATCCCTCCAGCCCAAACATAAAGACCTCTCTTCCTCCACACACATGGCAGAGAGTCAACTTTGATGTGCACCTTTAAAATATTCACATTGTCAGTTAATGAGATCAATAAAACAGCTGGGATAACCTATTGTACATATTAAAGGCTACTGATAATCCTGTCAACCCAAACCAAACCTAAACAATTGAATTACTATCATTAAAGGGATAGCTTTGGGTTTTTTCAAGTGTAGTTGTGTGATGTACTTCTGTGCACTCCATGGCGTGGGGACATGTCAGCAAAACAGAAAAAGAAAACACATTTTAGCCACAAATAAATATGTTTCCTGTATCTCAAGAAACCCTTTTCTGTCAAGAAGCCACTCACTCCCCGAGACGAACGTCAATAGAGAAAATTGTGAATTTTAGCTCATGTGGACACAGGAACTGCTGGACAGATGGAATATTTGGTTCCAAAATGTGTAGGTCTCAAAACAAAATCTGCAAACACATCACACCCCCTCCCTGTTGGGCCCATGAGTGAAGGGTGTGTGTGACATGAAACCCTTAGGAGGCCTTTATGTTAGTTTGTTTATTTTTTTCTCTCTGTACATGATTAGAGAGCAAACGTGACTGAGAACGATGGAGAGAGGGAAGATGGGATTGTCAGATAAGCAGTTAAGAAAGGGAACAGGGGACACACGATGATTCATCCTCACTAATCCTGACTACCTTCCCTCTGCTTGTGTGGTGACATCACATATCCCCCTCTATATCTCGCTTTAACTCCTCATGTCATTGTGTAGCAGCGTTATTCTTCCTGTCATTTCTACATACAAGCCCCATGTGGTTGTGCGACCCTCTGGTGGAGGATAAAGGGGTAAATGATGGATGGATGGATGGAGGGAGGGATAGTCTTGATGACCACTCAAAGCTGCTTTTCAATTCACCCATTCACTCACACTGATAGATGAGAAAGATTTATACTTAAATAGATTAAATATAGAATAAAAATCCCAAACCTTAACAAAACACTGCAAAATAATATGATTTAATATAGTAAAAAAAAAGACATAAAAACTGTGCAATGTTCATAGAATCACAGTGAAACAACCTTGAATAAGTAATTCAAGTGTGCAAATATAAGCAATCATTATAACATATTACACCAATGAAACTTTGTAGTGAGGCACAGTAGTCTTCATCAGTCTCTCCACAATTTGGAATGGCATCATATCCTTAGCAATGAAGAAGGAAATGTCCCTATTGAGGTCACTGGATTTCTGTGATGAGGGCAAATAAGAGGGCAATATGTTTTTAAATACTTCCTTTAGTGCTTGAGTTACAGATGTTGAATGTGCTCGACCAGCAAACCCTCTCTGTGAAAAAAGAAATAGAAAATGTGGTGGAATTATAAGATCTACTTTTAAAATTACAACTAATAAGCAGTTCACATAATGAGCCAAATCACAGCTAAATTTAGACAGAGAAAACTCGACATACAACATGCACTTACCTTTTTTTCCATGAGGCAGCTGCTCTTATGGTAATTACAAATTGGAAACATGAGAAAAATACATCACTAGAGCTGTATGCTGATGAGCTGGACAGGATTTTCATGTGAAATATCCACGTTTATCTCCATTCATGATTATCACAATAATAGCAATTCACCAGGATTAATTTATTATAAGTGATCTTTAACATGATGAACAATAATATTGTATATTATCCCATCACTGTGGATTAGTGCTGAATGTAGACGTTGACCATGAGGCTGTCCTTACATTTCATCTCATTATCCATCATTCATTTTCATACTTTTTTTCCCAAAACACACACAAACATATACACACACACTCACAGCTGGCAGGTCTCAGTCTCCCTGAAGTCTAATGTTTCCTGTTTTTAATAAAAGAACGTCTGACGGCAGACTTGGTGTGTGTTTCGGTGTGTTACAGCAAGTAAAAAACTATATAGAAGAGGTAGAAAGTGGTGCTTTTTTCAGATAGAAACCTGGATGTGCAACTATTAGAGAAAATAGGGCGGGGCATCTAACAATCCCTGCCTCATCCAGGGCACAAACCACATTGTTACTTCACCCCACGGATTGTGTTTAGTGGCTCTGTGTGTCTGTCTGTCTGTTTTCCGCACTTGCACTTGCCAACAGGACAAACGGAGGCCAATAGACGCTTGTTGCGTGAATGGGGTGAAGTCTGCCATCTCTGATTGCCTTGTTGTTGATGTTATTATCCTGCCTCTGGTTTTTGTGAACAGTAACAATGTAATTTGTATGCTGAAAATGGCCTTCATGGAGCCATAATATCAGACATGACTGGGGGAGCATTTGTGTGTATACAGCAGCAGAGCAGGGGTGGGCAGGGACAAGAAGAGTCCGTCCTGTCAAACTGCTGAATGACTTTGTGGACGCCTCGTTGTGTTTTCAGTCATACAGCTGTTTTGCTTTACTAGCACAGTGTTGCTGTTGTCTCCGTCTGTTTGGACATCAACATTTAATATTTAAAACAGAACTGTGTAGGATTTTTACCTTAATTTAACAGCTTCAGAGTCATTGTGATGGTTAAATGTCTTGTTGTGGGGAGATTAGGGGCTGTCTCCACACCCCCTACTGTCTATTAGGGGAAAACCAGCCTTGCAAGATCAGGGCCACCAACCCAGAGTCTTCAAATTCAGGAGATCTCACAATGAAGAGATTGAAAAACACAGAAGCATGCAAAAAGGCTGCCGACTGGCACGGACATGGCTCCGTGGCTTGTGTTCGCTGGCTCCATTGAAAACAAATGCACATGGCCAGGAGAGGGGATGGGAGGGGGGAGTGTCAGCGGTGAGTTTTTACAACAGTGAGGCAGTAGCAATTGCTATAAGACAGCAAGGGAAGCTCAGCTTCCTCTAAAATGTTGTCAAATATGTACTGTGTGGTATTTATGTTTTAATTAGAAAATGTCACAAGTTCATTCAGAATCAACTGTTTATCATGGATGACGGATTGTTTTATGTGACTTTTGTATTCCCGTAGTAGCCTCTGCATTCAAACCTCTTGAAGCTCAGCTTCAACTGAATAGAATAGGTTTTTTTCACTGCCGTGAGCTAGACAGTTATTGGACACATGCTGCAAAAACGTCACTTCCAGGGAAGCTCAGCTTCTCTCAGAGTCAATGGAGCAGTGGGCGGGTGCAGACCCGATTGATAGCGTTGCAGAAACATACACCACAGCGGAGCCTTTTCTGCCTCTGTGCGGATTTTGTGAGGGAAGTCTGTAGACAAATAGCCGTCATTGTGTTTTTTGCTCTGCGATATAGACCATTTTCATTTGTACATATGCACTGTAAATACGTAGCATTTCAGTTTTACATAATTATCGTGTTCCCTTGTTCATTTGCAGAAGCTATGTAAGAATTAATGTATAAATAACTGGGCCTGATAGAGTTTCTGCGTTGTATGAAAGTCTGTTCGAGTGAGGAACTTCACTGTGTGATTGTCTAATTCCCACACCAGAAGTAAAAAAAAAAAAAACTAAAAATAAACAGTGTTATTTTCAGCTGATACTCGCTATACACTGTTGCATTTTATAGATGCAGAGTTGTAGAATAAAATGGACAGATGTCCTCACTCTCTGTCCCACAGATGGGCTCTGTGATGCCACACTGTCCTTGTCCAGGAATCACACAATGATTGCACACACACACACAGTCTGGTTTCTATCACTTCATAAGGTTGTTACATTGATTTACATCATACATTTACATTTTTACTACTGACTTTACCTTAACCTTAACCTTAACCTAACCATGCAACATGTCCTCACCTTAACCTTAAAATGTAATAACTTGCTTTAATGGGGACTTGATGTTTGTCGCCATGACTTGTCGGCTCCTCACAAGACTTGTACCCTGACATCGATACGTCTGCTTCACTGTTAATGCCCTAATTTAGGTCCCTGCAACATATACAAATACAGAAACTGTGTATTTGTGTGTAGTTGTCAGTTTATCAGACTATATATTGTATATCACTGTGTGTAATTAGCCTGTTGTATTCATATCAGGAGCCAGGTCAGCTTTATGGAGTCATTTTGGTGCACCAAGAGCCCACAATGGACAAACTAAACCTTTTTTCGAGTTTTGATGCCAACTAAAGGCTAAATAGATTCTCTAACACACTCAGTTGGGATTGGTTAGGTATATTCAGCTGCAACATGTTACTTCCAAAATGACTATCTTTAAAGTGAGTAAGACATGCCTATAACACCCACATGCTGACGACCAGACCTGACTGTGTGTGTGTGGGTGTGTGTGTGTGTGTGTTCTGGGACCTGCTGTGAGTTACATAAGTCACACTGAGGACCAGCATGTCTCCAATCTGCCTCTCTGCAGAGAGATGTGGGGGGGCCAAGCCAGTCAATGCCACACAGGTGGAACCAAGGCCACAGGAAGGGCAGGATTAAAGGAGCAGGGGAACCTCAAATCCAAGACAGTTATCCAGTTCCCAGCTCCTGCTCTCTTTCCACATAGATAGATAGATTTTCCTCTTGGCCACAGGCTGCCATAATCATTATTTCATCTTATGCCTAATCCTGGGTTGTAAACTAACGGCACTCGACTTGTTTTTTTCCATTAGGGAAAGTACCTGGTACCGGGTGCTTTTTTGGTACCTGCCCTAGCGAAATTCCAAGCAAGCTGAGCTTATATTAAAATGTCATGTCCAACAGACTGCCGGCCACTGATTGGTCACTCATTGAGTGTTGTCACTGGAAGAGTCATGACATCCAATACAAAAATCAAAACAAACAATGCTGAACTGTAGATCAGTTAAAAAGACTTAAAAATTCTGAAAACATGCTTTAATCTCCAACATTTAGCAAGGACATTTCTAAAATCTCAATATTTAATATTGAGTCTAATCTATTTAGCGACAGTGCTACTGAGAGCCCGCGATCGTGAGCTGTGATCGTTCAGTGACTGTGTCTGACCGAGTCTTTTAAATGAACTGATTCT
The DNA here is from genome assembly GCF_958295425.1 of Solea solea. Classification (NCBI taxonomy): domain Eukaryota; kingdom Metazoa; phylum Chordata; class Actinopteri; order Pleuronectiformes; family Soleidae; genus Solea; species Solea solea. The sequence goes on from NC_081136.1 coordinate 21,569,572, forward strand.
AATGTCGACCCTCCTGTGGAGGATAAAGTGGTAGAAGATGGATGAATGCATGGATTCTAATGATTCAGTACACTGAAAAGAACTGCATCATGGCAGTTTCACACAGCTAAGACGATCCCGCCCACATTGAGGAGGTACTATGAAGTAATGGAAGACAACGTGCCTGATACCAAAGCGAGTAGAGTCGAGTAGAGTAGAGCCGAGTAGTGATAGACCTGTGAGTGATTTGGTGTTAGGATAACACAACACACACACACACACACACACGCACACAGTTACAGTAAGCAGGGTGCTGTAGGCGAGACTGTCACTTCTCTATTCCTCCTTATTATCACAGTTAGATATTTTATATGCCTCCCAGCAACGTATTCCTCACCTTACTCTATCCTCCTTCCATTTTCTTTTCTTCATACTATAAAGAATGGATAGAAAGAATAATTGTTCCACTTAGAGCAGCGGTAGGAGGCATCACTGGTAAAACAGTTGTTGATTGTTGAGTTTTTAAGATACTGGAAGTAAACAGCATAAAATTGGGACATAATGCACTATTATTGTGCATTATCTGCATGTAAACTGCTGTAAAACACCAAAAAAGAAGAAACATTTTGGATTGAAACAGATTTGCATGCAACCAATGACCTGAGGCAATGTCTTCATTGTTGAAACTCTCCACTGATGCTGATGACACATTTTTTATTGCATTTATAGTTGAGGTTGCCTGATAGTGGTAGTATAAATAGTTTGAAGCATGAAAAAGCTGAAAGATGATTAATTGGAAGGCACATAAGGTCTGTTTTGGTTTTTAAGCATCAGAAGAAAACCAAGTCAACAATCATTTTCAGCAAAAGTGGCCGTTAAATGAGCAACGGCGACTCAGTAAGTTGTCTTTTAACTGGAAGGTTGCAGGTTCAATTAATTTTTTTATTTTAAGTTATTTTGACAAAGTTTATTTTTTTCTTAGTTTTACGCTTACAATACTGCAGACCACATAAGCGATTATTTGAGATAAGCCAATTTGAGTCATGTTTGTTATTATTAAACTGTTGGAGGAAAGGAAGAAAATCTGCATCATATACCAGTCCTTGTTTGCACTAATTTCAAATCGGTTGACTTCTAATCTTTGCATGCAGCACCATGGTCTGCAGTCTGCGATCACTGAATCACTTCTTTGCTCTTTTCGAGCATTACTGTTGTCTGTTGAGTAATTGAACAGAGCGCTGCTGATCCCATTGTGTGTGCTCGGGGTGGAGTAGTGGAGGTGGGAGGAGGTACGTGCACGTGGGAGCTTCTGCTTTTCTCTGCTTTCACAAAAACTTTTAAGGAATGTTTAATTAATGTTATACTTTTGTCTGTGCGGCTGTTGCTTGTCTTGTCATTCAAGTCTTTTTTTTTTTGGTTGATTCAATGTCAAGTCGCTGTGGTTAAGAGCTGCAGCTGTAAGCAGACTGCTGAATGCCGTGGCTAAGTTTGGAGGCACAGTGTTGTAGTAGGTGGGCTCCTCTAATTACTTTGTGTTTGGATCAATACAACAGCCTTGTGGCTGCGATTTCCCAGTTGGATTCAAAGTTGTCAGCTGGGGCAGACAAGTGAGATGCAGTGCGGGGATTATCTTTGTCTTCTGCAAATTGCCCAAAATTCCCAATCTAAAATATGTGTTTTTAATGGAAATATATTGTATATCTCTCCATAAATGTCTGGCAACCCTGATAAATTAGATCACAAGCTACTAACGTGAAAAACAAAAGAAATTATATTATCAGATATTGTTCATTAAAAAAAATCAGTGATCTGCATCATTGGTAAATACATTGTTTGTCTCTATGTGGGCCTGCAATAGACTGGCCAACTGTCCAGGGTGTACAACATCTGTCGCCCTATGTCAGCTGAGATTGGCACAGCACCCCCCACGACCCTCCTGTGGAGGATAAAGTGGTAGAAAATGGATGGATGGATATCATTTAAAATGGAGGAAATCATTATTATTATTATTTGTTTATTATTCAGTACAGTGCTTTGGGTTTAAAGTGCTTTACAATTAAAGTTGAATTGGTTTGTGGACAAAACAAGTCATTTGAAAACATAACAATTTCCAGGATTGGGAAACACTGATCAACATGTTCTGACATTTTATGGACCAAACAACTAATCGATTAATTGAGAAAATAATCAGTTGCTTAATCGATTATGAAAATAATAGTTGGTCGGAGCCCTAGAATGTATTTATGGTAGAGTAGATCGTCTTCCAGCTGGAAGGTTGGGGTAGAATTCTCTATGAAGAAAATTCTAGAAAAGTTAATACAGACCATTTTTTACTAGATGTTATTTAACACTGGTATCCTAAGTCAGATCTGATGCTGACTCTGTCTGAAGTCACGTTTTCTGTATTTTTAGACTGCTTCAAGGTCCAGTATGTAATACGTGAGCACCATTAGAATGAACACCCTGCCTTTGCCCTATGCCAGCCTCCTGTGGATCACAGGGCCCATATACACAGACAAACAACCATTCACTCTCACATTCAAACCTTTGGTCAATTTAGAGTGACCAATTAACCTCTGCATGTTTTTAGACTGTGGGTGGAAACCATAGAACCCAGAACACGTGCACATGGGGAGAACACGCACATCTCACACAGAAAAGCCCTTGGTTGAACTGGGATCCGAAACGGTGACCTTCTTGCTGTGAGGCAACAATGTGAGTCACTGTTCCACTGTGGGTCCCTCTCTATATACTCCTCTATCCATGCACTTTAGCTGAAGCTTTTTGTCTATAAGGTTTCCTTAATGAGGGAGGCACTTCGCTCCAAAGGCTGTAAAGATGTTAGGTAGCATATAAACCAAAACAGGCAAGGATGCATTAACAAATAAACAAAAATACTCATGTGCAGCATAGCAAACAAAGGAGGAACGTCTTTTATGTTGTAATTTGTGCTTGTGTTCGTGTGTGTCTGCTTCACTCCCCCAATCTGCCTCTCAGGGTCATTAAGTCCTAAGTACTTAATTAAATCTAGCAGAGGTGATCACGGGTGGTTGTTTTCACTATGTTGGAGCATGTAATGAATAACAGGTCCAGCATTAAAATGGACCCTGTTACAGTCATCATCTTTAATCCTTTTTTTTTTCACTGTGAAATCCCCACAGTGTTCCTCCGGCTTTTCATGTGTGTCCATGTATTTGCTGTGCTTTACAGTTTGCCCTGTTACAGATCCATGTTACATTTAAGTCCCATTTTTAGTGGATACATTTTCTTAACTTCAGTTAATGAAGAATATATGCAAAATGATCTTTATTTTGTAGGACCGTTGTTCACAGAGAAGTCACGATGACATTAAAACCTCTTTTACTTGTCAGCGGTGTCAGCTCAAGCCTGTACGAGCCCGAAGCTGAATTTAATTTGGGGTCCCCCTCCCACCACCAGTAAAATCACAAAAGTGACCTAGCATTCATTTACACTTTCATATTCGAAGTGATGCACTAAGTTTGCTGATACTGAACTTGAATTAAACAAGTAAACTAGTTTAATGACTTTGGTTTATAAAACTTAGAACAGATTCTTCTACATAAAACAAAAATTATTTAAGATAAATACAATTTAGATATCTAAATATATTTTGCATTTAACCCTTAACGTAAAGGCATGAGGATTTTCAAGATTGAAGCTTGAAATGCTATAATTTATAATAATAAAAAATAAAAAATGTACATAGACCAACATACTGTCTCACCAAAAATGTACATAGACCAACATACTGTCTCACCATGTCATGACAATGTCTATGATTATGTTAGTTTCTATCAACAATGTAAATCACCTTAAAATACACATTTATTACCTAAATGTTGTCAAATTCAATTTGCAAATATAATTTCCATATGAAATTAAAATAAAACTTGTTTGTTTTATCAACCCTCAGGGCAAGATTAATTTAACTACAGTATATTACAATGTGGGTCTTTTTCATATTGCTAGAACAATGTCAGATGTTTATCTCTTTTGTTTAAGAGTAAAGCATTATTTTATTCTTAAGGATGAATGTGATATAAATGAACTTAACTTGCATTGCAATAAAAAAAGAAACAGCTGCTCATACACCATTGTCAAGTCAATTGTGTTTGCATGCATAGAGCCCAACATCCATCCATCAATTTTCTACCACTTTATCCTTTATCCAAAACCTGGTCCTATTAAGCCAGAACTTAATTTCTGGTTAATGTTAAGGCTAAGATTATATATATGTATATATCTATATATAGATATATATAGTAAAGACACACATCAGTCATCAGTAATTTTAGATGGAGAGAGAGTGAAATCAGTATGTACGTGAAATGTGCCACTCATAGTACCACATCCACAGATGTAGATGCAGATGTACCAGCAAAATGCTCTGAATGCAACACAATGTATGATTTCAACCTTCAAACAAGATTAAGAAAATATTATTTTGGTAAGCTGCCTTGGCACTATCTAACTTCTGGTTTCGGATCAGTGCCACACAAAGAACTACAGCATTCTACTTAATGGCATATGTCCAGATTCCAGTGTCCATCCAAATGTTCCACTTTCAAAACTGACAGTACTGAGAAATAGGAACGATTTTGACAAAACCAATGTGCCCTCAGTCTTGTTAAAAGTCCAATAGTACTGTATAAGTTACGCTTCACTGACATTTTATATTTGCGCTACTGACCAGAAATGTCATTCTGAGAATATTCATATTTAATTTAAAGTGTTGTTTCATAAATTATAAATTGTATCAATAATGTAGCAGTAGCAAGCGGAGCTGAAATTATGGTTTGATTTGCAATTTCAGAAAAGATTAATTGGCCACAATTTGAATGTATTGGAATTTACCAGGGTCTTTGAATGCATCTCGTTAGCACCCATTAACTCAATACGTTATGGAACATGCAGAAGTGATGCAATTTACCAGGGTCTTAGAGTGCATCCTGTTAGCTCCGATTAGCTCAACACAATATAGACTCAGCAGAAGTGATGACATTTACCAAGGTCTTGAGATGCATCTCGTTAGCTCCCATTAACTCAACATGTTGTGAACCCTGCATTCATTTCACTTGCTCTCATGCGTGAATGTTCAGAATATTCGAATAGTAGGCATTGAAATCAGTAAGCAGACACATTTTAGTTGGCATTAAAAAGAGTTAAACTTTGATACCCTGGATGAATTCCTCCTGACCTGTCACTGAACTGTGTTCCTGACTCTCCTCACTTCTGGACCTCAGAACACCTCCAGTGCTGATGATGTCGGTTTGAAAATGATCCTAGCAAGCAGGTCATTCCCCTTGCTAACAAGGAGAGTGAAGGGCCAGAATGACAGAGAGATCTAAAGAGATGGAGTCGAGTGTGAAGCACGGAGTGAGGGGGCAGAGGGGAAACGGACAGAGCGATGTGATGAGGGGAGAAGATGAAGACAGGGAGGGAGAGAGGCAAGCACAGGCAGTTCACAGCCCTCGGTAGAGCCATTCAATGATACATGTACTTACTCCAGTCATAAAAGTGGGAACACATGTACACGCGCATGTACACACACACTCGCACACACACAAACACACTTTTCAGCCTTTTTTGAAGTGTGGTTTCAGTCAGTGCATACCCCAGCACACCCCCTCATTTCCAGTTGGGAAAGACTGTTTAACAATGAGATAAACTGGCAAACAGATTGTGAAGATATAAACTTAAGCAAGCATAGTTTTATTTGGTGATTCTTGTTAAGTGTTTAAATCAATTTTGCCTTGTGTCTCTGCTGGCAGCCATGTTCTCACACATTTTAAAATTTGGATTTCAATCTGATTCAGACAAGAATTTGTTTTTTCTTAATGTCATGTAAACACGTTAGTCTAGACTAAGATCAAGCTAGTCATAGTCAGACTAACATACCTGGATAATGCAATTTATAGTCTCATTAATACTTGGGAGTGAAGTATAGTTTTTGGTGGCTCTGTCTGTGCAGCCAACAGAGGCTTGTTGGTATAAAGTAGAATTTTGACCATGACATGGATTCAAACACACAACCTTCTGATCTGGAGTCCGACACTTTACCATTGCGTGAATGGGTGAAGTCTGCCATCTCTGATTGCCTTGTTCCTGCATGTATACGCTTAGTCGGACTGGAGTCAGACTTGGCGTTCTGACCATGAACCAAAATGTCCTATAAGGAAGACGACTAGCACAAGAGCCATGCTCAATCTAATTTATATCACGATTAACATGTAGGTACAAAACATACAGAACCACAGTAGGATCCATCTCACCATCCATCACACCCTTCACTGTTTGGTTTCTATGACATAACGCACTAGAGAGATACAGCGCCACGGAGGCAGAGTCAGACGTACACGGTCAATACATCGATTTTCTCCTTCACATGTATACTCGGACTTGTTTCTCTCCGTCTGACACTGTGACAGAACTCAAATACAGCGGTAGGGGTAGTGATGCGGCTCGCGATCACCGCTTTAATAATAATAATAATAATAATACATTTTATTTGGAGGCGCCTCTCTGGGCACTCGAGGACACCGTACAATACATAAATAAATAAAAACACTAAGAGAAAAAAATAAATAAAATTAAATAAAAATATATATATAAAAGTAAAAATAAGAAACGACAATGTAGATAGTTAAGTGGGGTAGGCAGTTCGGAATAGGTGAGTTTTAAGTCTTGTTTTGAAGAGTGTGAGCAGTTTTGCTTTATTGGGGTCATCTGGTCAGAAAACCAGTCAGTATCTGGTGTAACCACCATTTGCCTCACGCAGTGCAACACATCTCCTTTGCATAGAGTTGATCAGGTTGTTGAGTGTGGCCTGTGGAATGTTGGTCCACTCCTCTTCAATGGCTGTGCGAAGTTGCTGGATATTGGCAGGAACTAGAACATGGTGTCGTATACGCCGACCCAGAGCCTCCAAAACATGCTCAATGAGTGACATGTACGGTGATTCATCCGCGTAGAGAACAAGTCTCCAATGTACCAGACGCCATCGAATGCGAGCATTTGCCCACTCGAGTCGGTTACAACGACGGACTGCAGGCAGGTCGAGACCACGATGAGGACGACGAGCATGCAGAGCAGCTTCCCTGAGACGGTTTCTGACAATTTGTGCAGAAATGTTTTGGTTATGCCGGAACCTGTGGTCTGCTGACCTCGGTCTCCTCTCTGTTCCCCTTTGGCAAAAGGGCTTTTAGTGTTGCTGCTCCAACCCTCCGGAACTCACCCCCTCTGGCTATTTGCCAGGCACCAACTCTGGAGTCATTTAAATCACTGTTGAAGCGACACTTGTTCCTGCACGTTTTTGATTGTTTGTTTGTCAGTGTTTGTGTTTTGGATCTGTCTTTTTCTGTTTTCAACTGTACAGCGACCTTGGGTTTCGAGAAAGGCGCTTTATAAATCTAAGTTATTATTAGTAGTATTACTATTATTATGAAAACCGATTGTTGCAGCAGCTGTCCTGGTGGCTGGTCTCAGATGATCTTGGAGGTGAACATGCTGAATGTGGAGGTCCTGGACTGATGTTACATGTTACACATGGTCTGCGGATGTACTGCCAAATTGTCTGAAACGCCTTATGGTAGAGAAATGAACTTTCAATTCACGGGCAACAGCTCTGGTGGACATTCCTGCAGTCTGCATGCCAATTGCACGCTCCTTCGAAACTTGTGACATCCTGTGCAATATTCATGCCATCTAATCAGTATCTTGATATGCCACACCTGTGAGGTGGGAAAGGAGAAGTACTCACTAACACAGATTAAGACAGATTTGTGAACAATATTTGAGAGAAATTGTGATTTTGTGTATATAGGAAATGTTTTAGATCTTTGAGTTGAGCTCATGAAAAATGGGAGCAAAAACAAAAGTTTATATTTTGGTTCAGTGTAAACACACCAGAACATTTCCTTGCTACATGTTGGAGATTAACGCATGTTTTCAGGATTTTTAAGTCTTTTTAACTGATCTGCAGTTCGGCATTGTTCGGTTGGATTCTTGTGTCGGACGTTGCGCTCATGACTCTTCCAGTGACGACAAACACTGCCAATCAGTGGTCGGCATTCTGTCGACGTCACATTTAGAATCTGTTCAGCTCACTTAGAGCCTCGCTAGAGTAGGTACTACTATGGAAAAGCAAAGAAAAGGTGCCGAGTCGAGCCATGCTGCAACTCCATATCATATCAAATAACAGCCCCCATATCTCAGGATGGCTCTTGATTCAGGGTCTTCATGAGGACTACTTCAAATACCTTTCAATACCTGGTCTCCCTTTAAACAAAGGCATATGCATTACCCTGTTTGTGTTAAAACATTAAATGCATATTGGATAAAGTTTTAACTTTGATTTTCCCCCCAGTCATCGAGAGAGAAAAGCAGTATCTGTAACTCTTTGAACGCTGCAGTTCTTCTCCCAGTGTGCAGCCTGAAGTTGTGCCTTTAGGGACTGAAAGCTCAAGCACAAACATCTGTTTTCCCTTTCTTTAAAACGCATAACAAGCACAAGCTCACCACGTTCACGGAATTTAATATGCCTCATATTTTGGCCGATCCTGCTTCTCTAAGTGAACACAAATCACTTGCTTCTTTGTAATGCCTGTACCTGATAAAAATGTCATTGTTCCAGAACAGGGACATTATCCGTGGAATTACATTCGATTAGTCTCGGCTTTGCTCAGCAAATACAGGCTGGTTCTGTCACACAGAGATGCTGTGGTCACTTCCTGCAGGCGATAATCTCTTTTTAGTACCTGTGATGCAGACGCCAGCAGTCATGAAAACCTTCACTTACAGAATGACTGACACTAAATTAGAACGTGCTGCAGTGCTTTTTTAAAGGATTCTGTTATCATCAGATGACAACATCATAGACTGGAGCATCTGCATTTTAAGGAAAGTGAATGACTCACTTTCATTTCTTTCTCAGACGATTACATTTACCGTTTTAATGTTTTAATTGAAGAAAAATCTACTTTTCAGAACCTTTGACGGGATCTCTAATGTGACACTGATCCACAACATGTATTGAGTGTTAACAGTTAACAGTTATTTCATGATCCTGATGAAATATATGAATGACAGATGTGAAGGGGAAAAAAGAGAACAGCACTTCAAAGAGAATCTGACTCGACTTACATGAGGCATTTGTTTTTGGGGTTTTTTTTGTACCCAACATTATCTATAACGTTGAAGTAGATGTCGAATGGAGATGTAGATACTTACATCAAGTTTATGGTGTAAACCTACATTTAAAACCTGACAAAAAACTGACAACTGATATCCTAGAACAATACCTTAACTTTTCTTAACCTACTTTTCGTCACACATAGTACTGGCTCAGCTGACTCGTACAAAAAAAGTACCAGGTGTCGTGTCATGCTGAGTCACATTGTGCCGAGTCGCCATTGGTTGTGATGATTAAGGTTAGATTGGGAATGCAGTCTATGAGGTGTCCTCACGAAGAAATAAAAAGAAGCTTGTGTGTGTTTGTGTCCCCTCTTGAGGATCTTTTCTGGCATGAACACTGACCTTCTCTAGTCCTCATGAAGACCAGAATATGGTCCTAATAAGGCAGAACCATCATTTCTCAGGAACTGGTTAAATTTAAGATTTGAATTATGGTTAAATTAAGATTAGGGTTAGGACCTTGAGTAAGATGTCTAAATGAATGGAAGTCAATGTAGAGTCTTAAAATGGATAGAAATACAATAATATTATTACTGGTACTCTGAGGTACACTCGTGTTAGTTTCATTTAGATTCATTAACCATATCAAATGGACACTGCAACATACTTTTGTTGGAAACTTGCTAATTAGGCCCCATGACACTACCTTGTATCCAAAAGTAGTAAAATTTCAGAATGAACTCATAATTTCAAAATAAAAGTTTATTACCCATAAATGTGTTTTATGGTTAATTTACAGCAGCAAAAAAATTGACAACAGGTTGTCACTTAAATGTTCCCATCAGTAGACGAGCTTCTGTTTAAACTGTCAATACACTAACAGATTTAAAATTCAGGATCATACTTTATATTATCATCATGAGTTAGAAACAAAAATACATTTTTTAACATAGCTGACATATCTGAGCAATTTTGGTTAAACTGAGGAAATGAGGATCATAGCAATTTCCTGTAAGCAGCATTAAACTGTTGGACACCAGGGCTGCAACATGTCATCTGTTGATTCATTTCTCAATTAATTGTTTGGTCTATAAAATGTTGAACATGATGATGTAAGATGTCAAATATCTTGTTTTGTCTACAAACCAAAATTATTGGTTATTAATGATTTCTTTGTTAAATGAAACCAAAGAAAATGACAAAGACCTCAAGGACAATCACTTGGACAGAATGTGCTGCAAAACAAAAAAAGTGGACATCTCCTCTCTTAAGATGAATCAGCACACTTGGCCCTTGAATTTGAGGGTATTGGTCCTGGAAAGTCTTTGAAAAATGCTTTAATTTGATCTGTCTACCTCTCTCTTACATTTACCTATACCATTAACCATGGATTGACGAAAAGTAAAAGCAATATTTTTCTGGGAGACCAAGCTGGACGATTCCCAAAGAGTGATTAAACCTGATGGAAACTTTTTTTACAGTGCTGATGACACACTGCTGGCTTGTCGATGGCTCAATGGCAGCTCTGATTCCGACACAAAAGACGCCAAAAGTAGCTCTGAACAAGCAAAAAAAACCACACAAGATTGTAAAATATTCATGAACAATCTGCCAGAACTGCTTTAATCACCTAGAGTTTGGTTGTCACAGCAACCGTTTCAGCCCTTATTGGGTTCAGCTTTACATGTAGGACGTGGTTGCCCTTCTAGATGAAGTGTATAAGTCAGTTGATTGAAACTGACAGTGTTACTTACATGATTGAAGAATCAGGAATGTGCTTTAAAAAGATTTTTAATCCAGTTACTGTGTCTTCTCTATGCACATGCATGCTTCCAACTCAAACCTGCAGAGAAGTCACTCAGTCAAACAAAAAAGGATAAATCGTTTTAATGAGCAGACATGATTACGTAGGCAAGCCAAATCCAGCTGATTGTAAAACTGCAGCTGAGTCCAAGCAAACAGGAAATAAACTGAGTCTGTCCTCATGTGCTGGAGGGAGCTCAGTTGGTGGCAAGATGATGTGGAGGAACACATCCCAATCCTGGACGACGTTCCAGGCATGAAGACAGAGATGTGGATGCCCAGGTTTCTGTGTTTGACTCAGTCTCAGGGATCATATGTTGCTGCTGTACCACAGATAAATGGGAGCTCATGTTTCTGAATCCAAATTATGTAGGATATTTACATGTCCATGTGCTGGTCAATGTGATAGTGTTTTAACCACGTGGGTGCTTTTGTAGCCTGGGTGAACCCAGCTGTGTCTGCCAGCAATTTCTGCAGATTTTCCTGGCAAGGACGCCTTTTTGGCCAACTACAAAATCTCCCAAATAGCAAGGGAACCAATCACAAATGTCTTTTTCCTCTAGAGGCAGGCTTCACAGGATGACAGCATAGAAGCAACATCTAGCAGCTTTTGTATACATCATAGATCAGACAACATATTGGATGTCTTTCGATTCCACTCAGGGCAAAAGTCTTTTGACTCAATTACTCTATTGCCATTCCTAGAAAACAACTACGACACATTTTCTTGAGGAAAAATTAGCCGGGCTGAAGTGAGCAAATCACGCTGACAATAACCTTTCACTTGTCAAGGCTAAGAAAAGATTGTAGCATCAACATCCTCTCGCTAAAAACCCAAATCTTGTCCTTGTAACTGCATTGAAATATGTGTTGTCATTGTGTGAAAATAGACCAACGTGTGTGACCTTTGGTCTCAATCTGGTCTCAGCTGTGGTGTGGTGCTTTGCAGATTCCGCTCACTATTTCATACAGTTCTAGCACTGCTTAACTCGACTTGACTTGACACGTTTTGGTACCAGGCACATCATTTTCTATAGCTTCATAGTACCTCCTCAATGATTAGCAGACTCTACATGTTTGTGTAAGTGGTGAGTCATGGGTTCCTTGAAATGTGTCACGTAGCTCTGTAAAGTTCATTCCCTCTGGGTCTGTTACTTTGCAAAGTTAAACCGATAATCCCTAGCGCTCTGCGGTGTCATGGCAACAATATCCTTGATTTTGCTGACAGAAAAAGTAACTTTGTAAAACACTAAATCTCCCATACCAAAGTCCATATAGATAATCTTTGAATTTAGCTTGTGTTTGAAATGTTTTGCTGCTTTTCCTGATTTTCCTTTCAGCCATGCCTTGTGGTGTAGTGGAAATGACCCACTGTGGACTTACTGAAAGGCATCATGGCATCAATATGCCTACACACATCTTAATCCTTAATATACTGATGTTGCGGATTTAAACTTTTGATATACCAAGGAGCCTACCACCTGTGAAATCATTGAGATCTCAAAGTAACACCATTATCTTGTCACATTAAAACACAGTGGCGTAAATGAGTCAGATTTATTCTCAATAAGGTAATTTATCGCTCATCATTCCTCACATGTACGACACTGGAATGGCAAAATTTGATTAAGAGGGAGGGACAGATAAGCTGTCTCTAATAATTATTAGTATTAATTATTGTTATTATTTGTATTATTGTTTAATTTTCTACACACTCTGGTCAAAATTCCTCAGCTCCATCACATACCCAGGTCTATACAGTGGAACAGTATTTCTGTTTTTCCTCAAAGTACAACCAGAGGACTCTCGCGTACCACTGGTGGTACATGTGGGTACCCCCATTTGAGAACCATGCACAATAAAACAATAAAACCTGTGTACCGACCCAGTACTCCTTCACCAGAGACTGGTAACTTGACATTATTCACATACTTCACATGAATCTGTGCATTGAAGCAACTGCACCGTCTCAAGTTAGTTTCAATATGATTTTCAAAGTGGATTTAAAAAAAAAAAAACTGAAACCACTGACTGTTTGAGAAGAACTCTACATCAACATATCGAATATGCTTTGGAAATGGTCATAAATAATGTGTAAACTGCTGGTAGTCAATGAAACATGCAAGAGTATAATATGGTCCAATCGTAAGATTCAGTCCATTCATCCATCACTCTTTGCCTCTTCACCGCTCTGTGAGGAAGCACCAGGGTCTTGCTGGTCATTATCAGGTAAAAGTCTCCTCAACACACTTTGTCCTTTGCTCCCTCGTCAACCCTCCATTCACACTGAGAGAGTCGGCAGCATCAGTCGCAGCGCTGAGCTCATTCCATTTTAATTGAGACCTCTATGATAAGATGGACATGAATATTACATGCCACGGGCCTCGTTTATATGCAGAGGCCAGTCTAAATGTTTTAATATTTGCTGTGTGTAAATTATTCAAATTATGTTCTCAGGCAGCGTCGGATCATTTCTCTGAAATGTTTTGTCTCTGATATTCAGGAGGAGATGTGATTCTAATGGTGTGTATTTATGTTCAAATGCTGATTTCCCAGGATGCACTGCTATGTAAAGTTGCCCACCCTCTCCCCAAGCTGCTGACCTCAGGTTCACTGTGTTTGCCTTTAATAATTATACCCCATTCCCAGTGGCCTAAAAACTAGTTTAATCCCTGGTTTAAATGGGTGCATGTAAACCCGCAATGCAAGCAGGTTTTTATCTGCTTTAGCTCTGATTAGCATGGTGGGAACAGAGGGTGAGTGTAGAAACGAGAATTCCAGAGATGAAAATGTACTTATCAGTGAACATAGAGTGTATTGAGAAGATGGAAGGAGTACTTTCATGCCATCAAAGATTAGAAGGCCAGAAGGAGTTGCACTGTGTCTTGGTGGACCTAGAGAAAGATTATGTTCGGGTGTCAAGACTGTGTGTGCCAGAGTGACAGATGGGTTTAAGTTAAAGGTGGAAGTACATCAGAGATCAGCTCTGAGCCCCTTGAGCAGTATGACAGATTAGGTCAGCCAGGAGTCTCTGTGCACTGTAGTGAGATTAGGGTATTGGTGGAAGAGAGCCTGGAGAGATGGAAGTTGAGGGTCAGAAGGATAGCAACACAAGTAAAGAGAAGGTCTCCAAGACGGTAGTGAGACCTGCTATGATGTGGCTTGGAGACAGTGGCACTGTCTAAAAGACAGGAGGCAAAGCTGGCAGAGCTGAAGATGCTGAGATTTCTGTTGAGACTGACCAAGATGGACAGGATTAGAAATGAGCATATTCCAAAGACAAGCTCAGGCTTGGTGGTTTGGTTTGGAGATAAAATAAGAGCGTCAAGGTTGAGATGGTTGGGTCATGTGCAGAGGAGGGATAGTAATTATATTGTACAGAGGATGACGACTACAGAGAAGGTTAACGTTGCAGGAGGGCAGGAGGACAGTTGGTGTAACCGAAGAGGACACAAGGGATAGGGTAAGATGGAGGCAGGAGAAGAAGCATAATTGGAACATAACACCTGGGTGAACAAGCTAATATCATCTTCATCTGCTTCCTTTTTTCCTCTGTTTTGAGCAAACCCTACTTTTTACAACTTATATTTCATTTTATTTGCGCACTCTGTTGAGTTTGAACAAAGGACCAAAGTAAAAGATGCAGAACTTGTTCCTGAGCTCTGGTGTCGTTTCTCTGTTCTACTGCCTCTGACTCTGTTTCTGTTTCATTTGGGACATAAGATGTAACGCAGGCTCCCCCAGGTTTACAGATCCCACGTAAACTTGCTAATTTTAGTGTGAAAGAGACTGTAGAGAGAAAGAGAAGAAAACAGAGGGTGTGTGTGTGTGTGCGTGTGCCATAGGTATTTCTTCCTATCTTCAGTCCTGTCTTTCTTTCTGTCTCCCCATCTGTTTGCAAAGTCTGCAAGCATGTCTCTCTCTCTCACACACACACACAGGAAATTATTCCTAAAATTCCTCATCTGATGTTCCACTGAGCACAGACGCATCGAGTAGCAGTCATGGCGATAAAGTTGGCGTTTCGAGTGACTGCACTCAGCAATTTAAAAAAGCTGGCTGCACGACGACGGACGTCGTCTGCTGCTTTTGCAGGAAAAACACACACATATTCACACACACGTGTGGTGCGTTGAGAGGAAGATGGATCGGAGTACAGATTGTAAGTGACATGTTAATTTCTTCTCCGTCACTCAACTCACGACCGAGGCGTCCGCTATCAAAGTAAAGGGACACGAGCCCCAGCCATCAAGGCTCGTCTTCTCCTTCTTCTTTTTCCTCTTTGTTTCCTTTTCTTTTTCTCTCTTCTTCTTGCCTGTGGGATGATCCAAGGCTGACGTCGATCAAGGATGTGCTTAGTTTATCCCCCCCTAACAACTTCCTCATAAGGAGGAAATTGACAACTGAGAGGTCACACTGTATCTATGATCTTGTATTTTTTCTGAGAAAAAACATATTTAACTGAATTTCTTGAAACTTAGTCAGAGAGTGCAGTTTGGGAATCTACTCATTTCTGGAGTATATCTGATTATGGGGTTGAATTGAGGATTTTTTTTAAATTAATTTTCAGATTATCACAGTGATACTGGACCCTAGACTCCCGTAGCAAATCAGTGACAGTTTTCACCAAGTTTAAATTATTCCCTCAAGACATTCTGGAGACATCTTGTCTCACGGTGGACAGAAGCCCAGAAAACACAAATCCCAGTCTAAATCATCAATAATTAAAAGATAAGAATCACAGAATTGTTCTGGATTTAGTTTTGGTGGCAGGATGTGCTGTCTGAGCACTTTCTAGTTCATTGTGTATTCCAGCAGTAATTGCGTGTGATTTTTAAGCTCAGACCAGATCATCATCAGAAGTTTTAGCCTGTAAGTTTAACATTACAGTACATATTCTGTCCATATTTGTTGTGTTCATTCTGTAGCCTTACCACACCATTTTCAAAATCAAAAATGCTTTACTTCCTCCTCACATTATGGGGAAAAAAAGTGTTCTTCTTGACATTGCAACTTGAATTACTATACTGCATTTCATTTTTGAATGTTGCCTCCAATAACTGTGTTTCAGATCATTTCCATTGCTTGTGTCAGAAGATGTAGAGGGCATTGATGCTTTCCAATGTGTCACATTTAACAGATCTTCCCTTCCTTTTTATATTCCTCAGCGTGATCACTCTTCCACATCTGGATGGAATGTAATCGGTTCTGTGTTGCCATCAAATCCAGTCTCATTTGACTGACCAGTATTATTATATTTCATTGTGTGTGTGTGTCTGTGTGTGTGTGTCTCTACAGGCAGCCCTGGTATTATGGCTGGGGCTTCAACCTACCACGAGGTCAGGCTCTGTTGGACAAGTGGAACCAGATCCCTGACAACACAGACATCCTGGTCACACACTGCCCCCCACTGGGTGAGACACAGATTACAACACACACACACACAAGTTTGCACAGCTATTCTTCTTAGGACACTGCACTGACTTCATTCATTTGGTCAGCCTAAACAAAAGCTTTACCCTTAACTTTAACCATAAGCAGTTGTAACAATTAAACCTTTAAGTTTTGTTTATGTCTATAAAAAAGCACAAGGGGTTCTTTTGAATGAAACTACAACCATGAATAGTTTCAAGAATGCAAATCAGCACAGCTATTCAGACAGTGTGGATCACAAGCAAAGAAAGATGCACACAAAAGAGATCATCTGTACGTCCTGCACAGCACACTATATTATGTAACTCTTCAATTCCCCCCTTGTCTCAGTCCACAAAATAAAACTGAAAGTACTGAAGGAAAACATCAAGTCCATCCCAAGATCGCACTAAAGAGTCTCTGAAACCAGGCAACAGAAGGCCTCTGCCTCTGAGATTTATCCTGTGTCGGAGCGCAATGAAAAATAGAATCCACAAAAAAACAAAAAGGCAAACGGTGATCGCTTTCTCTGTGGTATACCACACAAAAAGTAACATACAAGAAGTGAAATAGATCTCACCACATTTATCCTGATCTGGAGTTATAATCAACAGCACAGTTGACAAGTTTCTCTTCGTTCTTCTCTCCTCGGTAATAGCAGTCACGTGTAAGAACTGCTAAACAAACAAAAGAGCCTCCTTTTAACAGCTAACGTAGCTGCGGCTCTCAACACTGACGCCACCTATTCATACCACACCTGATGCAACCACCAAGGTAAGCTTGGGTGTGCGGTGATGAGGGTTAAAAGTGAGGGTGTCACACAAACTCAAATCTTAGCCTTCAACTTAACCAGTTTCTCGGAAATGGGGTTCTACCTCAAGAGGACCAGGTTTTGGTCTCCATAAGGTCAGTGTTTTTTGCCAGAAAAGGTCGTAAAGTGGTAATTTTTACTGTCCAAGAAATGTACAAATACATGGCATACTTTAATGTCCAAAACACACTAATAACAACAAATGCTTCACATAGCAGTAGATTCACAGGAAATGAGTCAAATGATGACAACATGGATCAGTAACCAATTTCTTTATTATTCTTTGCTTTTTCGCGGACGGGATAATTGTCTAAAGTGCACAAAATTGTCTCAACAAATTGACTACACACACATGTCCTCTCTCCGGAATGACTTTTCCTTTGTGAGATTGAGTGGATACTTTTGGAAATGTGTCCACATTTGAGGAATCAGTAACAAAGTGAACCTTTTCTGCAAATATGAAAGGATTCACTCAAAGTGTTTGTGACATATCAAGTCAAACCAGATAGCACACAGTCATTCCTCCAGCCCTAAATAAAGTCAGAATTATATATGTAGTGAGATAATGTCTATGAACAGGTAAAACTTGACACAAACCCAGCCAGTATGTCCATGTGGGCCACATAAGGGTTATATAATCATAGTGACAGTAGTGGTCTCAAGCAGGTCTGTAGTGGTGTTTGCCCACATGGACTTCCCATGTTACTGAAACCATATGGGACCTGAATACTTTTGCCCACTTATGGCACTTATCCATGAAACAGTTCTAGTACTACTCGTCTCTACTCGACTCGACTCGACTCGACTCAGTTTTTTGTATCAGGCACATTGTTTTCCGTTACTTCATGGTAAAGTGGGCGGGGTCGTCATAACGAGGCTGTTGTTAACAAACTCAAACACAAGCTAGTGACAAGCAAAGCAGTTCTTCTCAGTGTACTGAATCATTAGAATCACTTCATTGTCACTGAATCGTTCATGACGGGAGCATGACACAGTCGCACCGTGACGACACCAATCAGTGTCCGGCCGTCTGTTGATGTCACATTTTAGAGTAGGAGTTGGAACCTTGCCAGAGCAGGTACCAAAAAAAGCACCAGATACTAGGTATTATCCCTAATGGAAAAGCAAGTACAAGTAGAGTCGAACGAGTAGTGCTGGAACTGTATAATGGAAAAGTGCCATCAGTACCCACTTAGCCTTGAAAAGGGTAAACACTGGTGGGGCCAGGGACAACCCTCCTTGAGACCCATATTGTCAGCCCAAATATAATCCTTATGGGGTTAGGTTCACCTATAGTCAGCACTGCTTTCATCAGTGTGAGCTGCTGGTGCTGAAAACCAGCAATGACATGAGGAACAACAGAAAAACTATGAATGAAAAGAGAATGTGTTTGCTGCTTTATCTCACAACTTCCCTCACAGAGAAATCAATCTTCTTAGCTCATGGAGACACAGGAGATACAGGTCTTTTGCTGCCATATTTGTCAAGTTTATGTCTCGAACAGTGGATTTCGAACATCAAAGTCACAAAATAACCCATTTTAACTTTGTAACTGAGGCAGCAGTGAGGAAATAATTCATGTTGGCAGTGGTGTTAAATCGCTGTTGTTGTTTTTGTATGGACTTTTTTTTACAAAGTGACACCAATTCCATTTTCCAGTCAGGAAAGGCTGTCGAAGAGCAAGATAAAGCAGCAAACATATCATTGTTTTAGGTTAGCCTTGTGGTAAGTGGCTAAAATCTACTTTCCTTGTCTTCCAGTGGCAGACATGTTTTCACTTTTGCCATTTTCGGGGTATGGGTGCAGGCACAGTGCAGTCGACCACTGATTATAGAGATTATTTCTTGGAGGCACAGATACAGAAACGTCACTTTATTTGACCCCACCTCCTGCATTTGTCCTCTGTCATTCTCCTCCACATCATACCCGGTGTCCTCTATCAATCCACTTCATTGACTGCGTCCCAGAGGGACATCAGATCATAAATCATCCACCACCGTGTGAAGCAGCTGATGGAGGGGAAAAAAAAATGACACCACTGGTCTTCAAGAAAAGATAATACCTGCTCAGTATTCAATGTATTCAATGATTTGAGCTTATTTCTGTTGGTTACAGATGTAGAATTGAACAGAAAAGGTCGTCAAAGCAGTGACTGACACTGTCTGGTCAGTTCGCCCTGCCCTGCCCTGCCTTTACTCTCATTACACACTAACATCCCATGATTCCGACTTCCTCAGACACACTGTCACTTCCCTCGCTCACTGACTCTCCCTCTCACACACACTTTCACACCTCGTCTCTTACTGCAGCTGTGAACGTGTGTGTGTATGATTGATTTCTGTGTGTGTGTGTGTGTGTCTCGGGCGACGAACGCAGCCATTTCTTTTTCATTCAGCTTAGCCAAGTGTCTCCAGCTATCTGGTTGTAAGCCGCCAGCATGTGGAGCAGCTAATGCATGAGACGCTCAGACAAAAAAAAAAAGCAGAAGGGAATGAATGATACAAGACAGGAATATTTGAATAAAAAAAAAAATGAATTGAGGAAAATAACATGGATCTTTGGATATTATGGATTTATTGAAGTGCGGTTGTATGGAGTATTATTAATGGAGTAATATTACCAAATAAAATGAACACCCGATTAAGTCTATGATATCTATAGAACATGTTCTCTGCTCCCCACACCAATGTCCATATTGAAAACCGATTTTTAGAACACGGCACACAGGAGTTGTTGATCCACTGCTGCCCCCGCCAGTAAGTTAAAAAGTGTTATTTTGTGACTTGAGTGGTTAAAATCCCTTATTCAGTTTAAGGGACACAAACTTACCTGAAAAGGCAGCAGTAGACCAGCAGCTCCTGTGTCCTTATGAGCGAAAAATGCTGTTTTTCTCTCTGGACTTTGGTGTGGGACGGTGAGTGGCAATTATTAAGAAAGAGATGTTATTATCTTTCATTAACAAATAATATCACTTTACATGCTTAAAGTGAGAAAAGATGTAAAAATGTAAAATGTCTGGCTATTTTGGGTTTTTTAAGAAATGTAATACAGACAACAAGGTGAAGGAAAGAGGAGTGCAATAAAGATGTTTTTGCACCACGGCAATGGCACATCTTTTATGAGGTGTGATAAAGCAGCAGATCGGTGGCTGGAGAGGAAAAATATGGCTGCGTTATCTGGCTGTAAGCAAGACTTTAACAGCGGAGAACGCGAGACAACACGAGGGAAAACAGGTTCAGAGCCCAAAGCGGCAGCTGCTTTGAAGCAAGCGGCACTTTAGAGGAAACTACCCCGAGACACAAAAGTCCCTCGTAACTTCTTACTTCACGTCCAGCGTCTCCCAACGCGTTATATACTGAGTGTGATACTAACACAGGTACAAACATTCAGTCAGACTGTATCATGTTACCAGTGTGACTGATTCACTGCCAGCTCAACAACTGAGAGGTTTTTATGCCTGTGTTATGTACGAGAGGCTCCATTAACTCTGCCGCAGAGATTTTTAGCACTCTGGTAATAAAAAAATAAAAATGTAGAACCAAAGTCATCCTCAGAGACTTCTGTTGTTCCTTCTTTTCCTTTTCTTTCTTTTTTCTTTCATTCTTTCTTCATTTTTTCTTTTTTTTTTTGCACTACTGAAGCAAACAAATCATGATTTAATATTTCTGGAATTGAGACCTGACTTTGACCTAAAGAGCCAAAAAGAGTCAGGAGGAATGAAAGCTGTATTAGGCAGGCTTATTGGAAAAATATTTAGAGTTTCTGCCACAGGTTGTAGCAGGGCTGGTCCAAGCCTTTATGAGGCCCTAAGCTCAATTTGATTTGGGGTCACCCTGCCACTTGAAGTTGTGTTTACTCCAAACCAGTGTCACTCTTGTTTATTTGTTTTTTTTAAACCTTAGAAGACAGTACAATCACAGACGTGGCCTAGCATTCATTCACACTGTCATATTTAAAGTGAAGCATTATGTGTGGTGATACTGAACCTGAATTAAACGAGAAACCCAGTTTAATGACTTTGGTTTTTAAAGCTTGGAACAAATGTGCACTAAATGAGCAAATATTCAACTACAGTAGATGAAGATGAACAGTATTTAGATATGTAAATATATTGAAGACGTCTAGATTTTATTTAATATGTTAAAATTGTGGGAGCTCCCTGATCGCCAGGGATTTTTATGTAGCAGTTCTCAAAGTGCTTTAAATTATCGTCTCACATTCATTCATTTTAATGCACGTTTGTCACTCACATATCCCATTTATTCACTGCCTCTTGAGCCTCAGCTGCCTGCATTTGCTTCAGCAACCACGTTTTTAAGGCAAGTATTGAAATTATGTTGTGATAAATGTCTCTTTGGTCAAACACCAGCTCCTGAAAATGAATGGACAGATTATCTTGAGAGCAGATTTATTCTGCACGGAGGATGAACCTGTCCTAATAGAGGTTTTGTACTTTTGGTCGGAGGCTTATAATTAGTCTTGTTTTGACCTATTCTTTGTATTTTATAGAGAAAAACGGTCAAAGACTTTCTGAACAGTCCTATATTTACACTTTAGGATGATTTTCATTTGTTCACTTACTTATTCCTGTATGGAATTGAGCGACAGAAGGCAGGAAAGATGGCGACACGATCCCCTCATTCATTTTCTTTTCTCCGACTTGATGCTTTTATTGACTCAGCATCGGCAGCCTCCCTCCTCACAGAGCAGCCACTAAATCATACACACTCCACGCTTCATCCTTGTCACACACACACACTGTGAAGTCTACATCTGCGTGTGGTGGTGATTGATCTTTATTTTCCGTGGCTGCCTCCTAAGAGTCACTTTTATTTTGTGCTGGATGTGCAGTTTGCCATTAGACGAGGAGTTTGTTACTAAAATGCGATGTATTACTTTTTGGAGGAAGATGGATTTTTAATCTTTGTGAGCATACTTTCAGCCAAAGAAAAGCAGAATACTGACAGGCACTGTTGCTCATTAAATAAGCACTGGCAAAAGAAAAATTCCATGTGAAATAATCATTTTGAGAGGAATAGATACAGATAACAGTTTGAACTTGGACTGAAATTACAGTGACGGTATTTCCTTTTTCTTTTCTTTTTTTAAACCTCAACATTTTACACAATGCAAAGAAAGCAAATATGTGCAGCATCTGCCTCGGCTGGTTGGGGTGAAATGGGGGACAAAAGGGGGGAGAGAAAAGAAAAGTTTAGTCAGGACAGTTCTGAATCACTTGTGATTTGTTTATAGTTATAGTACATAGTAGTAAAAAAAAATGATACTGATATCAACTTAAATCAGCATAATAATCAACATGAAATCCTGTCTTTGGGCTTCCTGTTTTATTTTGGCAACACTTGTCTTGTTCCTTCCCACTTCCTGTCAAGTTTCCCTCTTGCGTGATTGCCTGATTCTCTCTCATGTGTTTCACCTGTGCCTTGTTGTCTCTGGCTCTTCCTCATTCTTTTGCTACATCTTTGTTTAAAGCGCTGAGTTCCAGCATATTTCCTCAGACATCTCTGTGTCTCTTTTGAGATGAGTCTAAAACAGAGTTTGGCAACATTTTTTTCCAGAGGGCCACACTGATATGAAGCAAGAGAAGGGCAAAGAAAAGGTTTTAAAGAAATAATAATCATTTTAAAAGTAAAAATGCTTGAAAAATACAAAAAAAACATGTTTAGCTGTAACTTTTAACCTCACTGATACGTTTCCTCGCCTTCCTTTCACAAGTTAAATACTATTAATGTGAAGGAGCAAAACTGAAATTATTGGTATTTGCAGTGACTTCCTGAGCATTGTCTCATCATATGTGTCATTATCTCAGACTTTGACTCCTGTGAAAAAATGGCTTAAAAATGTGACATTCCAAGGCAATTTTTCTTTTAGTGAGTATTGTTTCTCATCTCATTTTGTCATTGCACCTGCTAATATCAAAATGTTGATCCGTCACTTGAGCTGAGCAAAAGTCAATAAAACCGTTTTATGCAGCCCATGTGTGATCTAAAACCAACCTAATCTGGGACACAATATGTGACTTTTACTATTGCTATTGATTTGTGTGGAAACATAATTTGTGGAGTAGAGTTGAGTTGATATCCATAAACTGTAGTGTTTGGGCTGCAACAGCTGATTGGGTCAACAATTATTCAATCTAATCTAAAATAATAAGCTATTTTGATCATAGTTTTTTTTTAAAATAGAAACTTTTTTTTTTATTTCCAGCCTTTTAAACATGAATATTTCCAGGGTTTGTTCCTCCTCAAACAAACCTGTGGTTTGTAAAATAAATCTGATGCAAATAAAATCGGATGCATTGCATGAACATGAATATGATATGAATGCTCCATTAAACACAGACAGCAGGCTGTGCAGAGAAATGGCCGCCACTGGTGTCATGTGACCATTAGTGAGAGCTGCCAGAGAGTTGGTGTATTATGTTTTTTAAATGGCTGGTTATAGTTGCAGCACAAAGCAAATGCGAGTCCTCCTCACACATAACACTGTATATGTTTGAAAATAGTGGCTGAAAATAAAAAGATAGAAAAAATAATTTACAGATGAATCAATAATAACAAACAATTGTTATTTATGTTATAATAATTATAGTGGGAAGCAGACGATGCCATGTCAGTTTGGTGAAAAGTGTGTTTGATTTACATGTCTTTGTGTGCAGGTTTCTTGGACTGGGTCCCGAAGAAGATGCAACGTGTCGGCTGCATGGAGTTGCTCAACACAGTGCAGAGGAGAGTCCAGCCCAAATACCACGTGTTTGGGCACATTCATGAAGGTACGTGCACGTGTCACACACAAGACGGCAACACACAGCATACTGTGTTTACAACAGAGAGCAACATTATCAGTTACTGTTGTTTTCCGCTGGAATAATACACAACTCCTTATATGGACATCCTGGGGTGTATGTTTTTAGGTCACATCTTCAGGCTTTACAAAAGGCATTTTTCCATGTTCTTATGTGTTGTTGAGTCAAAGTTATGATTCATTTTATAGTTATGATGGTTTTTTTTTGGTTTTTTTTGGTTTTTTAAATCAGGAGTAGCGATAAATAGACTGTTTTTCTTTTATTTTTGTTCCTAAAAAACGACCCAAGGAACTAGGAACTGTGACATATTTCCGAATTGCACAAATTAAATCCGATTTTAAAGATGTTAAGTACTTTTTACTTAAAGAGGATATAAAGCCTCTTTAAGCTCCTACACACCAACTAAATGAAGTTACACAGACAACTTCAGTCAATGTGTTGAAATTATGATAAATGGGAACTCTGTATTTATGTATGATAACATCATTATGGCAGAGTTACTTCTCTCATCTCATCTCATCACTACTACTGTGTTATTACTTAGATATTGTACAGTATACAAATCCATGCTGCTGTAGTACAGGTATGTAGGGGAATCATAAAGTAAAGATGCTGCCATCATCATTAATGTGTTACAACTACAAATGACCTTTTTTAGAAATTGTGTTTGTAATGGTGACATTAAAGTGATAGAGTGTGGTTTCCAGCTTATGCCAGTTTAAGTTAAGTGTCACTTTGTAAAACAGTCATTCTCCTGCACCATAGAGACATGTGATGCCGAAACACAATAAATACTCTCAAAAGATGATAAAGACATAAAGTTAACATACCGGTCCAGTCAGTCTTTTTCTTGGCAGTAGCCTTCCCGAAAACCTGCTCTTTGCACCTTTTCTGCCATAACTTTGTGTCTCATTGGCGTTGTCTAATGAGCATGCAAGATTAATGCACGAGGAGGGGGGTTGATGGCAGTTTGATTGATGCATCACAATCCAATTTGATGATGATGATGATGGGTTTAGGGTTCGGGATGGTGTTTTTACTGGCCTGTCCGTTCCACAGGTCACTGACATTTTTCATTTTTGTGACAATTCATTAATTAATTGGTTACAATTAGGGTGTGAATAGGATTTTAAGCAATACAGTAAATAATGCTCCAGAAAATGATGCCCCACCCGACTATTATTATTATTATTACCTTTAAGCTTGCACTGATTTTGTTTGGTGAGCCCCATACCTACAATCCTATACCACTTTTTTCAGGTATAAACCAGCGTGTATGTGTATCTAGTAATGTTATTTGCTGATCAAGGTGCAAATCTTCACAGTTTAGTGAAAAGTATTCGAATTGCTAATTGCCAAACAAATCTACTGCCTCTCTGGTCAAACACCAGCAACTGCATTCAAATGTTGCCATTGGCTTTCTTAGTCCATACTTGCGTGACTTTTGTCCCTTTGTTGTCCAACCAGTGTGAGGCTCATTGTCTCAGACTCTCCTCCCTTTTATAAACTTTATAAACTGACTATGTGTCAATACCTCATACACGACCACTTCAAAAAACCTGAACTATCCCATTTGTCTTTGTGTTACCTCTCTCTCCAGGTTATGGCATGATGACAGATGGCACCACGACGTTCATTAACGCCTCCGCCTGCACCGTCAACTTCCTGCCCATGAACGCACCCATTGTCTTTGACCTCCCCAACCCCAGGACCACCACCACCACATGACTAGAGGAAGCTGAGCCGCAAAGCCTCTCCACCAATCAGGAGAAAGGAGCCCGGAGGAGCAAGTGAGGTCAGCCGGTGGAACTAAAGACTGTACATATTAGGCAGGTGAGTTTTCTTTTAACGTGACACAAATGGAACACACCACTGCGGTGATGTCACATTGTGGAGGAAGCTGGATGAGGCTCAGAGGCTCGCTCACTCGCGTCATTATTATTAGTTTGTGTGCCGTAACATTCTTCACCAGTAACTGCATCTGTGAGAGCAGATGAATGAGCGGGAGAGACGCTTACGCTAACCTGCGCACAAACGGGACATGTCTGTGTTCCCATTTTACTGCACTGACAATCTCATGTGGCTCTCAGAGAGACAAAAGAGAAGCACTGATGTCCCCACTGGCCGTTAACATGAAATGGGCTGGAAACCTTTGGACGATCAGTGAAATAATCCAACGCCTCGTTTGCAGGAGAGCTTCAGTCTCCAGGGGAACTTTTTTCTTCCTACTTACTTAAAACAGTGAACGTTCATTTCTAATTTTTTGTGTGTGTGTTTCCCCCACTGTGTGTGTACGTGGGAAGTGGGTGGGTAAAGGCAGTGAAAGGCCATGAGAGTCTGGGTGTCAGGCATGTTGACGTCACTCCACTGGGCCTCATTATTTTACCAGGGTTGCCAGATCCCACAGATGCAGTCTAAGTGTTCACTCTTTCAAATCTGTACAGATTGCACTAGTAATTTTCTATAAATAAAACGAATAGGTGAAATAAGAAATGTATTACTCAAATCCTGAACAAATTCTAGAGCAGTATGCACACACACACATGCACAGATACAGCTTGGCACCCTCAATATTAACTCTTGACCCTTGTGTTTTATCACTCGGACCTGGCAACCCTGAATACAGGCTCCCCCCTTGAAGAATATTTTTTTTTCCCCTCAAGTGTTGTTATAAAAGATACTGACACATAATCAGAGCTGACTACCTGAACTGACTGAAAACATGGCTGCCAGTCCGAACACAGAACAACTGATTTTAGCCTATTAACAAGCAGCTCACCTGATATTGATATTTATTTCTGCTTATATTTATAATACCTTAGGAAAATATCTGCAGCCTTATCTAACTGTTAGACAGCCTATTTCAACAGGTCATTGAAGTATTTCATTTAAATGTGCCTCTATGACACAATCCTACCCAACATGTCAGCTTCCTTGTGTCCACACTGGCCTCCTGGGGTCACATCCACACATCCTATACAACCTCACTTCAAGAAATCTGAACTTTCACTTTAACCATTTGAGGAGAGGACTCATACTTCTGTTCTGTCCACTCCTTTTCAGCCATTTCTCTTCCCTTTTTGTTTTTGTCCCTTCCACCTCCTCCTTCATGCATTGAATGACTCAGCTTCTTAGTAACGACTGCAAGGTCAGGCCTTTTGAACTTGAGAAGAAGAGCAGGTGACATGCGATGTAAAGGTGCTTGATGCTCAGCAGCTGTGGTCACTTCTTGGACTTACCTGTGTTTCTCATGGGAGAGATGGAACTTTTTGTCCTTTTTCCAGAGGAGCAAATCTGTAACTAATCGTACTGTAACTGGTCTTTGTAAATGTTCTCTGTCAATATGACAAAAAAAAAAAAAATCTTTTTCTGGATGATTTCCAACTTGTTGCTATGCTTTAAAAGAAATGTAACAATGTGTTTGTGTCTAGAGATGTATGGTTTGTTACGTTTCATTTATTATGTTGTAAATGCTTATTATGGTATTCTCTTTTCTGTGCCCAGCAGTTTGTCTGTTTAAAAAGATTTGTTTGTTTGTCTGTTTGTTTGTTTTTTACTGTGTTCTCCATTTTTTTGTGATTTTAGAAAAAAATAAGTAAAAATGCATAGGGAGCCAGAGTGTGGGACACTTTTTTCTGGTTTGTGTGGTCCACCAAACTGCAACCAAAACACACTGATGTTTTTTTTTTATATATATATATATACATTTTGCATAGTTTATTTAAAGGCACAATATGTAAAATTTCCTTTTTGCAAAAACGACAGAAAAAAATTTGCTCATTTTTTATGCGACAAGATCCTGGTCAGCGCTATATAGATGCCGCCACATAGGTTTTCCCACACACATAGAAGGGAAGGGTGAGGTGAGGGATGCTGCTAAACTGTAACTTTATGCTGGAGGATGGAGTGTGTGGGGCACACTGGGAGGCAGAACTACTTGATAGGTTGAGGACCCTTTAAAATAAAACCTGTCAATTGTTGCATTTTCAAATGTACTATTCACTATCACATTCATGAACCCCAGTGTTTTTGCTCCAACGCAACAGTGCTAGCCACTAATCTAACATGGCCCGATTTCTACTGTTCTCCTGCATTATTCACCCAAACATAACAACAACAAACAAAGTCGACGCTCCACACATTGGTGCCCTTAGTCAATCACCTGTCGCGTTTGAAGCCTGTCATGTGACCTGTTAGACAGCTAATGCAATTAACACTCAGACAGACGTTCCTTGCATTTACATTATAGTTATTTTGGTTCAGAAACATTAGCTCACCCATATCTGTGGTTTGCAGAAACGTATGATGGCAACACACACAGCCAGGACCAAAATAAATCACATATTCTTAATTCAATTTCTGGTGGGCAGCTTTTGGCCAAGCGGAAGGGATTTGGGCTTGTATCTGGGCGGTCTGCCGTTTCAAATCCCTACCAGGTCGAGGGCTGGGGGTACCCCTGAGCAAGGTACCCAATCCCCATTGCTCATTGAGTCAGATTATCACAGAGTCCAGATTCTTAACTCCATTGAGAATATTTGGGGTGTGCTGGACACAGCAGTCCATCATCAATACAACATATTGGCACAGAATGCCACTGTGATTTGAGATGCCTGTGATATTGCATAAGGTGGTCCAACAAAATATGTGTGTGAGTGTGTGACTTTGTTTTTGGCTGGGCGGTGTATGATCCTGGAAACTGAACCCACCTCTGCCAAGCACCTACATTTGTGATTTGTGAAAGTTGGTGTTATTTTTCTCGGGTGTTTCCATCCAGGATTTCTCTTGCACTTATTCAAAATTACCATGAATATAGTTGGATGGAAACATAGTTTCACACTTGTCTGTGCTTTACAGAATGGCAGCATATGATCGTGGAGACTGGGTTGGTGATCATCCTTTTTTGAGTTGAAGGGTTCAAAGTAATGGTTTCACTGTAGCCAACACACATCAAGTCTGTGTGAGTATTTCATGTAAACTGTTCAGTCATATAATTTAAAACTCACATTTAATTAGTGTCTGTGAAGGAAAACAGAAATAAAGAAAAAATTGAAAGCACAAAAGATTGGAGAAAGAATTTCCTCTGACACTTCTCATTTAATTATCTCTCACTTTGATGCTCTTCTGCTTCAGTGTAGCTGTCTTCTGTGTTTCCCTTTTTTTTTCTGAGACAAAAAAAAGATTGTTGTACAATTTCTTGATTTATTTTGTCAGGCATGCTTGAAAGTGTTAAAAACTTCTGCTACTCAGACAATCTTCATATGAAGAGTTTCATTCCACAATGAAATACACGCCATTTGAAAGAAAAATGATTGACAGCAGTTTTACTTTTTGAAGGACTTTTATAATTTAACAACACCAAATGAAGTTGTATATCTTGAAATATCCTTTTCTTTTCTTTTTGTATTGGAAGTATAGCATTTTGGAATGAAAGTGTTCATATTTCGCCATCACTGTTGGGGACTTTTCTGCTTTTTGAAACTGTAAAATAAGGAAAATGAAAACCCAGATGTAAAGTACCTTTTCTTTCTTAAAACCATAAAGATTCTGCTGGTTCTTAAGGAGATTATTCACTGATTGAATAAAACCTTATCTGTGACCTGTTGTCCGTGTTTCCTGATTTTCTCTCCTTTTGTCTCTCCTCTCCATTATGTCTTGTTGCGGAAATGTCTTCTTCTTCCCTTTTGTTCAAATCAAAGGTATCTGTGTCTTGTATCAATTGTGGAGCCCAGAGCAGTGAGTTAATTTCCAGCAGCTAAACCCTCACCGCTCCGTCTCTGTCTCCCATTTTGTTCTGCAGGTCTTCCACACCTCTGCACATCCTAATGAGAACCCTCGTTCAAATAATTACATTAGTAATCCCAGGGGGAAGCTGGGTAATTTATTCACGCTTGGCTTTTTTTTTACTTTGCCATTAATATAACGCTTTCATATGCTCTCATCTTCCTCCAGCTACTCCCTTATCTCTTTTTTTCTCACTCTCCTCCTCTCCAACCATAATATTGGGCACTTTCTCCTCACTTCTCAACCTGTTTTCCTTTTCCATCTGTCCTTCCTTTCTCACCTCTCTACATTTCTCTGCAAGTGCCACAACGTGTCTTGCTGCTGTTGCATTTTCCTTTATGTGAACGACAGACGTCCTCTATCTTCTTGTCATCCATCTCACTTCACACTTCCCCGTACGCCCGATAACTCGCGTCGCCGGCGTCATTAAAAACGTGCTTCACGAGACTGCTCCGTCTCAGTCAGCACACAGATCGTTTATCAATCCTTCCTTTGTTAATCTTTATTTTCCATGATTTTCACTTCACTTCCCGTGATGGATCTATTGTGGAATCAGTGATAAATCAGATTTAAAAGTGTTGGCTGCTGTAACTCTGCATGAACACAGCAAGGATGTGGAGTTAAACATTATCTCCGGTTGCGGTAACGATCTTTGTCTTTGTCGTTTTGAAAAAGTTCATCAAATTCAAGGCAGTCCATCGCAGGGCCACACTGAGACAAACACATTCACACCTGTGTTGAGCTTAGAGTGTCCAGTTAACCTCTGCATGTTCTTGGACTGTGGGACGCACAGCTAGCTGAAGTTTCAGCAAGGATAAAGAAACAAAGGCCAAGCGGAGCGACAAGCATTAGACACCGAAATTATGAGACTTGACAATGAATGTAAGATTCCAAGAAATAAAAATACAGTAAAATGATTCAATTACACAAGCAACAGTCCAACCGAGTCGTACCTGAAATGAAACAGACTGACCTTAAATTCAAAAGAAATAGCTGAAGCATTTGCAGCCTATAATAAAAAAGTTGTGTGATTGCCAAGAACTAATAAATAAAAAAGCTACTAGACTCTGTAACATTAAGCAGATCGACATAAGAAGAAGCAGAGGCCACGGTTTCCCCCATTACTGAGGAAAAAATAAAGGCCAGTATAAATAAACTCACCAGGAACAGATGGCTTGTCTGGAAAATAGTAAAAGTAAAAAGTATTTGTCAACGAGCTATACCAGTTCTCTGCCGGGTCTATTATTATGCATTAGATAAATGAGACCCCCCGCTGTCATGGTCAGAGGCAGTTATTTCAGTTATTCACACAATGTTCAGGATATCGACCTATAAGTTTCTTGTGCCAAGATTTCAAAATAAAAAAAAAAAACATTGATCCTGGTTAGTAGAATACAGATATATGCAGAAACTGATGAAGCCAGACCAGACAGGCTTTATTTGTGAGCACCAGGGTACTAATAATGTCAGGAGAGCCCTCATTTTACAATACATTACAGCAGGTAAACAGACTCCATCGATGCAAGCATTCGACAGGCGAGATTGGATGCACAGTACATGGAACACACTCTGATAACTATTGGTTTTAATGAGACCTTTGAGAGGTGGGCAGGTGTTTTCTATATGAACCCTAAGTCAAGAGTCAGGGTTAATGGACCCTGCTGAGAATGTGTCGGTTGGGACATGGAATTCAAGTTGTCACTGGTCTTACTCATGATCAGCATCGAACTACTGGCAGAATTTCAAACAACCCTCAAATACAGGGGATAAACTGTAACTGGCTGATGGACTTAGCTCCTGTCCAATTTACTGAACTATATTTTATTTTTTTCAGGTCCTCTCTCATAGAAGTGCTCATATTATTACAAGTGATTCAGGGTGTTGTCATGGATTGCTCTGTTTAAAAGGAAAAATTAAAATAAAGTTCCAAAAAAAAAAATCCCACGTACTCACAGGGAGAACATGTAACCTCTATGCTGAAACGCCGTTGTTCCGATCAGGTCAGGAACCCAAATATTTTCGCTGCAAGGCAACAGCTCTAATGACTCCACCAACCACGTTGCCCCACAGAAAAGATAATCTCCAAACACAATAGAAGGTAGATGACTAAGATAAATTGATGAGATGTAGTAAGTTATTGTCACTGAGGTCAATACAAAATAGGGATTTCAAACACCTAAATCTCAAGATAACATATTGAAACTTAAATATGGAGGCAGTGGGTCATTTCAACAACTTCTGTGGAGAGACAGGTTTCCATCGGAGGACAAGAATCAGCGAATATGTGAGCGTTATGTTAGGATGGCTAAAATCTGCTTTTCTTGTGTCCCTGCAGGCAGCCATATTGTTGTAAAACTGAATCTCACATGGCGTGAGGACCATTTATAGTCAATTTTCACTTCAAGGCGACGCACTTGTTGGCCTCCACTTCGATGTCCAACCACTTCTTCTTGACCTCAGCAATGGTCCGGCCTTCTGAGGCAGCAGCACTGACGGCATCTGCCCCAAAACAGTTTTGCCTGCTGCCACCTCCTTCACAAGCACTTCAATTTCACATTGTGTTCCTCTTATTCCCTCTTTTCTCTGCCATGACTATCATACACTTTTGACAATTAATATTAATTCATATAGGCAAAGATAGGTATTACCTAAAGCCTACCAAAGCTGCACCACATTAGGACTTGCGTGTGCATGGTTTTAAAAAAAGCACTTTCAGTGTTTGAAATGTACACCTATGCATACCTATGAACAGTTTAATAAATGAGGCCCCTGGTCAGCAAGTGTAGAAAAGCCCACAGCTGCAGGCTACACTTTGACAAAATGCAAAAGTGCACTGTCAGCCCTTTGTTCAAAGCTCTGCCCAAAAGCACTCATTTGTGATGTAAGTTGTGTTTGTTGTAATATTACATTTTTGGTTCCACTGTTTTCTCCACAAATACAGATATGAACCAAGTAAAGTATGAACAAGTCTCTACCCATTTCTGAATCTAATGGTGCGTTCCATCGGTAGTCGGAAATGGAATGTCCTAGGTCATGGGACGCTCCTGAACTCAGATTTCCAACTTGGAAATAAAGAATATGAACTTAGAAGAACACATTAACACAGCTAATGTTTAATCCTTGAATGTACTGATCATTGACATTAATAAGTAAACATGAGACAAGAGGGTCTCTTGGACACATGACAGTCAGACCATACGCTTTACAATAAGCATCCTGTATAGGACAGGAAGCTTGAGGGTCTGTCCTGGATATGGCGTGTTAGGAAGTATAGATGTCTCTTGTTTGACTAAATGGTGATATTGTCCAAACTTTATAGATCATGGGACAGTATGATATGGCCGGACCCGACTTGTTTTTCAAGTACGTTGCACCATGCAATAAAAATGCTAGATATTCTATAAAAGGTTAGTTTTGCATTTTCTGGGGCACAATTGTTCGGAGATTCAGCAGGAACACATTCTCCCGACCTGCTGCAGAGCTTGGTCTGATGCCTGACTTCCTAACCAAATCAAATCCCTTTGTTCGGTACGAGTCCTGTTTCAGAGGAGTTCCTTTTCTACACCATCATCATCACCTATCGTTCGTAAGAAGAAGGAAGCCTGACAGAAACTTCAGTGGTACACAGAGGCCCCTGTTTCATTTTTAACCATTGACATGATAACACACTTGTGTCTCTGATTATTCAATTGCATTGCAGTGAAATGCATGTCAAATCTAAATCTTTATTAATCCCCTTAGGGTAATTATTATTTCTCTGCATTTGACCCATCCTAGAATTAGGAGCAGTGGGCAGCTACACCGAGTTGCACCCAGGGAGCAATGGGGGTTGGGTATCTTGCTCAGCGGTACCCCAGCCCTTTTGACCTGGTGGGGACTGGAACCAGTGACCCACCAGTTAAAAGCCCAGTTCCCTTTCCACTTGGCCACGGGCTGCCACGAATGTGTGTCGAGTTCAACTTCAGGAGCCAAGAGGAAACGTTAGCTGCTGACAATTTGTTTAATATGTATAACACAAGTGCGTTGCTAGTTATGCTAAAATGGTTCATTCCCTCATTTTAAAGATATCTCTTACGGCAATTGATAATAGTGTCATAGCTCTTGACGTGTGTTGAAGGAAGGGAAGTGTGTTGGTGCGTTCATGTCATGCCTGTCGGAGTCTTGCATGCTGTATGCTGTACAGCACCCCTTGGCAAAATGATATTACCATGCACATGCTTCTCAGTCACCATCATGAGAAGCCCTCTACCGTGCTTCTCACAGCTGCTGCCGCTCTGAGCGAATGAAGGTCAGTGAAGGACCGCACACAGGAAGCTGTTACAGCACATCCTCCCTGAGGGTGCTGACATCAAGTATGATCTGAAAGAACTCCGACTGTGACAGCTTCACATTAATGTAGTGCGTGTGTGTGTGAGTGTGTGATGTCATGTGTATTAGGTGAGGGTTTAGGAGAGTCATCCCTAACCAGGATGCTAATTGTTTGTATTGATTAGTTGAGGGATTTGCACAATTTGTGGACAATACAACAAGAGTGTCAGCTGCTGTTCTCCTGGGCCAGAATATCAAAGTGCTCTTGTTTCAATCTTCAGCTTAATCAAACAATTACAATTACTGATTGGCTGTCAAGTGTGTGTGTGAGTGTGTGTGTGTGTGTGTGTTGCCTGGACACCTGAGTTTTATGGATTTCCAGTAACTCCAAATAAATGGATCTCACAGTCATATAACACATGACGTTCCAATTAAACTTTGAGTGAGTGACAGAGATGGGTATGGAGTGCTGCTACTTGCTTATCGGCAAATATCTGGTGCTGATATAAATATTTTATCATGACCATGGTACCACCTTGGTTCTCAGGACTTAGTTTGCAGCAAGTTGAGAGAGGACTTGCAGTTCATATTAATGAGGTTAAGGGTTTGATTCCCAGCTCAGCTAGTTCACATGTCGATGTGGCTACATGCCGATGTGTCCTTGGAATGAATGGGTTGGAAAAATGTGCTGAGTGAATGGCAAAACTTTAGTATAAAGCAGCTTTAAGTGTAATCAAGACTAGATTACAAAGTGCTTTGTAAATACAGAACATTAAACACTCTTCCAGCCTTTATTTTTGGCTATTGCTTGCATCTGTTTTGCATTGTAATATTTTTTTCATTAAAAATTCAGTTTTGTTTTGATCTGTGCATTTGGTTTCACACCCTGCACTGTGATATATTTGTTATGTACAGTATACTCTATCTAGTATATTTATTTCACCAGCATATTCCAATTCCTAACGATGATGAAGTTGTCAGAGTCAGGTAATTGCATTTCAGGTTGGCTGCTAAATTAAAAAAACAACACAGCAGGTATTATGTAAAAAGAGAGTTGTCAGTAAATGGGTTACCACTCGCAACCTAACAAAACACAGTCAATTACAACAGTTTATGAATGATAGTCAGTGCAATGTGTTGGATGTTCTGCTGCTCCTAACATCACTGCGGTGTTCTTGGTCTGACACTGACATTTGGCGCTGGTTATGGTTAAATGTGTTGCTACACTGTTAGCATCACTTCCAATATTTGCTAAATAGTCCCATCGACATTGCCAGTGTAGCAGATCATATTTGACGTTACACTGTAGGCGTGATACTGTATTGATTCTTTGAAGCGCATGCATTTAAATGTTCTTGACAGTGATTTTGTGTTGTATC
The DNA here is from genome assembly GCF_958295425.1 of Solea solea. Lineage (NCBI taxonomy): Eukaryota > Metazoa > Chordata > Actinopteri > Pleuronectiformes > Soleidae > Solea > Solea solea. The sequence goes on from NC_081136.1 coordinate 21,605,021, forward strand.
TCAGACACTGTCCCCTAGTTCACAACAGGTGAATGACCATTTGATTTTATCTCCCATTGTTAGACAATAAGATGTTGTTGTACCTTGTTTACAACTATAAAATTAGGTTTACAACCGGGTCATGGACCCAGTTATTCTTGCTGTATGGGCAAGAGTGCTAACCACTACACCAACCATGTCACCCCACAATTCTACTTGTTTTTCATTAAATGTGTAGATACTTATTCAGGACACTGTTAGTCTCACGTGTGATTTATGTACTAAATAAACATTGCAACAACTGTGCCCATTCTCTATTACTAAATGAGGGAAGTAAGTGAGGTGGACTGGTTTAAATAGAAGAGCCTGCCCCCTGTTGGTTAGGTAAAAACGACATTTCTCTTGCATCTCTCCACCACCAACCTCTGCATTCAGGCATCCTCAACATCAAATTATATAGTAGTATAAATAAGCATCAATAAGGAGTATCGGTATCAGTATTTGTATCAGTACCAATAAAATGCCAACAACCATCCATATGATAATAAAAATAACAATTAGATACCTCATGCCATGCACTGACATCTCCTTCCTGAAGCAGTGCACTGACATTTGATGGAGCTGGACCTTGATCATACATGCGACAGGCAAATCTCTTCATAACCATGATTCTGAACCTTGTCTCATATGGACCAGACCAAACAATACAGTAGGAAGTGTCAGAAAAAAGACATGAATAGGAAGAAAGTAAACAACTAAAGCTGAGAGCTCATCGTTATCAGTAGCATTTCAACTCTTTACAAGCTAACACTCTGAACAAAGTGTTTCTGTTCAGATAAAGAGGTTTTATTTGTTATGTGTATACTCATGTACAGACACACCATTGAATCAAGAAGACACAGGGGGTCTCTGCAAACGCACACAGATGGTAGGTGCACGCAGTTCACCCACCATCACATCAGACAATGCAGGTCTTTGTGTTTTCAAAGTTGGTTTGGAGGGTTGCAGCTCATGGGTTGCCAGATTAGACCCTCACCCACATGCTCCATAATTGAAGCTTGGGGCTCGGCTTTGTCGCTCAGCGGGGGGTTCGTTCAGATCGTGCCCACCCGTGTGTCATTGTTCGAAGCTTTGTGTCTACCTCCTCATGCCAAAAAAAAAACAACAAAAAACACAGCGAATCACCAATTTTGGAAAGTTTGCTCGTGATAGGTGATAGTCGAGAGCCTGAGGGTGGGAGGTCCCTGCTGAGTTTACAGAATCTGGCAACCCACTGTCGCCCATCACCACCCCCTCATGTTCCAGAGCCACCCATGTTCACGTTACTGTAGCCCAGTTTCAATTTGCAGCCAGTAAAGCTATAATAGATCAGCATTTAAATAGAGGAAAGAAAGTTAAATGTGTTACTGTGCTGCTCAGCAGGAGCTAAAAGCACATATCCTATTTCATAATAGCAAGCATGACAAGAAATGTATATGTATAATATGTATAATAATATATGCAATATACATACAGTCCCTGATGTCATACCTTATTGCACCTTGTAAAATTACACATCTTTATACCCATACATACACTGTTGGCACAGGCCATTGGGGGCAACTTGGGGTTAGGTGTCTTGCCCAGGGACACATCAGCATGTAGACCAGTATGGAGTCAAACCCTTGACCTTATTGAAAGATGACTCCCTCTAACCACTCATTAACCATAAATAAATGAGTAAAAATGTTAATTAAAAGTAAATTTTTATTATTATAGCCTCTCATCAGGGGCGCATCACGGGTCCCAGTGCACATGTGCATGCATTCCGCTTTACGGTTCACAGCATGTACACAACGAGAACGCCATGGCAGAGCCAACAAAACCACAGTGGATACGTTCAGAAGAAGCCAAGAAACGAAAAAGAGTTTGTTTGAGCAGGAGACAAAACAAGAGAAGGTTTTCAGTCGATGACTGCCAAACAAGACGGTTGTCGAGTTTAGCTTCTTCCTTCTGCATTGGTAATTACGGCGTTGCATCAGAGCTGACCATCAGAATTCTGCTTGGTTTATACGGTTTTGCTTTGTGGAAAAGGACTTCAGGAGTGCTGTTGAAAGCAGTGTTGTTTTCGTCAACGATGACAAAATTATTTCATTGATGCCCCTTTTTTTCATGGCGAGAACGAGACGGTGACGAGATAAACATGGATCTTTGATGACTAAAACATGACGAGACGCGTGTGAGTTTTCGTTGATGAGACGAGAATGGACGTGAATGTTCGTGGGTAAACTGTCAGACCTTGTCCGTGGTTCAAGACGGGTCGGGTGGGTTGCGACATTGCCGCCTACCCCTGGTGCCTGACTTACGTGGGCCACTCCCCGCCCTGGTGACACAACGCAGGACAGTCCTCTCCAATTGACAGTCGTGCTGGGGGCAAATGGACCTCGGGTCTACCGACAACCCCAGCTGGTGGGCGGTAGAAGGTGTGACACTCTTGTATGATGAAGTAGGCATCAATTCATGAAAAAAAAAAGAGTTGGAAAAAAAGTTTAAAGTTAAAATATAGAGATAAAAGGCTTCTGCCCAACAGCTATCTCCAATACTTTTTGACCTAAATTAATTTGTTAAGAGACTATGCTATACCTTTTTGAGTTTTCGTCAACTAAAACTGGACTAAAACTATCACATATAGAAATAACTCAAATTTGACTAAAACTAATAAGCATTTTTGTCCAAAAGACTAAGACTAAATCTAAAATGGCTGCCAAAGACAACACTGGTTCAAAGACCTGATGACCTGAAGACACCTGTGTCCACTATCTACTGTCACACTGACACCACACACAGCTGAACATGTCAGATATATAATGATATACATTTACTGGCTAAAAGAGTTTTTCTACATTAGTCAGTGCAGCCTGAAGCCAGTGTACGTGTCACTTGGAATGACCACCTTCACCCAGGTGACCATGCGGTCAGTAAACAAAGTGTCTGTACTGCTGCCGCTTGAATCCAGGCTCAGGGTTGTGGTCGTTGTCTCTGCCTCTGAAGAGCTTGTGCTGAGAGGTGAGGAGTAATCCTGTGATAAAACCACGAGTAAGAAAACATGTTGTGAAAGATTCTAACCACTGTTACACTATAAGTTATTAAGTACAAAGTATTCAGTCTTCTCGTCACTTGTTTTTACAACAGCTCACCTCTAAACCCAACCACTTTCTCTGTGGTGAAATGACGTGTTTTCAGTGAGTCCACGACTCAAATCTGATTTATTTATTTTGCATCACCTCCACAGCTACAGGTCTGGGGTTAGACGTGCTAGGGGGAAACTTCCCATAGATCCTGCATGCAGGTGACGCAGAAGCATAACCCTAACTTGTTCTTTAGGCGACAAAATGACGACAACTGTGTGAGAAGTTAGATTCCTGGAAAGCGTGGAAAATGACTGTACCTCCGTTGTTTTCTGCAACGTTGTGCTGATCTGAGGAGAAGTGGAGGAGGTGGCGTGTAGCGGTGTCTAAGTGTTATTTATTTACTGTGGGGATGCTTGTGAGGCGAACATCTCAAATGTTGCCCTGTATTACTTTAATTGGGGAGTGAAATGACTGAATAAATGAGGCTGCAGCTGTTGAGAGACAGTGGGAAATAATTCTGCTGCTTCTCTGCGTCATTGAATCACTGTGCCTGTATCAGTTCTGACTGTTTACATGTATTAACACTGTGCTCCTCAAATCAGTTCAAAATTGATGATAATATTGTCCTGTAGTGGGACAGAAAGTTTCTTTCCACAGATTTGTTTTAAAAATGCCATTTCACGAACTCTCCTGTCACTTAAGATCATTTCCTCAATGCAGTCAACTCGTTGCCCCCAACTGGTGTTCATCTCGCCTTCTCCTCACCTGCAGCTCATCCAGTTTAATAGTAAGACAGTATGTATCACTCCAACTTCACCTTACCGCTGACAGACTTGGCTCTTCAGCATTCATATTTCAGTTTGGTCTTCCTGATCTGACCCAGATTCTTGCCTGTTGCTTACCTGTCACCTGACTAATTTCCTGATTAGTTGTTTTAAACGAACTTATGTCTTGTCTAACGAGTGTTTTATGTCACTGAAAACGGAGACCTTAGAAAACCCAAGTGGAGATTTTTTTTTTAAAAACTCTGTGAAAACTGTGTTTTTGCCTTGTGCCACATTACAGTGCGACCACAAAGACGCTGTTGTACATCACGTGTGTGACATATACTGTATGTCTATCCCACAATGATGAATGCTGCCAAAGTAGTGTTTTTGTACGCTCGGCTTGATGTGGGATCGTTCCAGAAAAATGGAGTGGAGGCCTAGTCCACACATAGGTGGGTATCCTTCAGAGATGTCAAGTCTTTTAGGGGCAAGTCAAGTGTCAACATTTCGGGTTAAGTGTTCTGCACCACAGATGTTTGACTGTGTTACTCATCACTTATTGCTAAGCTACTAATCTTGCTTCATAGTACAGCCCTCGGTTTTTAGAAGCAGATAAAAATAATACTAACAATAATAATAATACTAATAATAATAATAATAACAAAAAAAATAACATGTGTAGGCATGTTTAAAGGTGCAGACATCCTGCAACTGAAACCTCTTACACAGGCAAACTCTTTTCTCTCAATTCTGAGAAATACAGTTGATACCTTTGAACTACACTGCTGGCACAACCGTCAGGAGCACAATTCACAAAGTCACAATTATGAGATAAAAAGTTGAAATTAAGAGATAAAAAGTCATAATTATGAGATAAAAGTCGAAATGATGAGTTCAAAAATCATAATGATGAGATAGAAAGTTGAAATTATGCGATAAGAACGGCAATGTTTGTAATGTCCCCTTCATCCATCGCCTCGCTGGCCTAACCACTGCTCACAATATGCAATCTTAAATAAGGTAACTATAATAGGTGACTTTAATTACATCGGCTCATTATTTATTTAAAAGACTTAACAATTGTGTCTAATGTCCTATGTAACTTAAGTCACTTGTTATAGTTTTATCTCATAATTTTGACTTTGTATCTCATTATTTTTGACTTACTTTGAGGATACTTTTATTATCAAGGCTATAAGTTATACCTCTTTTTTTTCTGGTGGAAATGTGCTTCCATATTTCAGAGACTAACCCATGTGTGTATGATCACACAGAATGGACAAAAATAACTACGTTATTGTTTATATCGTTTAAAAAAGTTGTGTTATTTCATAACAGGGGCTGTTGTTTTCTAGCCCTTTATACTCGTTTGTTGTTTGGTACCCACTGGTGAGGACAATTAAATCAAAAATAAGACTTTAGTCACATAATAATTGAATGCATTTTTAATTATTGCATGAAATTGAATAATAAATGCATCTCAAACAATTTTCTTATAACTTACGCATGAGAGGTTTAAAGGCACAGAACACTGAGGATTCTTCTCCACACTTGCAGGCACACGCAATTCCCACTGTGGGTACTAATGCCCCAAAGAGAGTTACACAGCATGTAAATTGGCAAATTTACAAATGACTTACTGTCTCACACTGTCAATAATTATCAACAAAGATAGATTAGATTCTGATGAGAATAATTTAAAAAAAAAAAAAGGAACAAATCTGGTAAATGTGGGAACTTTTACATTCATCTTCTCATTTGTAAGCATGGACTGAGGCCATAATGTGCTAGTTCAGCTTGAAAGCACACGGAGAGTTGTTGAGAATGTTCTGTGAATTACAATGCTCGGGATCACAAGCAACATAAAATGAGTTATGCATGGGTTTCACTTATCTGCTAGACCACGCATGGGCAACACACAGCCCTGGGGCCAGTTCCGGCCCACAAAAAAACAGTGACACCCTCATGGATTATCTCAAGTTGACTCTTGCTCAGCTCAAGTGATAGATTGTGATACAGTGATATTAACGGTTGTGATGAGCAGACTGGAGCTAAGAGGAGCGCCTTGTTAATGTCACATTTCATTGAACATCACAATGGAGGCTCCGTCACATTCATTCATCTTTTATTTTCAAATCTGGAGTTTCCTGTCACAGCCAAAACTGTTATTTTTTTAATGTACTGTCCACCACTGCATCCTTGGCTGCCTAATGGAGGCCTAATGCCTTTTTGTTATTGTTATTATTATTCCTCTCTGTTTTGATCTCAGATGTGGATGTTTTTTTAGGACGGTTCCCAAATAGAGCTCATTGAATTCCAGCATTTTTACTTTAAAAATGTAAATCCTATGCATGTTGCATATAAAGATGGGTTTAATGATTATTTCTTAGATCTGAAGCGTCATATCACAGATACAAGTGGGCACACTATTTGGCAATCAGTGTTATCACTTTTTGTCTAATGTGTTGTGGCATTCTATTAATGATTTATACTGTAACAACCTAATTAATATTCCAATTGTCTGAAGAGCTTGAAAATCTAAGCAACCACATCACTCTTTTCTATTCTTTTTCGATACAGTTTTCATTAAATAATGTGAGTTCCTCACGACATGGACGGCCTTGTTCTTAATGACAGCTGGATACGAGGATGGACCCAAACCATTACTATCAGGTGGTTAATGAAATACTGTATCTTAATTTCCACTCTTTGTGTGGAATATACTCTTTAATTATTTGTGTTTTTGTCACTTCAGTCAGTCATGTTTGGCACTGTATTTAAGTGAATTCATTAGAGATACACTTGTACTCACAAGCTTGGATGAATTTTAATGCCACAAAAACATGACTAACTTTACATGGTTTGTTTAATTATTATTCTCTGCTTTTTTTGTCCTCTTCTTCTTCCCCTGTGTGTGTGTGTGTGTGTGTGTGTGTGTGTGTGTGTGTTAAGAGGATATAAATTAAAGTGATGCCCTGCTGCTCTGTTTTCTGCTTCCAAAGCACATAATTAGCCCAACAAGCAGATATGAGAATGATTCTAGACGTTTGTGCTTCCCTGCTCTGCTAATTAGAGACAAAAGGCTCTCTCTTACTTTGTTTATAATCCAGGATGATTCCTCCATCGGTGTTAAGACAGACATAATTTTGTGAGAGGCAGGGGGCTCATGTCTGATCACTGTGGGTGGGGTAGGAGTTGCGTACAAGGCATGATGGAGTGTGGTATGTGTGTGGGCTAGAGGCAGGAAGGGATTAATGAAATCTCTGTTTAAGCATTGAAAACCCCTGCCATGTGGAACTGATGCGATTGCTGACGGGGCTGGTCAAGACGTTGTGGCAGCCATTTTCCCTGTCTCACATTCATAGTGTGTCTGGAACAGTGTTTACATCTACAACCATGAGTGAGAAGGGAGACTCCAAGGCAGGTCTCCTCTCTTCGTACGCCACGGGCAAACGATTTAGCCGAGCATCATCATCCCGAAGTGATGCAAAATTGCCAACTCGTCGCTGTTTGTTACCCTTGGGCAGGAGGATGAGAACTAGGGCAACCAGCTGAAAAATTAAACAATGTTTCAAATTTGCATCAGATGTGAACCAACAAAATGGTCTATAGGTGTGAACACACCCTTACTCTCATGAGAATGTAGAGCACTTTGTTGTTTATTCCCATGGAGGTTATGGTCACTAAGACTGCTGTCCTAGTCCCAGTGTACAAGCACTTTAATTCCATGAATTGACTTAAGTATGTGTCCACCTGCACTCATCTTGCAAAATGCCCTGTTTCAGCTCATTAGTTGTTCCAGTTCCAGTTTGAGCAGCATTCCAAGTGTTCCTATGATCCATTAACGTAAAAAAAAAATCCAATTCTTTAAGTTGTCAGGGATAAAAATCAGTCTCCTCACCTCCGTTTCTAATAGCAGGGGGTGGCAATGATGGCACATGCAAAGAGAGCCCAGGCCAGCTTGAGTCCTGAGATTAAAAATTCTCAATATAAAGTGCAGGGGTTGGTAGAAGCATGCAACAAAAGTGAGGAAGAGTGAGTCTTTTTTTCAGTTAGTCATTTGTTTTCTCAAATGTTTGCTTCATAAACCAATTGTGTCATGGACATTTATTCTGTTTTTGTTGTTTTGCTTTCTTTAACTGACAGTTTTTAGTTCTCTTTCTGTTTTTAGGTCTTTTTTTCTGTTTTATTTGATAGTTTTTCTCTTGTGTGTAACTTCAACTTCAACGTCAGGTTTTATTTCCTGTCCTGGCTTCCCACTTGACTGTCTCTGGCCGACCCTAATGTGTTTCACCTGTGTCTTATTAGTCTCACCTGTGTTTGATTAGCCCCGCCTCACTAGTGTATTTAGTGTCTGTGCTCCCCAGTGTCTCGCTCACTCTTCCTCTACTGCTTTATAGGGTTACAGGGGTGCTGGTGCCAATCCCAGCTGCTACCCAGTGTCTTTCTTGGTTAATTACTTTGTTTAATTGCAGTTTGTTGCTATAGTTTTTTTTTTCCATGTGTTCCCAGTCTTGGGTTAGAGTTTTTTGCCTTGTTGTTTGTTTAATAAAAAAAAAATGTTTTTGTTATTTTTTGCAATCTGGCTGTTGGGTCGTCCTTTTTGTTTTGCACCTTGTTAGGCGGGAATACTGGCCACATCTATGAAAATAACAACCCTGTACAATACAATGTGATTAAATCCTGCACAGTCAGAATCTCCAGAGGGTGAGTGATGATGGGAATCAGCTGAATGTTGTCAGGCTCACGTGTTGTATGGTTCACGGATTCAACCTTTTGCTTGACATTTAAGAAACCGTTTCTAACAATGTGTTTATCTTTTATTTTTAGCACCTAATTGTGTGTATGGCAATAGTGTTCTTCTCTTCAGTGTGTTCCATTTCTCTGTCTCTGCATGTACAAAGCTTCATGTATGTCTACATCCCATAATACTGCAGCTTAAGGCTCTCCACATGCTGGCTGTTGTTTCTGCTGTAAGAGTTTTCAGGTGAACATACAGTGTGTTCTTCATGTGTCTACACACTACATTAATGCTGCGTCACACATGGGTTGGTTGTAAATGATTTACATGTGTTGCAGACATAGCTGCACTTTTAAAGGCATAGTTCAGGTTTTTAAATTGTGGCCGAGACAAAGTCAGCAGTAAGGTAACATAGACTTAGTAGTACATTAGCCTTTTTCTCTCACCAAGTGGCTACAATTATTTATTTTCTGCTGCATTTTCAATTTCAGTGAGATCAAGCTTTTAAATCTGAGGATAATTCCTGAAAACAAGATGATTTCTTTTACAAATGAATAAAAAAAAAAAAAAAGAAATATGCAGCTGAAGTGGGAATCTGATCCCTTCAGCATCGTTTGGCCAAACCACATTGGAGGACTGGGCTACAGCATGCACAATCACTCAAAACTGTGTGCACGTTGTCTCAAGTCGAGTGTGGCGTCATATGTAGAAATATAGAAAATTATTATATAAATATAATATAAATATTATTAATGTAATGTAATAAGTGATGTAAGGAAATGTGTTTACAAAATTATATATAGTACTGGGTTTTAAGATAAGAAATAGATATTGTAGAGAAAAGGTGGTCTATTTGTATTTAAAATATGCTTTGAAGGGATGGATAAGGTTAGAGTATAGAGTGAGGGAATGCATTATTTCTATAGGTGTCCTCATTAAGACTACACAGGTGTGTGTGTGTGTTTGATAATGTATGAGTGTGTGTGAGAGAGAGAGAGAGATCAGTATGTCACGACAGTTGAAGCCCATCTTCAGATCTTCTCGTGTGCTTCACAGCTGCCAAGTCTCAGCTGAGCTTCTCACAGTTTGTCCAGAGGCAAACTTTTCACCTTTGTATGTCTATCACACACACACACACACACACACACACACAGCGGACATACACAAAAACAACACAAACATAGCATTAATAATAAACCCTTGTTGTATGTTGGATTACATGTGACACATATTGTGCTTTTCCATGATACAGTTCTTGCACTATACCCAGCTCTACCCTACTCAGTTTGGTATCAAGCATGTGGTTTTCCATTACTTTCCATTAGTTCATAGGGCCTCTTCAACGTGGGCGGGGTCATCATAGCGAGCTGCACAAACTGTGAACGACTCATGGTCGTTCACAGCAGTCTCTGATCGCCCAGCCCGCTGGCCACTACCTTACTCTAGTTGTTCTTATAAACTATATAAAAGACTGCAACTGGAAAATTAATTATAGGCTGAACTATGGTGTGTGTATTTCCAGGCAGGTCCGTTTAGATGACCATAGTGTGGTCCAGATCCAGAACACTGAGCAGTTTTGAGATCTTATTTAAGACAATCATCAGTAGTATAGCAGTTTACTCATGGAGAGGAATTTCCCCCTCAGTTACCCTTTGTACTTTGTTTGCACTTTTATTCTTTGTCAGAATACTTGTAGGGAAATGATTTTATGCAGTCATTTAAAGCCCACATAGACCGGAAGCTCCAATTAACGCTGCGTTTGTGTGTGTATCTGTGTCAATACCTCGTTTATGAAACCCTAAAGTTTCAGAACAAACAGTTCAGCCACTGCTGAGAAAATAGTGTTGTATTGTTTTCCTGGGCTCTGCGAAGCGGATCGGCACTTCCGTAATTTGATGTCGTCATCAGAAATCCTCACCACTCCTCTCACCACCGTAACGCCTCCCGGTGCGGGCACTAGTCCGGGCACATCCGGTTGCGTACATTCAACCGCAGAAGAAGAAGAACTACTCTCGTTGTAGCTGCTGAGATGCAGAGCATCCAGCATGCCAGAGGGGGAGCTGTGTATCTTAGAGCTGGCCTATCTATTACGTCACTTCCAGGTACCTGGCCAATCACAGGACAGTGGGAAAGCTCTCGTTGGCTGGCCAATCACAACACAGTCCACGTTCTGGGGGTGTGGTTTTGGTCTGAAACAGCGCGGCTGACGAGAGCGTCAGTGAGGAGATATTTTGATCGGCTCGTTTGCAGCGATTAGGAGGTTTTTAACCATGAAAACAAGTTAATATATGTAAGTAGACCTCCATAACTAACATATATGTGTGATACAAGCATTCAATGACACCTTTAACACATCAAATGTAATAAAGCCTTTTCAGATCAGATGTTTCAAATAAGGACAATTCCACAAGGGATGACCCCTTCCAAAAGGTCGTGCAAAAGACCTGGAGGAAATCCAGTTGTTGGGTGAAAGAACAGGAGATGTTTGCCCAGTACACATTCACTTTTGACCCCGTTAACACTTTTGAGGTTGTCCCCCTGCCTAAGCTCTTCCAGAAACAAGTTATGTTGATCAACACTTCTCAATTGAAAATTACTAACTTCCGTGGTTGCAATTTGGCCACGACTTATCAAACAAAACTGACAGAAATTTTGAACAATAAAACTTTCAGAAAAGCCTGCAACACCATGCGCACCAAGGTTATCAGCACATACACAATATACAGTGCTTTTAACAAACTCACCCACAACTTCAATAAAAATTCCCTCTTGTTCTAAGCACTTTATATCTTTAAGCAATGGCTCAAGAAACTTTTCATAACCATATTGTTTGATGTCTACACTTTTACCCAAGAGAGCGAGCTGAATTGCTGAGGTGCCCAATGGGTTGCACACTTAAAAATCATCGATATATAATCCCAAACTGATTCATATGTTTTGTTCTCCCAGTATCTTATTCTCCTTGTAATACTTAATAAGTGTCCAAAAAATCTGTACACCTAAGTAAAGTCTCAAGTACCTTAGTGGCAGACAGATATATATATATATATACATATACAGAAGAGTTTTTATGGGCTGTGTTGTACAGATACTCTGTGGGTTCGATAACGGGAAAGTGCTCTTTGAAATATATATATATATATATATATTCCTTCTGTGATCTGTAGATAGGGAACCTTTCTCTGATATTGTTAAAAGGAGTGGATTAGTTAGAGCTATAGCACTAGAAATGTCTTGCAAAACACAATCATTTACTTCAATTTTATGTTTTGAAAGGATCTCTTTGACACTGCTGAAAGTTTGAATGTTAGAGAAAGACAGCAGGTTATGCAAATGTTCTACAATCTTTTGTGTTGCACTTGGAGAAACGTGCAACACAGTTTGCATAGACAAAAAGAGAGAGGCTAATTTGTGCTCAAGTGTCTACATCCTCCACAATATCTTTAACCTCGTTTAGTCTCACAATATCATGAGCTGATGTCCCTGCTTCACTATCAGATTGTTCACCATCAATTATATCATCTTCAGTAACAGTTCTTTGTATTGTTCGAAAATCCTTAAGTGTACAATTTTTATGGTTTCTACTTTTGTGAGAACTGAAGGTTGGGCGAGTGTTCGTTTTAAAGGTACACCTTAGAAAGGAACACTGTACAGTTTCTCTGTTCTCGAAATGATGTCCGAGATGGTTCCAAAAAGCTTTTTCACTGCAAATCTCTTTAAAATCACACTATTCACATTGAAATGTTACATTTTCATGGAGTTTCACTGTCGAGTGTGATCTTAATGATCCAAGTGTTTTAAATACACAAACACAGTTGGCGAGTGTGCAAGGCAAAGATGTTTTAAGAGGGTCGCTTGACTGGAGCTGGTGAATTTACAGAGCCGGCACTGCATGGAATTCAACACTGAAACACAAGCGACACAAACATGAAGACAGTTTTGTTAAAAGCACTTTGTAATTTGTAAACATAAAAACACACTGTACTGTATATGTATATAATGCATTTAATTGAAGCCATGACAACCCCATCCATATTCAATGAATGAATAGACAACAGCTGGGTTTCAATAGTTTGTGAAAGTAGCGAGTCATTGTTACAATTATTATTATTGTATTATTATTGTTATTGTGGCAATATTAAAAGTATTTTGTCAAAAATAGATACTGATATGAAAAAACGTCTGATAATTAATTAATGCAATAACACCAAGCTCTACTGAATACATCAACAAGCCAAGAACAGGGACAAGAAAAAAGTCTGTTGGGAATCATCTTTCATTTATGAATGTAATCGGTAAATGAATTTTAAAATGTAAATTTGATTTTAAATTATAACCATATGACAAGCAACAAAAAATGCAAACATTTGTTTTTGTTACTATGATTAAAACAGTAACTATGAAAAAATAATGATCTTCTTGAATCTTTCTCATTCTGTAAAAGGCTCTGAAAATGTAGCCTTACGTCTGACGGAGCATGAAACACAACTTTAATTTGTATGTGACATTTGTACACAAGACAGTGTCATGCCAGTAGCCAAACTGTCCAGCATTGTAGATTACTATCAAGTAACACTGCAGCCGATGACAAAGCATCAATTCACGTCGATTAGAGCGCCCCAAACAGGAAACCACACGCACAGAGCATCCGTTACATCAATACTTACAGCATAAATCATAACTTTGTCAATATTAGTTTCACCCACTGGCACAATTTACAAATTATCAATCAGTCAGGGACCTGAAGCTTATAGGACGTCATGGATAAAAAAAAATCAGAAAAGGCGCAACGGTCCGCCATGTTTACAGGACTCGCGATAAAAACAGCAAAAAAATATAACTTTTTTGCTGTTGGAAAAAGTTACCAACAGCAGACAATGACATACAGTAAAAAAAAAAAAAGTCAGTCTGCACTAATTCAGCATGATGAAAGTATAAACACGCTTGGGCGCACACCTTCAGCACAGAGCTGTTCAAACCGGTTCAAACTGGCTCAGGCTTGCGTGTGCATGCGCACATGAGCAATCGATGGAGTTAACCCAACTTAACTCAAAAATCTGCTCAAACATTTACAAATTCTTGTTGAGCTGATTTAAAAATAGTAGTTAAGTCAACAATGGGCAGACAAGAGTTTATAGATTGCTTATTGCAAAGCCATACTTCCGAGTTTAATTTATAAACTGTAATGAGATCAACAATTGCTAGTTATCATTTTTACAGTGAGGAAGATACAGAAGAGCAGCAGCAGATATGAGTCCTGTAGGGCTGTAAAGTCCCGGTCGACTGGTCGATTAATCAGTCGATACGTTCTGGTTCATCTAAAATTCTGAGAAGTCGACTTTTAGCCGTGTTAATTTCATACAGTCTATGGTTAATTTCATTTCATCTGGAGGAATGTACGGAAAGTGCTAATGGGGGTGTTTTCAGAGCAGGTAACAGCGTGTCTTCAGAGAACACGGCCCTTTGTTTTCAGTATTTTGGATTAGCCCAACCCACAGGAGACAGAAAGATTACAGAACGTCTGGTGGTTTTATTTAATGTTGAGCTCCAGTCTGTCCTCCTCTAACATCCATGTCAAAGACATCGGCAGTGTGGCAGTATTTTACAAAAAAAGATGGCGATAAAAAAAGTCAAATGCAAAGTTTCCCATCAACAGTTTTCATATCCCAGCTCGACTACAAACATATCATATAAAAACACTAAGCTAACTTGTCTTCATTATGTTGCTCCGTCCGTTTTGAGTACATGATCATATCAGAATTGGCATATTTCAATGTTTTAGTCTAATAATCATTGATTTTGTTTTATAACTGCAACAGCAACGATCTATTTGTGTCTCAGCCGCGAAGCTGAGCTCCTGTTTTCAGTGTCGCTTTGTGTGAGGACATGCACAGAGACTAATCATCTAAATATTCCTCAACAGTTGATATCGCGCTGATATCAACATAGTATAGTATATTTTCGTAAATCATGCGCTGTGATATAGTCGACTAGTCGATTTTGAGTCGAAATGTCAGGGCTTCAGTGGACCATGAATTTCTTTGGTTGATTACAGCCCTAGAGTCCTGTAACCTTGCCGTTGACATCTAAAGGATGCACCTGTGTGTCTGTGCGCCTTTACGCACAGAAGGAGGCTGCAGTCCCGGTAGCCAGCAGACCCCTGCACTCCTTGGCCAGTGGACCGTCTGCCTCCTCTGTCTACTGAGCCGCTGTCCATCAACATCTTTGGACTGCACAGAATAAGGAATTGGACTGGCGCCACAGAGTGCCTCTCTCTGTGTGTGACAAACAGAATGTGTTAGCATTGTAAACTCGCGCAGGCGTGTCTAATGCGCTGTTTAAACAACCAAGAAAACACCGTGCCATTGATTTTTAGACCAGGTTTTTATTGGCCTGCCTCATGATAACAATGCCTGACCACGGCTGATTTTAAGACCAACACACCCACGGGCGCTCTGGTGAACCCGAGTGCATTTAATACATACACAGCGTGAGTGCCCGGAGTGAAAGTAGCAGCTGCGTCGACTGGAAACCAGCAATGACAGTTCTGCGCTGACAGAGCTCCATATCACACTTATTTATAATATTGAGATGTGCACGCTTGCCTCACTACCAGGCAGTGCAAGTGCTAACTGCAGGCTGGATAAAACTGGTTCACGGGCCATAGTTTGCCCGTGCGTGGCTTAGACTCTGCCTAAGTAAAAAAGCTAATTATTGGCTGGCAGTCTAAAGACAGCCCTGTTTGATCTCCCACTTTCTGAATAGATTATTGAAAGAGTTGATGGAAAGGATGTTGTTGTTTTTTTTCCCATGCCATTAAAAACAAGGAGATTTTGGCAGACTGATGCACACCCAAACACATACATGCTTTACACACAGACTTGGAAGCTGGTTGTTGTTTTGTGACTGGCAGTAGCGACATCAAACACTACTATAAATTAATGGAAAATCCCCTCACATCCTCTCAAAGTTTAGTCCAACTCCAAAGTTTGATGGAGCTAAGGAAGACTGATTTGAAATTAAAGAGGCATGACTGAATGTGGAGGCGTGTTGAAGGGGACGGCTGTCACATGAACATATGGCTAGTGACTGAGTGACCATATGCAATCATGTAATCATGTTTATGGCCATCAGAAAGCTGCGGATGATGACTGGCTCATCTGTAAAGCTGTCTGGCATTTAGATTTAAAGCACACACCTGAGCATGTGTCTTTGTCTCTGAGCTGTCGGCTCAGATTACTCTCCGGTGAGATGACATTCAAAAACCATCTCTGTCTGGACTTCTCTGGTACATGTTCTGTGTTATTTACTGTATCTCATCGTCCCATCGTTTTATTAACACATTTGAACACTAACGTAGGAGAATACAATTTGATAAAGCTGGCGACATTAAGCAAATTGCATCTTTTTAATATGTGACAAGCTGACAGGCTTCTTGTCCTTTACTTTTTAATGTCCGATTATATTGATTATACTGCAGCTACTGGTGGACGTTATTCAAGCATGCTGTTAGTTGTTTCTGAAGCTTTGCCGGGTGTTTTTGCCCTCGTGTGGATGACGTCTGGAGGGTCCTCGTGTGAGTGATCAAGTGTCCAAAAAAGTGGCACCGAGAAATGTTCACTTTTCATGATTTATTATTCAAATGGAGCAATGAAACCAGAAAATATTCACATTTAAGAGGCCAAAAAAATCAGAAAGCTTGTTTTATTTTTTGAAAAAAAAACTCCAAATAACAAAATAATCAATTCTCAAATTAGTTATGATAAATGTAGTAATAAAGTCATTGCAGTCCTAGTGCCATGGTTTGTGTCACCATCTTTAACAAGATCATAACTATTATTTAACAATTAAGACAGGGAGCAGCCCAAAATATTATATTAAAATTCAAAATATCATATTATTCCTAAAATGTCCATCAAATATCATCTATATAATGTAAAATACAATACAGAATTAAAATAGAACACAGAATTGTTGAATATAAAAATAACCACTATAAAATTGTCTCTAGAAGTGTTTGGGTGTCAGACTCCACGTGTATATACTCCCTCATGCTCTGTACACGTGCATGAAAAATACATGACACGGAATAAATGACGAGTAGATTTACAGATTTAAGCAGGAGAGGGCAGAGGGTTTGAGGCGGACTGGGATGGTCAAATAAGAATGATAAAATAAATAAAACATTTCCCTGCTGACTGACCGACTGTCTGACTGCTCAGTGCCTGTAAGGAGTTGATGGGAAACACAAAGCTGCCTTGAGGACATCCTGCTGTGCAGGTCAGAGTCAGAGGCCTACGGTGCTTTTCCACACTGGGGTCGACAGGTACAAGAACACACTGATACATGCTTCATTCTTCTCTTTTCTTTTTTTTTGCTCGTTCTGTCCTTGTTTAGACCAAGAAGTGAGTCATCTCTGGTTTCTGTTGCCATGGAGAACATCCCAGTGTGGCTTTCAGATTCGAGACATTAACCGGCTCGATCACTGCCACCTTTCCCCACAAATTAGATGTGATTAACACACTAACTCAGGAGCTGATTTTTCCGGGCAAACATTTTAATTAGAAGTGTTCCCTCTGCCGTTTGCATCCTGACACGCCACTTAGAGCCAATTTAGCCCTCCATCTTTAAAGAGGATAATGCAGCAGAGAGGGCCAGATGGTGACATACAAACATGCAAACAGGAGGAATAAAACACACAAAGGCAATCAGATGAGTCTGTACCTTATCTTAGATGTGTGTGCATGCGTGTGTGTGTATGTGTTTAAGGATTCAGATCCTGCTGTCTGCTTCCTTTGTTTGATTTGAACCAAATATTTAGATGAAGCTGCAGTGCGTAACTTTTAACCTCTGTGTGGTGTTCAGGTCTGTGGGACCATTTCCAGTGTTTGCTAAAATAAACATGATGCTATTTATTTTTTCGCCCTCATACTGAGAGAGAGAGAGAGAGAGAGAGAGAGAGAGATCCCTGATCTACGTTAGCTCGTTCTATGTCGGGGCCTTCGGCAACAAACACAAACGCTTCAGTGTGTGGACCGAAGATGGACAGGAAGACACTTTAAGTGCAGTAATGATATTTGCAACACAGCTAAAGTGATGCAAAATTGACTTAGAAAATCATCAGTTCCAGAGTGAATGGACAGAAAAATATTTATTTACTTTACCAACAAGTACAAGCACCACACCGGTGTGTGTGTGTGTGATCATGCATTTCTGTGCTGAAAGAGCACTAACTTAAAGGCGACATAGACCGGAAGCTCCAATTAACGCTGCGTTTGTGTGTGTATCTGCGTCATTACCTCGTTTATGAAACCCTTACGTTTCAGAACAAACAGTTCAGCCACTGCTGAGAAAATAGGGTTTTATTGTTTTCCTGGGCTCTGCGAAGCGGATCGGCGCGTATGTTTATGTCGTCATCAGAAATCCTCACCACTCCTCTCACCACCGTAGCGCCTCCCGGTGCGGGCACTAGTCCGGGCACATCCGGTTGCATACATTCAACCGCAGAAGAAGAAGAACTACTCTCGTTGTAGCTGCTGAGATGCAGAGCATCCGCCATGCCAGAGGGGGAGCTGTGTATCTGAGAGCTGGCCTATCTATTACGTCACTTCCAGGTACCTGGCCAATCACAGGACAGTCCACGTTCTGGGGGTGTGATTTTGGTCTGAAACAGCGCGGCTGACGAGAGCGTCAGTGAGGAGATATTTTGATCGGCTTGTTTGCAGCGACTAGGAGGTTTTTAACCATGAAAACAAGTTAATATATGTAAGTAGACCTCCATAACTAACATATATGTGTGATACAAGCATTCGATGTCACCTTTAAAGAGGCACTACAAGTGAAAACATGGCTCATTTTCTGACAGTTTTCCCAAGGGCAGGGAGGAGCGGGTGAGGCACATCCAGACCGTATATTTGGTTACAAGACTGGTGAGGACGTTTTAGATCTGGCCCTAAAAGGCCAGCATATCTGTTCTGTATCACCTGCACTGTCTCTTTCTCTCTCTCTCTCTCTCTCTCGTCTGCTCTGTGACTCGCTGCTATATTTCTGCTTGGCTGTGATGTGCTCACTGTCGCTCTCAAGGTCCCGGTATACTTCCACTCACATCGCAGACCCTGGTATACTCGCGTTTCAAGGTCCTGTAGTTATCCCATTTCACCATCAAGTGGCGAAGAAAAGGAAGAAAAGAAAATGTGTTTAATTTACCTAGATCCTGAGTTCAAACAACTAAACATCAATAAAGATGAAAAAACTTGTTTTATATTTGTTTTTCGTTACTCATACCTTGATATAATTGATTTTCCTTTTTATTGCATTTTCTTAACGAAAACATAAGATTCATAAATGTGGAACTAAATGACCAATATTGAAAACACATGTAACTGGACTAAAGTAAAAAGTATTTTTTACATGAATAGATATTACTGCCTTGATTTGAAAACCCAACAATGCAGTGGGTCTGAGTGAGGTAGAGAAATATGAACACCACACAATAGAAGGGTTTTGATTACCTTGGCATGTTTCTTCTTCAGAAGGGTCACACGTGACGTGTCTTGCTTCCAGTTTTCTACAGGTTTGTCAAACAGCAGGGGATGACTACGCCCTGATTGTTACTTTCAGAGCAGATTACTTTGGCCTTTTTCCAGTCCATGATGTGATTTTCTCTTTTGCCGTGGTCAGATATGGCTTTTTATTTTGTTGAACGATTTGGACTCATGCTTTGTCAAGCTGGGCTCAAACAGATTGTGGCGTTTTTAATGAGTTTCATTTGACTGTGGAAGTTATCAGACAAACATTGTTCCAAGCAGAGTATTGTAATTGACGTAAATACAGTGTGTGTGATGCAGGTGTTTGGCATGTCCTACTGCTTCTAAATTATGTTCAGGGGCCACATGGTTGGTGTAGTAATTAACAGTGTTGCCTTTGCAGTTATAAGACCCAGGTTCACATGGAGTTTGCATGTTGTGAAGGTCACAGGGACGCTGGGCAAAACGCGGCCCTGTGACCTTCACAACATGCAGACTCCATGTGAACCTTCAGTAAATGATGAATAAATTAACGTTCCCATAAAGATCAGTCAATAAAGCAAGGCAAATATGAGTGACAAATATTGACAGCTGGAATCATAGATCAGCTGGAATAGGTGTCATCTGTGAACTTCTGGTTTCAAAAACTGACCTGGCGTCAGTCAAATCACAAAATCTCACGGTTTCAAAATGGGAGTGAATTTTGTAACCGGAAGACACAAGGTGACACAAGGTGATGCGGGGGGTACGCAAAAACAAAAACCAATGAACAAACATGATTTGTAAGCCCCTGATTACATTTTGAAACTGTCCAACCATCCATTTTCTAGAGACTGTCCTCCAATGAAACGTACATATAGGTCGTATGCAGGAATTACGACCTATGTTTACGTTTTCAAAACATGCGCACCTAGCGGTTGTATACATAACAGCAACCACTTCCGCCTTAGACGCCGTATCTAGTGGCTTCGCCAATGTCGGCCCTGTCTGTCGGCTCAGTAGCGAGAGCGCTGCGCCCAAGCACGGTCGACAATGGTTCAGTCCCTTATTTTTACTACCTAACCCTGTCTTTTTGCCCTAACCCTACCCTCAGTAACATCTGTGCATATTCGAGTTGGAAAATACTACCTTTACGTTGCATTCAGGGGTTTGAAAAAAACAACCCACAGTCACGTTTTCAGGGGTTGAAAAAACGACCTATATGTACGTTTCAGGAGTTGAAAAAACGACCTATATGTAAGTTTCAGGGGTTGAAAAAACGACCTATATGTACGTTTCAGGGGTTGAAAAAACGACCTATATGTACGTTTCAGTTGGAGGACAGGTTGATTTTCTACCGCTTTATCCTCCACAGGAGAGTCGACATATAGGGCGATAGGCGGGAACACAGACAACCAACCATTCAACCATTCACTCTCACACCTATGGTCAATTTAGAGTGTTCTATTTACCTAATCCCCATATTGCATGTTTTTGGACAGTGGAAGGAAGCCGGAGAAAACCCACGCGCACACGTGAAGATCATACGAACTCCATGCAGAAAAGCCCTTTCTGAAACTGTCGTACAGTCAAATTCAGTCAAACGTTGCAGTGCATTGTTTTTCAAATAAAAGGAGGGGGTGAGTGGGGAGTGCATGGGTGTTGCTCACTGATCATGATGGTATTTTTTAAATCTATTTGGTGAGAAATAATTGACTTGGAGAGATTCTATTTCATGTGTGTTTGTGTGTGTGGGGGGGGGGGGGGGGGGTCCTCTGTTTACTTCAGTTTCTTCATTGGTCCACAAGGAAACAGGAAACATGAGCAGAGCTTAATTGGACACTCTAAACTGACCATAGGTGTGGATGTGAGAGTGAACGGTTGTTTGTCTCAATGTGTTTGCTCTATGATGACCTGGCTACCTGACCAGCATGTGACACTGCCTATCGCCCCCTATGTCGGATTGGCACCAGCACCCCCACAACCCTCTTGTGGAGTATAAAGCGCTAGACAATGAATAAACAAATACATAAGAAGGCATACTGTATATCCATGTATTTAGCAAACCCAGCCACTGGAGGGCCACATCCGGTGTCCTCCTTGTGCGAGTCCCAAGATAAGAAGAAGAAGAAGAAGAAGAAGATATTAAGTGTTATCCTCTTGTTTTTGCTATTTGGTTTGTTGAGTGAGTGTTTATTCAAACATACTTTCTGTGTGAATAGATGCCATTAGAGGTGACAGAGGAAATAGGGGGGGTCAAATGTCTGAAGGGGTACAGGACTGTGAAAAGTTTGGAACCACTGGTCCACACGCTTCAGAATTATAACATCAACGATATGCTTGATTGGTATCAGTCTTGGGAGTATACCAGTTAAGTCATCAGGAAGACTCTGATGCATCCTATGAAGATAAAATGACGTCTTTTAACACCTCACACTGCAGGATCATCTGTTCAAATCAGCCTCAAATCAGAAGGCACCCAAGATTGTTGGAGGGGCCAGATCAGGACCGAAATCTGGCCAATTATCCTTGTGTGTGGGGCAGGCTTAAGTCTGTGCCAGAGTGTCTGGTCTGTTTTTCCAGTAGTTCCAGTCGTGTTTTCTGGTGTATGACTCAGTTTTGTTGATTTGGATTTAGCCCCTTGCCTCAGCATTTCATTGGATGCCTGGACTGACTTTTCTGTGTACTTACCTTAATAAACTGATTTATGGACTTGACCTGTGTGGAGTCCTACTCTTGAGTCCTTTATCTGAGTGTAACAAAATGTTTTGCAAAAAGTTGAAGGAACCCCTGCTCAAGACCATAATGATGAGCTGAGAAAAAGAGGTCATACTTAATGCTTGGCTTTATCCAGTGTGTGTGTGTATTTGTGTGACAGAGAGGATGCTGAGTGTTAAAACCAATTAAAGTCATTGAAAATGAACCTGTCACACACAATCCTCAGGAGCCGTGTCAGAAACGTTGAGCAGCGTTTCTGGAGTGGATTTGACTGCAGGGCCCAAAGTTTTAAAAGTCAATTAGCTCCCACTCATCCTGAGACAGAGTCCGACCAACGACATTAGCACGAGTGATCTCGTCCTAGCTGACAGACAATTTTATCACTGCAGGGAATACTGGAAACGTGTGTGTGTGTGTGTGTGTGTGTGTGTGAGAGAGAGAGAATAAGTGTCATGTTATAGCAGAGTACAACCAAATATTAACATCTGAACACTTTCAATCACAGAGTCATTGCTGTCAAATAATCTATTGTAGAGTAAATCTAAATATCTAAATCTAAATCTATTTTTTCTTTGTAAAGCTAAAAATGTATTTTTAAAACATGATCTTAGTTTGAAATGAATTATTGAACTATGCAGAACCTCACAGCAACAAGGTTGCAGTTTCAACATATGCATGTGGGTTTTATGTGTGTTCTCCAGTTTCCTCCCACAGTCCAAAAACATGCAGAGGTTAATGTGTGTCTTGGCCCCACAATGGCCTGGCAACTTTTCCAGGGTGTACCCCACCTTTGGCCTAGTGTCTGCTGGGATTGGCTCCAGCTCCCCGACACCTTCATGTGGAGGATAAAGTGGGAGATGATGAATGAGTGAATGAAAGTACGTCGTAGTAAATACGAATAGTCTCTGATGCCATTATTCCTGGAAAAGTTTTAACATTCATATTCTGTTTCAGAATCTCCCTGTCCACACATTTGTACACATTCCATTGTATACATTCCTGTTGTTGTTGTTGGGTCAAAATGCATCACTTGTAAAATTCTAATTTATCCTGTGACACTTACGTCTGTAGTCAATATGAGTCACCACCTCTGAAAGGACACGTGTCCACCTTGGGACCAGTAGGATATTGTGTTCTTAATGCATCACTTGCATATGAAAGCAACAGAAGAGATACAGGCAGAATGGAAAAGACCTGCAAATGGTTGTTGAATGTTATTATATTATCATAATACTCAGTCAAGTGAGTATATTTATGTGAAATACCTACATGCATCTGTAATGTTCAAAGTCCGTTCATGGATCAGCCTTTTTTCAGATGCCTCTTATCCTTAATTACAAAAGTGTGTCACGATCCAAAAAAAATATGACAACTTGACAGCTCTTTAATTGCTGTGCTAATGAGACTTTTTAGATCCTCAAACTGTCAGTCAAAGATTAGCTTAATACACCACAGCTTATATTAGTTTTTTATGTTAATTGTAAACCATTTACTACCTGCACCAACGTCCTTAGAGACAATTGGGGATTTTATAAGTCCATACCTCATTTAGACTTATTTACCCAGGTTAACACTCCGTTAGCATCAATCATTGATTTTTAAAACTTGCCACAGCATTTAGAAAAATGAATTTCATCAACCAGATCATTTAAACCCCAATGGCTCTCAAACTGTGGTACATAAGCGAGCTTCTTCTGACGATAAATGTTTAAAGAGAGATTGCTTTATTAACATTATTACTGAGAGCTATGGAGGTTTTTTTTCTATGTCAAAAAAAAACACCACAGGGCAACAAGAATGGTGTTAATCACTTTACCGGATTCACCCAGGTTTGAAAATCTCAACCTGTCCTCTACATTAAACGTCCAAAAAATGTACATATGGGTCGTATTCAGGGGTATACGAGAGGTAAGTTTGTATCGCACCAGTATTTTAGTGTTAGAGAGGTTAGGGTTAGGGCTAAAGAAAAGACTAATAAGTTACAGACGATGACATGAAAAAAAATGTGCATGTCATTGTGTGTAACAGTTGAACGTGGGAGTCGGACCGGTGTCGATCACTCCTCATTGAAGCTACTTGATGTCCGCACACCCAAGATACCTGATTGCTGTTATTTATACTAGGGCTAAGGGTGCCTATTTTTAAAATGGGTCGTAACTCCTGCATACGACCTATAGTTATGTTTTGTCGGAGGACAGTCTTGAAAATCTTGAGTACCTGCTAATTTTATTTTGAAATGTGATTAATGTGATTATTTCGTACATTCAATTTCAACAACCCCCATAAAACCTAAAGAGCTAGTGATTTGCGCACTTAAAGTCATTGTACCATCCATCCTCCCAAACATCACACAACCTACTGTAGCTGCATAAAAAAATATGCTACTTTCTAGTGGATTTTGGCAGTGCATACAGACAGTGATGATCAAAACATTGTATAGGATAGAATAGGAGGTGTGATCCTGACCTTGCTTTAGGGCAAACCAATATGCACTATAAACACGAGCACAGCCACACACACACAAAGAGGTTCAATATGTGTGTAATATGAAAAACCCTCACACACTCTGGGAGACTGAGTGATGAGCTTGGTTTGGATCAGGTTAACATTGTTACAGAGCTCATTCTGAGCATGTGAGCAAGGCAACCCAGCCAGCTCCAGCCCATTCCAATGTTTCCAGCGTGCACCAGCTCATTTCATAGCTGCAGGGCACTGTGCTAACAGCGGAGGGACACAAGCAGAGATACTAAATATACCCCCAGTGACTCTTGGGTAATCAGAGTATTCTGTCGCCCAGAGAAGTCTCCGTCTAATTGCACTCACTGATTAGACGAGCTGCCAAGCGTCTAAGTGAAAGGCGTGGAAGGAGCGTCCCTCATGTGCCGTTACACTGACATTGTCTTCATGCTGAAACTCAAAATGGAGCAGCTGGAGGAGAGTCAGGCAAATATTAAGCCTCTGTCACACTAAAGTTAGCAGGTATACAAGGGATACTTGAATCCTGGTGAACCCTGTCAGACATGGGCCGGAAACAAAATGAGTCGGAGGTAGAAGAAAACAACGGCAGCAACATAATGAAGCTACGGGTCACAACAACGATCCTGTATACAGTTAATAAAAGATTGAATTAACTGTAAATGCCTTTATTAGTTAACATTTTTTAAAGTTTCTGTGTCAAAAATTAATTTCCCTTAAGTAACACTTAATTTATGGATAATAAAACTAAACAAACTTTACTTAATATACACAAGCATGACTTAAGCATAATTCACCGTTAGTGCTCCTTGTGACCCTTAATGTAAATTATAAAACATTTTTCCCTTAAGTATGACTACATAAATGTTTGGAAGTACAAAACAGGCGTTACTTAACTATCATGAAGCATGTATTAACAATTATTGTCCTTTAATAATGGCCATGTGACCCTCAATGTAAAGTTGGAAGTGTAAATAAATGATAACAATGGTTGCTACATGGTTAATTGCTCATGTAAAGTGTATTTAGCCTGCTTATGTCTTTGTGAAGGGATACATGACCCGCTTTACAATAAGGGAACATTAATAAAGGTTAACCATGGTTAATAAATGCTAATAAATTATAGTTAAAAGTGGTGATGCGTATTCAGTACTCCTAATGTCAGTTAAGTTACATCATACTAATGATGTGTGTTACTGTGTTAAATTACATTATTATTATTATTAGTGAATAAATTATTTAATGTAATGAATAATGTAAACATGAATTAACTTACTTATTATAGCTGGAAACATTAAGATTAGCTAATGGCCAGAACATGAGTTGTTTAATATAGACATGTTGTGAACTTTGAAATCTCAGTATCTCCTGCAACGCACCACACTGTCTTTATATATAATTCCACTTGGAGAAAGAAGGATTTTTATTTGTTTTTTTTACCTATGAGCATAACAATTAGCCCCTGCAATCACATCACCTTTCATTCTGCCACAGTCACGGGGGGTGGATAGAGAAAGAGGCAATCCACAGCAGCAGACCCTGTGTTTTAAAAAAAGATCAAATGAAAGTGAATTTATTAAAGTCAGATATAAATATGATTCCAACCCCCAGCCCCTCTCCCCCCATCCCCATTTCCCATACCCTCTCCAAATTGGAGGATTCTGTGCTAATTAGAAATGTGTTAAAATCACAAAGGAGGGAAGAGAAGGAGATCATACGGTATTAATGAACAGAGACAGAGGGATATCATCCAATCTCAATCTCCATCTCATATCTCCCTCTGCACCTCACCCCCACCCCATATCTGCCTTTGTTTCTCCCTCCTCTCAATTCCCTTTACAAACTTTGTTTCCGTTTCTTTCTTTTCTTCTTTGTCCTTTTTATTTCTCCTACAAATTCTTTGATTATTTAATTTTCATCTCAGATTGCTCCCTTTCATCCCCCCCCCCCTCTGCCTTCTCCCCACCCCTCGCTCTCTCGGCTCCCCTGTCCTTCGGCGGTGCCAGCACTCCATTAGGCAGCTGTGTTCTGGTTGGCGTTGTTGGAGGCCTGGCACTGTGCCGCGCTCGGAGTGTATCAGCGGCCCTCGCTCATCCGTCTGCCCGCTGCTCAGCCCTGTGGTCCTTAATTAACCAAAGTTCTGTTGTTTTTGTTTACCGGCCTGTGATATCCTAATCCAGCGAGCCCTGCGTGTGCATCACTGTCTGTTTGTACCCTCTCAGCTGATTAGTATGATCCTAACAGTTTTGCCCCAAAGTCAGCGCTCTGATAGATATCTGATCATTTTGTATTCTCAGCATTTCTTCTCCTCGTCACACACAAGTTGCTCATTTAAACAAAAAGAACATATTTCCTCTGTCACCTCTAATGGCATCTATTCACGCAGAAATAAACACTCACTCAACAAACCAAATAACAAAAACAAGAGCATATACATCTGCTAATCAGATTGTTATCTAGATCCAGAAAGGGAATGTCCCAATTGCTGCGAGTGACCCGGAAATGATACCATGAGTTTTATAGGCGTCTCTTTTACTATTGTGGTCAATGGGAAAATTGCTTTTTGGGCTGCATGAGTTTTTTTGCTGCAGTACCACGAGTGGCCACCAGGAAAAATTTTTCGCTCTGAGCGAACTGAGCACTCACGGTATCATTTCCAGGTCACTCGCAGCAATTGGGACATTCCCTTTTGCTGTTTTGCATTTGTAAATGTAATTTTGTTTTGGAAAATGTAAATTTGTTTTGGAAAATTTGTTCTAACTTTTGTTAATTTGTTTCTGTTTTTGTGAATTTGTTTCAAGTTTTGTAATACTGGTTTTTCACTTCCAGGCCACTGTAGATTCCTGATGCAACCCTTCCCATTCATCCAGGCATGGGACTGGCACAAGGAGGACACTGGATGTGGCCCTCCAGTGGCTGGGTTAGCTAAATACATGGATATACAGTATGCCTTCTTATTTATGTATTTAATCATTGTCTAGTGCTTTATCCTCCACAAGAGGGCAGTGGGGGGCGCTGGTGCCAATCCGACAGGTCGCCAGGCCATCATAGAGCAAACACATTGAGACAAACATCCATTCACTCTCACATTCACATCTATGGTCAGTTTAGAGTGTCCAGTTAAGCTCTGCTCATGTTTTTTGGACCAATGAGGAAACTGCAGTTTCTTCATTGGTTCAACACACACACACACACACACACCCAGCACTGTTTCCATTGCTACTCCTTAAATCCATTCCACTTAATCATTAGGAGAATATCGTACCACTGAAAATGTACTCCAGGTTTTCCGTGTTACCTGCACAGCCTGCTGCTACCACTGTCTGTCTGTCTGTCACACACACACACACACACACACACACACACAGGCAACGGGAGCGACACAGACCTTCTCTGACTGAATCACAATGGAGTCTGGTTATAATTCACCAGAATCTACGTAAACAACAGTATTCAGTAACGGATAAATGGCCAAACAGAATTATAACCATTTTTCTTTATTAATTTTGTTCTACATAGTTATTCAATCTGGTTTTCCCTCTGGCAATGATAGTGTGTTTTCCAAAACATGGCAAATTAAAAATGTTTGTAAACAAACATTTTATTAACAATAAACTTCAAAATAAGTGCTTTAAAATAGCACTGTTTCAGTTCTCCTAAATGTTAATAATGGGAAATATAAAATGTTCATTCTTTACTAATTTTGTTGAATATCTTTCTCCTAAAAGGAACCAGTAAGATTACTGTTAATGTCCTGGATCAATAAGCAGTATTATTCATTAAACTTATTGATATCCATCCCTAACTGCAACAGCAAGTGAACGTCAGTGCAGGCTGCTCAAAGTTGGATGAGGT
This sequence comes from Solea solea, assembly GCF_958295425.1. Lineage (NCBI taxonomy): Eukaryota > Metazoa > Chordata > Actinopteri > Pleuronectiformes > Soleidae > Solea > Solea solea. Next base: position 21,633,171 of record NC_081136.1, read on the forward strand.
AACGTTAGCCTCAGCGCCATCTCAAAAGAGAGGTCACGTTAAATTCAACTAAACAATGAAAAAAGTCAGCTTTAACTTTAATTTACAGTAGTATAGAAATAATCTGTAAATGTTACTGCCGTACAATTTTTTTTTTTTTTTAATGTGTGTCACTATTGCTTGACACGGAGTCATTGTGTGTTATGAAGGCTGTTTGATACAGTGCCATTTTATCAAGATGTCACTAAATAAAGAAAAATAAATCAAAGTGCACTGTTGGTGATAAATTGTGTCAAACTAATTTCATTATCTTGGCCATTTAAAAAAAACAAGCTGATGCATATGGACGAGTTGGAGGAAGACCTATTATTGAAACTGTCTCTGAATTAGCTCAATTGTTATTGCTTACTTGTGTAGATAAAAGTATGTGTCTAACAACCTGATCAAATACGCCAGAATGACATCTACTTCATTAAAACATTTTTTGGGGAGGACCCCAGCAGACATGCTGGCTGGGTGAGACATCACTAAAGAGATAAATACATTAAAACACAAAATAAAGAAGACATAACAAAAAAATAACATAAGTAAAATGATATGAGTTATTATTCTCTGTGTCATAAAGAAATAAATGGAAATGCTTTGAAATACACTCTCTTACTGTAGTTAAATTCACTATTAATAATATAGTGTACATATTAATGAGATGAACAAGCTAGAAAAGCACTCAGTACCTCACATACTAAGGCCTAAATGTCCTCTTAAATTCATTCACACACCCGCAACCTTACCCATCTCCTCCCACAAGTCCTTCAAGTGAAAGTCCAGTTTCTTTAAGCGTGGATGCGCGAGGTGCTGGCTCATAGTCAGCACTGTTTACACCTAATGTGTCGCCGATGCATCGTCATGGCCAAGAACCAGCCTGAGACACAGATGCTCAAGAAAAACATCGCTGCCAACAGTGAAACAATAAAAAAAACAGATACTAGACTCTTAACAAAAGGCTCACCTTATGAAATCTAGTCTACAATACCTTATGTTCATTGCTTTATCTTGTCACTAGACAGCCTTTTCTGACCTGAAACTCAAGTTTGCATTGCATTGTAAACTTCATTGTAAAAATCTCTCCCCGCACCAAAGTCTAAAGAGAATATTTGCCATTTTACATCACTGCACAGGAGTTGTTGATCAGCGATTGCCTCCATCAGTGAACTGAAATGTGTTATTTTGTGACTTCTGTGTTCTAAAACCTTTCTTCTGATTTAGACCAGCAGCTCCCTTTTCCTAGTGAGCTGAAATCGCTGTTTGTTTGTTTTTTATGGGCTTTGGTGCTGGAGAGTGAGCAGCTTAGAAATGTAAAGTCCCTGTAAAGTGACATAAATATACTAACCACCCTTGCTAAATTTGAATGATTAAAAAGTCTGAAAGTGTTTTTAAAAAAAAAATAGGTTTCAAGAGTCTATAACACACACTTAAGGCCCTGGTAGACTTCCACACACAGCACACAAGGACCCAACGCGCATGGTGCGATATACGTCATCAACACACAACGATTCTGGGAACGCACGCAAAGAGCGTGTTGGGTGCACAGCACGTGCACAAACTGAACTTTGTGAAGTATTAGCAGAAAAAAACATTTCAACAATCGAAGAAGTTGCCAAGGATAGTCATCCGAGCCAGTCATCCGACAGACCTTTCAGCTGATGAGCCACTCGAACCAGACGTGTCCAAGGGAGCTGTAGCATCGTTCTCTTGTCAGATACTACAGGACCCTGACATGCGAGTATACCAGGGTCCGAGGACTTCTGAAGTATACCATGGAGGTCCACACTGGCCTTTTTGCTTATGTGGGAACCAAAGTCCACAGACGTCGCTGTTTAGTTCTCATAAAGCTGCAGGCGGCAGGATGATTAGAGAAATTGTTGACTGTTGAGTTTCATCATGTTTCATCCCAATTCGAAAAGTGTTCTCGTGCCTGCTGTACGTTTAAACATGAAGTGACACCGTGTTGATATAATGAAGTGCCACAGACAGAGCTGGGTTACTGCTTTTTTTACTGCGCTGACTTGTAAACACCATGTAATGACAAGGCTTTAAAAAGACACTCGACTCCCCTCTCTGTGTGTCACCACCAGCTCTGACCTTTCTTGTCACAGTGAATTATGGGAGGGAGACGAGCAGACGCATGGGACAGCTCCCAAGAAAAGACAATGAAAGAGGAAGATGAGGTGAGCGAGAGAGAGAGAGAGAGAGAGAGAGGTGGAGAATACGAGGGAAATGAAGGGAGACAGATCGCAATCAGCAGCAGAGGAGGATGGAGAGGGTGGAGACAAAAAGAAAGGAGAGGATCAGACAGGGATTACCAGAGAATCGAGAGATGAACTTCCCTTAGTCTGTCACTTACTGGGCTAATTTCTCTTTGGTTGGGCTCCAGTCATCGTTAGAGAAGAGCTCAGAGGGATAAAAATGGGTTGAAGGACCATTCTGCTGCTGCATGTGGTTCTTCATCCAAACATGAGACAACTTAGCTGTCGATGCTAGGATGTGCCTCTGTGAACACCAGCACAGCTTGCACACCTTCTGCACGTCTTCTGGTTCTCTTTATTAAGATACGTTTGGCAATGCCAATGCCTTCTTTTCTTCTAGAGTGCATTATTGCTCTTAACCCCCACTCCCAGCACTTTATCTTATATGTTACTTAAAGTATAAAGCACCCCTCAACCACATTTTCCCAGGTGAAAACCAGTGTGTATGAGTATGTTTATTAATCCAGGTGCAAATCTGAGGAGTTCTGGCTGCTGATTGGGTAAAGTAAGTGGAAATCTCATTGAGACGTTCATGCGACCATTATCCCAGGACTGTGGTAAATAATTTAATGATTATTGAGTTTGTACTTTCCATGTGGGGGTTTTCTTTTTCTTTTCATGCTCTTCACCTTGATGCTGGTCTTCTCTGCTGTTTGCTGCCTTGTGTCTTCACAGCTTTCTGTTTTATTTTGTAGTTTCTTCCTGGTGTGTACTTTGCCTTGTTTTACTTCCTGTCCATAGTCATTTTCTGCTCTGCACCTGTGTTCAATTACACCTGACTGTAAGCAGAGATGCAAGCTAGGGATGGATTTTGATGAAATGTGATTTTGGTGGTGATTTGGACACAGATCCACGGTAAGTTTTGTTTAACAATTGCTGTCCTTGCAAATAAGGGGATTGTATTAACACTGTGGGAAACTGAGCTGTCCTGGTTTAGGTTTGCACTTTCTAAGTGCTTTCTACATGTGACTGGGGAAAGTATTTTAATTATAACACCTGGGGAATTTCACCCCAGGAAATGTATAAAGGAGGACTGAGGGCAGAGGACAAGGGACTTCAGGTTTTAGAAGAAGAAAGTGATCTCACCGGAGCCTCTAACAGAAGAGAGGGCATAATGACGATTTAATAGAGAATAAATGTGGTAGTAAAATTGGCAATATTGGTCACCTGACATCCACTCAGCCAAGCCACAGCACGGCCCCACGGACCACCAGAGGGAACCTCTCACCACATACAGTTGTCCATTTTGTGGGTGTATTTTTAAGTAAGTTTGAATAACAAATAACGGAAAATGATGGATTCAGACAGAAAAGGTTTTTTTAAACCTTAAATTCTCTTAAATTGAGTTATTCAGGGTTTCACATGTTGGTGTAGCGGTTAGCACTCTGGCCCTTGCAGCAGAAAGATCCGGGTTCACGACATACGGTCATTGACCATAGGTGAGAGTGGGTGCTTGTGTTTGTCTCTACATGTGGTCCTGTGATGGACTTGTGATCTGTCCAGGTTGTGACCCTGCCTTTCCCCCTATGTCAGCTGAGATTGGCACAGCTCCCCCTGTGACCCTCATGTGGAGGATAATAGAAGATGGATGGATAAATGATTCATTTGTTTCTGCCTCTTGACTTTATATTTGACATATTTCATGCTTAAACAACACCTTTATGCATAAAGCTGTTGTTTCACTATAATGGCTGAACTGGACACGACGTTTTTGTACTTACTGTACATTAGGGTATACCACATATACTGCATTGCATACAGGTTCTTACACATTAAAAGACACATGTATACGGGGGTTTAGTGCCTTGCACAAAGACACTACAGTGCAGACTGAAGAGCCAGGGATCGAGCTGCTGCTGATCTGCTCTAAATACTGCAAATTTATGGAGAAAAAAAACAGATGATCCAGACACAGATGGAGTTAATAGACATCCTTCATTCAAGCCTTGGATGCATACTTCAGATCATATGTGTTTGTGTTTGTGTGCGTGTGTGTGTGTGTGTGTGTGTTCTTAATTGAATACTGATAAGTGAGGCGAGCGCATGGGGTAAACAGCTGTGACTAGTACTTCATCATATGTGTATGTGCATCACTCATTATCAGGCCCAGCTGCTCCTCGAAAACGAGTCATCAGTCGGTGAACACACACACACACACACGCACACACACATTACAGTAAGTGACAAACAGTTCTGATGGAGATCAAAGTCATAAACTGCACACAGCAGAGAGGGAGTCCCCTATGGCTTTGTTGTTTGTTCAGTAAACAGGCTTCTGAATAACTGATTTATTCATCTGAACTTTCTCTTACATGCTCTATTTGTCCCTCAGAGTGCTCGCTACACAGGTAAGACAACATCTTCCTCCAGTTTCCGTGACAACTGTTTGCCTTAGTAACATAAGTCCCAAGCAGAGCATTTATGGAGATGGATTTATGTCGTAATGACTGGAATTTGTCCGTAAGAAGAAGTAATGCATGGTGCGGTTTTCGCATTTGTGTGACATGTTTCCTAGCAACCACGGCAGGTGCCACATTGGAGAATTTGTGAATTAATTTCAGCTAAATATGTTGATAAAAGAGGTTGTTTGTCTCTATGGGTGATAGACTTGTGATCTGTCCAGGTCCTGTCAGCTGAGAATGGCACAGCACCCCCCGCAACCCTCATGTGGAGAATAAAGTGGACGGATGGAAAAATGGATGGATGGTGCAAAGTTAAAAAACACGATAACCTCTTGTCTAGAGGTTTGATTCACTTAGATGAGCCAACTCAACCCAGTTAACTACAGAACAATTGCTATGTTTAACTTGCATAGCCTTATGACAAAAACAAATTGGAAACATTTTATTATGAATGAAACGACTGTCTCAAATACAAAAAACAATAAATTCACTTCATATGAACCCAAAAGGATCATGTATGAAATTCATTTACAAAGACTAAGCACATTTTCAATACCATTTTAGTTTGTCTTATTGAGTTTTGTAAGCACACAATTCAGTTTCAGTTAGTTATTGAGTTAATTTTAGTTTAATTGTAAACTGTAATAACCTTGCAAGGAATACTGAACCACCTTCGATGCTTTTTATTGTGCATTTCTAGTGGGGGGGTCTTTCTCATTTTCTGTGCTGCTCTCCTGCAGAAGCTGGGCCTGGCTGGCTGGAGGCTCCTTGGCTGCACACCTGTGTTTATAAGCTCTGGTGTTTCCTCCACACCGTGCCAGATTCTTCTGCTTCTTCATTGTGGTAACATGCAGCTGTAAATCTTCTAGCGATATTCAACAGTCAACGCATACTGTTTTCCTGTGCTGTCCTCCTCTGCTCCTGCTCTACTTATGTTCCTTTGTCTCCAGACCATGTGCCAGAGTCCTGCACCGGGTCGGGTACCCTACAGGTAACCTGGAAAAAGGCTGTGTAACGGGTGCAACTAAGAAATGGAGAGTCCTGGAATGGCCCAGTCAAAGCCCAGATCTTAATCCCATTGGGATGCTGTGGGGTGACTTGAAACGGGCTGTACATGCAAGAAACCCCTCAAACATCACAGAGGTTAAAGCATTCTGCATTGAGGAGTGGGGCAAACTTTCCTCAGACCGATGTCAGAGACTGGTAGAGGGTTACAAGAAGCGTCTCACTGAAGTTATTTCAGCCAAAGGGGGTAACACTAGGTATTAGGGGGTAGGGTGTCCTAACTTTTTCCTCAGTTAGAATATAAATTTATGTTGATGTCTTTTGTTTAATGAGTAAAACAATGTTATTTTTTGCTGTTTACCTGCAATTAGATCACTTTCTTTTCCAGCGATAAATAAAAACAGGATTAGACATCGATATGTGAACATTTCTTAATGAATAACTGAATATTTTTATGGGGTGTCCTAATTTTTTCACATGACTGCCCCCTCCCCTGCTCATCTGCTTCTGCACTTGGATCCACTTAGACACTCTCACCCTCTATCAGTCCACTGTTCCTAGTTTTTTCCAAGACTTCTTCTATGTAGCTTATTTCTCTCTTGTAAGTCGCTTTGGATAAAAGCGTCGGCTAACTGTCATCTGGTGAGAATGACAGGTATAGATGAGTGTCATCTGCATAGTAGTGAAATAGGAGGGCACACGATAACTGAATCCTGAAGAGGATAACTGAATGGTGAAGTGATCCAACGAAGAGCCCCAGTGCTGGGCCTTGGGAACATACAGAACATACAGTAAGACAGGATTCAAACTAAGTAAATGCTTAGTTTTTTTGGGAGAACTGGTCATTGCAGCAAATAAAATGAGTTATTTTATGCCAATTAGACACCAATTAGTGATAGTAAATTTGACCTCAGCCTCATCTTTATTACACACTAGTAGTGAATACATACAAGCTGACACAGGAGCGGTGGGCAGCACTTTTCTGTGCTCGGGAGAGTAATGGGGCGCCCCTGTCCTTGACCCGTCCCAGGATTTATTATTATTATTATTATTATTATTATTATTATTAATAACAATAATAATAATAATAATGACTTAGATTTATAAAGCATGTTTCACAAAACCCAAGGTCGCTGTACAGTTGAGAACAGAGTAGAAAACCAGAAAAAAAAGAAGGATTTGAACCGGTGACCTTCCAGTTCCAATTGCAGCTGTTATGGAGGTTCATTGGACAAAACCAAACAGTTCCAGGACAGTGTCAAACAGTGTACAGTATACACACAGAATGCAGCAGTGGTCAGTGATGCTCACTCTATACTTTTGAATAGAAGTTGGGTATACATTCATACAGACATACATAGAGCTATTTTTTCTTGCCCAGTTCATGGCATGGTTTGTTGGTGGTTGAATGAATGACATGATGTAGATGGATAAATGTGTATTGTGTTAACTGAAGGATGTGGACTATGAGAGATGTTTTTTCTTGAATACAGATCACTCGGAAATATACAGTGCAACACACATGTCTACATCTGTGGTGATGTAGAACAGCCCGATTGCCTTCAGGGTTTGAGTTGTCTGCAGATATTATTTGGGGAATTCTCTGCATTTCACATCATCAACAGCGTGCTGTAATATGTGGAACACAAGCAGCACAAATGTCAGTTCTGTCATGCTTCCCACATTCTGCCAGACTTGGCACAAAAAGACACACAGGTTTGTGGAGCTATTCTTCTTAGGACATTGAATTGACTTCCATTTTTTGGAGTCGTGTTTCCGTGTGGAATGGTTCAGTTTGGTTTGAGTAGTGCCAAAATAAGCCCTGTTCCATTTTGGCACCAGAGTACAATGGTACTGTACAGTCAGGGTGGAGCTAGACCGGCTCCGGCTCCGCCTTGTTGAGACAAGAAGCCACAAACTGAGTAGGAAAAAAAGGAAAAGGATGGATGGTTCATTGTTGTCAGTTGTGTTGTGTTTGATGACAACATTTGTTGTCATCGCACCCGTACGACGTCACGCTACGCGGCTATCGAGCACAGCCCACACCCCGTTTACCAAGTAAAGGTATTGTTCTCAGTCGAAATGCAAGCCTGACCCGGGGCTTTACCATTCCAAACCATACTGTACTGTACCATGCTGGAAACACAGAAATAGATAGCCTAAGCAAACAAACAAATGCCTAACCATAACCACTAGTCTACATGCCTGCAGCATGTGATTGTGATTGAAAGATGAGTGATAGAAAATGCTCTGCTCTGGGTGTGAAAGGGTGAATGGCAAAACGTTAGTGTAAAGCAGGTTTGAGTGGTCATTAAGACTAGAAAAGTGCCATATAAATACTAAATATTTAAAATAACCATTTACAATGATATTACTCCTCATTAACGCAAATACACCTGACAACACCAAGCATGCACGGAGCAGTCATTTTATCGTCATTTATTTATTGTTTAAAGGCGACATAGAATGCTTGTATCACACATATATGTTAGTTATGGAGGTCTACTTACATATATTAACTTGTTTTCATGATTAAAAACCTCCTAATTGCTGCAAACGAGCCGATCAAAATATCTCCTCACTGACGCTCTTGTCAGCCGCGCTGTTTCAGACCAAAATCACACCCCCAGAACGTGGACTGTGTTGTGATTGGCCAGCCAACGAGAGCTTTCCCACTGTACTGTGATTGGCCAGGTACCTGGAAGAGATGTAATAGATAGGCCAGCTCTCAGATACACAGCTCCCCGTCTGGCACGGTGGATGCTCTGCATCTCAGCAGCTACAACGAGAATAGTTCTTCTTCTTCTGCAGTTGAATGTATGCAACCGGATGTGCCCGGACTAGTGCCCGCACCAGGAGGCGCTACGGTGGTGAGAGGAGTGGTGAGGATTTCTGATGACATCATCAGCATAGGGAAGTGCCGATCCACTTCGCAGAGCCCAGGAAAACAATAAAACCCTATTTTCTCAGCAGTGGCTGAACTGTTTGTTCTGAAACTTTAGGGTTTCATAAACAAGGTAATGACGCAGATACACACACACAAACGCAGCGTTAATTGGAGCTTCCGGTCTATGTCGCCTTTAATGCTGAACTGACACTGACACTAACAGCCTGATAGCAGCCTGCAACAGCTAAATGACACATTACAAGTGCCATGGCTTTGATTATTTAGCTTTTCTAGATAAGCAACGTCTGTATATTATATTAATACTATTAATACTTAATACTGTATAATGATCATAGGCTTTCCTGCTTGATTCAGATTTTCATCCAACTTTTGGAACCACATTTGGAACATGGTTTATGTATAAGACATTAAGACATCAGTATAACCACAGTTAATTTGCATCTTTGCATAGTTAGAGCCTCCATTTTTTGCAATGAAGCAATAACATTATAATAGCATTACAGCATCAGCCTCAGTTGACCAGTGTCTTTCTATGGAAGCTATGCAAAGAAGAGAATAATGATCACACAAACATAAAAACAAACTGTGATGGCAGGTTAGAGCCGTCAACATTTTAGTTCAGCTAATGCCACAGTTGGTTAATTATTTACAAAGGAATGAATAATTGAATGAATGAAAATGTAGTTTTCAGCTGAATGCTCACTTGATTTGATATCACCCACAGTTCTAAAACGTTATGATTTAACTCTTGTAATAATTGTCTGACAACTTCCCTGGTCATTTCTACAGTCTACACCCAGTGCCTGACATTGAGGGTTATGATAGACCCCTCACCTTCCAATTATCACTGCAACATTCTTCCCCCCAACATAATGTGTGCGTGTGTGTATGTATGTGTGTGAACTCACCAGCAACTTAATATGATACAGAGGACCTCTAAAAAGAACTTGCACAAAATGTGTTTGAACCTGGTCTGGTCATTCTGACGCTTAATCTGCATAATAACCTTTTTTCAGATGGATGATTTTTTTGGAACATTTGTGCCATGTTGTGCACTGAGAGGTGTAATGCTGCCCTCCACACTTCCTCGTGTGTTTTTTTTTATTCTCCATTCCCTCCTGCATGAATCTTATCACCTAATTCCTCCTTCTGTCCATCCATACCCAAATATCTTCATTCATCCTCTACGTTACTATACACTGGTGTGTACATTGAGGAGGTACTATGAAGTACCAAACCACGTAGAGTAGAGCTGAGTAGTGCTAGAACTGTATCATGGGAAAGCACCAATAGTCTACAAAACTGACATTATTTGCTGTTGAAGAATAGCTGAAAGTAGTGATTGAGACCATTAACTCCTCAGGAAAATGTTTCACTGATGTCATATACAGTATGAAGTGATAAGTATAAGCAGTATAAGTATATCGTTCACTGCATGATCAGTGAATAACTGCATAAATAACCCCAGCCCAACCTAACTTAGTGGAAAAAGTCATTTCCCCCTGCACCTTCACCGGCATTTAAATGTAACCTTTGCTGAGAAGGCGCCACTGTGGCTCTAAGTAATGGTTTCCATAGAAAATGTTGGCAGCAGACTGCATTACAATCTGCTCGGATTCCAGACGTGTAAATCAAAGCCTTAAATGATAAAGCTGGTGTTAGTCCGCCTCTAAGTGCTACTCTAGCTGTCATTCTCAGCCCATTTACTGAAGAACAAATCTGTAAAAATGCCTCACAAATACATCCACCTTTCCGCTATAGCTCCATGACACCGAGATACTTAAGAATTATTTGCTGTTTTTCCTTTCACCTCACCTGCAATGCCATTTACTCAGTGGAGGGGGGGGTTTACTGCCACTGGACTAAGACAGACAAAGTACTTCATCATCACTTATTCACCTGCACTTTGTTTCATTGTCTGTTTATTTACAACATACATTTTGAGGGGACAGGGGACAAACACTGAATGAATCTCTTAACTTAAGGGTGGACAACTTTTTTTTTGCCAGAGGGCCATACTGAGATTGATAAATCCCAGCCAGCATGTCCATGTGGGTCCCATGAGGGTTATATTTGGGTGGAAAATACGGGTCCCAAATGGGTTTGTCCATTTTTGCTTTTCCATAAGTATTCTGTGCTGGGGTGTGCTTGGGACATTAAAGCAATGAGAGGGACAGGTAAACAACAAGCTGGATAAGATGGTTTCGGCTGTATTTGTAGTGTCTATATGTCTCATCATATCAGACTCTAAATATTTAGATGTCCACCCTTGGTTGGACAAAGGCTACTTTCTCATGTAACTTTTCTGTTCCTAAAGCCGTTTTTTATCTTGGCTCAAGAAGCTCAATGTAACCGCGTGAGGACACTGTGAGCTGGATCCGCCCCCAGGACCGTACAGCACAGGTTTAATTAAGCTATACTGTAAAACTGTTGTGGTCTACCCCTGGACACTTTGGACTCTTTCTAGTGTTTATACATACACTGGATTTGAGATATTTACTCAAATGTCCTGATGCCTTTGGTCTTGCTTTAGTTCCTGTTCCACTACTGTGATTGTTTGCCCCCACCCTGATGTGTTTCACCAGTGTTTCATTATCCTGCCTCCCAGCCTCCTGTGTTGCATTAGCTGTCTCATTCCAAGGGCTGGATCCTATGAAGTGTGCGGTCAAAGGACTTCTTAGACTACATGAGGGATTCGAAGGAGTCGAGGAATCAAATTGCTGTGACACGTTTTGACAACATCCAGTTGATAAATGCACGCTTCGGAGGATCCAGCCCTTGCGTGAAGTTCTTCTGCTCTCATTTTTGCTGTGTCCCAGTCTCTTTCTTTTGGATTGTGTGCTGGTGCAATAAAACTCTTTTTAATTGTAGGTCTTCTTGCCTGCGCCACAACAATAGGCTGTAGCGCTACATCTCACAAACTCAGTACATGGAAATAAAGATTCATGTCAGGCTTCATAATGTGAGAACTCCACTAATTTGGTAAAACAGAGGAAGAAACTTGCCAATGTGCAACAAACATGGCTAAGAGAGGAGGGGACCGTGCAGATTAATCTATATTTGGGTCTTCACCATGTTGTGTGTGGGCCTGAGTGGAAAAAATACTGTATGTGTGTGTGTGTGCGTGCCTGAGTACATATCACACAGAGCAGCAGTGTGGCTCACTGCTGTGTTTTAAAATGTTTTTTGGAAACAATGAATTTCTTGGACTCAGAGGAATAAGATATATGCAGCTTTAATATGCTAATGCTTTGCTGCTTGCTGCACATGGGAGTTGTGGAAAAAAATATAAAGAAGATCCAAAGACATTTCCTTTAAAAGACCTAGATGTTATCAGAAGCTAAAATAACATGACCTGGTTATTCCCTGTTTTTGCATGAGACCCCAGAAATCTGTAAGTGTGTGAGGGTAACAGAGCCGACCCAACCTCAGCCACAGTTAAACATGTTTTGAGTGACTCAGTCGTGTCGGGTGTACTGATTACCGACCCATCCGCAAACACATGTTGCCAACAGCCATTGAAAAACAGTGGGTGGGACACAGGAATATCAGAGGCATCAGAAGACGAAGACAACAGAACGTAGCGAGAATATCAAAACAACGATGGTGATGTTTACCCTTTAAACTGCCACTCTCGTAGACATGGGAGTTTGATGCGTTGGTTTGACAAATCATGTGGTCTGTGATCTGCCTGTAGTCTGTTTAACATCAGCATTGTTGTTAAATATGTATTCCCCAGTGTTTCAGTCATCATCAAGAAAATCTCCACGACCCTCCTGTGGAGGATGAAGCGGTGGAAAATGGATGAATGGGTGGATATTATACTCATATTAAAGTTTCTACATTTAATTTAGGTCACTACTTGAAAGTGTTTACATATTTACATTACCCACATACATACGCATACACAGATGGAGCAAATGAGTCCATTTTAATTAAAACAAGGAAATTTGGGGCTGAGGTTTTAAGCATTAATACATACACTCGTGAATCTATAATATTTGATTTCATTTTCTTATTGAAACAGAACGGATGAGCAGATTATGATAATAATAATAATAATAACAACACAATACTAAGAAGAAGAGGATAGGCTCATTGTGACTGGGCAGTGATTAAAGAGAGACGGTGTCCTCGCAGCGTCTCAATAATGCAGCGTCTCGTCGACATAGTGATACTGATATCAAAACTGAGGTCTGAGGTTGTCACAGCTGAGATGTGTGCAGGGGATGAGATGCATTCGCTGAGTGTTGGAAAATGCAGCATTTGGCCTGTGGGATAAAAAGAGAAGAAAAAGAAAAGAAAAGAAAATGAAGGTAAGGTGGAGTTGTCTGGCTGCTTGTGGCATCTCGCTCCCTCAAGCACAAAGCGACTTCCGCATCAAAATGTCACCAGAACAGCAGCTGCTACTCCAATGATAGTCCTTCAAAGTAAACTTTCGACAACTTTCCTGAAAGACTACACACACACACACACACACACACGCACACACACAGTGCCTTTAATGAATAAGAGTGGGTGGGGTGGGCAGGAGATGGGGGGCACAAAGTGCTGATATTATGAGAGGAAATCTGTGTGGGAAAGACAGGCAGTCAAACTGTCAGGCGTGAGCGCTGAGTCGGAACAAAGAGGAACAGTGCAGACGATTACAGTGGTGGAGCGGAGTGACAGAGGCAGCCAATGCACAGATGTGGGGGGCGGGGGCTGCTGTGTGCACACACCTAACACAGTCACACGTATTTGATTGATCAATGGCAGAGGGGAGATTACAAGGCCTCAACATCCTCATTTGGGCCTCTCGGACACAGAATGACGACTTCCACGTTCCAAACGATTTTTCTCAAATATATTCCTTCACTGGTAAACATCTGCAGGCAGCTGAAAAATGTATGAAAATAAAAAAAGAGATGGAAGAATAATTCAGTTGGCTGGAGCAGACGAAGAACTAATGCCAGCCAATGCAACACAAGAGCAAACAAATAACGTCTGTTTTAACAGCTGCCACATTCACTTCTCCCCTGACCAGCCTCCACACACACAGAGCTTCATTTGTCAGTGTCAGCTTGCTGGAGGGAATAAAAAAAATCTTCTACTGCCATCTTCTGGAGTAAATGTTGAACAACAGCTAGAGGAGGTCAAAATAATCTGGTACCTATTGAATCTATACAGCTTTTCTTTGTTGCTGTGATGCTCTTAAGCGGTGGAACCATTTGGTTTGTCACCAAGGAAAATACAGCCGTGTTTCCATCAATTGGAACAGTTCAGTTTGGTACCAACTGTGTCATTTTTGGGCGTTTCCATTAGGAATAGTACAAAAATAATCGGCCCCTACTGTTCCATTCGTTGATACCCATCCCTTGGGGTACCAGAGTAAAATAGTACGGTACATTTAGCCACCCACAGCAGTCAGCTGATTGGGTGACAGGAAAAATGTCACTCCCTTGCAATCTGTGTAAATATTCCATGGGAGTCAAGGTAAACGCACACAGTCTATTCTCATACAAAGCTTGACGTCTTAAAGAAAGAGCTGCTAATGTCCTCCATTGTTGTGTGTTGTGTCGCGTTACATGTTGTCGTTTGTTGTCATCGCACCGGTACGACGTCACGCACAGCAGCCCACGCCCCGCCAACTACGTAAAGGTACTGTTCTCAGTCGAGACACAAGTCTGACCCAGGGCTTTACCATTCCAAACCAAACCATACTGTCAAGTCATAAAATATTTCATATCTCATCAATATTAGTGTAAGAATGGTTGGATGTTGATAAAAGAGGGACAATGGAAAATGTATGCACAGAACCTCACTTACAAATGGATGCAAGAGGATTTGAACAAATTAGATAAATTACGGAATACAGCTTTAATATGTACTTCCCCATATACATACATTTATGATAGAAACAACCTAAATTCAACTGACTCTCACTTATTCTCCATATTGACAGCGACACTTTGTTACAAACACAATTATTGCTCTGTTACAGAGGTTTTAAAATGGTGTAAATGAAAGACAACAGACTGGTCAGATTTTGCCTGAAGACAGAGCTTTATTAACAAACCAGCAAGCAAAGCATGAAAAATAGAATGAGATGCACTCAGAAAACAGAGCAAGGCATGTGCAAATGCCCAAACACACCATTCAAGTGGATATGGAAAGCTGAAGTCAGAGAGAACAATGAATAACAATGTAAACTGAGGTTGACTTGAACATTCACACAATAAAGACATTCACGAGTGTCTGGGAGATACACACACACACACACACACACACACACATACACTGGACTGTTAGACTGGAAACTACTGTGATAATAGAGGAGGAAGAAGAGGTTAAAATCGCGCTGCTGCAGCTACACCACAGTCATTTATCCTTGTCGTGGTTCACACTGTGTCCTCTCCTCTCCAGCAAACACAACCTGACATGTGTAACAACAGTTCACTGATCAGTAGTGACATGAAAACACCTTTTAAAGAAGCGTTTGTATCCCTGCTAGATTATCAGCCAGACAAAGAAGGGCCCATTCGTCTGTGATCCCATCATCTGTTTTGTGTAGATTGTGTCACTGGGTGTCGGCTGAGAAAACAGTGTAAATGCATCAAAGCTTTTGCAATCTCAAACCTATTTTTACTGTCCTGTAATACTGTGAAGTTACAAAAAGAATGTTTTTAATAAATAAATAGATAAATGACAAAAGGAAATCCAGATATGGGTTGAGAACTTGGCTTGTGACCGAAGGTTTGGACACCCTGAGCACGGGTACCTTGCCTGGGTACCACACGATATCAGGGGTCTCAAACTCAAATGACCTGGGGGCCACTGAGCATCTAGTCTGGTCGAGAGGGGGCCAGTCACGTGAAGAAGAAGTCCAAAAGTTCAAAATGAAAGCATTTGTTTTGCCATGGAATAATGTATAGTTCATAATAAGAATTTATTTTTCATGCAAAATGAATCTGAATAAAAAATAACCCATTATGCCTGATATTAAGTGTGGGGCCACATGAAAACAATTGGAATGGACGGGCTGCAAGATTGAGACCTGAAATAAATGAACCCCAACCCAGGGTATCTATTGTACTATCTAGTGTACTGTGCCAGTCCCAAGCCCTGATAAATGAGAGGGTCAATCTCTGCTAAATCTCTGGTTTCATCATAAAAGTTAACATGGTCGATTGATTTGGTTTGTTAAAATACAATTCTGAAATATTGCGCCATAGTAGCTCCACCAGAAACAAAGGAGCAATTACAAACACTGAATCGAGATTAGCAAGTTGTCGATCTTTCCATCACAAGGATCAGATATACAG
Organism: Solea solea; assembly: GCF_958295425.1. Classification (NCBI taxonomy): domain Eukaryota; kingdom Metazoa; phylum Chordata; class Actinopteri; order Pleuronectiformes; family Soleidae; genus Solea; species Solea solea. The sequence goes on from NC_081136.1 coordinate 21,649,075, forward strand.
TATTCAGTCGGTCAATCTCCGTGGATATAAAGTGTGCAGTGAACCCGTGATCTCGTTCCTTTTTCTTGCATCTCACGATGCCAACATAGCACTTAGAAACCAAGTCATGTGACGTCTGGAGCTCTCTTGGCCTTAAAAAAAAGTGTTAAAGTATGAATAAATGAGTAATTAAATATACAGTGTATGCACAATATTAGCTATTATTGTGCTCAGATGAGGAACATTTCTGAATAAGGTGCTGTTGTCTGCTGATGTGCTCTGTGTTTTTAAATTGCACCACTTGGGGGAGACAGAGATGCTTTTTTTATTATTATTCTAGGGATTGAAGAGTCCTTTAAAATGAAACCTCACATTATACATATTCAGTGGTGGCTGTAAATCCAGCAGCTCTACAAGCAAATAAATACAAGGAATATATAATAAATAAATGAATAAAAAAAATAAGAATAACACTTCACTCATGCAGCTGAGACTCTGTGCTGCTGGGTTGGTTTAGGCGTGATAAGCTTCGTCTCTTCACTTCTTACAGTTTTCGTCCGTGTGTCTACCTGGTTGAGAAAACACTGCTGCAACAAAACAACCGCTGACACACTCAGTGCCAGAGTTTGACTGATATCAGCTGTTAATAAAGACTCATATATGTTGTCTGTAGAACTATCTCCATGACCTCCTATGCAAATATTTCCAAAGACAGAAATGTGAACAGGGGATTAAGTTTCATAATTGAGATTAAGGTTATTTCAGGGGGAGATGGTTCACCTGTTTTATCACTTTCATCAGAAAACACCCTCTAAAATACTTTTTTAATCAGTTTTATTCAATAGAAATTATGTGTATGATTTTTTTTCTAGTCAATAATTCCATATTAATTAGGGATGGCACGATATCGGATACCAGTAAAACTTGAATAGCTAGCAATACCGATATAAGTCTGATGCAGTCATTTTGTGCCGATGCATTTCAAGCTGTTTCCAAGACATAATTCACCATCTGTGTCACAAATATTCTTCTCCCATGAAGAAGAAATAAATAGCCCAAAACATGACTCAGCTAAAATGCTAATGCTGATTTTTGTTTAGATTTTTATATCGAGAAGCATGCAATATATCGAATGTTTTGACGGTATTGGATTTAACATTTTTCTTGGACTGATACCGATACTGGGTATCGCAATGGCTCATCCCTAATATTTATGATATAGATATGTTGTGGGATCAGCCTTTTTAACCTTTTTCTCAGTCAAACCCTGGTGACAACATACAATATATACCAAATATACTGTATATAGATACACATCCACAGCAGTGGAAACATACATGTACAAGGACTATAAGAGGTTTGGTTTGACTATGGATTGGGAATTTTTAATCCAGTTCCTGATTATTCCGCATCCATTTTGGTCACTTCTCCAAGCTGTGATTTGTGGGGATTAATGAACAGATTGCACTTTGAGGGAAATCTCGTATTGTAATCCAAACGACACATGGACAGACTGACGGAGACGTGTCGGAGCATAGCAGGAGGTGTGAATCTGTCAAAAGTACTGTCGGAGGAGAGTACAGGAGGCGGGAAATAGGTGAGGGGCGGAGTCAGGAGCTCTTCACAGACAGAAGTCAAAGGTCAGGTCAGATTTGTCCATCTTCTGTCTGTACATCGTGTCAAACTTTTCATTCATGGAGACTGTGAAGACGTCCTTCCACACACCCACACGACCTGAGAGGCGAAAGAGCAGAGTTACCATTATATTAAGGCATAAAATGACCATGATGTGTCGTCAAAGACTGAGACCTGCAACCGATCAGACCAACGATCCATATGACGTACCCAGAGTGACAGAAAACATGTCAACATACGTACTTGTTGTAGTTTTCTATGACGAGCAGAGAAGGAGTTATTATGAGGGGCCGCATAGGCCATAATTCCTTTTTTACCTCACACATACACAATTTTACCTCTCACATACACAAAACACCTCCCACATACACTCTTTTACCTCTTACATTCACTTTTTTTAGCTCTCAAATTTACTATTTTTGGCTCTCACTTTTTTTTAGAGGGAAAAGAGTGTATGTGAGAGTTGTTTTGTGTATGTCAGAGGTAAAATTGTGAATGTGTAAGGTAAAATTGTGTAAGTGAGAGGTAAAATTGTGAATGTGTAAGGTAAAATTGTGAATGTGTAATGTAAAATTGTGAATGTGTAATGTAAAATTGTGTATGTGAGAGGTGTTTTGTGTAAGTGAGAGGTAAAATTGTGAATGTGTAAGGTAAAATTGTGAATGTGTAAGGTAAAATTGTGTATGTGAGAGGTGTTTTGTGTAAGTGAGAGGTAAAATTGTTAATGTGTAGGGTAAAATTGTGTAAGTGAGAGGTAAAATTGTGAATGTGTAAGGTAAAATTGTGTATGTGAGAGGTAAAATTGTGTATGTGAGAGGTGTTTTGTGTAAGTGAGAGGTAAAATTGTTAATGTGTAAGGTAAAATTGTGTATGTGAGAGGTAAAATTCTGAATGTGTAAGGTAAAATTGTGTATGTGAGAGGTAAAATTCTGAATGTGTAAGGTAAAATTGTGTATGTGTGAGGTAATAAAGGAATTATGGCCTCTGCGGCCCCTCATATGACTGTGTATCTGTATGAACACAGTGTAACACGACGTTATAGGAGCAGCTCCTTGTTTCTCTATGTCAACCTTCTGTCACAACCAAGCTCTAGAATGTTATGCATTGGGACTGCAGTACCCATTTTAAACACTGATGGTCACTGTTGTACATATTGATCATATATCCACTTTGAGCCGACAGGAAGAATATACTCAAACTCAACATTTGCAAACGTCTCTCTCTCTCTCTCTCTCTCTCTCTCTCTCTCTCTCTCTCCCTCTCTCTCTCTCTCCTGCACCAATGTCCATATAGAGAAAATCAACATGTTTAGCTTGCAGGGACACAGGCGCTAATGATTGTTTGGTTAGTTTGTGTCACGTATTTTAACTCAATCAAAGGATTTCAAACACCAAAGTCACAAAATAACACATTTGAACTGACAGATGGAGGCTTTTATTCATTTAAATATACCCATCATTATTACGACGATCAGCAGATCTGTCATGCCTGCTTTCCCTTTGCTACAGGAAACAGTGGGAGCAACCTTGGAGGTGAGGGGTCATCCAGCTGTGGCAATACAGAAACCTTCAAACATGTTCATTATCATCTGCACCGTCAACCTTGACCGTATTTGGGAGTTATGTTGTTTATTTATTCACATGTTGTCTGAGCAAACGCAGCCTGGCGAGGCAGCGACTCACCTGCTGAGACAGACCAGACTGATTGTCTAAAGCACACCAGACACCAGACTTCCATGCACTAAAAGAAAAGAAAAACATCAGATGGGGGGAAAAAACTGATGACAGAAACAATAATTAAACTGATTAAAATCAAGAACAAGGAAAACCAAAGTGAAAAATGACAGCAAATTAGAGAAATAATGTAACAAAAAAAAAAGGAGACATTGGTATGAAACATAAAGCAAAAACAGACTGGAACTGCAGGCCGTGGTGCTGATGCAACATGTTGCCACACAGCAGTGCTGCAGCATAATCATCTAAAGTTTAGTGTGAGAAAACCGTAGAAGCTTGTGAAATATATGATAATATGAAGAAGTAAAAGTCTTAGACCACCAATGGATTTCTTGTTTTAGCAATGCCATACATTACCATATATATGCTTATTTATTCACCTCCTGGTTAGAATACAACCCGATAATACAGGAAATATGAGTCAGTATTTTTTAAAAAAAAAAAAACAAGATTCTGTAGATTAAAGAGTAAAGAATTTAGTGTACCGTACTCTTTATAATAGTATAATAATGGGGCTCTGGCCCTTTAACACCTAAATGTTGTACGAGTTTAACCCATTGTAAGCTTGGTAATGTATAAGATTAACTTCCACTGGAAATGTCAAAGTTCACACAATTTGACAGACATCTTGACAATCATACATTTGCAAGATTATTTATGAAAGTTTTGAGAAAGTTCACACTAAATATTGAATTTTGCCTGTAGAAGCTATTTTGTTGTACAGAGGATTTACTGTAGTTTGGTTGTTTCTTAATAAAGTCAAATGTAACTTGGATAGTCTTTGCTAACCTTTCTAAATCAACAAAGCTTGTGATGGCCCTAGTATTTTGCTTGGCGCTGTATGTTAAATTATATTAAAATAAACATAAATCAACAGATATTATTTATATTAAAAAAAATGTCATGTCAGAAAGATAACTGATTTTGGTTGGATTTCATCTTTATTTGATTATTTTTCAAAGGGGAGTGTCCTCCAACTGTAACACACTGATTCCTGAAATTCTAAATAAAGTCAAAAGTATTTTTATTTCTTGTAATTGGATGCATAAACAGTGTTAAACTCGTTTAAAATGGTTTACAGTCTTGAAATCTGGCAGTTCGTGACTAACTAATGTTTCCTGGTTACTCAACAATCAGCAATCAGTGCAGTTCAATACCAGGTCTGTCCACTGATGTTATTCTCTCCAAAACACTTCAGTCACATGTGAGGTTTAAGTTCCTTTAAGTTCCTGTTCTTAGGTCGTGTCCCACTTAAAGGTCACACTCACAGTGTTCATTGAGGGGTCAATGACCTACACTAACTCAGTGTTCTCTGCACACCTTTATCAGAGACAGAGTCGGGTGCAACACAGAATAAATATCCTGTACATTCTTTTATTTTTATTTTTATTTTATTTACAAAACTATGTTATATTGTACAATACATTTCCATAGGGTGATTCATGACAAAAACTACTATATGATAGTTTGAGTATTAAAAGGTACCATGATGAAATGTTTGCAGGAGTGCAGTTGTAAAAAAAAAAAAAGATAAATTAAGATAAATAGAAAAATAATAACGACTATCAAATCGAGGGAAAAGAGGGATGGCTTTTTATGCAAAGGGCCTGTCACCAAACAACGATTCATCAAAATCGGCAGAAGGGAGATGCAGGAATGATTGAATCTCCTCATTCAAACACTGACACCAGAACTGCATTGCATGTGTCAACGCTGTACAGTTTCAATGCAAACCAAGAAAATGAGCAAACACAGGAAAGTTCGAGCATGAGACCCTGTTCAAAGGCACCTGCCACCCTGTAGGACACAATTTTGCTTCAGGAGGGTAAAAAAAAAATCATTCTTCACGGTAAAACCTCTAAAAACCTGAGTGTGCAGTAACCACAGAAGTGGAAAATGGCATAGAATAAAAAGAATCGAATTTATCACATTCATCATCTACCACTTTATCCTCCACATGAGGGTCACAGGGCTGCTGGTACCAATCAACCAGACACACAACCATTCACTCTCACACTCACAGTTCATTTAAAGTGTCCAGTTAACCTCTGTATGTTTTTGGACTGTAGGAAGAAACTGGAGAACTTGCAGTAAACCCACACGCACACACAGGGAAACACACAATCTTGGTCTTTTTGCTGCAAAGGCAACAGCGCTAACCACTATACCAACCGTGTGGCCAATCCATTACAATACAAAATTCTGGGTCCATGACGACAAAACAGCGCGGTGACGACTTATCCAAGTGAGCTGAGTGAATCTGAGCAAGCCACAAACAACCGTTCACGTATAAATCAGTCGTTTTTCCATCCTCGTATTTTTGTTACTGCGACTGACAAAACTAATGTGATTGCCACGGTTTTCCTGTCGCTAACAGCAACAAACGAAGAAACATAACCTTAAACTGGAGTTAAGTAGGACTGAAATTAAGTTAATATCAGATGAAGTTGTCGCATTTGATTTAATTGACCTTATGAGCCTGTCTCCAACTATTGACTACAGCCTGCATGCATGATGATACCTGCAGCCCCACCACCATCCTGCTACGCCTTCATCTTATCTTATCTGGACGGTGGTGTGTGGGCAGTAACTGTACACTGTGCAAATGATGCCTTGTCACATCCAGCACACAGCTGAAAAAGACCAAAGTGTCAAACCTGATGACAGATGAGGTTCGAGGGTACAATATGTGAGAACATTGTTACATGAATGAGGGCGCAGTTGTGTTCTTTACAGCAGGAGTGTCGCCTGAGGCCGCCCCAATCAGAGAGAAGCTGATTACTTATGACCACAGCAACAAACCATCATGTGAGAACCTCCTTAAAATGATATAACCTGCTATGTTCTAGAGCCTGCAAGGCCTTCATGCTGTATCACTCACCTCTGTAGACGGACAGTGCCTCAGATTTGCAGCACTGCTCAATGAGCTGGTTACAGTTCTCCACCATTACCTCCAACTGAGACTTGTCGCAGGAAACACCCAGGAATCGAGCTAACTGCTCCACCAACGTCCCCATATCCTGTGAGGAGGTGGAGAGTAGACTTTATCAAGAGAGTTATTTAAAAGCATTAATCACACACAAATACCAAAATACTGTTTTCCTACTGGGCTCTTATATATTAATTGTCTTAAAACAGCACCCAACTACTATTAATATATAGCAAAGCCTCTGAGAGATCCAAAGACATATAATGAAAATTAAAAAGTGAAAAGAATGCCTCACACATAGTGACTGTACCACCTCAGTATTCCACATTCATTGCACATACATGCAGAAAGTGTGCAAGCTGTCTTTCTTTTTTCCCCTTAGTTGATGACGCTGGCATCTGACTTTCAAAATAAAAGTAATTTTGGCTTGAGAGTGATTTATTTCATAATGTATGTCTCAAAATGTATATATATATATATATATATATATATATATATATATATATATATATATATATATATATATATACATATATATACTAGTTAAAATGATGGACCCGGGCCCCCTTACTGCCCATCTTGGACTTCCTCCTGCGTCTAAAATCCTCTCAACAGGCCATTGTCTACCACTCTGCTTGCCAGGAAGCCTATTCTCTTTAAATGGACGCACAATGCGTTGATCCAAGAAATCTTACGGTGTGTTGCATTTGAAAGGATCAGATTCTCCCTTACAGGGTCTTTGCAGGCCTTTCAGTAAACCTGGCAGCCCTTCCTGGCATATAGGCACTTTGACCATTGCAGCTGAGACTCAGTAATCTGCAGGGCCTACTTTTTATTCTGGCTAGCCACTATGAGCCTCCACATCCAACTTGAAGAGGGATTTAAAACGTTCACAAAACGATGATTTACCGCTTTAAATGCCTTAAAAGTTCAAATTGTATAGTGTGAATAGTGATACCAAAAACAGTGTGAGGCCCACTAAATGAAAGAAATGTGAGCCTCTCTACAGAAGAGAGGATGTCTGAGCCTCATTGTGAGCTGATATAACTCTAGCACTAAATATTGATTGGATGAGAGGCCCTTTGACTGACACTTTTACACAGGAATGTTCTAGACCACAAGTGTACTTTGAGTGATGAGGGGAATCAATGTGAAAATTCAATAGGCCACTTCTATAGATAAATGACAGGACAGGGTGTTTTCTTGTATGTATGATCTTTGCATTGCCCTGCGGGGATAAATAAAGTTGTTGAATTGAATCTGCTCCTATCTATAAGTATGTATTTATTTTTAATATACCATAATGCTTTGTCAAATAATGGAAATACTGTACTGATTAATAAATATTATGTTAGAAACTAATAACATTATTTTCCACAAGATAAAGTGTTGGTGATTTTCAGAATATCTTCATAAAAAGTGTATATGTTGGTCTCAAGAAAATCATTTATTCTTCAAGTGGAAGCTTTTTTGAGTAGATTCTGACTCCAACTTTCCAAGCGGCAGCAGTAGTACCAGCCGATTAAATCACACTCTATGCAAATATTCCAATCACATTATGTTTATGAGTTTAAGCTCAAACGGTGCTCCGCGCCAAGGCCAATGTCCCCCGCTAGTGGAATTCTCGATGTTCTCAAGTGCACCTATCAACGGTGGACATGGAGGACACCATTGCTTTAGCAACATTTGCAACTCTTTGCTACAAATCATGGCATAACTTCATGTAGCCAGCACCAAGCATCAGGTATGCACACTGTCAAACCTTCAAGCGATGCGTACGTGTGAGTTGGTCTTTACATGTTGAGGGTAAAGAGCATGTACATTATGTTCAGTACACTGTATAAACAGAGGTTAAAAAGTAACTTACACAGAGGAGCAGCACAGTCCATGCACACAGAAACACACAGACACACACATGGAAATGTTTACTGACTCATGGTTTCTACGGGAATGACCCACAGGGGACAGAGTGCTAGGCTTTACATAATGTGAATATACGAAAATAAAACACAGAGGCTGAAGTGATGGCTGTACCTTGTACATGTCTTCATATTTCAAGAAGAGGACATTGGAGTCCATACGATGCTCCCAAAACTCCTGAACATGTTCAAACCATGAACCATACCCCACTGTGACAGAGAAAAAGAGAGAGAAACTGGATGAGCAGACAATAGAACTGGAATGTTCTCCAGTCCCGTAAAATACCTACACTTGTCATTCATGAAGCGACGACAGAACTCCTGGAAGCTTCCACGGTAGCGCATGGTCCTGAGAGAGCAGTGGAACTGGTAGTAGGACACCACCAGGTCCTTAGGGTTACGAGCCATGTAGATCACCTAGAAGAAAACCACAACATGAAAGTACAACATTGACGTATCTGTACTTTACTTTGTTATTTATATTTCTAGCAACTTTTACTTTTTAAATTGTGTACTTCTACACCATTACATTTCCCCTTACTATCTTTGTTATTCGTTACTACCAAATAAAATCAGAAGAAGGGTTGGTAAATTGGCGCTTCTCGAGTCTTGATGACCACGCAAAGCTGCTTTGCACTACAGTTTAACCATTCATTGGCCCGTAGAGGTGCATCTTTACTAACCATAAGTTGACTTAAGAATGACTCACTCTACCACTGAGCTACTGATGCTAACTTTTTTGATACTTTTACTTCCAACACTTAAGTAGCACATACATACATTTTATATCAGAAAACCACTTTTGATAATTAACTACAGTAAATGTCATATACTACTACATAAGTAATGTACGCCATCCCTCCCGGAACCTGTGGTCTGCTGACCTTGGTCTCCTCTCCATCCCCCGCACCTGCAGGCAAAACTTTGGCAACAGGGCTTTCAGTGTCGCTGCTCCAAACCTCTGAAACTCACTCCCTCTGGCTATTTGCCAGAAACTAACGCTGGAGTCTTTTAAATTAATGTTGAAGCGATACTTGTTCCTGCAGGTTTTTGCCGCCTGATTCTTTTATGTTCATGTTTTTGTCCTGGTTTGTCTTTTTTTGTACAGTGGAAAGGCACTTTAGAAATCTAAGTTATTAGTATTATAATTATTATTATTATTACAAGTATCTGGTAAGATACTTGTACTTTTACTCAAATATCCATTTTAGGTACTTTATAAAAGACTGCTCAGTACCCACTCAGAGCCAAAAACAGTCCTTTCTGATGCTGCTGTTCAAACTAGAGGAACTTAAGCAAATGATTCAATGACACGATGTTGTTAAAGCTAATCAGGGCTGAGGTTGCTCCTCCATCCCAATGTCATTTCAGAAATGGAGGACAGTTGCCGTTTGTGCACACTCTGTGTGAGAAAGAGGCGGATGAGCACTACTTGTGCTGCTGTAACATAAAAACGTGACTATGGCAACAAATAAATGATTGCACAGGCACTAAGAAATGTAAAATGTAAATGTAAAATACTGTAAAATAATATTTCACAGTATTTAAAATTGAATGGCTTGTCTATTGCACACACTTTTACTGTGATGTGTAACTGTGCCCAAGAGTAAGAAGAGGAAAGAGTAAGAAGATTATCAGATGGATGAAGATGTCTCCAGGTAGTTTTACTGTTGCGTTTTGTTACTCATTACTCACACGAGTGAGGCGAGTCAGCACAAATGAAGCTTTCACGTGAATCACTAGTGAGTAATGTGACTAGACTAGGCCAGACTCACCTCACCACCATTTGTTGCAGTATCATCCAGCTGCTAAATGGTCCTCTTACCATGACATTACCAAGCAATGATGTGCAACATGGTGGACTCTTTAAGTCTGTATTGTATACATGTGCAGCTATTTATTAACGTTGTGAACACGTCAACTCTGTCTACATTTGTGTCAAGAACTCTTGGTGGTAGAGACCGACGACAGTATTAATACAACTCCTTAATTAAATATTACAGCTATAGAGCTGAGATGTTTGTGTTAAATGTTTGTGGGGACATTGTTAATTTTAGTTTTAACAGTCAGATCCAGTGTGCCAACCATCAATAACATTATGTAATTGCATGTTCAAAAACAATTCTGGGTTATCCCATCAGTTTATTGTATGAATATCTACTGCGGGGTACATAGCTACAGTTCAGTGTGTGTGGTACTGTCCAGACTTGTTGTGCTAACCTTGGCCTCTCCATTGTGCATGGCTGTGGGCAGGAATCGGTAGGGAAGGTGGCTTTTGATCAGACGAGGAGAAGTCAGCTCCTGTGTGGAGGAAGAGAGAAAAAAAAAAACAAAGTGAACAATATATAATGTATATAGAGTATATATTATTTTATCAGTCCAGCACAAATGTATGGTGTCACTGTGTCTCATCTTATCTTCTCGTATCTAACAAACGCATAATTCATTCGCTTAACAGTCCAGAATGGAGTCTTATCTCATCTTATCTGATAAAAGACTCATGTACACATGAAATGTACCTGCGTTTCTTGGAAAATGAGACAAAGTTTCTCTCAAGGAACATGCTGGCCCTGTTTATGTGTCTGTCAGACGAGTGGCTCATATAACAGGTACACATTGCAATAGGTCTACAATTTAGTTTGAAAAGATCTAAAGGGAGGGTTTGGCATGGGGTCAGATTTGAAATCAACTCCGCTGAGTCCTTGGGATTGCTAATTTGTGATTTTTATAGGCATAGTTCATGTTTTTGGAAAGCAACATTCAGATATCAAATCTTAATCTAAATGCCCTCACCAGCTCAGGCCTCCTGCAGTACTATAACAATTCAAAGTCAGCCCAACACCAGCTTTACAAGACATGAAATTCAGCCTAAATTCCTGTTGCTGACAGGTTTTGCAAGTCACAGGTAAATCCCCCTGATCAGCAGTCTCCAGCTGAAATGTATGAAAGCCTGAAATATGTCACATATATCACATATATCCATTTGATTTCCAATCTGCTGAAATTGGTTCATATTAGACAGATTCTAAATCCGACTTTTTGGTATAGCATATAGACACTTTTTGGCACAACACCGGCTCTGAGATTTCACTGGATGTAGCCCCGAGGCTGAGGTCAATTTAGAGTATCCAATTAACAATGTATCGGCAACCCTCCAGTTACAAGCCCAATAACCTTCCGCTCATCCAGGAGTTGTGTTCCTCAATGTCATTTACTCCTTTCTGCTGCAACAGATTGACAGATTGACAACCCCATAGTCAACCAGCAAATATAGTATTTTATTTTCATACATGGTTTAGCTGCTGTATTTTGTAGTTTATTTTTGATACAGTGATTATTTGGCATTTTATTTTAAAATACATTTTAGGGGTGGAGCGGTTAACTGGAAAAATCCGCCCCATTTGTAACACATGTCACAGTTTGGGCCACGTGTGCACCGTTTGGTCCATGGTGTAACGTCCAAAAACGATGCACAGAGGCCCGTAGGGTAGTGACGTAGAGAATGTTTGAGACAGACGGACGTAAAATGGATGAAATGGAGTATAAATAGGCTTTAAGCCTTGCCAGTAACCCAGTGAAGGTTTTATTTTGGTACACGAGCAAGCCAAGGCAGAGGCATGGAGTGTTGAGTGCTGCGGGTAAGTTGTAGAAATGGAGAGCGTTCGAGGGTGTGCCAGCAGCATCGTCTCCTCATTTAGCAACTTCTAGCAACTTTTAGCACAGCCAATAGCTATTTTCTTTACTGAGGAGTTGGCAACACTACAGTACATTTTAGTTAGATAAATCATCAGCTGTGGTACAAGTTGCATATCATCAAATGCATCATCAGCTGCTATTCAAGTTAGCGACATCATTAGCTTGTGACAATGGCAAACCAAAGAAGATAAATCATACACCTTCTGTGTTTGTGTGCAGAAGAAAATCCAAAGAACATGTTGTTTATGTGTGTGATGGTGTCAACAAATGGCTGAAACAATTTCTCGATTAATTGAGGGAAATCACTAAAACTGATTAATTTTGGTTTGCTGACATTTAAGAGCATAATTTCCAGGTTTGACATTTTATGGACCAAACAATTGCTGAATCCATCATTAGTTGCAGCCCTATGTCACTTCATATTGCATTTTATTGGCTATTCTGTAAAATGTCGATCACAGCAGCACACACTGTGAGATGGCCGTCCTACATTTCTGATAATGTCAGTAATTTTCCACGATCAAAGAAAACGCTACAATTGTCACACGTTGTTTCTCTGGGATGCTACAAATCCCAAAGTCATTTTGATAGATAGTAAATGACTGAAGGCTAATCTGCACTTAGCTACAGTACTGTACCTGTATAATATCCAGGCCAGGTTGTGGGTATTCTAAAACAGGCAGCTGTTCATCAATGTTCATAAGGCCGATCTCATCTGGATCTGCTCCCTGGCTCACTAAATACACAACCTCCTGCAGCAGGCTGGTGCCTACATGGAGAGGAGAGAGCAGAGGACAGTGAGAACATTGGGATGAAGGAAAGAAAGAAAGTACACTTCACAAATGATACGATTTCTTCTGTAGAAAAGACGTTGCTTCAAAATGTTGTTCTCTGGTTTGTTAAATCATGAGAGCTAGTCAGGTATGACATGCAAAAAGATCAGATCATCTCATCTCTAATCAGCAGATTTTCTTGCTGATCTGGGAATCGCGATACATGTCCACGATACCAATAATATCACAATATAACAATTCTGTGATAATATTATAACAAAATACTGCAAGACAATCATATAGCCATACATTGACTGTGGATGGAGCATCTCTTAATGTAGTTTTCTGCGCCATTATCCTGCTGTAAACTCCCTCTTGTCTGGTCAGGTAACTTATGTCCAAGTTTCCCTTATTCATTTGAGCATTTGACTTTTGCCAAGGAATATCAATTATCGTTTTTCACAAGGAAGGACATCGATATCACCAAATCAATATTTTGACCCACCCCTATTATGTAGTACCAGAATGTAAGCACATGCACTCTTTCTCAATCTCAAGAAGGTGGTATTGGAGCATTTAGAATGTAGCTTTTCCAGACTTTCCAGACAACTTCATTGATTGACTCTTATCCGGACGTGAGGCAGATTAGCGTGTTTCAGAAACAAATCATGGACTCAAGCTTTAAAATATGACCAATGATACCAACCACTATGAGTCTGTTGAGGTAACATTAATAAAAAAATCCCTGGTCACAGCTCTCACTCTGTAGCAGCAGTGGACTGGCTGATATCATCTTATTTGCTGATGACAGATGGTAGTCAACAAGGTGAAACATGCATGATCGGCTGATTAGCACCAGTGCAACATTTTTAATTAATCTTAAATTAATTGATGAAGCTGCAGCAACTTCGGTCATCTCAGAATCATAAGGGTTAAGCAAGTTTTGCTTACTGGAATACTGTAAATCGAACCATTTTTATACTCTTTTTATAATACCAATTTCCTTTTTAGGGAAAAAACAAGACCAATTTCCCAATTTGCTTGTTTATATTTTGGCAGTCTAGTAGGTTTAGTTTTAGCTTTTGCCTGTTTTAATCCCTGTACGGGTCACCACAGTGGATCATCTGCCTCCTGTTTTCAC